>NW_026000229.1:26807064-27000848 GCF_001458135.2 Marmota marmota marmota | reverse complement strand
CGGTTATTTTGCTGCAGCCGGACTGCGGCAACTGACTCCCTTAAACAAAGATGATTTCTGGACTGGCTCCCATGACATAGTGGGTCGTAGAAAAAAATAATAGAATGGTTAAAGAAAATGTGGTACATATACACAATGGAATACTACTCAGCCATAAAGAAGAATGAAATTATGGCATTTGCTAGTAAGTGGATGGAAGTGGAGACTATCATTTTAAGTGAAATAAACCAATAGCCCCCAAACTAAAGCCTGAATATTCTCTCTGATATGTGGATGCTGACTCACAATAGGCACAGCACGGGAGGGGGGACTGGAGGTTCACCAGATTGGATAGGGGGGAGTGGCGGGAAGGGAGGGAAGAAAAAGAAGAAACAGAATGGCTTATAGAGTCAGTCAGACAACTGGTATGTGGATCTTCAGATCTAGCAGTTACAAGTGAGCTGTGCAATTTTGAGCAGATCACAGAATATTTTAAAGCCTTGGTTTATGCATGAGTAAAATGACAATAATAATTATATCTGTCTCCTAAGGTGTTATGAAGATTCAGAAAGACATTATATTAAAATAATTAGCATAGTACAGAATACTAGCTTAATAAATGTTGCCAATTATTATTATTGTTATTAATATTATTATTATTATGGTTTATTAAGATTAAATGAGCTAATATATAAATTGGAATAACTCCTTGTACAGAATAGGTACTTCTTAACTACTAGGAAGTTCTCAAAAGGAAAAAAAAATGTAAAAAATTCTTATAACTATTTCTGCATAACCTTTCCCCTTCAAAATCCTCAGTTTGCTCACGAGGGAAACAAAAGACGATTTCTCATTTCCACCGACATCCGAGGCAGATTCCCCTCTTCGCACCTTATTTTAATGTCTGTGCAACTGTGCACTTAGCAATCTTGCTGCACTGTGTACATTACTGAGATAGCTTCTTTGAGAGAAATTGGAGCCAGGGGAAGATTCTGGGAATTGCACAGTTGTTGGGCATGAGAATTCCAAGGGGCTTTTTCTCTAGTTTTACCAGCAAACATCATTGGAACTCATCTGATTCCTGAGGGCTAGGAGGCTTCTCTAATTTTCTTTGGGAATTGGACTGAAAAGTTGCTATAAAATTCTCAGTCCAGGTCTGGTCTGTTCTCTTATGTGCACTTCTAGCAGCTCGACTTAGTAATATGGGGATTCATTTATTCACTGAATCTCTGGAGCAACTATCATCTGCTGTTATTCAGAAACAAATTCCAATTTATTACCATGGGTGCTGGGAGGAGGTGGAAATATAGGAAGACATTTGGAGGAGAGGACATGAGGGAGAAACCACAGTTCTGGGGACTCGGAGAACAAGACAAGAAAGACGGAGGGGCCCGCGTTGGTGGGAGCTGGAAGGGGGGCTGGAAGGGGGCAGGGAGGGGTTTTTATAGGAAGAAATCATGTGAAGGAGCCATTATGGAGAGGCAGCAGAGCACAGTGAGCAGAAGCGGGAGGGAGAACAGGGAGTTGCTGGCTGTGGATGGGAAGTGGAGTGAACAGAGAGAGGTGGCCTCCTGGGCAGTGCAGTCCCGAACTTGCCCCCGTGGAGCACTCACGGCAATTGCTCTCCAGACTGCAGTTCTTCTCTGAATCCTTCATCTTTGCCCTTTATTATTTGCTGTCTTCTAAATGTTAGATATATTCCTAAAAAGATCATAAACTCCAACAGCAGAAGCTGTCGACACCCCACTGGAAAGGTTGATGGCTTCTTACTGCAAGCATCTGCAACCCTCTGTCTGAGGTCATCAGTGGCAGCAGGAGTGTGCATGGCTGCCACACCCAAAGGACAGAAGTGCTGAGGAGTTGACACACTGCTTGTTTAGCCCTCAGCCAATGGTGGATGGGAGTTGGTTGGTAAATAGTCCAGGTCCTCACCTTAGGGTGTTCAAACCCTGAGGCGTTTTCTCATCTCTTCCAGAAACCTCGGATAAGACTGAACCTCAGGTGCACTCAGCAGCAGCCTGCTCACTAACGGGCTCTGTAGCCCATTCTCTCCCTTCCGCCATCACTTCCCATCTTCTTCTACACTGCTTCCTGGCATCACCTCCCAAACAAACTACTTGTGTGTCCGTTTTTTGCTTCAGGATGTTTTTGACAAAACCTAACAGAAAATCACTCTCTTCTGAAGGCTTTTGCTCACTCATTCATTTATTTATTGTGATTCATTGGCATCTCACTATGCCAGGCCCTGTGCTGATGCTGAGCTGGGTGGGTTTCACTCCCTTCTTCTGCACCCACCTCCACCACCACCCACAGGACCCGGCAGAGTGCTTGACTCACAGGAGGTGCTCAATGAAGACCTGCTAAATGAAAGGAAATGAAACGCCTCAGTCAAAGAGCACTGCACTATGAGTCCAGGTGCTTCTGACTTAGCCTTAGTCATGTTATATTTTTCACTAGGTAAAATTTAACAAGACACTTGGCCTATGTCAATGTCAGTTTTCTTATAAAAAAAGGGGGGGGCAGGTAATTTGAAATACTGATTTGAAAAATTTTATCCAGGTAAGAATATACACATTTACAGAGTATAGATATCCATTCTCAAATATGTGTGTCTTTGTCCCCTTGAATAGCAGTTTCAGTATTGTGCCTGTGGCTCTGGCTAATTTCAGATCATTTATTTTGCAGCAGAATGTATGGCACCAAAGCTAGCAGAAAACATAATCTGATAACATTTGATTTGCAAGCTGAATATTCATAAGGCTTTGCTTTGAGATTGCCAATTTCTTGTTTTTTTTCTAATTAGATGGTGAACTGAAAATTCATATCAACTGAATCCATCCCTGGGAATCTCTCATGCCAGTAAAAATGGAAACAAATCCTGGCTAAAACCCCATCCACATTTTTTTTTTTTTTTAAATTCTATATCTCTCACAAAGGTGACTGTGGAACAACGAGATGGATTGATGTCCTGGAAAGTGATGAGGGAGATCGGGGCCCCGCTTCACACCTCGAAGCCAGTGCCCTCCACTCTGACCTAGAGGGCACCACCTTGCAGTGCAAGGGGGGCTCAGGCTCCACATCCATTAACTCCTTGGCTTCTCGTTTGGAAGTGACAGCAAGGTGACGTGGGCAACTGTCCACATGGAAGAGGACAGAGACCATCAACTCATTCCACATGGGCCACCAGACAGCACCTAGAGGTAATAACATTCGGTCAATAGTGACCTGGGTTGGATTCAAATCAGTGATTTAGGGGTGAAAGGCTCTGGATTCTATTAAGGAGTGCCCTTAGCTATCTAGGGGCTGAAAAACCATCACTTTCTCACAGTTAATGATAGAATCTAAGAAGTCGGTTTTGTTCTTCTCTTTCTTTTTAAAACTTGAATACAAGTTTGGACTGAGCCGGGGATGGATCCTTTAATAGAACATGGTGCAGAAGATTGGTTAATATTCTTAAACTAAGTATGTTAAATGTTAATGCATATCAGGTACCTCCACATTGCCTTCTTTTCTTTCTTTGTATTGAGTTTTCTGAACTGAATATAAGTATGAATTGTTTGAATTTATTTCTTTTTCTTAAGGCCAAATTCATGATTCTCTAATGTAACAAACCCGTTTTTAGGGGTTTCAATCAAGAATAGGGAATTCTTCACGGTCAGGAACAAAAGAGATAGTACCTCAAGAATGAGGCTCCAAAGCTGTTCAGCCCAAGCCGGTGGGGTGAGTCACACAGACCCTAGATCCTTGGAACTGGAAGTGAAGAGACAGTCCCGCATGTGTTCGTTCCCACCATTAGCTAGAAGGAAATGCGTGCTTTGCAAACAAAATGCTCATTAAAGGTCACAAGGCCCATTTTTCTTACCACCGGCTTTCCTTTTCTTCTTCTCCCCTGCCCATTTGAATCTTAACCTTGTAACTAATGACATGATCTTGGAAATAAATGAACAATTCAGCCAGGATTGCTTTGCAAATTAAGATAAAATAACTAGAAAAGCTGTGGTTCTTTCTTAAAGACTAGAAACTAGGACGGTAATAATGTTTTAAACTGTACATTAGGGGTTTGTATCTCTTTGTTCTTAAACTGTACAATCCCTTTAATCTGAGGATTTCAAAGCTTTTTGGAGACAGACTTCCACTGCCTTCTGCAAGGGGCCACGTGGTAAATAGATGGTAATGAACACCCTCATTTTCAGAGGACTTTGGTGGAGGTGAGGTGAAAGCCGGTTCTCACTCTCTGCTCTTTCCTCCTCCTTTTTTTCTTCCGCCTCATGTTTTCCCAGAGCTGCTGGATCAAATATCATGCTCAAGATCATTTCTAAGTGAGCTTTCCACATGGCTGTGTGAAGAAGTATCTTCTACAGGGGATGATTCTCGGGGCCCAACACAGAGTGGCAGAGGAGTGGTGGCTTATGAGGGAGGATATTCTGGGATGTGGAAAAGCTAATGAGACCCCACACTCTTCCATGATCAAGGCCTGAAATGCCATGTAGAATTCTCTTCAGTGTCGGTTCCTGTTAACATATAAGGAAACTCAAGAGAAATGTCATATGTTTTAGAGCAAATGAGTGGTCTCAGAGAACAAAATTGGGGGTGGTGGTGAGAGTAGTGTGGATGGGGATGGGGAAAAACTCGACAAAAAATGAGGGAGCTCATTTGGACAATGGCTGATAGAGAAGATAGTGAAAAAACTGTCTGAAACCTCTTTGGCCAAAGAGCATTGTTACTTTGCCTTTTTGCCCATGTAGACTTAAGGTCAATTGGCCCTGTCTTCATGGGCTGTCATCCCAAGAGTCTGTGGTTCTCAGGCGGCTCCATAGGTACTTCCAGAACATGGCTCTGGGCTTCTCTGATCACTGTATTAACCCCTGGTTAACAAAGTAGCTTACATGTGAAATACTTGGCTAGAACTCAGCTCTTTCTGAGAATGAATAAATGCAGGACACAAAGCACTAAGAATGACTGAACAGCAGCTCTCAGAGAGGCCCCTGAATGACAGAGAGTGACTGCCATTTTGGTGGGGGTTAGAGAGAAGGCCTTTGTGGTTGGAAAGTACAGGTAAATGGGAATTCACTGAGGCCATTTGTGTAAGAGGATCCAACAGTGGGGTGCATAGTCCCACTGTCTCTCTTCTCATCTCTCTTGTTTTATATGGAGTGCAGAGTTCACAAAGAATACACTTTCTCTGTCCTATTTTAATTGCACAGCTTCTCTATTAAAAATTTGGAGAGATTTAAGAAACAAATAAGCATAAACATCCTTTTCTTTCTTGCTTTGTTCCCCTCACAAAGACACCTGATCTATCTGTTCAGAGCCAAATGGATGTAATTAGGTGAAGAATCGCTTTCTCTCTGTATCTGAGCAAATATGTTTTGCAGTGCACCAATTTCTCAAGGGCAGTGGGCTGGGACGGCCAGTGACTGCTGGGGGATGGCTGCTGACCTTCAGGCCAGGCCGACTTTAATTTGCAGAACACTGCTGGTCCCAGGGGGCTCCTCAGGCCAGGCCACACAATCAACCCGAACCAGCGGCCTGCTTCTGCCCAGCTGCACCCACCACCCTACAAGACATGAAGATGTAGCTAACTAGACATTGCTGCTGCACAGACATTGGAATTATGAATTGGGGAATTAAGCACTATAAGAATTCATTGCTTTATGCAGGAGCCAAGAAGCCTGTTTTCTCAGTGGTGTCTCTTTCCAACTGCATTATTTAACAGTAAAGTCTCTGTAGATTTAGCATCTACATTTCAGGTTTTGATTGCACATCCTGTGATCTCCTTTCAAAAAATGATGCTTAAAGGGGACATGATAATTAGATCCAAATTATGTGAATGGTCTGAAAAAAGGAATGCTGGCTTAAAACAATAAAGTTTATCCTGGGGTTGCCAAATTTTTCAACATGGGAGGTTCTTGTCATCTCTAGATGAAATTGGAAGTGGAAGGTTTCCCAACTGATCTGGTTATCACAGCTGTCTTAATGACCAGGTCGAGTTGCCACATGATCAGTCCAGTTGATTACTGCACAATCCATTGAAATGATGGGGGAAAAGAAAGCAGTTGGACCGAACAGGGGTGAGTTCAGGGGTGAGTTCAGCACCCAGACATCTCCTTTTGTGTGTCAATGTCCTTATGTGTGCGTTTGCTTGCATGTGAAAGAGTATATGTAGGCTGGTGCTGAATCTGGTTCCTAATCCAGGAAAATTAAAGGCAACAATTGAACAAACAGTTATAGCTTGTGGGCCACAATGTGTTCAGATAACACAAATATCAGACATAAAAATTACAATAGTTGCCATCACATATGGGCAATTAGATTAAATGCCAGTGAAATATTAACTATCACTTAGATGGGAATTTGAGGAAGAAAATTCTCTTGGGTGCTCATTTTATGTAGAAAATGATAGGAATGCAAATGGAAGGGCATTGTATGATTTTTGGATAAGATGTTTGCCAAATAGTAAAAAATAGGAATGTTATTTGTACCCTCGGCAGTTTGCACTAGACTTTGGATAGCACTTATTTCAGTAACCCTCCCAACCAATAATAATAATAATAATAATAATAATAATAATAATACCCTAAACTATGCATCAGCCCTCATTAGACACAGAGATTCTAGGGGGCCCAGAGCTCTCTTTTTTTTTGTTCTTTATTGTGATAATCATAGCTAATGGAGCACTTGTAATTGCCTGACACTCTTCTACAGATATTAACTCATTTAACTCTCAAAATAACACTATGTAACATGTATTATTATTAAATCTATTAATCAAATGAGGAAAATGAAGCACAGAGAGGTTGAGTGACTTGTTCAAGATCATAGAGCTTGGTAGTGGTGGATCAAGAATTGAAGGGTCAGCCAGTCTGGCTCTAAACTTTGTGTTCTGAAACATTCTACTGCCTTCTTATTCTTAGCTATGAAAATAGCTTGTGCTCAGTAAATGTTCCTGAATGAATGGATCTGCCAGTAATGCTTAGCTTAAACCTTTACAACTGTAAAAATTAAGACGTTGGAAGAGTCTAGTTCCTATTTCCTTGATGTGGCAAGTTTTTTTCGTATATTAAGATAGAAGATCTCTGAAAGTTGCTTTTAGATTTATATAAACAAGGCTATGGAGCCAAAATGACAATTATTATGTTGGTATAAGTTTATAACACTTGCCCTTACACTAAAGTGTTTCATAAGTATTGATTAGTATTTCCTTTCTTATTGCCTTTAAGACATTGGATGTGTCTGAAAAAATATATACAATAAAAATTAAATTAAAAATTAGAATCAAAATATGAATACAATAGAAAATAAAAAAGATAAGTTAAAGGGCATAAACATGCAGATTGTAGTGTTCTACATAAATATTACATTTGTCCACCAACCTTGACACTAAGCTGACTTTCTGAAAACAAAACAAAACAAAATAACAGCAACAAAAAACCTTTTTTTTTTAAAAAAAAATAGTGTGTCTTTATTTAAGCCTAGAGTGAAGGCGGTAGCACAATTCAGTGAAAACAATTCTGCAAGAGGCTAAGAAGAAAGGAAAAGTTTAGATAATGTGGTTTGATTCAAGGGTACAATCATGAATAGCTAGATTCATAGTGGGATGGCTTACCATCCAGGGGAGGAGGTGAGTGCAATAGGAGAAGGAAGCCTGATGTCTCATAATTGGGTTTATGCTGAAAGTTTAGTGATTAGAAATTTGCAGTTACGTGCTTTGTCAGGAGTCTGGTGTGCACTTACACTGCTGATTAAGGAATAACTCATACCTTAAAGTTCAACTGACCAGATGGTAGATTTGCTTTCTTGTATGAACGTAAGCCTAACCAAATGCTCACATGACTTGAGTCTTCTACATCTACATGAAGATGGTGTGATGATGACTTACCCATGACTCTGGTCAGAAAGAAAAAAAGTTAAGTTATATATGACCTCTTACATTGGGTTACATTCACTCTCCTTTTCAACCAATCTTCCCTTAGTCTGCCATCTTATGTGATGGCCTTTTCAGGAACAAATACTTTTTTTTTTTTAATTAGAAAAGACAAGGGTGAGTTGCAAATATTTAACTTAAGACTCAGCCTTTCTGGGGCTCTGGGTTAAGCAATGATACCCCCAAAAGCAGTCTGGGGTGGGTGAGGATGGGATAGAGAGAGATGAACAATTATTTTACTCCCTCTTTGTTGGGGCTATAGGTTGACAGAGGTTTGTTAATGAAAAAATTAACTTTGAGGGTAATTATTCTAGCAAAAACACAATTAATAAATTGATAACAACAACAATAATAGTTCTTATTATTGTTGTGGACATTAGCTGGTCATGTTCTAATGCACTAGATACTGATGATCATGAGAATTTTTATTATAAAAGATACTCCTTTTTATATTCATTTAAAGGGAAGAAACCTGCAATACAGAGAGTACAGGAAGGTGGCATAAAGTAATAACTTCTATTTAGATTGTTGAAAGTATAGTAGAAAGAATACAGGATGTAGAGTCAACAAATTGCCATTGTTGGCTGCAAATTCTTGGACATTATTTAATCTTTCTGACCCTACATCATCATCTGTGAAGTTAGAATAATTTTGGGTGAAATTTGTGTGGATCATCAGAGACAATGTATGTAATGTAGTAAATTATACATAGTAGGCACTCAAAAACTTGACTACAAATGCTATTTTCCCTATTATATTTAAAAAGTACAATTATATCCATTATTTGATCTATGTTGCATTGAAAGTGCTGGCTAGCTATATAAAAAGAATTAACCCTCTACCCTCCACCATCCCCTTCATCTACCCAGATTATTTTCTTGGGTGTCTTGCCCATGTGGCCTATCCCATCCCTGGGAGGCCTCTGCCACTAGACTCACCCATATTTCCTGGAGATCTTGCAGATTGCATGCGTCTCTGTCCCCTTTCATTGCTGGAAATGCTTCCCCTTTGACTGCTTTTGCTCACTTTAAGCAATGTACCTAACTGATTCTTCCTCAGTGTTGTCACCTCTGCCCTTCCACGTGTCTGAGTTTCATCTCCCCTGCTTGAGTAATTGGGACCGAGGATAACTCTATGGATAGCTGTACCTCTTTTCAAGTACTAAATCAGAGACATTCACCAGGGGGACATTTGCCTTATGGGAATTTGCAAAATTTGTTAATTTTCTGAAAAACTGTCTTGCTTGTAAATATTGTTCTCATGTGAAGGTGGACAGCCAGAGAGGATCCTAAAATGTTTGGGCTGAAATTTTCCATTTGCCCTTCCAGATCAACTCTTCACCATTCTTTACTCTAAACTTTACTTCAAAAGGCTGACCTCCATGGACTGCATCCATCTGAGTCTCTTGTCCTGTGGTTTATGATTGAATGTGGCCAATGAAGACATTAGCAGGAGAAGAGAGGGAAAGGGGGGAGATAAAGCCTGGGATATTATTGCTCGTTCTTGGTTGGGGTTGGCAGTCCTTGGTTTTCTCTATTGAAGGCAATGGCTCCTATCAGGGGGACGTTCCAAAGCAACAGTTGTATATTGCATTCTGGAGATGCCACTCTCTCTCTGTTCTTTCAGACTTTGGTGTCTTAATGGCCTATCTGTTGGGTGGTTTACCCTCCCCTGATGCCCACACCCTTGGAAACAGTCCTTTCACTCAACTGTCTGATTTATCCTGCACGAAGAGAAAGAAATGGTGACTCTCAGCAAGGTCAGAGCCCTCGGATGACCTAGGCACAGGCCAAAGGAACTTTTGGAAACTCCAGGGTGACCAAGAATTCAAAGCTGAGGGAGGGCATGCATGCTGCCCAAAAAATGAACCTTGGCAGGCATCATGTTGATAGTAAAGGTAAATTAATTGAAGCCCAGATCTTCCTAGACAAACCAACTGGTTTGGATGTGGGTACCACTTTAAACAGGGGTTAAGATCTAGTGATAAATCTGGTTTGATTGGCCAGCTGTTCACTCTTAACTCCAGCCAGAGGGAATAGTCAAAGTTAATGGTGTTTATTCTGCATTTAGATGTAATCTAGGGAAACCTCCTCAGGGACTGAATTCAGCAAATGACAGTTCATAGTGTTTAAGAGAGACAGTGGATTTTCTTACAATAAGTCCGGCAAACAGTTTTATACTTTCAGGAAAGAAATTGTTGAGTCAGGCTCCTACTTTACTTTTATAGTATTAAAACTATTTTTAAACTCATAAAAATAAGTCTAAAGAACCTTGAGAGGCTGGATAGTCAAACTTTTTTTTCTTTCTTTTTTAAAAAAAATATTTATTTATTTATTTTACATGAGCTATTATTATTATTATTATTTTTGCATTACAATTCTTAATACACCTTTATACCACAATTTATCATATCTCTGTATGCAAAATATGTTCTCGGACTATACCCAAAGGACCTAAAAACAGCATACTACAGGGACACAGCCACATCAATGTTTATAGCAGCACAGTTCACAATAGCTAAACTGTGGAGCCAACCTACATGTCCTTCAATGGATGAATGGAAAAAAAATGTGGCATTTATACAAAATGGAATATTACTCAGCACTAAAAAAATAATAAGATCATGGCAATTGCATGGATGGTGGAAGGAAACCCTTGTCATTGGATAGTCAAACTTTATTTAGGCCACTAGAAGTATAAGTGTGGCTCTGCTGAAGTTGTCCAAAAAGACTAAATTCTAAAAACACCAATTTAGAGCATGAATTTAGGATGTCACTGACACATCTAGAGTCTTTTAGCATGGAATGTGAATAACAGACTCCATTATTTGAGTAATTTAAGTAAAATATGATTTTAAGGAATTATCTAGGAAATTTAGTTAAAATCATATTTTGAGTTCCAAATATGTTTCATTTGATTACTAACAGAGTGTCATAAATATTTAAGTCCTTCAAAACTGGATTATGGTATGATATTTATAACAGCATTTATCATACTATCCTAAAAGAACATGAAGTTCTGTCATTGTACTGAGCTAAAATATAATATATTCAACTGTAGTTATTATGAATGTGATTGTGAATAATACATTTGTCAGGCACAATGTTGAACTTTTTAGTACAGTATCTTAAGCCCAACAATTCTGTGAAGTAGTTATTTCTGGTTCATAGAGAAACTGGAACTTAATAGTTTCCCGTAATTTATGTGAGAATGACAGGATTGAGCCTACATCTGCCTAACTCAAGGGTGTCTATGCTTCTCTATGAAGAGGACAAAAATCACATCCTTCAGAGAGAATTTTCCTAGAATCCATTTACATTTCTCATAAAGTTGTTTCTGATGAAGGATTTTCTAGATTATAGTCTGTATTTCGATTAGGATGACTGGAAGGAGAATTCAGATAAGGATTCTTGCCCTTATGTCCAGTGTATTTTTCAGCATTACTCCATTCTAACAATGGAAAAAAGGGTGTTGGAGAAAGAAGGGAGAAAATCAAGGAAAGGATATAAACCCTTGTGTGTTTTATATCCGGATGCTGCATTCCCTGAAAAATGCATTTTGATCTAAGACACAAATTCAGCTACATTCAAGATTGCATCTGAGTTTATAGAAGATGTCTGTTTTTACAGGCTCCCATTTTTGGAACACAGTATTATATCTGTTTTAAGGGGTCAGTTACAGGACATTGATTTCCATGCATGTATGAGTTTGTTAGGATGAGCTCAACTACTATGTATGACCATAAAGCTCTACTAAAAAAAATAAAGGCTCAGCTACACAACACTATAAACTCTCAATGTATTGGGTAAGTAGTGGTCTTCCCAAAATTTTTTTTTGCTGCGACATGTGCATAAATGAACCCACCATACTCATAGTGTCATGTCTTGTGTCATCAATGTTCAAGGGAAAAACTAAATGCAGTAGGTACGGTTGTCATGGAAACTAGCAGTTGTTCCTGCAGGTTTCCAAGTCAATACAAACTTTCTGTTAAAATACATGCAATTATGTGGTAGGGAAGTGATCATAAAGCCCTGAATTCTCTCTGTCCCTTAAAACAATAGTATCAAGTTCTTTTCCTTGTTCACAACTTTCAGTAGAAAGAAAAATGCTACAGAAACCCACAGTCCCTGGAAGTAAGTGTATGTGTATAACACTTTTGGGGACAAATGGTATACATCTAAAGCCAGTCTTGTGGCTGGCAGATAAAAAACATTTTGAAGGAAGGAGTCTAGAAGGGGGAGTGGAAAAGACAGACTTTATTCTTTTTCCATTTTATAGCTCCATCTTTGCCTTCAAAAAGGTATTCGTGAATGGAAAAGATGAACATATTTGTAACCTGGAATCCTCTAAGAGGCTCTTCAGGGGCCTGGTTAGGAGCAAATGGATCTGGTGCCTTTCATCTGCTTTGACTTCTCTTGTTCTGTTGTGAGTGTGAGGGGTTGTGAATGTACTAATAGCAAGAGGGCACAATTCTTGGAGACCTAAGAAATAAGCTGTACCTTAATGCAAATACACTTAGGGCAGGAGCAACATCTAAAAAGCTACCTTGGATAATGAAAGCCCTTCACGGAAGGTTTCTAGGGAAAACACACAATAGAGGAGGGAACACATTACTTGTTTTCTTTTGTCCTTTTAAGAATCTGTGATCAACGTCCATTTTAATCCTGAAGCGGTCAGAGTCTTGTGAAGGCTGAGCGGGAGGAGGAGTGAGGATCCCCATTCCCAGCCTGCCGCTGCCCACCATTTTCTTTTTGTATGGTTAGGTGGATAGAACTTTGGGGACAGAGCCCTGGTCTGATAGGAGATGGACTATGCGATTTTTTAGGATCATTTTGGGATCTTAGTGACAACGTTGAGACTGGCCTCTTTTAAATTGGCTAATTTGATATGGATGTGGATATAGATATACATGTTGAATGTATGTACATGATTGGCCTCTTTCCAACTGATAATTGGAAGTGTGATAGACAAGCTCTAAAAAAATGCCTCATGGCTTAAGGGAAGGACATCTTCTCTCCCTACTCTCCTATTTTCAGGATAGTGAGATTTAGGGGGTTGGGAAGGATGTATTGGGCTGTTGACTCAGTAGAAGGAGGGAGAAGTATGACTTGAAGACTGACTGTAATTTGAACTCTTCTTCAAATATGTCCCTTTTCTCCATATCCATTGTCACTATGCCACCATCATCTTTTGCTTGGGCTACAGCAAGAATCTCCTAGGTCATGTCCCTTTTTCAAACAATTCTTTTCACTGCAGTCAAAGAAATCAAACTTCAAATTCAGAGACGAATTCTCATTGCATTTTGGAAGCTCAGTCTTTACCTGCTTCTCTGTGTTCTACATAACTTATCTCTGCACACTGAACACATGGCTTCCCCCTTGTCTTTGTACCACTGGCCTTCAAAGACTTCTCTCAGTTTCTCTATCAGGCTACACTGTTTTTAATCCCTGCCCCTCAGTGCACTTTGCTCCCTCTGTCTGGAATGATCTTTCTCCCATTTGCCCTTCACTCCCTTCTAGTCCCAAATGAACCTAGTCAAATTTGGGGGGCTTGGCTTAAGTGATAAATTCTTTTTTTAAAATACCACCATTCTTCATATCTCTGTTTGTATATAAGGTATGTTGACACCCAATTCAAGTCTTCTTACATGTACTTTGTATAATGATGACCATCACCTTCCACCATCCTTGCTAAGTGATAAGTCCTTAAGAATTGTTGTCTAAGTTAAGATGGGTCTGACTGAGTGTCTGCTACACTTTTTACTCTCCTAGTGTCTCTCTCCTTAGCCCCATTCACTAGTTTAAGGTCCATCTTTCCTAGTAGAATGAAAGTCTTTGAGGATAGGTACTGGGTCTGTCTTGTTCTCTGCACCGGACACATCATGAGGTGTTCAACATATTTGCAGACTCTATGATCTACCCACCATGGAGGCAGACCTGTGGTATTTTGTTGCTCATCTGTGAATCAGCACTAGGCTGTCTTCTTTAGCTCTTCTTTTTGTATTTATGCATCTGGATTATAGTGCTTGATTGGGGCACAGTTACACCTATGACAAAGTTGACTTGATGAGCCATTAAAAATGGCTTCCCTGTAGCCATTTGCATTGTGGATTTTTGTATTAGCAGAAGAGCTAGGTAAAAAGCAAAAGATGCAGTCAAACTTGCTAGTTGGCATTTATAGAAAAAAAGTCTATTCCATTTAATTTACTGAATTTGTTCCTTAAAAAAAAAAATCACTGAATTCAGGCAATCCAGTTTGTGTAGACCCAGTGAGACAGGGATCAATATCTGGTTTCTGAGAGATGAGACTGTACATACGGCAGATTCAAAACTAAAAATCCATACAGTCGGCTGAAACTCAAGGCAGCCACTGCAGGGCTGTGGGTCACAAAAAGAAAATATTCTATCTGCATCAGCTCCTGATTCTTTGTTAAAAAAATGGGAGAGAAAGTGGCCTTCTGTATCATTTTGTAGCTGGGAAATTGAAGTAAAGGGAAGTTCCTATGAAACAGGTTATATTAATCCCAGTCTGAATATGCTCATTTTAGACAGGTTGGTAAGTACTGAAAAGTATAAAAGGAATAGAAAACATCCATTATCATGAAGCCATTAGACAGAGGCCATTACTGTTAAAATATTGGTATTCATTCCTTTAATATCTTGGATAGTGTTTTACACGGCTGAATTTGTGCTAGTCCATATCATTGCCTTCCTTAATCATATAAAATAGCTCTTTCCCTCTACACTTTGTCAACTTGAGTTTTAATATCTGCAAACATTTTATTATTTATGTGTGCCATAAATTTTCTCACCCATTCATCTTTTGTTAGAAATTAGGATATATCCAGTTTTTTCATCAGTATAAATAAAATTAAAATGAATATACACGTGGACATTCAAAATGTGTGTACATTTTGTCTGTGGTTATGATTATTTCCAGCAAATGGATTCCTAGAAATGGCATTACTGAGACAAAATGACAAAATTTTGAGTTGTGCATATAGGAATATGTCCTAATAAATCCCATTTTATGTTAAACCATAAGGCACCAATAAAATAAAAAAAAAACCCTTAAATTTGACTTGCTTTTTAAAGGTTCTTAATATGCATAGACAAAATACAATCCAACTTAGATCACAACATTTTTTGATTATCAGATTTCCTATCTTCATGTCCAATTATTAAAAGTCTGTCAATGAAGTTTTATAATGTTTTTCTTGTTAAGTTTTTCTTAGCCATTCAATATTTTCCTCGATTCATGGATGATATTTTTCCATTTTAATTTTTTTTAACTTCCATATACTTACTTTCCTTTCCACTGTAGGTTACTTCTAGAAAAGGTTGACAGAGAAGAAAAGGAGGTCTATGGAAATATGCATTGATAAATGAACATCCCTAGAAATTAAGGTGGGTCTTTCTTAGCCCTCACTGAAGTGGGAGAAGTCATTTGACAGCAGAGGGTAAGGCGCCAGTGAAGATGCTTGACAAGGATTGATGAGCCCCCGACCACCATCTCAGAGGAATTGACAAAGGAAAAAGTAGAAGTTGAGCAGCGGGGGAGGGGGTCGGCTCTGAAGAATAGTGAAGTTCATTTTATCTGGAGACTGGAGGGAAGGATGGATGCAGAGATAGATGGGGGCAAGTGTTGGAGAGGCAGTGTGTGCCCGGTAACTCCAATCAGCAAAATAGATCAGTGTCTGAGAGTGGGGAGGAGATCCTGGATTGGGCTGAGAGAAAAGTGGAGAATAACCACACAGGAACTGTGATAGGGACACCATGAGGGTCCCCTCATGTCAGCTTCCTGAACCTTGTATCAGCTGGGAACCTGCCCAGTGCCATCTATTGCTGCTGATCTGACCCCAAAGCAGCTACAACACAATTAATTTTAATGAAAGCAGAACATGGAAACTGAACACCTGCATTCAGATGCTACCAGATAGCATGCTGGAGGGAAATTGAAAACTTCATGCAGCAATGAGAATGCTTTAGATTATCAGATGTTAGGCAAGTTAAGCATACTCTAAATTTGTCTTTTTTTTTCGGGGGGTGGGGGATTAATGGTAGGGATAATATGCTTCTTTAAATTTTCCCAGAGCACTTTTTTTTTTCTGAGCTTCACAAATCTTTTAATAAGGAAATAACTGATCACTGTAAAAGGTTCTCATTGTTTCTAGTGAGTGCCAACATCCAGGACCTCAATATTTAATCTGTACAATTCTTGCTAATGTTTTATTCATGTTTACCAGAGAGGTTATGAGGACATTGTTAATTGCATAATTTTTCCTTTGTCCAAATGTGTGTACCTCATCTGTTTCTGACTTGGAAAAAAAAAACTTGTTCTTTCTTTCCTTTCCTTTTTTTAAAAAAGCTTTTCAGTTTGGGCTCATGTCTCAGAATTAAAATCTAGGGTCCATTAGGCGTCATTCATCTGTGAGATGAATTCTATATTCTGCCTATTGATTCCATTGTGGGTGAACATTTACAGGGTTTAGGCAAGCACTAGCTGCTGCACTAAATAGAACTTACGTTATTTCTTTAATATGGGATGAAAACGGAGGGAAATATCTTCATTTGAACAGCTTGGGGGAAAATGTTTCATGTATTAAGAGGTACTATATGTAATACATGTAGTTTTCTGATAAGCCGAAATGAAAATAAGTATTCTCTATGATATTGATCCAATGGAATACATTGAGTAATTCCAAGCCCATTTGCCTTTGAATGATGCCTTCTGGGATGTAGATATTTTTTGGACCAGGGACATTTTATGATTATAAATAGCAAGTAGATATATTTTTCAGAAATTTGCCAGAAATTGTGGAAAAGGTGTTAAAGAAAGATTGTGACTCTCTTATAGCCCTGCAAAGAATCTTGACAGCCTCTGCCCTTGGTAATATCTGCACCTCAGGGTGTCCTATTTATATGGATACCTATTATTAGTAAGCTATCTACTAACCCACTATCTTTTTATTGAAAAACCCACAGGCCTTTGCTCTGTTCTTATCCTTAATTTCACTATGCATTTGGCTGGAAGCCACTTCCTGCCATGCTCTCTGTGACATTACTCTATCCTAAATTTATTCCTCCTTCTGTAATTGTTCCTTGTCTCTCTTGATGGTTTCTTCTGTTTCCCACGTGTGAGTGTTTCCAGTGGATTGGAGCTGGTCTGCTTTTCCCCTTCTCAGTTCTCTGCCTTGGTGGGCTCTTTCATTCTCTTGGTCTCTAGCAGTATTTCTAGTTAGATACTAATTTTGGGGTTCTCATCCCCACACCTCTTGGGGATTTCCACTTGGATTTTCAATCTAACCTCAAATTTAACTTATTTAAAAGCTGTTGTCTTTTGCTCCAAAATGGTGCTTTTGCCTATGTTTCTCTTTCATTTATCATTCTTTTGCTCACTTTAACTTCAATCTTTCAATAAATTTCTTTTCTACTTTTCCATGGTTCTTCTATATCTCACGAGTCACTATTTGGTTTTTATTTTATCTCTAAACACTCTGTCCTATCTCTGCTTTCCATTCACTGTCAATTCTTACCACCTTTCAAAATCAGTTCAGAAGACCTTGTATTTGGACTGATGCACTAGCCACAGAGAATTTACTTAGATAATATTTTTTCCTGCCTCACTACTATAGTAGTCTTTCTTTTCTGTATAACAGGATGGTAACAGATTTGTATTTTCTATGGAACTTCTGTGAAGGGGAGAGTGTAAGGCAAAAATAGGGGCTTCCAACCCAGATTTTATTTGTAAATGCTTAAGAATATTGAGAATAATTATTTGGGGCCATTTCAGAGGGGGAAGGGAGATGGAGGTGAATGACTAAATTTGGAAGGTAGAAGTGAGCCAAGTTAAATGAGGAAGAAGGTTCTTTAGATAATTTATTTTAAAACAAAGAAAAAATGTAGAGTTTGGTAATTTCTGTGTAGTCAGGAACATTACTCTGCTCCCTTTCAGTGGTGTCACTGGGACTTTTGATTGGTGAAGCTGGGGTGATTGGATGTGCCACACCTTTAGAGGTGTTGCCTTAGGATAAGCAGGCATTAAAAAGTCCCACTTCCCATGGTTGTTTGTCTTGTAGGAACCATACAAGCTTGGGAAATCTGCTCATCAGTTGTAACAGGGAAATCTGAAGACTTTAGTGTTCTTTCCTAAATGATTTGAACAGCATAAGTCACCCTAGGACTCTGGCTGGACTTAAAGAGGTGGTCTTACCTAGGGTATCAGTTCCACTGCTATAACACAGAGGCCCCCCAGAATAGAGGATCAAGCAGGTTAGAGGCTTTTTTTTCTCTATCTCCCTTGTAACAGTCTGCAAGTAAGTTAATTTTTCATATCTGGTAAACATTTCTACACCATGAGGTCATTTAGGAATCCTTCCTATTTGGTACCTCACCATCTGATAGAATAGGATTTAAAAATATTATTCCATGACTGTTTGGAATTTGGTAAAGTGTGAGGACTCCATTTCAGAAAAAGTGGTTTTCTGAGGTGTAGGTGGCAAAGATTTTTTCCCATTCTATAGGCTCTCTCTTCATATTCTTGATTGTTTTCCTTTGCCGTGAAAAAGATTTTTTGTTTGATGCCATCCCATTTATTGATTCTTGATTTTACTTCTTGTGTTTTAGGAGTCTTGTTGAGGAAGTTGGTTCCTAAGCTGACATGATGGAGGGTTGGGCCAACATTTTCTTCTAGTAGGTCCAAGATCTCTGGACTAATACCTAGGTCCTTGATCAACTTCAAGTTGAGTTTTGTGCAAAGTGAGAGGTAGGAGTTTAATTTCATTCTGCTACCTATGGATTTCCAGTTTTCCACTATGGATTTTCAGTTTTCTAAGCACTGTTTTTTTTTTAAAGAGGCTATCTGTTCTCCAATGTATGTTTATGGAGCCTTTGTCTAGTATGAAATAACCTGTATTTATGTGGGCTTGTCTCTGTGTTTTCTATTCTGTGCCATTGGTCTTCATGTCTGTTTTTGTACCAATACCATGCTGGTTTTGATACTATAGCTCCATAGTTTAATTTAAGTTCTGGTATTGTGATGCCTCCGGCTTCACTTTTCTCACTAAGGATTGCTTTGGCTATTCTGGGCCTCTTATTTTTCCAAATGAATTTTACAACTGCTTTTTCTATTTCTATGAAGAACATCATTGAAATTTTAATAGGAATTACATTGATTCTGTCTAATGCTTTTGGTAGTATGTCCATTTTTTACAATATTAATTCTGCCCATCCAAGAACATGGGAGATCTTTCCATCTTTTAAGATCTTCAATTTCTTCCTTTAGTGTTCTGTAGTTTTCACTATAAAGGTTTTTCACTTCCTTTGTTAGATTGACCCCAAGTTCTTTTTTTTTTTTTTGAGGCTATTGTGAATGGGATAGTTTTCCTGATTTCTCTTTCAGCTGATTCATCATTGGTATATAGGGATGCAGTTGATTTATGGGTGTTAATTTAATATCCTGCTACTTTGCTGAATTTGTTTATGAGTTCTAGGAGCTTTCTAGTAGTTTTTCTTATGTGTGTGTCTTCTAAATATAGAATCATGTCATCAGCAAATAGGGATAGTTTGAGCTCGTCTTTAAGATGTTCAATGTCTCTAGCAATTATAGAAATGCAAATTAAAACTACACTCAGAGTCCATCTCACTTCAGTCAAACGATAATTATTAAGAATACAAGTAACAATAAATGTTGACAAGGAATGTGGGGAAACAGGTACACTCATACATTGCTGGTGGGACTGTAAATTGATGCAACCCCTATAGAAAGAAGTATGGTGATTCCTCAGAAAACTTAGAATGGAACCACCATTTGACCTAGTTATTCCACTCTTAAGTGTATTCCCAAAGGACTTAAAGTCAGCATATTACAGTGATGCAGCCACATCAATGTTTACAAGCAGGTCCATTCACAATAGCAAAGCTATGGAACAAACCTAGGTGCCCTTCAACAGATGAATGGATAAAGGAAATGTGGCATATATACACAATGGAATTTTACTCAGCCAAGAAAAATGAAATTATGGCATTAGCTGGTAAGTGGATGAAACTGGAGACTATCATATTTAGTGAAATAAGCCAGTCCTCCAAAACCAAATGCTGAATATTTTTTCTGATATGTGGATGCTAACACACAATGATGCACGTGAGGGTGGGGAGGTGGAGGGAGTGGGGTAGAATAGAAGCTCATTGGATTAGACAAAGGGGAATGAAGGGAGGAAAGAGGGATGGGAATAGGAAAGACAGTAGAAGGAATTGAACATATGGACATAACTTTCCTATGTTCACATATGAATATATAACCCGTGAAACCCCACATCTTGTACATCCACAAGATAGGATCCTAATTAGAATAAGTTATACTCCATATATGTATAATGTGTCAGAATACACTCTACTTTCATGTATATCTAAAAAAAAATTAAAAAAAAGAAAAATTAATTGAACACACACAAAAAGGAAAAAGAAAAAGAAAAAGTAGTTTTTAATGTTTAAAACATATGCATGATGTGCATAATGGAAGTAGGTGATAACAGAATAAAATGATCAAAATATTAAAAGACAATTTTTGGTACTCTAATGTATGTGATTTTAAATTAACTATTACTGAGATCTAGTGGCATGCCCAGAATTTTAATTTGAAAGTAATAATGAGCATAAATTATTTTTAATGATATCTGTAATATAATATGAAATATCTGGTTTCTGATGGTGACGTTTGCAGATACTATGAATATTACTGTGTTTTGTTGCTTATATTCACAACTAGAGAAAACACTGAATTAAAAGTTACTGAAAATAAAGTTGTAACTTCCCCCTCAAGTTTTGGGCACTCTGAATTCTACCCATGGATTCTTTGAAGATCTATCAACCTCAGATTAAAGACCATGATCTAGAGTATTGAATCTGGCTCATCTCCATGGCTATGTTCTAACTCTAACAAAAGAAAAAGTTCAGGGCAAACAATTTGTTCTCTGTGGTGTTGAAATCATGCCCATCATTTCTTCCTTTGACTTGAACCTGGTCCTATGGTCACACTTACCTTCAAGACAGACAGGGCTTGGGGTATGATACTTAGTCCCCATTATAGGAATGTAGGATTCCCAACAGTATGCCTGAAATTCAATTTCCTACCATCCAGACTCAGAAGAGAGTGTGTGACTTAGAAAGTCTTATTGTGAAGATCAACAATAGTTCATTCAAGTGGATAGTAAAGAGTAATTACTCACTAAATATTCACTGACACTGATTTGCATGTGACCAGGGTCTGTTAGAAGAATGACAAACTATGGGAGATAATATAGTAAGCTTACTGTGATGAGAGGGAGTCAAAGAGATTTATGTTTAAATACATTAATTCATTTGTTCATTCAACAAATTGTTATTGAGTGTGGATTATATGCCAGCCAGATACTGTTCTAGTTGCTGAAAAAATAACAGTAAACAAGGTAAAGTACTTGTTCTCAGGAATCTTTCATTCTACTTAGGGGAAATTAAACAATAGACAAACGAACAAATCTATGTCACAGGAGGAAAAAGATAGAAAAAGAAGTAAATAAAGGTTATGGTGCAAACGATGCAGTAGGTAGAATTCTAAGGTGGTGCCCAAGATTCTCTTTTCACATCCATTGTAAAATCCCCCTTTGCCCTACTCTCCACGTTGAATGTGAGTGGGACCTGTGAATATGAGAAGACACTCCTATGCTTAGGTTATATGGCAAAGGTGAAAGGATTTTGAAGATATAATAAAGGTACCAAATCAGCTGATTTTGAGTTAATCAGAAGGGTGGTTATTTTGGATAGGTTTGACTTCATTAGGTAAAAGCCCTTAAAGAAGAACTAGGCCCTCCTGGAGATTACAAATTCTCCTGCTGGCCTGATGAAGCAAATGACCATGCTGTGAGTTGTCTATGGAAGGACCACATGGTAAGGACTGAGGGCAGCTGGTAAGAGCTGAGGACAGTCCTCAGCTTTCAACTAGCAAGAAAACAGGAATCTCAGGGGCAATGATTTCCTCCAAGAACATGAATGAGTTTAGAAGTAGATACTTTCCCAGTCAAGCTTTCTGATTAAAAACATAGTCCAGCTGACTCCTTGATGATATCCTTGCAGAGAATTCAAGCTGCACTGTGCTGACCCACAGAAACTGTGGAAAAAATAAATACATTTTTTTTAAGCCACAAAATTTGTGGTAATTCATTATGTAGCATGCACAGAAAACTAATATGGTAAAATAGGATGGTCAGAAAAGTTTTTTCTGATAAGAGGTCTTGTCAATGGAGACTTGAAGAGTGAACCATAAGGACAATGCAGGGAGGAGCAAAGGAATGACCCTTCCTGTTGGGCAAGGAGAATAGCCCAGGGATGGGGAAGTCTGGAAGAAGAGGCACCAGAGCTGACAGAAGATGAATACTTGCACAAGGTTGTGGTGGAGGAAGTCATCAGAATATGGATGTGTTTCAAAGGTAGAATCAACAAATTTGCTAAAGGATTAAATTTAGAACATGAGAGGGAGAGGATTCAAATGAAATTCTGGTACGGAGTTGTCATTTGCTGTGATGAGAAGACAAGGGTAGAGGAGGGAGAAGCAGGTGTTGGGAGAAATGAAGAGTTCAGTTTTGGTTATGTGAAGTTTGAGATGCTATTAAGTGAATATGTCTGGAGATAGTTCTATTTATAAGTCTAGCATTCAGAAGAGAGGTTGGGGATAAAGATAAAAATAGAAAGTAACAGCATATAGATGCTATTTAAATTATGAGACAGGAAGAGAGAACCCAGGTTAGAGCAAGAGCAGAATATTGGGCCTGAAAGTGGCCTTAAGAGATGATCATTGTATAGATGAAGAAACTCCAGAGAGGTGAAATGACGTTAGGTATGTACCCAAGTGCACTGAAGTAGTTATTAGCAGAACTTAAATAAAAACCAGGCTTCTTGATTCCCAATTCAGAGATTTTTCTTCCCAGGGTCACAGGTTCTTTTTCGTTTGCTTCCATACAATCTTTTCTACACTTGGGGAAGAAGTGTACAAAGTCAACAAGGCTTGGCACTTTTCCTTTCATGGGGCTGCAAGTCCCAGGTAGAGACTTTTGAGGCATCCCCTTTCCTTGGATGTCACCTACACAATACTGATTAGATTTGATGGCTATGGGAGGCTGGGGCTCATGTAACAAATGAAATGTATGCAGTGATGTCTATAAACCTCACCCCATCAAATTAATAATGAAAAGCCTCCCATCAAAGCCCTCCTGTGCTCAATAGCCTGTGGCACATTTGGACTCATCAATAGATGTTCAACAATATTACAACTTGTTTAAATCTTGGTAAAGTAGTGTTATGTACTATTGTTATTGACTTCCCTTTTCTAATTACCACCCAAAGGTGACGGATGATATAGCTCTAATGACCACATTCTTGGAGAGTGAGTGGCTTTGGGTTTCAACTCATTGTGTCTTAGCCGTTATGAGGAAGGAAACTTCCACTGGCCAACTTTGGAAAGTCCACATTTGGGGGTCCAGACAATGTTGGAGACCCTTCACAGGGGACCTCTGTGAATGGTTCAAAACCCAGAGGTTTCTCTGCGTGAATGTGCATGGTAATGGCAGGAATTCTAGGGCATGTGGAGATAGCTGTAGCCAACTTTTATAACAATCACAACCCAAGGTGGCAGAAAACACAGATTTCTTTCTTTCTTTTTTCTGTAACTCAATCTAATTCTTCCATTTTGCTGGATTGGCAGAACATAACCACCTGCCCTTTTCTTGTGATGGAGTCTGTTTGGAGAAGCATGACTTGGGTACCAAGGCAAGGCAGGGTTGCTTGTGCAATTGCTCAACATGTTTGTCTTCTGAAATGCTCCCCCCTTTTCAAATCATCTTCCAACATTGGTCCCCACATCAGTACCCATGAGATTTTCCTCTTTCCTTCATGGTTTACTCAAGCCTAGTGGCTCTCTCTGCTATTCCCATGTGCGGCTGTAATTCCACTCTGCCTTGCTGTCGAAGGACATGGGGATCTCATTGAGGCTTCCTAATGCACTGTCTGCTTAGATTCACTGTGCTTCACTTCCTGTCTTAGTCCCTGACCTCTGCCAGGGCCTGGCTTTCTAGTAAGGAACACTGAATTTCATCACCTTTAAAACTCTCACACACCTCAGATCCCACTTCTCCCCAACTTCTCTCTCTTTGGCTCTCTAAAAGTTTAGTTTTTTTTTGGAGTTAGGAGCCAAGAAGATCCGTTTTTATAAAGTTTACTCTGAATCAATAAGCATAGAACAGTTTAACTGCTAGATTTTGTGGAAGGAATGATGAGATGAAAAATGGAAAAATACCAGGAGATGGGAAAGTAATCTGCTAATGTAAAAGCAATCACTCCACAACAGCAAACTGCTGAAAGCAAGACTTCCTTTTCTCCTTCCAGGCCCATGAGCAACATTCTAATAATCAAAAACTACTTCCTGTCCATGGGGGAGGAGGCCATGGTCAGCCACATAGAAAGAAACAAAAGTATTTCAAGAAGATAGTGCCTCTTGTGAACCTTCCTTAATTTGTTCATTGTGTATTTGTAATTTGATAATGATTGAATGGATAATTCTTTCTTCTGAATTCCCATAGCACTTATTTTTTATTATCTTAAACTTTGCTTGTGAGAGACTTGAGTTCTTTTTTTTTTCTGATTTTTTTTTTTTTTTGGTGTTACTGGGACTTGAACTCAGGGCCTCATACATACTAGGCAAGTGCTCTACCACTGACTATATCTCCAGCAAACCCTCCTCTTCTTTCCTCCTGGATTTATCTCTGTATATCAAGTATAATGTTTGCTACAAAACTGGTCCTTAACAAATGTTTGAATAATATGTTACTATGATCCCAAGGAAAAAAAAATTGAAAATTAAGTTCATTGGTATGAAGGGCTATAATTTTAGTTCTTTCATTCATTCAATCACTCAGTTTACTTTTATATTCATCAAATATTTATGGAGCACATATAATGTTTCAAGATCTGTACTAGATCTTTGAGATAAAAAAGTCAACAAGGCACAACTAGTCTTTGTAGACTTTGTGCTCATAGGATTTCTTTCTTTTTTCTGTAACTCAATCTAATTCTTCCATTTTGCTGGATTGATAGAAACATAACCACCTGCCCTTTTCTTGTTATAGAGTCTGAGTTTGGAGAAGCATGGCTTCTCCAGGCATGGCAGGCATGGCAGGGTTGCTTGTGAAATTGCTCCACATGTTTGTCTTCTGAAATGCTGTATTTTAAGTGACCTGACTAGCTGTATAGGATTCATTATATATGTGTATCTTAGTTTAACAAGTATTCTATAGTCACTTGGTGTTATGGTTTGGGTATGAAGTGTCCCCCAAAGCTCCTGAATTAATGCAGGGATGTTTGGAGGTAAAGTGATTGTTGTGTGAGAACTATAACCTCATCATTTCATATGAGGTTGAATGGCTGGGTGGTAACTTTAGGCAGGGGGGTGTGGCTGGAGGAGGTGGATCATGGGAGGTGTGTTCTGAAGGTGTGTTCATCTTCCCTACGTCCCTTTCCTTCCTGCCTTTCTCTGCTTCTTGACCCTTCCATGAGCTGAGCAGCTTTCCTCTGCTAGGTCCTTCAGTCATGATGTTCTGCCTCACCTTGGGCTGGGAGCAATGGACTTGACTGACCATGAACTAAACCTCTGAAATTGAATCCCACCTAAACTTTCCCTCCTATAAGCTATTCTTGTCAGGTATTTTGGTCACAGCAATGCAAAGCTGGCTAAAACACTTGGGTCATTATTAGTTATTTCAAATACAGCTGAAATTAATAACCATATGTAGATATGATTAAGCACAAGTCCATGTATATCTGTAGGGTAATTTGCTAAATTGCCCTTAAAGTACTCTCATTACTCATGTATGAAAATTCACATCTGCTTTTAAAGGTCCCAACCTTGGTTTTTACTGACCATTTACTAGCGTATTCCTGAATTTTTTATCCTAAAATTCAAAGATACCTTCTTCCATTCAAGGTCATACATTAGACTAAAAATTGAAAGTCTATGGATTAAGTCACCTTTACCCAAAGTGTGTTCTGTAGAACACTGTCTTGCAAAATGTTCTGGATCTTGTTATATAAATCTTACATATCATGTCTGCCTCTTGTGGAGTTGAAAAGTACCTTAGAAAAATAAAGAAACTTGTTTACCTTTATTTAATCATAGTGCTTTTCAAACTTACTTGGGAATCACTTTTTAAAATCTACTACTATCTCCTATAACATGAGCATCCATGTATGTGTGCATGTACACACATGTGTTCCTACATACTTCAAAAAATCTGGGGGAGAAGAGAATATCAATAAGTATTGATGTCTTATTCAAAAACTTCAGATGTTTTCTGAACCAGCTTTCATCATAAAAAATTCCCTTGGAAGCCCAGTATCATGAAAAAACAAAAACAAAAACAGGGCTTAGGAAAAAGTTGAATTTAAATACCCAGGAAATATGATAGTCATTACTGAATTGCCTGAGCGGTTGTTTGCTCCATCATGGGTGTAACCCCAAATGTCTGCATTTTAAATTTGCTTGAATTCAACACATCTGCAACTAAAGTTCAATTTTTAATAGGATATTTATATTCTTATTTGCCCTTTTCATCAACCCTGACTTTGTTACTTGGCCCTTGTTTTGTTTATATTTATCATACTTTAACTTAAAAATTATCTCAGTTCTATTTTCACTGGCTTTCTGTCCCAATCTCTATAGGAGGAAATAAAATTGCTCAGTTTTTTTTAATGTCATTTGTCTCTCTGTCTAGATAGTCATCTTTTGTTTCATCTACCAACAAGCATTTATTGAACAGAGGTACTAGGCATTGAGCTGAATGTCATGGGAGATGCAAGGGTGATATACATGGCTTCTGACCTGTTTCAGCTGGAACATTAGCTGAGGAATATAAACCTTTCAGTGCAGTAAGAGAGTAGGGCTACTGTGAATGGTCACATAGACAGGGTCTGCACAGCTCCACGGATTCCACAGACTGCCATACAATGGTTGCCATGCAAAGGCACTGTGCTAGGGATATGTACTAATACGCTACTGTATCATCTACCTGTTGGGCTTCTTGGGGGTAGCTCAGGAAATCATTTGTGGGTAGATGATTTCTTCCACTAGAGTGGAAGAAAGTTTTTATATTCAACAGTAAGACACTTCTGGCTGTGATAATTAATTGAAATATATTTTTAAAATTTTGTGTACATTTCCTGAAAATGATTAAAAAAAGAATAAAATGTGTGTGTGATATTTCATCCAATATTTCTACTTTTGTATAGAGAATAAAATATGTGTATGATATTTCATCCAATATTTCTACTTTTGTATATTTCACAGATGTAACTGTGAGTGATTGAAACAATGTGTGTGCTAGGATATACATTACAATATTACTTGCAACATCAAGAGATTAGAGTTAACTGAAATGTTCTGTAATAGGGACCTGTTAGTTTATGAAGAATACATATGAAAAAATATGAAAAGCTGTTAAAAAACAGAATTATATAGTGCAATAAATACTTATCCAGAAAGCTCTTCAATATTAAGTGAAGGAAAAAACAGGGTTCAGAATAGTTAATATAATATGCAACATTTGTGCTTATAGAAAATGCTTAATTTTTTTAAAAAAAAACTGACAGATAATAATTGTACATATTATGGGATGCAGTGTGAAGTTTTTTTTGGTACATTCATATATTGTATATTGATTAACTCAGGACACTTGAGTAATCTCTCATCTCAAATGTTTATCATTCCTTTGTGATGACAACATTCAAAACCCTCTCTTCTAGCTATTTTAGATGATACAATATGATATTATTTACTATGATCACACTTCTGTGTAAATAGAGCACCAGAACTTAGTCTTCTTATCCAACTAAGAATTCGTATCCTTTTATCTCTCCCCATCCACCCCTCTTCCCTACTCTCCATGGCCTCTAGTAACTATTTTTCTCTACTTTTATGAGCTCAGCTTTTTTAGATACTATATATGAATGAAATCATGTAGTATTTGTCTTTTGTGGCCTGGCTTAATGACACTTAAAACTGTGAGCTCTAGGTCTTTCCACATTGCTGCAAATGACATAATTTTGTCCTTTTCATAACCAAATAGTATTCTACCATGTACATCACATTTGCTTTATATATTCATCAGTTGATGGTCATTTAGATTGTTACCGTTTCTTGGCTATTGTGAAGAGTGTTGTGGCAAACATGTGAGTGCAGATATCTCTTTGATATGTTGGTTTTATTTCCTTTGGATATTTGCCTAGTAATGGGATTACTGGATCATATAGCAACTGTATTGGCAATTTTTTGAGGAGCATCCAGGCTGCTCTCCATGGTGACTGCACTAATTTACTTTCACATCAATCAGAGCACGAGTTTCTCTTTCTCTATATCTTTGACAGTATTTGTTTTTTTTAAAATAGTTTTGATTATAGACATTCTAACTGGCATGTGATAATAATCTGCATTGCATATTTTAAAAGCTAATAATATAGTGTTTCCTTTGAAGACAGAACTATGTGGCTAAAAGATAAGGAGAGAAGAATTTTTCATCAACATCCTTTAGATACGTTTTGAATTTTGGGTCATATATGTATTATATAACTTCAAACTGTAAAATTAAAAAAAAAAGAAAAGAAAAAAACAGGCAAAGAAGAACTGCATCACTGCTCAGATATTTTTCTAAGCATTTACCATACAAAATAAAGTCACTGTTTATAGCAATTTTATAGATGTGAATTGAAGGCTTCGAAGGTTTAAAGACTTGTCTGAGATCATATATTGAAGAAGGAGTGGAGCTGGAATTCAAACCCAAGTTGGTGTGAAAGGAAATCCCGTCTATCAAGGAAAAAAGAAAAAAAGAAGCTTGCTGGCTTGCTTAGCTTAGTGTGGGGCCATTTTGAAAATCTGAAATGAGCCAATGATGCCAGATACCTCATGCTAAAATTACATTAGAAGTCATTATGCGTTTTTATAGTTCTTTTGATTCCATTAAAGTTGCCTGGTGATAATTGCCAAGTGAAACAAAATGAAAATAGAGGTGGAAGCTCAGAAATTAAGGTTTCCTGCAGAGAATTCTAATATATAATATTCTTCACCTCTATTAGTTGGCTGGCTACTTGACAAATTGAGCCATTTGTTGGAAAGTGCTTTGATTCTATTTTGCTTTATGGACATATAATTTTCTTAATGTTATAACAATTCTATCTCTTTGATGAAACTTACCATGATTCCTTCTATAATCATATACTTTGTTTATTTCATTTATAGCATTTATCAGAGTCTGTCTCCCACAAATTCTATATCCAATTTGTATCAAACAAATTGTAGTCATTTTGTTTTGAAATGTCACTTAGATACTCCCTGCTTTTTACCTCCCCATCCCTATTTTTCTAATCTAAGCCTTCTGCATTTTTCACCTGAAGTAGTGCATTAACATCCTCACTGGGTTTCATTCATTCATTTATCATCCATTCATTTTTTTTCACTCCATGTTTGTTGAGCACTTACTATGAACAAGATTTTGGGTAAACAATGAGACATAAAATATGAACTCTCTTCTGCAGGGCTTTATAATTTACTGAAAAAAAATACAAAACCAGAAAATCACAGCACAAAATGAAAAGTGCTTCAATAAAAATGTGTTCAAGCTGTTATGGAATCCAAGATGGGAGAATGAAGACTTTTGGGTGGAAAGTTAGGGAAGCCTTATCAGAGGAGGTGATGTTAAGTGGCATCTGTGAGCAGGAAGAGTTTTCCAACTGGTTGGGCAAGGGGAGGAACAATCAGGGAGAAGAAATAATTTGAGTTAACTCAGAGATGGGTAAAAGAAACTCTTGTTCTCTGTGATATACAGCATACACATTCAGTTATTTTTTCATAAAGAGAAATTAGATGTGCAATTCGATGCTAAAACCTTTAATGAATTCTAGTTTCTTTGGAATAGGACAAATTATTTAGTTTCAAAATATTCTTGCCAGTTTTCCTCCTTACAACTATGCTTTGGGATGAGGCAAAGCCAGTTTTGTTAAACTGGGATTATATCTCTTAGACCCCCTCCCTGAATGGATTCTGGTTAGAGTCATTCAAAAGAACTTGGGTGAAATTTGAAACGTAGGAGAGATGCAGCAGTTATTACTTTTGGAAGTTCGTCATGATCAAACACAGAACCTGCTGATCCTTGCACTTTTCTGTGCCATGTTTATTTAGCTCATCTTCTCAATTGCTGCTTTGCTAACAGTGGCCCAAACCCACTACAAGATTAAGAAAAATATATTTTTTGGAGAGGGTCTTGCCATATTTTCCAAGCTGGACTTGAACTTGAGTTGCTCTTTGCCGCAGCCTCCAGGTACCTGGGTTTACAGGTGTGCACCACTGATCCACACAAGACCCTTGGCTGTGGATGCATAGAAGCGGTATCTCTTTAAAGACAGTAACTTCTCCAGGCTTCTCCTGAGCTCTTCATTTGTGGGTTTACTTTGGTGGCTTAGAGCTGTTGCCTCTCATCTCTCAGGTCCTACTTGAATTCAGAAGTGCAGGATGACTTGGATGTTAAAGATGGAGAAAAGACAGGGGAAACAAAAGCTCGTAAGCAAACCCTCACCAATTCCCTCTCACTGAGTGGGGTGCTTCTCACCTTCTATTCCTAATACTCAGAGATTTAGAAACTCTCTTTGCTCAGCTAGCTTCATGCGGAAGCATGCTCAGCCGCACACCCTGCTTCCTGCCTTCCATAGGCACCCGAGTGTAGTTCTGAGGCTGGCCTCATCCTGACAGAGAAAGCACCGCAAAAACTCCAGCCTGTGTTCTACTGTCTGTTTTGCTGCTTTTCCTATTCTCTACATCACTTTTTCTTTTCTAATTATCCCCAGTTGGAGGGCCTCATAAATATCACACACTGCAACGGAAAAGTGAAATTCTCCCGGTTGCTGAAAAGCTGCTCAGAAGCAAATCCATGGATACTGGAATTCTGTGTAAAGAGGAGCTAAGAACTGGAGAAGGATACTCTATTCAGTTTTATATTCTTGTGTTCGTAGATTTGTTTCCATTTGGTATCTTAAATAAAAAATTTTTCCTCATAAAATCTACTTGAATATCTGTCAGAAACATGAAAATCATTTATCCTAATTGTTTTATTTTTAAGATTTTTTTTGGGGGGGAGGCGTTGTGTTGGATAATTAACCTAACTGGCTGAGGGAGAAATTACCAGGAGACCAATGAAATTGCTTCATATTTGAGAACTGAACCATTCCAAGGTAGCTTACTTGGAGTTCATGATAATCAGGACCTCAAATGGTCAAGCATTAGATTTTGAGTGTTTCAGCATCTGAACAGGATGGCCCATTGATTGCCCACTCATTGTGACAGCCCAGAGCCCCATGATTGACCAGCATCTGGTTAACTCAGTTGACCTGGATACTCAAGGCCCCAGTGATTGCTCCCTGAACCTTAAGCGGGGCTCGAACTGTCAAGGACTAGTCAGATGCCTGTTTTATTTTCAGAATTGTCATTGTCAGAAGAGAAGCCTCTCATCCACCTTTGTTCTTTCATAGTACCAAGCAAAAGAAACCCCTTGAAACCAAAAGTGATAAAAAAATCAAACCAACCAGTCAGAGAAACATAAACATACCAAACAACAAACAGAAACCGAACAACGTTTTGGAAAGTTGGTTCCATTAAAGATGTGCTTTAATGTATTTACCCTGTTGGGAAGGATAGAATAAAAACAATTCTGCTGCATTTATACAGCTGAGTTTATTTGATTTGTTGGTAATTTTAAAGGTGCTCTAAACCAGTTGTCCTCAAACTGTGGTCACCAGAGCCACAACAGCAGCACCACAAGGAAATTTGTTAGAGATGCAGAGTCCTGGGCCCTACCCCAGACCAGCCTAATCAAAAACTTGGGAGCCATGGCCTAGCAACCTGTCTTTTAACCAGCCTGCCAGGTGATCCTGATGCCTGCTCAAGTTGAGAACTAGTGCTCTGTTGGAATGGGGGTTTTGTTCACACAGTGACACATTTGATCCTAATTCTGTCTGCTGTCTTTCCTCATCGTTTCTTTCTGAGGCTTCTAGTTGGAAGAATCACTCCTCTCATTTCTTGGTTCCTTGAGGCCCTTTGAAGTCTCTCTTCCTGTAGCCTGAGTGAACCACCTAGTGTTGGGATATGCTGAGAACACTCTGTAACCTTATTAGAACTTAGTGAAACCAGAGCTTGCCACCTTGTTTTGTTCTGCAGCAGCACAGTTAACCTTCTGGGCTGGCCTATGTTGCTGACCCTGTGTCCTTTCCCCCTTCAGATACTTTAACCACAAGGCAGGCTAACTATTGTCTTTATGTTCCTCTACATCATATGGGACAAAGAAGGGTCAACTCCTGTTTTAGACAGTAGCCATGAATTTTTTAACCTTTCATTCTGAATGAAAGTTTCCATTTGTTTTCTCTGTGAATCTGGTGTGCTATAAGTCCACAACAAACCTAGCATAAACAAAACAAAACAAAAAACTCTCTTCGGGAATGGTCATTTTTTATTCTATATGTGAGATTTAGGGGCTCAGAAAAATTTCAGCTTGCAAAACTGCCTAAACATTGCATCTCCTCCTTGTTCAAAGGTTTTGAGATGGGTGCGGGGAAGCTAGAGATACGGACTTCTTGGTCCTAACCAACAAAGTTTACTGGAATCAGATATATCTTAGAAAAACACATTGGTGTTTTTCCCCTCGCTGGAGCTGCCCTTGATAAAATGTGGGTGTCATTTGAAAAGGGCATCATTTCCAATGAATTCTGAAAGTGTCACACAGGGTATTGATTGATCAGTCTTGCCGTCAGCATGACTGGGGCCAGCGTGGAACTGTCCCTGTGATCCAATTTTCAAAGCTCACAGACACCTTCACTCCCTGGCAAATAGCATCAGCAAGTGGCAAGACAGAGGGGGCCAGAAGGGTGGTTGTGGGACACACGAGTAGTCTGACAGAAAGGTGGTAAGAAGGAATGATTTTGTATCATGGTCAGCTTGTCTAACCAGTGTTTGTTGAAAGCTGCAAATATCATACCTCAGGTGCATTGGATGGTTTGGAGTCTGATTTACTTTCTTTAACAAGCAAAATTAAGCTGTGAGTAAGCCAAAGTAGCTTCTAATCAATGAGGAATACCAGTGGCAACATTGGTGAAATAATTTTAAGATAACTTTAGTTTCTACATTTGTATTTGTTTTGTCCCCATGTTTATATTCATGATACAGAGATAGGAGAGAAATACTCAGCTCAACCTCATTTCCTCCACAGTACAAAACATATATTATATCTAAGGTGCTTCTTAAAATGAAAATATACAATTTGATCCTTGCTCACTCTAGAGTTACTTGCATAAATGCATGAATGGATGCATGTGAGTAGATCACCAAGGCTTAGATCTTAAGGAATTTGGAGGTTGGCTGACTGACCTTAGACAAGATATGATATCTCTATGGGCTCTAATTTTTTTTTTAAGTAAAGACTGTACAATATGATCTCTAAGGTCTATGCTGGCTCTGACGTTGTAGGACTTTTTTCCATAGCTTTCATGCAGGGGCAGCAAGATTGAGGCAGTGGGGCAAGGGGTGGGTTTGAGTAGAAAGGAAGTGGTTGAGTGCTCTTTGCCTCCTGAGAAAGTGGCTTCCTTGTGTGTGAACTCTGGAGTACTTGATGAGAAAATAAGCACCAAGTTTGCAGCTAGATGGGCCAACTTTAGGACTCCTCCCCAGAACTTTCTTCTACCAACTCTGGGTTTTCTGAACCACAAGGGTGGGATGGAAAGCTTAAAGCCAGAGGAGTTGGGCACTCCTAAGTACTCCTAAGTTGAAGTACTCCTAAGAAGTGAAGGCACCTTGCTTCTCATCCAAGTCCCAAGAGAATTTGCTTCTCCTTAGTCCCTCTACCTGGGACCCTTAGGGCACATTGTTGTGGGAAACATAAAAATGTATTTCTTTTCTCCTTTGTACAAGAGAATAGCATGCTTTGATATAGATCTACTCCAATTTTTATATACTCTCTCATCTTTGTGGGGCTTCCTCATTCTCTGCCTATTTTATCCTCTCTCTTGGGATATTTGGCTATTCAAACGTGGATAGAGGCAACTCCTTAAGTCATAATCAAATATTTTCCTCAGTCTGACAGTCTATTTCCAATTAGAGACTGCTATATTTTCACCTAGTAAGACATCACAGGGTTTCTTTGAGATTAGATGTGGGGCTTAATTGGGAGCACTAGATCCAGAGAAAGACAGGCAATGTATAATACTTGATTATTATTTAGTGGACTGAAAACTCCTCACAGACCAGGATTATGTCTACTCTTCTTTTCAAGACTTTCTCACGTTGTGGAAGCTTGATCCATGTTGGTTAAATAATGAATCAATTCAAGACTTTCCTCTGTAGTTCTTACAAGTGACTTGACCATCTGGACTCATAGGACAGCTCAGGTAAAATCATTGGTATTTATTTTGGCCAAGGGCATGGTCTCAGACTTCTGGCCATTTTTTTTTTTTTTTTTTGTGGACAACGTATTCTTGTGAAGCTTGGATCTGATAATTGTGACTCAGTGAAAAGTGATTCCCGGGTAGCAAATTCTGTTCACTGTTGATTTAACCTTGTTAAAAGTATGCCTAGCTTCAACCTTTGTTCTCTTGCTGTAACATCAGGGCTTACCGTTCATTCTTGTTTGTTCTTGTAGCCCAGGTCTCAGATATATGCAGGTCAATGGACTGGCTCAGCTTGTCCTCCTGCCACTCCCCCTAGGGGACCTGTGCCATTGGTCAGTGCTCCCCTCAGAAATAGTGAGGCTTATCATCAGCCTGCACAATGATCCTGTCATAAGGATGAGTGACATCTATGCTGACACAATATTGGATGACAAAACTGAGGAGCTACTTCACTCTAACCAGAAGAAGAGTAAAGAAAAATAAAATAATTGTTATTTAGAAGGAGGAGTGAGAGCCAGAACTGAGTAACATCAGGTATTTTGCCATTTGCCCATGTTCCAATGCTACTTTTTGTTTCATGATTTTTTTCCCCATATTTTTATTGATACACTTTATTTACACATAATAGTTGCATTCATTGTTACATATTCATATATGCACACAATCATTTGGTCACATTGTCCCCAGTATTCCCCCTGCTTCATCTCCCTGATCCCTTCCTCTACTCTATTGGTCTCCTTTCTGTTTTCATGAGATCCATAGGCTGCCACCTTTTCCTCTCCTTCTTTCTCTCTAGCTTTCACATATGAGAGAAAACAGGACCCTTGACTTTCTGAGTTTGGTTTCTACGTAACATAATGTTCTCAAGTTCCATCCATTTTTCTTGAAAATGACATAATTATAGTTTTCTTTATGGCTGAATAAAACTCCAATGTGTATACATACATTTTCTTTATCCATTCATCCATTGACAGACACCTAGGCAGGTCCCAAAGTTTGGCTATTGTGAAATGTGCTGCTATAAACATGGATATGCATGTATCACCGCATAGTAGGTATGACGACTTTAATTCATTAGGATAAATATCAAGGAGTGGTATAGCTGGGTCATATCATGGTTCCATTCCTAGTCTTTTGAGGAACCTCTATATCGATTTCCAGAGTGATGGTACTAATTTACAATCCTACCAACAGTGTAAAAGTGTTCCTTTCCCTCCACATTCTGTCCAGCTTTCATTATTTTTTACATTCTGATGACTGCCATTCTAACAGGAGTGAGATGAAATCTCAGTGCAGTTTTTTTTTCTTATTTATTTATTTGTTTATTTATATATAACAGTGGAATGCATTACAATTCTTATTAGATATATAGAGCACAATTTTTCATATCTCTGGTTGTATACGTAGTATATTCACGCCATTTTGTGTCTCAGTATAGTTTTTGATTTGCATTTCCCTAATTGCTAATGATGTTGAACTTTTTTTTTTTCATATATTTGTTGGTCTTTTGCATTTCTTCTTCTTTTTTTTTTTTTTTGTGGTGCTTCAGATTGAACCCAGGACCTTGTGCATGCAAGGCAAGCACTCTACCAAGTGAGCTATATCTCCAGCCCTGCATTTCTTTTTCTTTTCTTTTTTTTTTTTTTGAGAAATTTCTGTTTAGTTCATTTGCCACCTATTTAATTTTTCTGGTGTAGTTTTTTGAGTTTATGTATATATATATTCTGGATATTAATCCTATGTCAGAAAAGTAGTTTGCAAAGATTTTCTCCTATTCTATAGGATCTCTCTCACATTCTTAATTATTTCCTTTGCTGTACAGAAACTTTAATTTGATGTCATCCTATTTATTAATTCTTGGTATTATTTTCTGAGCTTTAGGAGTCTTATTGAGGAAGCTGTTTCTTGCATCTATGTTAGTGTTGACCCTACATTTTCTTCTAGCAGTTGCAAAATTTCTCATCTAATCCTAGGTCTTTGATCCAGTTAAATTTTGTGCATGGTGAAAGATATGGATCTACGCTCATTCCTCTACAAGTAGATAACCAGTTTTCCTTGCACTTTTTGTTAAAAAAGGTGTTAAAAACACCTTTTTCAATGATCAGATAACTGTGGGTTTGTTTGGTTTATATGTCTGTTTTTATACCAACACCATGCAACTTTTGTTACTATAGCTCTATAGATTAATTTGAAACCAGGGAATTGCTTTTTTTTTTTTTTTTAAGTAAAATAGTCATTTCAATATTGATTCTGCCCATCCTTGAACATAGAAGTTCTTTCCATCTTCTAGTGTCTTTTTCATTTTCCTACTTCAGTGTTCTATAATTTTCCTTGTAGGAGTCTTTTACCTCCTTGGTTAGATTTATTTCTAGATATTTTATTTTGGGATGGGGATATTGTGAATGGGGCTGTTTTCCTGATTTCCTTTTCAATTAACTCATTATTGATACATAGGAAAGCTATTGATTTTTGTATATTGATTTTGTATTCTTCATTTTAAAAGTAAATTTTTACTTTACATTATTTATTGATTTTTTTCTCTGTTTAAGCCTTATCTTTATTAATACACAAACTTCCAGAGGAAAGTACAAACACAGTTCCCACAAATTATGGAGTCCGATTTCCTGCATTTAGGGAAATTTCAGGGAACAGAACATCTGGAGTGCAATAGATAAGTCTCATCCTGGGAAATCCATCTTCACGATCATGGTATATCCTCAACAAGGTATTTTTAAAAATTGGAATAAGAGTTGTGTTTGTGGGATACAATGTGATGTTTTGATCTATGACTACATTATAGAAATATTTAATCAAAATAACTAACACATCCATATTCCTAATGTTAAAAAACATTAAATATTTATTATTTTAACAATTTTGAAATATAAAATACATTGCTGGGTATTGTATGTGCCTGTTATTCTAATGGCTCTGGAGGCTGGGGCAGAAGGATTGAAAAATTCAAAGCCAGCCTTAGCAATTAGTGAGGCCCTGAACAACTTAGTGAAACCCTGTCTCAAAATAAAAAATAAAAAGGGCTGGGGATGTGGCTCAGTTAAATGAGCCTGGGTTGAATCCTTGATATAAAAAAAGAAAAGAAAAGAAATATAAAATACATTATTATCTGCTATGGTAACTAGGAAATGTAATAGATTACTAAAACTTACTCTACTAGTCTAACTAAAACTTTTTACCATTTTATTAATATTTCCCATTTCCCCATCCCTCTTTTCCTCCTAAATCTATAGTAAACACCTTTCTACTCTGTATGGTTCTATCAGATCTATTAGTGAGGGCAATTAGATAAGAATACAAATAAAAAGCACTGATACTGGAAACAAAGAAATGAAATCACTGTTTGCTGATTACATGATTTTATATATAGAAACTGCTAATAATCCCACAAAAAACCTGTCGAAGTCACAAAATCAGTAGCAAGTCTTTATACTAACAATAAACTATCCAAACAAAAAATTAAGAAAACAATCTCACAATAGCACACAAAATACTTAGGAATGAGTTTAATCAGAGAAGGGAAATGTATATATTCTGTAAATTATAAAAATTTGATGAAAGAAATTTAAGAAGACTAATAGAAGATATTTCATGTTCATGGAATCAAAGACTTAATGTTATTAAACTGCCTATATTATATAAATTGATTTACAGATTCAAGCAATTTCTACCAAAATTTCAAATCCATTTTTCACAGAAGTAGCAAAAATATCCTAAATTTTATGATATCAGAAAAGACCATGGATAACCAAAGCAATCTTGAGCAAAAAGATAAAGCTGGAGGCATCACACTCTTGATTTCAAAATAAAACTATCATAACCAAAACAGCATAAAACAGGATAGAAAGCCTAGAAATAATCCAAAGTATTTATGATCAATTGGTTTTTGACAAAAGTGCAAAATCACACAATAAGGAAAGAATAATCTCTTCAACAAATGATATTGGAAATACTGAATATCTACATGTAGAAGAATGAAACTGAACTGTTTTCTCACACCATATATAAAAATCAATTCAAAATGGATAAGAGACTTAAGACTGGGAACTGTAAAGCTACTAGCCAAAAAAATAAATAAATAAAGGAAAAGTTTCATGACATTTTTCTGGGCAATAATTTCTTGGATAGGACTACAAAAACACAGGAAATAAAAGCAAAATTAGATGAAAAAGGTTGCATCAAACTAAAAAGCTTCTTCACAGCAAATGAAGCAATTGATAGAGTAAAGAAACAAACCAAGGGATATGAGAAATATTTGCAGACCACATGTCATTTAAGTAACTGATTCCAAAACATATAAGGAACTCAATTCATAGCAAGAAGATAAGCAATTTGATTCAAAGCAGGCAACAGATTTGAACACACATTTCTCGAAAGACGAGATATGAATGACCAAGATACATGAAAAAATGGTCATCATCTCTAATTATCAGGGAAATGAAAATCAAAGCCACTTATGAGGTACAACTTTATATCTGTTAGAATGTCTGTTGCAAAAAGATGAATGGTAAGTGTTGGTGAACATGTGGAGAACTCTTGTATACTGTTGGTGTGTTATGGTCTGGATGTGAAATGTCCCCCAAAAGCTCAAATATAAGACAATGCAAGAAGATTTGGAGGAGAAATGATTGGGTTATGAGAGTCTTAACCCTACCAGTAAATTAATAGCCTGGTATGGATTAACTAAGTGATAACTGAAGGTAGGTAGGGTGTGGCTGGAGGAAGTGGGTCTCTGAGGGTGTGCCCTTCAGGTATATATTTTGTATCTGGCTAGTGGAGTCTGTCTCTGCTTTCTGATTATCATGTGAGCTTCTTGCATGTGCCAAACTCTTCCACCATGATGTTCTGCCTCACCTTGAGCCCTGAGGAATGGAGCCAGCCTTCTATGGTCTGAGACCTCAGAAATTGTAAGCCTTCAAATAGACTTTTGCTCCTCTACAATTGTTCTGGTCAGATTTTTCAGTCACAGCAGTGAAAAGGCTGACTAAAACATGGTGTGAATGTAAATTGATACTGTCATCTTGCAAAAAGAATGGCGATTCATAAAAAAGCCTAAAAATAGAATTACATATGGTCTAGCATTCCCATTTTGGTGTATATATCTGAAGGAGCTGAAATTGGTATGTTGAGGATATATATTCACTCCAATTTTCATTGCTGTGTTACAACAATCAAGACACAGGACCTGAGTATCCAACAACAGATGCATGGATAAAGAAAATGTGTTATATATATGCAATGGAATACTTTACAGATGTAAGAAAGAAGGAAACTCCATCATTACAACACTATTTGCCTGGAACTGGAAAATATTATGCTAAGCAAATCAAGTCAGGTTCAAGAAAGACACAACTGAATAATTTCATGTGTATGTGGAACCTAAATGTGTTTTTTTTCTGTTTAAATGGAAAAATTATCAAAGTATGAAATTGAGTGATTTTTCCCCCCAATCAGTTAATGGCAGTTCTGTACTGGGTTTAGAATCCATAGTGTTTATAAAAATCCCTTTCTCATATACCATATCATCTCAATGAATCTACTCATTCCTGTCTCATTGTTGATTTGTTCACTGTCCCATGCTGAAAAACCATCTATTGCTATGGGAAAAAATTCCAACGGTTTTCAAAACCATTTTATCAAAGCAAATACCTCTAGTCCCTCCCTGTGCTCCATAGGTGACTTCTCAGTAAGGAAAATAAAAATACTAACTTTAATTACATATTTGAAAGCCATTCCAAATGATTTTAAGGACAAGTTAATGTTCTACATTTTCCAAGTTTTTGATTTATCTTTATTAGAAATGCTATGCATGGAAGCTGAGAGAACATTTGGGTAAGTGAAAAATATTATGATAATTTCATGATTCCAACTTGACATTATTACTGGCATCTGGAGAACTTTTTTTCTAATGTATTTTCTCTGTGACTATTTCGTTCTATGTAGTATTAATTATATTGTTGATAATATTTGGTAATATCCACTACTTAATATTGTAGTTGGGAAATTACTCCTTCTTTACAGTTTTCACTGTTTATACATCCAGGCTCATTACATTGAGTGCATATGCCACAACTCAATCCTTCTATATTTTTGAAAATTATTTCCTCTTTTGTTCTAATTTCATGTACCACTGCTATGTACTTCTTTTAGCATAATTGTTTTTCATTATTTAAAAGTATTTATTTAGGTTAAATCAATAGATGTATGTAGACAGTCTACATTTTAAGAACTAAAGTTATATGCTATTTGATTATTTTTCAAAATGGCTTTACCAATTGATACTATCTACATGTTTATTTTATTAATTTGATGAACTGTCATTTTGTTTTGCTAATTAATAGGTAGAAAATGGTAATGTTTTAATTTACATTTTAAAGAATTTATTTTTAGTTGTCTTTCCCTATTTCAGTTATTTACTACTGGAATCTTGAGGCCCTTTAAAAATTTAAAAATTATTCAATGCAGGTAATTAAAAAAGTCACAAAATCTGTAAGACACTTATATTATTAAGTCAGCAAATGGAAACATAGAAAACTCCTTGTATCAGTCAAGTTGGGTCTCTTGGACAATTGGTGGAAGACTTTTTTGGAAGGGAGATTAAAATGAGGCTATGCAGCCACCAGGGGCTGAAATCACTCCATATGCATAAAGGAATTTCTAGGACTCTGAGGCTGGATGACAGTTCTTTATGGCAGCCTGTCCCCCAGTTCGTCTATTTGGAAAACTCCACTTTTAGGAGGATTTATTCATTTCAACCAAAAAAAATTGCTATCATTTTTTGAGAAAATATATTTGTGAATAAAACGTGACCTGAGTATCTAATGCCCAGATCAATGAAATATTTTTCTCATAGGATACCACAGACCTTATTCCATCTAGTTCCTATAAGGAGATAAATGATTCCTTTCTCTGAAATTCCAAAGGTAGTGAAGAAATGTGGGATGCAGAAGGGTGACTTGTAGATCCATCTGAGATGGGCTCGAAGTAATTAATGCTAAGCATAACTGTGTGGTCTGCTTACAAGAGACATTAACTTCTGGTTTTTATTGTTGCACCTAATACACCATTGATGTGTGGTTGTTTATGAGGATTTCATGTCTCTGTCTCTCCTTTCAAAGAAGGGATTTGCTTCATCGGCACTTTTCTTAATCTTGCACTGCAGATTAGAAAGCTTAAAGGACCACACAGATTTCATGGCTCCTGAATGCTCATTCATGAAATTCCAGTAAGGATAAGTATTCTGAAAAAATATTATTTTTCAGAAGAGAGAGCAGTGCAATCAGAACAACCCAGAACTGAATTATAAATGATTTGAGGCAATCAGACATTGCTTAATTTAAAAAATTGGAAAGTGAGGAGGGACTCTTGTTTTTGGAAATAAAGTGCTCTCTTTCCACAATGGAATATGACAGTAAAAGGACAATTGGGGAAAAGAGTATGTAGGTTCTAACTCCTCTCTCTGTTTGGTCTATGTTTTATTTACTAAAGACCTTAAGGTAAGGGGAAGAAAGGGCTCACTGAACAAAACAAGAGAGAGGGGTTAGTATTCAGAGTTTGGAACAGAATGAAAAGAGAAAGGAAAAATAGACTAACCAACAGGAGCAGGCACATTCACGACCAGTAAATTGGGCTCCTGCATGCTCTAATTCCTGCTGCATCCTGGACCACTAACATGCCTGGATAAAAAGGAGAAAAGAGAAGAGGGGGAAAAATCCATGTGGGAGGCTGTGAGTGCACAGAGTCTCTTCCAAGCTCCCTCACAGGCGGACACGGATCAATAAATCAATAAGGAATGTTCACTGGCTGTAAAATGGGTAGAGAATCTAGTGTCAAGCTGCTCCAAGATGGATGGACAGCGGGCTTGCTGTCTGCTGAAAGGCCAGAGGTGACTATCACCTAGAGATGAGATCGGTGACCAACAGCCTAACAGCCCTTTGAACTCTGAGTCTATGATTGAGGACCTGGGCATGGCTTAAAACAGTCCCAGTGCGACCCACAGTGACCTCCCGCTCTGCTCTGCACATCACCTCCCAGCACTCACACCTCTTGGCAGGGCTGATGGTTTGCCATGCGGAGCCTGGCCGCTGCCTGCCCCTGGCCTGCTGTGCCCTGTCATTGAAGTAAAGGCTACAGGAGACTGAATCAGAAATTACTAGATGCCCTAGTGGTAGGAAGCATCGATCGGAAAGGGTAGGGATTTTCTGCACAACAGTTGGATTTTTCCTTTTATATGAAGGGGGTTTAACATAATGCAGGCGGTGCTTTCACTGCACAGCACTGTATGTTAACCCTTGCTTTCGTGGACTTAGCCTAAGGCTGCCGCGGGGGTGGCTACAATCAGTCCTCTGAAATTCAGAAAAGCACTTTCTGTTTGAAGGGCGTTTAGGTCAGGTCAGCCTGGCGGTGTGGGGCGGCCGCTGCTGCCCTTGCGGCTGTGTGCTGGCTCCACTGGAGCGGTGGGCGGCTTCTCTGGAGCTGCTGCTCTGGCCGCTCGCTGCTGCGTGGCCGGGTTTAAACGCAGACGGGAAGCTCCTGGCACCGGAGCCCCTGCTGCTGAGGCTGGCAGGGAACAGTGTATTCCTCTTCTTCTCTGTGAGCCCCCCCCCTCCCCCCCGACGAATCTCGCTGCTTTTAAGGAGACAAGACTCCTAACTTCTGTATCCGGGATCAAGTTCTCACTTTGAATTGAGAGAATAAGCCATCAACCTGCTTAGTTCTCAGAATGGGCTCTGTCCAGAACGTGCAAATGGCTCATTCCAGAGAAAACCTAAAACCAAATTTCTGAGTAGCATTTGAATTTATCCTTAGGACCATTTCCCAATATCTGCCCACATGGACATGTGTTATTCTTTTATTCAATGAATGCCTTTGAGTTCCTATTACTTGCTATTCTCCTTATGTGCTAGGCAATACACAAAAAGACCAAGAATATATGGTCCTAGCCCTTGAAGAATTAGAGGTCCCCAAAAATGACTTATAAAACTTCTGTTTCTAATATGTCTAGGAGCTTTTCTTTATTTCTTTTATATATATATATATAATCTTTAAGGTTTTTTATCAATTGTTTTGATGAACAAAAAAGATTATTTGGAGGGATAGATAAAAAAATCAAAAGATGTGCCAGAAAAATAAATGAAGTCTATGTATTATATTGGGAAGTATAGAAGGATTCATTCATTCCCTTACTCATTCCCAACTTTATTCCACAATGTTTATAGACTATTCTGTTCCTGGCAAGCTATTGATATGGTCCTGGGGGAGAGCAGGCATTCAGCATGGAATACTAGAAACAATTGTACAAAGAATACAATACTTATGAGGGTGAGTAGGAGGAGGATCTAATTTAGATGGGGGTGGAAGTCAGCAAAGGCTTTAAGGTGAGAGCTGAAGAAGGAGCAGAATTTAGAGTGCATAAAAGTGAGGACACAGGCTGAGCCTGACATCCTGGTCCTGCCACCAATTAGACTTGTGAGCACAGGCAAGATCCTTCCTAGGCTTATGTTTCTCTGTGAATTAAGAGTTCTGGACCAGCTAATATATAAGAATACTTTGGCTCTAAAGCATTATGTTTCTTTAAAATGATCTATTTGCATGAAGGCTAACTCTAATAGAAATAGCATTCTCAGGAGTGATTAAGATTATTTCAAAAATATAATAGAGTTGTTGGTACTATAGAATCACATTGCAACCAGTCATATGCAAAATTGGCCTAGTGTTATTTACTGTGGCTCTCAGTCCTTCTGTTCAGAACAGGGCCCTTGGACTGTAGTGGATTAAATTGTGTATGATTGAGACCCATGCCATGCTTTGATTACTACACTTTGATTTCTGGATTTTTTTCAAAAAAGGCAATAGGCTGCATTCATAAATGTTAACAGATTTCTTATTTATCAAAAATGAATTGAGTATCTAGGTGTATCAGATAATGAGCTTGGTAGGTGAGGGAAGGAAAGATGAATCAGATTTGGATTTTGTCCACATGGAGTTATTTAACTGAATTCAGAAAAATAATTTGTATTTAAAAATTTAAATAATTATAGGTATTTGTTTTAGCATTCTAGATACTGAACAACCCACATAAAGATTTACATAAAGATGTCAAGATGTTGTTGGCTTGTTTCATCTCATTATGGTTATCTGTCTCTACTTACTTTTTATATAGATGGAGACCTACTTGTTCAAGTTTAGAAGCTGAAATGTACTAGTTTCTTCACTGGAATCAAATGTCAGCTTGCATCTCTAATGAAAATCCTGTGTTCTGATTCCCCGAAGTATTCTGTAGATTGGGACAATTATTCTATTTAGGTCAGGATGAGCAGGAAGGTGGGAGCTTACAGGTGAAGAGCACATACATGTGAGAAGCTGCTGGGGAAATGCCATTTTGAACCCTTACCTGTCTCCCTCCTTTCTTCCAATCCCAGCTGATCCAAGATGTCACAAACTCTGAATAACTCCCAGTCACAACCAATATTAAAGGCGGTGACCTAGAAACCAACAGTCCCCAGGATATGATGATATTAGGAGGTCTACACCAGGATCTCTTGAGAAGGGTGATAAATGGAGTCACCTTGAAGCATGTCCTGACTAGCTTTGTGGGAGCTATCGGTGTGTCTGGGAAGCCCTTTAAACAGTGCCTTCTTTTAATCTGGGTTGTCTTTGATGCTAGGGATGTTTCTAGGGTTATTCTACCAAACATAGGATTTTCGATCGATTTTTCTTTTTAGTTGTAGCTAACTGCTTGTAGGTCTATATCTGGGTAACCTGAGTGTTGCAGATGCCCCTGGCAAGGAGGCTCTTGAATTATCACAATTACCTGGAAAGTCCTCACCTTTTGGCTTTGCATGATCTTCCTTCTTGCAAACACCCACAGAATGGCCCAGTGCTTCGGAGTTTGGGCTTTGGTTCTACAGAGACTGGGTCTCAGGTCCTGACTTCCCACTTGATAGCTCTGCCACCTTGTGAAAGATTATTATAATCTTTCAAAATCTCAACTTCCTTATCCAGGAAATATATTTTTTATTTTTTTGGTGAGAATTTTATGAGATAATGCTCTTAAAGATTCTGTCAAATAAAAAGCACATACGAGTTTAACTTAACTCTTTTTTTTTAAATTTTTTAAAAAATTTTTTATTGTTGGTTGTTCAAAACATTACATAGTTCTTGATATATCATATTTCACACTTTGATTCAAGTGGGTTATGAACTCCCATTTTTACCCCGTATTAACTTAACTCTTAATAATAATATCAACAACAACTGCAGTTTAATATAACATTATTGCAGATGAAAGCATCCTATACATGGAAAACTATAAATGTAACAGAAAACAATGGTTAGCACTACTAAATGAATTCTGCAGATTTCCAGGAAACAAAATCAACCCACAAAAATTAATTATGTTTCTATCCACTAAAAGCCAATCTCCACAAAGAACTTAAGAGAACAGTTCTATTTACAACAGCATTAAAAAGAATAAAATACTTAGGAATAAACTTAACCAAGGAGATGAAAGACTTGTACATTGAAAACTATAATACACTGATGAAAAAAAAACTTCTTTTTTTTTTTTTTTTGGTATCAGGGATTGAACTCAGGGGCACTCGACCACGGAGCCACATCACCAGCCCTATTTTTTATTTTATTTAGACACAGGGTCTCACTGAGTTGCTTAGTGCCTCACTGTTGCTGAGGCTGGCTTTGAACTCCAGACTCTCCTGTCTCAGCCTTCCGAGCTGCTGGGATTATGGTCTGTGCCACTGTGCCCGCTCATCTCATTCTTTTTACTTAAGATTCCCACAGGCTTACTAGCCCCCGTGAGAAAACACAAATACCCACCAAATCTCAAAGTTTTTGTCTGACCTTTTTGTCTATACAGACTTCCTTTTGAAATTGCTTTCCCTCAGAAAGATGTTCTGGATCTTTATTTTAAGCTGATCTTACCCAGAGGGCAGAAAAAGTGAGGGTTTCCAGTGCTTTTCCTGGTACTACAACTACCTAGGCTACCAAAATCAGTCTCTAAGTCCAATTGTTTCTTCATAGTTTCTTCATCTGTCTTAGTCATCTATTTCTGCTCCTTCCCTCACTGCCTTGGTCCAAGTCTCTATCACTCAAACTTGGGATATTGCCTGAGCTTTCTAATCAGCCTCTCCAATCTTTGCCCATGTTACAACTAGCTGATCTTTGTAAAACAGCACTTTGGTCATGCTGTACCTCTGCTAACAAAATAAGGATGATTCCCTATCACTCATAGGATAAAGTACAAACTCTTAAGCTTCCACAGGCAGAGCCCCAACAATCAGACTCTATTCTCTTACCAATCTCATTTCTTTCAAAGGTCAAATTCCTCTTCAACTTCTTGTCATGAAAATCCACCTCATATATCCAGTGTTCATGCTATTTTTGGATCTTGTATTATGGTTTATATAAGATGTGTCCCCTGAAAGCTCATATTTTAAATAATACAAGGATGTTAGGAGGTAAAATGATTACATTTTGAGAGATGCAACCTAATCAGAGGATTAATTCACTGATATGGATTAAATGGGTGGTACCTGTAGGCAGTTAAGATGTGTCTGGGAGCATGATTTTGGAGATTATGTTTTGTTCCTGGCAGCCAAGCTCTTGCTCTGTGTCCTGGTTGCCATGTCCTGAGATGCTTTCCTCCTCCACATCTGCCATGATGTTCTGCCTTATCTTGGATCCAGAGCTATGGAGTCAATTGACCATGGACTGAACCCTGAAACCATGAACTAAAATAAACTTTTCTTCCTATAAGTTGTTCTTGTCAGATATTTTGTTCACAAGGATGCAGAAGTTGACTGAAACATCTTCTATCTTTTGAAGCAAATTTTCCTTCCTGTTTACTTGTGGAAAGTGCACAGGCCTGTCTCCAGCCACAATAGTTCTCCTCTAACTTTACATCTGGACACAACCTCTCTTTTACCATTGTATGCTGTGTTTCTCAGACACACCTTCTCTCCAAAGTAGAAAGGGAAATTTTATTTACTTTACTAGTGAATTTAAGGTAAGATACATTTACACTAAAAATTCACCATTTCACTATGCACATTTGAATTCTAAACATTTCCTTTCCATCCTTCACCTCAAAAAATTTTTTTCAAGCACTAATAATATCATTCAACTTGAAGAAATTCTGGAAATAATGACAAGTAAGACAAAAAAGCTTTGAATCATAGAGATGACTGTTGTTAATATTTTGGTGTCTAACTTTCCAGTCTTTTTCATGGCATATTTCTGATTCATTTGTCAGATATTTCTAGTCATCTATGTGCTGATTACTAGGGATAAAATGATGAATCAGATATATATGTATTCTGCCATGTTGTGATTATATTCTATTATATTTAATGTATAAAGATTTGTGTAAGACATATAAATGTAATATAGGCAGTAGATATATACAAATACATATTGCACATGCATACATATATTTATTTACAAAAGTGAGATCATATTATACATTCTATTTTCACCTTTCTTTTTGTAACAAAATAATCAACAATATGTACTCACATATCATTTTTTATACTATCTGAATCAACTGTATGTATACAATATAGTAGTGTTAAACATATGTAGCTCATTAAGCAAAAAAAATCACTAGAACTTTTTTATCTTTCAAAATTGAAATTCTACTCCCGTTGAACATAAACTCCTCTTTTCTTCTCCCCTCCAGCCTTTGGCAAGTACTATCTTACTTTCTGTTTTTTAAGAGTTGGACTAATTTGTTTTTTGGTGATTGTCTTATTTTGCTTAGCATTATGTCTTCCAGGTTCATTCATATTGTAGCATGTGTCAGAATTTCCTTCATTCATGAGACTGAATAATATTCCATTGCGTGTATATACCACATTTTCTTTATTTATTTACCTGTTAGTGGACACTTGGATTATGTCCATACCTTCAGTTTTGTGAATAATGTAATAGACATAGCTGTGCAAATGTCTTTTCAAGATCCTGTTTTGAATTTTTTTTTTGGATATTTTTCCAGAAGTGAGATCACATGAAAAATCACATGATAATTCTATTTTTAATTTTTTAAAGAAACTCTGTACTGTTTTTCATAGTAGTTATACAATTTTACATTCCTACCAGCAGTATGCAAGGGTTCCAGTTTCTCCACATCCTCAGCAACACTTCTTATTCTCTTCTTTTTTTTTTTTTCTTTTAGGGGTCAGGAGGGAAAATTTATGTGAAGGAATGGTACAAATTAAAGAATTTAGTGGGTGTTTGGGGTCCAGTTTATAGAAAAGGCATAGGTATGATTTTATGAGTTCTAATAGTCATCCTGATGGGTATGAGATGATATCTCTGTGTTTCTTTTTAGAGGAAGAAATGTTTATTTGGGGCTCACAGGTACTTCTTGGTTACTTATTTCTGTTTTAGTTAGACTTTTTGCTATTGTAACCAAAAGACCTAACAAGGAAAACAGAGGAAGAAAATTTATTTGACTCATGGTTTCAGAGGTCTCAGTCCATAGATGGCCAACTCCATAGCTCTGGGCCAGAGGTGAGGCAGTGCCGCAGTCTGGCTGGGCACAATCAGGAGCCACTTGTCAAAAGAAACTAACTTTATTTTTAGAACCACACACGCCAAACAAAACAGCCTCTCAGGAAAAATCCTCAGAGCCTCAACTGCCACCACCGGCTTTCCACAAGCCTCTCTCTCCCACACAAGCCTCTCTCCACCTCCCACAATCCTCCTGCTCTTGAGGCCGATTGGAAGGCATCAGGCTCCACTGCCAAAAAAAGTCCCCCAATGAGCAGCTCCGTGGTCTGAAAGGGCAGGGAAACAGTCCAATGAGCATCACCGCAGAGGAGCCAATCAGCTAGATGTTGCTGGGGCCGAGGAGCCAATCAGCTAGATGTTGCTGGGGCCGCTGTGGCTCTCAACAAGGCAGAACATTAAGGTGTGATGGAGAAAAGCAGCTCAGGATGGGGCAACAAGGAAGCAGAGCTCTTTCAGGTTTTGATTTGCATTTACCTAATGAATAGTGTTGTTGAACATCTTTTTCCATGCTTTTTAGTCATTTGATTTTCTTCTTTCAAGAAATGTTAGTCCAGGCCCTTTGCCATTTTGGCTTTTGTTACTGTTAAGTTGTAGAAGGTCTTCATATATACTAGACATTAACCCCTTTTTAAATAATATGGCTTGATAATAGTTTCTTCCAGTTCATAAGTTGCCTTTTTGTTCTGTTGGTTATTTCCTTTCTTCATGAGAGATTTTAGGGTTCATGCATTCCTTTGCCTATTCTTGTTACTTGTGCTTTTGTATGATAGCCAGGAAATCATTACCACATCTGGGGTTGAGAAACTATTTTTCTGTTTTTCCCCTCTAGGAGTTTTAGATATTATGCTTAAGTCTATTGATTTTGATTTTTTTATATGGTGTTAGGTGAAGTTCCAACTTCATTTTTTTTTTTGGTGCATATGAGTATTGAGTTTTCCCAGCACAGTTTGTTGGAGAGATTATTTTCCCTTATTGTATGGAAACTTGGCACTTTTGTCAAAGATTATTGTTATGGTTTAGATGTGAGGTGTCTACCAAAAACTTGTGTGTGAAACAATGCAAGAAGTTTATAGGTGAAATGATTGGGTTAGGAGAAATTAAATGCAATCAGTGAATTAATCCCTTGATAGGAATTAATAGAGTAGCAACCGAAGGTAGGTAGGGTGTGGCTGGAGGAGGTGTGTCATTGGGAGTGTACCTTTGGGGTATATATTTTGTGAGCTGAACTTAGTCTCTCCCTGTTTCCTGAAGTGATGTCTTGAACTGCTTCCCTCTGTTATACTCTTCCACCATAATATTCTGCCTCATTTAGAGCCCAGAGGAATAGAGCTAGCTGTCTCTGAATTGAGACCTCTGAAACTATGAGCCCAGAGTAAACTTTTCCTCCTCTGAAATTGTTCTTGTCAGGTCTTTTGGTCACAGTAGTGAAAAAGCTGACTAAAATAATTATTTGATCGCATATATGAGGGTTTATTTCTGGACTGTATTGTGTTTCATTGGTTTATATATTTGTCTTTGTAAGTACCGCACTACTTTGATTACTATAGCTGTGTAATATAATTTGAAGTGAGGAAGTGAGAGGCCTTCAGTTTTAATTTTCTTCCTCAAGGGAGCTTTGGCTATTCATAGTCCTTGAGATTCCATATGATGGGTATAAATATGCATTTGAATGTATTTGTGTGTATATATATGTGTGTGTATGTGTGATATATATATGTACACATATATATGTATATTTGGAGCAGTTTATGAAGGATTGGTGTTACTTCTCACTTAAATATTCAGTAGAGTGTACCTTCACCTGGGAAGTCATCTGGTCCTGAACATTTCTTTTTTGAGAAGTTATTTTATGTTTATCACTGATTCAATGTTTTTAGTAGTTATAATGTCTGTTCAGATTTCTTAGTTTTCATGATTCAGCCTTGGTAGGTTGTATGTTTCTATAAATTCATCCATTTCTTACAGGTTATCCAATGTCATGTACTTATTCTTAGTAGTCTCTCATGATGGTTTTTATCTCATAATCAGTTATATAGTCTTTTCCATTTATGATTTTTGTTATTTGAGTCATCTCTTTTCTCTTAGTTGTTTTGGTTAATGCTTTGACAATTTTGTTGTTCTTTAAAAAAATCAACCCAGAAATCTGATTTTTATATTGATTTTTATTCTCCATTTTTTTATTTCTTATCTAATCTTTATGATTCCCTTTCTTCTTCTGACTTTGGGTTTATGTGCTCTTTTTCTTTCTAGTTCTCTAAAGTGTAAGTACATTATCTTTAAATTGATATTAGATGTTCTATGATATGAATGTGCCGCATTTATCAATTCTCCATTGGTTTGAGTACCAAAAAACTGTGCCAAAACATGGTCAATCAGGGCTTCACAAATGACTTTTCTGACCAAATATTCTGGGAGCTGAGCTCTGGAGGATGGCTCATTCATTCTTCCTGTGCAGATTACTCTCCCTGCTTCTGGTTGGTGATCTTAAGATTGTCCCTTAGCTGATTTGGCATATGTGATATGGTAAAATAGAATTAATGCACTCAAAAATGCTCCTGTTATATCTCTTAAAAGATAACATTGACTATTGTGACAGGAAGCACACTTTGAGTAGAAAATAAGAAGAAATATCTAAGGTGCAGTTTATAGTTCTTTTTCTTTTTGTATTTCTTTTTTTGGGGGGGGGGTAAATGGTGAAGAAATTGTTTTCCTCATTTCTTTACAGGCAGAGATATGTCCTCAAGTAAGTGAGATGCACATTTGGCTTCATGCAAATGGTACATCTGGCTTTGTCATCCAGAACAAATAAGGAACACCAAAAAGATGAACGTAAAAAAAAAAAAAATTAAAAAGTGAACTAGTCACTTCTCAAAAGAGAACATATATGTGGCCAACAAATGCATGAAAAATGTTCAGTTTTACCAGAGAAATGCAACTCAAAACTACAATGAGATAACTTTTCACCCAAATTGGAATGGCCCTTATCAAAAAGATAAGAAATAGCAAATGCTGGCAAGGATGTGGAGGAAAAGGACCTCTTTCTTAAACACTGCTGGTGGGAATGTAAATTAGTAAAGTCATTTTGGAAAAATGTATGAAGATTCCTTAAAAATAGAACTATCATATAACCCAGCAATTTCACTACTGGGTATAAACCCAAAGGAATTGAAATCTTTATACCAAAAAGATTCTTGCATCTCCATATTTACTGTAGCACTGTTCATGATAGCCAAAATATGGAATCCATCTATATGCCCTTTGTCAGATAGATAGATAAAGAAAATGTGGTATATTTACACAATTGAATATTACTCAGCCATTAAAAAAATGAAATCCATATTTGGAGTGAAAAAGTTGCCAGTGGAGAAACTTATGTTGAGTAAAACAAGGCAGACAGTGAAAGACAAATGCCACATGATCTCATTCATATAAGGAAATCAGCAAGTTCATCTTGTAGAAGTACAGAATGGAGTAGTGGTCACTAGAGACAGGGAAGGGCAAAGGAAAGAGGGTACAGAAATAAATTAAGAGGGACTCTTAGAAACTGGAGAGGATGCTTGGGGGAAAAGGAGGAAAGAATAGAAGGGTGGCTGGATACAATCAATGCATGATGCACACATGTATGGAACTATCACAGTGAGTCACATCAATTTGTGCAATTAAAGTGTTAATAATTATAATAGAAAGAAATGAAAAAGAGTTGGCAATACCAATTACCCTGAATTTATTAGTACACATTTTATTCATGTATTGAATATTACATTAAACCCCCCAAATATGCTCAATTATTATGTGTTAATTTAAAACAAAAAATAAATATAAAACAAAACAAACAAATAAAACAACAACAAAAAACTAAAGTGTAAAGTTGGTAACTCATACATTATGTGGCAGAGATAGTTAGCAATCTACCCAAAGGTCAAACTCTCTTGTTCCCCTGTCACAATGTAAAATTGTTTTTGAGAAACTTCTGAGAAATCAAGGACTATATATCCCAAACCCCTGACTCTACATCTTGTTGGGGCCATATGACTTGTTTTTACCTATGAAAATGTGAATAGAAGTGATACACGTGTTAGTTTTGGGTTGAGATGTGCCTGCTGTACCATGTGTCTCCCACTGTCTTCCCACTAGATGTTGAGACCCAGGGTGAGCTTGGAAACTGTATGTGGAAGATGGCAGAGCCATTGGCTGCCCAGATCCCCAAATGACTGCATACAGCCCAGCATCCATCTACCTATTCTTCTCTAACCTGCACCTACATGGACTGCTGTAAGATCAAGAAATGGATCTGCCAAGTTAATCCAAACTTTAAGATTTGTATGTCTCAGCTGCTGGCCTATCACACATGTTACAGGACATATACGGAAATAATGAGAGTGGGAATATGGGATGTGAGGTTTGGAGCTGGTTTGCCTCAGGTATTTTAGATCAAGTTGCCTTCGTTACTGTAAGAACTACAGAGGTTGTAAGAAGGGACTTCTATTGCCTGTATGATATTGAGTGTGTACATTGATAAACAGGTATCTTGATGGCTCATACTCAAGTGGTTTTATAGCAAGAACTAAAATCAAAATTGCAACTGATTTTGGCTCTTTCTACCTTGCATGGTGGCATTTTCATACACGTGACTTTCATTTTCTGCACAACCATGTGAGGTGATTTTATTTGCATCCTATTGATTTGGAGCTCAGAGATATTTAGTGAGTTGTTCAAGGCTGCATAGCCCTAGGATTCAGATTTTCTGAATCCTAGGCTCTTGACACCTTGTTTGCAAACACTCTGTATGTCTCCCTTTTCTCTAAGGAAAAAGCAATCTGAAGAAACTTATAGAATTAGGAAAAAGCAACATTCCCCTCATCCAGGTTATCCTTTGCAAAGATAAAAAGGAAGGCTGAAAGCCTTTCCAGCTCAGGCCACACTGATCAGGTAAGGCCTTTGCACAGGCAGGAATCTCAGTCCATGCTTTCGTATGAAAGAAAGTGTCCACTTCTTCATTTACTTCAACTCAGATGAAATCTAGCTCAGAAGCTCCATTTTGATTGGCCGCTGAGAACTTCAGCCTTAATCATTGCCTGGGCGTCTTCTCTCCCCAGTAACCTAGGAGGCTTATGTAGCATGTGGAAAATAGGACCAGAGTCCTTTACATTCAGTTCACTCTTGGTGCCCCAGACCCAGCAAGCTCCGAGGTCAGATGGCTTTGACTTGCTGCCTCATTTGGGGTATCCATTATTGCGATTTCACTTCCTTACATATACCTTGAAGACAACTGAGTTCTTGCTAACTTCATAGGATGTGAGCCTCAGCTTTCTCCTTTCCAGCATAGATGCCAGAGGGAAATTTCCACCTCTGCAACTGTTTTAAGAGTAAACAAATTCTCAGTATAGAACCTCTTTGTTGACTTCAGAATTTTTCCATAGAAGAGAAGAGCCAGTATCTTAGTGCATTTTGAAATTTTGCAAAAGCCCCTGAGATAAGGACTAACAAAGATTATATATCCTGTGTAGTCCATGGGAACATGAGTATATGGTAAGCACAGTCATAATAACTCAATAACTAACTGTTGACATCCATATGGACCTTTAGATGAGATGAACTTTTCAACCAGGAGAAGCTTCTGATGGATGGTTGTTGGAAAGTTGCCTCTTTGGGTCTTTACTGTGGCTCAGTGACCCCCAGGACATACCTTTTTGAGGATGAAAGGTGGGCTATGGATGCAACTGTCTTTGAAGCTGGGAGTTGGTTCACACCCCTTGGCCCAGAAAAAGTACAGTGTTTTCAAGGCCTGTGATGGGTAATGAGCAGGTGAGCCAAAAACAAAGAAACTGTTCCCAAGGATGTTTGTGTATAGCAGGGTTTCTCAGCCTTGTACTAATGACATTTTTGGCAGGATACTTTTCTGGTGTGTGCTGCCTTGGGCACTGTACACTGGTTAGCAGTATCACCAGTACTCACTCACTGAGGTGCCCCTAGTACTCTCTCTACTTTCCCTGGTTGTAACAACCAAAAATATCTCCAGACATGACAGATGTTCCCTGAGAGGCAAAATCATCTGGGTTGAGAAGTATTGGCCTAGTGGGAAAGAGAGGGTCCTATAGCTGAAAATAAATATTTCTTAAAGGGCATGAAAAATACAAAAATGAATTGTGTTCAAGATGGAGATGTTGTCCAGAGTAAGGAATGATTAGTTCTGTCTGATTTGGAAGTGATTTATAGAAGTCTTCACAGAGGTGGTAAACCACTGGAGGTAGTTTTGAAGGATAAGTAGGAGATCCACAGAAGAATATGGCAGAGAAGTCAATTTCTGGTGAAGGGAAGTAGATATATAGGTCATGGGCATGTGACAGAATTTGGTAAAAGTCTCAGTGTTGTACAGAATGGAATATGAAAGAAGACTGGCAGGAGCACTGTAGAGGCAGAGGTTAGATCCCCACTCCCATGTGCATCCAATAAGGAGGGTTTTACTTAGACATGTTTGAAAACTGAGTAGATTATCAGGTGGAGGTACAAAGCATTCCAGACAGAGGGAATATGTGAAAAGGCAAAGAATAGGCAGGTAGCCCAGGAGCAGAGAATCTGTCCTGCTAAGACTGTGTCTGTATGTCTGTGTGTTTAAGTGACCTGTAATGAAGAATTTGGTATTTGATCTTTTAAAGAATCATGTTATTGCTGTGTGATAGGTGAAGTTGGGACTTCCCTGATACCTAGTTGGTTTAATACAAAGTCTGAATCAGGGCCAGTTTTCCACCACTGCACTGGAGATCCATTCATTCAACAAATACTGAATTCCTTACCTTTGTCAGGCTGTGATCCAGACAGTGGAGATAAGATGGTGGACCTGGAACTTGTAGTCTACAGGGATAACTTCTGATAGTGATAGGTGCTTTGAAAATAAAATAAAAGAATAAAGAGTGAGAGAGGTAGTGGAGTGGAGGGACTTCTCTGCAGAGATATGTTTGAGCAGAGACCTGGATAATGAATGGCCATGAAAAGATTCATAGGTAGTAAATTCCAGGCAGTGACCACACAGCTACCATGGCCCTCAAGCCATGGGAGGAAATCTGGATTTGATTCCAGTTCCACAAGTTAGATTGGAGGGCTTGAGGAAAATTCAACACAGGCCAGACTTGGTGCGTCAACTTCCTACCTTAGTATCCCTCTCAAGAACCTGGGATTCAACTGGCAGGTGAGCCCCAAACAAGACAGAATTCTATTTAGTTGGCTAGGTTGATTGATTTTGCTAAGAAAAGTTGGGCCTCCACTGGAAATAAAATATTTTGGGCATCGTAACAGTCAGTGAATCACTGAGTCTGTGATGTCTTCCCATTCTGAAAACATCTTGGGATTCACGTTCACATATTTTGTTTTCCTTGTAAATGATGGAGAAACAGACTATCTAGTTGAAGTTATAGAGGGTCATTCTGGTTTTTGTTTCTTTTCACACTGTTGGTAACTTCCCAACTGTAAATAATGGATTTTTTTTTGATAGATCTTTTGGCAGTGACTTGACATGTGTTCGTTAGCTAATTCAAGCAGTCATCACACTTCCCTGGGCATGTTGAAAGCTTTCAACATCATAATTACCTATTCATTTCAATCACTAGTGCTTCAACAATCAACCACCATGGTAAGTAATTCAGGGAATTTTTAAAAGATGAAGCATATGTCCAAAGTCCTCCGGGCACTTTGCTGAAAGAACTGAACAAATGGGCAACATGAAGCATGGCATTTTATTGACATCCGTTTTTGAGAAATGTGTGAAATATGGCAATTCAATATTGCAAGACTATCTTGCAAAATTCTAAGGAAATGAGTCTTCATTGGTAACATATATTGCACCCTTGGTTTGGCTTCTCATCCGCTTGCTTATGAAGTATACATAGAAGGTGCTTGTAAAGTACTTATAATGCATTGATGTTCCACTGTATGAGAGCAGGTGTTTTTTTTTTTTTTACCATGAGAACTATTGGGAATTTATTAGTAAACTGTACCCACACAAATATCTTAGAAGATGCTTAATACATTCATTATCATTAATGATAAATTAAAAGTGACTTCCATGCCTGTTTGAATATGGCAGACTGGTTTGTGAACTAAAACTTGATCCAGTATAACTTTCTGGTCATTCTAATGACTATAGATAGTAATTCTGATCAGCTTTGTTCCAGTTGGGTGGGGATATCATTGATGAATGAGATGGTTTTGTAGACATAAGAATCAGACAGAAATTGGTTTATACCCTGTCTCTACCACTTAGCTGGTGTAGTCTTGAGCATTTACTTCATCTTCCTAAATATTTTTTTCTAGTCTGTAATTTGAGATTAATATTCCTTATGTTGTAGGCTTGTTCTGAGATTAAATGAAATCAGATTTGTAAAAACACTAAATGCAGAGAGCTCAGTGTATAATAAATGCTCAGGAAAGAGAAATGCTGTATGATTTTTATTAGAGAGAGAGAGGTACGTTGTTCCTAATTACAAAAGTGTGAGTAGATCAAAGTATATTTGAGGAGCTGGTGAAGTGAAGGTAGTTATATCCCCTGAAGTTTTCTATCACTTGGGTGAATAGAACCCATGTGTACAAGGTTTATGGGATCTTATGGAAGAGTCCATGGGAATTGGACTGTCCAGATTTCTTCACCCGGCCAATACAATTGCCATTGTATACTCTGTGTTGATCTTGACAACAAAGTTACTTAGTAACATTGTAAAAGTTGGCCAATCAAAGAGCTTTTGAACTGATGCTTTGACTGCCAAAATATATAATGTCAAACCATTGGTTTGGCAGTCTTTTCTATTGAATTGACTGATTTCTGTGGGTTGAATTGGCTGCTATTACATAGATGAAGCCATTAGCCCGACTATGTATTTATATAAAAAATGTATATTTAAACTTCTGGTGAAAGGAAAAATAAGGAATCGTAGTAAAATGATAGTCATTAAGTTCACTCCACATGTTATCAAATAACAGATGGGACATTGATATTTGGGGGAAAAAGGAAATGAAGTGATAAATAAAATTGGTCACCACTATTTCAACTATCAGTCTATTGGATTTATATAGATTTTTTGAATCCCATATATCTATTTACCAATTATTGTTACTGAGATAAACAATTCAAAATGTTAATCAATTGTTGAGACTGTTCTCTATGCTCAAGATTTTCTTGTACAAAAATAAACAGAATTGTGAGATAATTTCTATTTTTTTTTTAAATTCAGGGTCCCATGTTTCTTTGTCATTTTTATTCAATTGAGGAAAAATGTGAAATAATTTTTGGAAATACAGCAGGCTCATGCTACGTCCGAAAATAAATTACTGCTTAAGGGGCAGAAGACAAGGTGATATTATGTGTTTAATTTGCTCAGTTATGAAAGGACCTCAAGGGTACTGGGTTATGAAAAACAATGGATATTTCGAGAGAAAATGGAGCTAAATTGGGTGGATTTTAAACACTTTCTGACGTGTGCAGCATTGGATGCGATCTCCAGGTCGGGGTGGGGGCAGGGGCTCTGTGGCTCCATTGTTCGCTCTCTCCACTTTGGGGAAATGCTCTTTCCTTCTACTCTGTTCAGAACGTGGGCATTTCTCTAGATTGCTTTCTTGAAAATGGCAACAGAAAATGGTAGCAATAATAGGTTTTAAGTTGCGTGGTGGTGAATCAGGCCATTTTATAAATTCATCTCCTTAGACTTTATTTCCTTGCTGTGAGGTAATTTAGACGAATGTCAGTGAGGGGAAGAGAAAGTGATTGGTGATTCCACCTCACCCAATAAAGCAAATTCCTAATTTTCTGTCTTTTATCTTTTGCCATTCTTTTGTGCTCCTCTTTGGCCTTGTCAAAACATATCGTTCAGTTAGAGACTAAAAATATTTTCTCATCGATTGGGGTTATTGATTTTTTTTAATCTGTACTTTGGCTTGAAGAGCGCGGGTGAAGGGTGAAAGTTCACCAGCTTAGTCTGCCGTTTTATCTGGACAGCAAAAGAATGTATTGGCAGCAGATTTGATTTACCTTGTTGGTCAGTTGTAGACACTTCAGCCACCGAAGATGACTCTCCAGCATGTCCTGCTGCTGCTTTTTCTTTCTTTCTTTCTTTCTTTCTTTTTTTGGGTACTCTTGAAAGATCCACCTTCCTATCGATTTCATCTCTCTGTTTTTCCTCACCCCCCTCTCTCTTTTGGATTCCAAATTAGACATCTAAGAGAAGTCACAGTGCTTTCTGGATTCATGGAAAATCAAGTCAGAGTGTGTGCGCCTGCTGGGTTTGGCCCCTCTTCCCATTTGGTTTGTGGTTTGGGATCGGCTCCATCCATACTGTCACAGAGGAATCTGATGTAACTGGATCAAATTTACTGATAGCTCCCTACCTCCCTTATCACAGCTGGTCAGGCACATGTGCGCAGGGTAGTGTTTGGATTCCAGTAGGAATTCCAAGACGGTACCTAAAGCTCCCTAACAAGTTAGGAATGTGAAAGATGATAACATTGATATTGTCAGAGAGGACAGTCAGTGTCCTATCTAAGAGTGTGACCTGTGGGGAAACACTTTCTGGGTTAGAATCTGAATTTTTGCACTATCCAGCCATGGGACCCTGGGAAAATTGTCTGATCTCTTGATAATTTAACTTTCTCATCTGTAAAGTGGGGATAGAAATTGTACCTATTTCATCAAGTGGTTGTAGCATCACACAAACACATGTGAAAGTCCAAGAACAGGGTCTGGCATATTGGAGTTCTCTGTAAATGACAGCTTTTATGATTATAGAAAAGGAAACCGAGACTGTAAGGAGTGGCAGTTAAGAAACAAAGAGAAGTTCACACCAAGGAAGAAAGAACTGACCCTCAATGTTAGGGATTTTAGGTCTCATGTCATAGTTGGTTGCCTGGTTGCTACCTCAATTTTGACCACTTGGCATTTGGCTGGTGAGTTGGGTCCTTCTTGGATTGGATGTAGAAGCTCTAGAGTACAATTGGAGTCTGCTGATGGGGGAGGCTGCTGGACTCACCGAGCTCTGGTGAGAAATCTGTCTGGATTCTTGCACCTGCCTTTTTGTAGTAGAAGCCTTTCACCCCACTTGTTGCTCAGCCCAACCAGAACCTAGGATGTTTATTCAACCTAAGGCAAATGTTCTTAATGCCCACATGGGGCTTAACATGGAGACACCAACCTCATTGCTCCAATGGGACAATGTGGTGAATGTACTAGCTCATTCCCACAAAGTTCTGGTCCCTTTAGTTTTGATGTCCGTGTTCCTAAGATCTGATTCTATGAATACACAAGGCTCCTCCTTGGACTGAGGCCATCCTGGGAGGCAGGATCCTCTATACTTTTCCCAGAGGATAGGCCTCTCTCAGAGAGGGAATGATTCAAGAAATTTTGGAAATACAGAATCACTTAAGGAAAACATGTTTTAAGAGTCCAGGGTCTGTGCTTTTAATAATCATTTCAGGTGACTTCTAAGTGGATAGTCCCAGTCTACAGGTTGAGAAACACTGATGTAGTAGAAAAAGTATGGGCTCCAAACACGGACAGAAGTGTATTTGAATTTATTTTGTCAGCTATGTTTATATAGGCAAGGTGTTTAATCTTTCTGAGTCTCAACTATATCATGGGCCTGTGAATTAATAATAAAGTTCAAATCACAGTGACTGACATATACTATGTGTGCCATATATGCAAATGTTCCCATGCCCTTCCCTGATTTTATTTACTTGGATTCCAGAGAATTTTACATTCTGTTGTAATCACCTTGTTTTGACTCTTCCTTCCTCAGCCATGCACATTGTTGATTTCCTGTCTGAGCTACACCCACACTTTCTTGTTTAGATAACTTGACCTTATTCCTACAAGCCTTTGCTTGTTCTCTTGAGTTATGTGTCCCAAATTATGTTGGTGATATTCCTACAATTGGGTCAGTCCTTTGTGCAGTTTTGCAGAATACAGTTCCTCTTATCCCTCCTTGATAAGTAAGATTTCAGGTCTAATAATGCTGAAGACCATATCTCATCTCTTTTAAAAAAATATTTATTTTTTAATTGTAGTTGGACACAATACCTTTATTTTACTTGTTTATTTTTATGTGGTGCTGAGGATCGAACCCAGGGCCTCACATGTGCTAGGTGAGTGCTCTGCCACTAAGCCACAACCCCAGTCCTCATCTCTTGTTTTAAGGTACAGAAAAGCATCTCTTTTCTCAGTCCCTATTTGTTTCTCAATGTTGGCATTTTCTTGTCTGCTAGGTGTGGCTATGGTCTGACTGATAGAAGACCAAATTGGCTATCACCCTTAGTTAGCTGATGTATCACTGGTCAACAGAATTTTATTACCATTTGTATTTAAATCCAGCTAGTTGGTCAAGGCTGTGTTTAATGTGAACTAGAGGCATTGAATTCAATTGATGTCCAAACATTTGTTCAGCTTGGTCTCTTCACTCAAGCACACAATCCATCATGAGGGTAGGGAAATACCATATCAGTTATTTGGTCAATTCAGTCCAAATGCTAATTTTCCGTAAACACAGTCTTTAGCTTTAATAGACCTAAAGACCTAATTGGCCAAAGAAAAGCAAGAGGAATATTAGTATTTTCAGCAGATACTCATGTGGGAATTCCACTGACATGTCAGCTAGGAAAGAAAATGAAAGACACAAGCAAAGGCTTGTAGGAATGAGGTCAACACCAGTGAAACAGGAACTGTCAACTTGCAAAAAATGAATGAAAATGAGAAAAATATGATAGAAATATGTTTATCATAAGGCATAGATGAAAGAATATGCTTTTCACTTTATATTAGAAGGATAGATAATGTTCTTAATAAATAAATGGATTTAGGAAGCAATCTAAATATAGGATGATTTAATCATGAGTTTCTTAAGTAGTTACAACTCTGAAGACTTCAACTCTGAATAAGGTCATATTCTTAAGTTCTGTGTGGACATGCATTTGAGGGGTGCAGTATTTAGCTTATTATAGTGCACATGGAGATTTTCACCACTCCTAGAGATGATGAAAATCTAGAAACTGGGCAGCATGAGGCATCTCTTTCTGCCTCTGTTCCATTTTACTATGAGAGTCTTAAAGGTAGACACTCCTGCAAAGTGCCTTGTGTGAAAGCGTAAACTAAGGTTGTCAGGTCAAACCAACAGAAAGACCTGTAAAGATGAAGCCATTCTCAGAAGTGTCCATTTCCATCTCTTCCATCACCATTTAAATGCTATGAGTAGTCAAAAGTAAGAGACTACATTTGCATGTGGGATCCTTTTAAATCACAAATATTTAGTTCACTACAAAAACAATTGCCTTGTTGTAGGCAGACAAAAACATAATTTATGCAGTGTGGTGGCTGCATGATGTTTGGTGGTACTCTGAGAAAAAGAGAAAAGTCAGATGCTATGTTAGTGAAAATCTGCATCAAAACACTATTAACATATTCAAGATGATGAGTTGTGTGTCAGGGAGCAGAAAAAGAACTTTGTAATTGGTCAAACTCATAACCAATTTAGGGATTGGGTGTGGTTAGGAAGGAGATTGAAAATGAATAAATTAATTCACTGGGTTAACCCCTTAAAAACAAGATAGATTTACTCACATTGAGAGGTTTAAGGCTACAGTCACAAAGTGACAAACAGTTGTGTCACAAATGGGTTCAGTCCATTTGGGTATGGACCCTCTTACTAGTCCCAGAAAATTGACCTATTTTATTGCATCCTTTTTACAACCAATTCCAGGTGGCTGAATTGAGTATATTTTTCATTCTGACTTGTTGACTTCTGGCCCATTAAGGCAGCCAATCCAATTAGGCAGGGCTTTCTCTGGCTTTGCCTTCTGACAGGGCATCTGATTGGCTCACAGCTCCTGCTAAGTGACAGGCCTTCTGCAACTATGGGTTATCTTTCTTAAAGAGATCTTATCTCCTGTTCTCTTTTTTTTGGTTGTTGTTATGCTTAGGCTTAGATTTTAGGGTATTTCTCTTTCATGACCTTGAGTTTGGGTGTTTGAGTATAGAATTTGGGCTGATGATGAGTCAGCTGGGTTGTTAGGGTGACTATTTTGACAAAGTCTTTGGATTACTAACTGCAGTAGGCAGCCTAATGGTGCCCCAAGGGACATACATATCCTAATCCCTGGAACCTGTAAATGTTCCCTTTTACCGAAAAAACAGACCTGGGTATTTATGACTAACTGAAAGATCTTGAGAAGGGAAGATTATTCATGAAGGCTCTAAATGTAATCACATGTATACTTAGAAGAGGGAAATTTGATCCAGAAACACAAAAGAAAACCACATAAAGGAAGTAGAGGAAGAAGGGTCAGGAGGAGGAGATGTCAGGCAACAGCCTTGAAGAGAGCAGAAGGGGCCCTAAGCCAAGGGGTGAAGTTCTAGTAGCTGGAAAAAAGCGGGAAAACACTTTTTCCCTAGGAGCACATTGGTTTTGGCTCAGTGATTCTGGCCTTCAGACCTGTGAAAGAATAAATTCTACTGCATTGAACTTGTAATTTGTTAGAGCAGTCACAGGCAGCTAAAAGATCAACTAAGACCATCCCTGACAGGACTAAATCCCTGCTTCTGAGAAATACTTTGTGTAGTGGATTGACACTTTGCTATTATTATATGTATTTGTCTATAATTGTATTTTTAAGGTTTTTGGCTCTCAACCTTCATCTGAGATATTGTCTAAGAATAGTTGATGCAATTTTCTAGATTAAAAAGAAAGACTTTATAACACCTCTATTCAGCAATTTGGTTTTCTTGATCAATTAAAGCTTTTTATATCAAGGCCACCCAACCCTAAGTTTTCTTATTGACCTCATTTTCATTTACCTGTATGGACACTTAGCGTACATCTCAACTCCTTCTTCTAGAAATTCTCTCTTCTCTTGCAACATGGGTAGCCAATATTAGAGCTCCAATCTAAAGGCTGGAGGTCTCAGGACTCAGAAAGAGCCAGAGTTTCAGTTGGAATTCAAGGTTAGATGTTGAAATGCCCAAGCTCAAAGCAGTTAGGCTAGAAGAGTTTCCTCTTATCTGTAGTAAGGCCAGCCTTTTGTTCTATTGAGGCCTTCTACTGATTGGATGAGGCCCACCCACATTATGGAGGGCAATCTACTTTACTCAGCCTAATGATTCCATTAGTGATTACTAGATAACGTTCCTGGAGTAACTGACCAAATGTCTAGATTATTATAAACAAATGTCTCTTGGGAGACTGAGGCAGGAGGATTACAAATTCGATGCCAGTCTCAGCAACTTAGCAAGGCCCTAAGTATTTTAGTAAGACCCTCTCTCTAAATAAAAAAATAAAAAGTGCTGAGGATGTGGCTCAGTGGTTAAGTGCCCCTGGGTTTAATCCCTGGCACCAACATAAATAAATTAAATTAAATTAAAACAAATGTCTCAGAATTGTATCAAATTTCTTCTTCACTCGCCATCATTCTAGCAGTGGTATTGATATTGTTCCATGTCAAACCATGATGGCAACATTGAATCTGTTTGTTTTCTCTCTTTTTCATAGACAAAACAAATTCTCATTTGGAAGTTCATTTCATGGTGCTTATGACTTTCCTTCCTTCCCATTCCTCCTGCCCACAGGGTAATGGCAGCCTGCTGTCCTTGGCTATGTTGCTACCATTCAGATTTCATTTAATAAGCACTTCCTCTGTGAGGCGCTGTACTAGCCACTTTACATATTATCTCATTTATTTACCTTCCAATTACTTTAAAGCAGATATTATTATCCCCAGTTTTTCAGATGAGAAATTGAAGTTTAAGAGAGGTTTAAGGGTCCATACATTTCCTAGCTGGTGAGTGGCAGAATGAGAATTCAAACCCAGGCCTGAGCCCTCAGAGTGCAACCTTAGAAACCATTTGTGTTGCTTCCCTGAACTTGTATAAAACTTCTTCCCATTCACATTTCTGGAGCTATTCTTAGTTCCATATTTTCCTTATAATCACTGACCATAAAAACACAGACAGGACATGTGATAATTGTCAATTTCTTTCCCTGTTTAAAAGTTTTATATATTTTTTTGCATTACCAGGGATTAAACCCAGGGCTTCACACATGCTAGGCAAGCATTCTACCTCTGAGCTACATCCATCCCAGTGCTTTCTTTACCTGCTTCAGAACCTTGGGTAGTTCTCAAATGCATAGAGAAATCCATTCCAAAGGCTTTTTTAGAAAGACTTATCCCCTCACCCTCTTCTGTTTTACTACTTAGCCACATTCGACTTAATTTTGTGTACATACTTGTATTTATTGGTGTATTTTTCCTTCCATCTGGTGGAGTCTTCTGTACCTGTCCCACTGGAAACACTCCAATGCATTCTTCCACATCCAGTTCCTATGTGCTCAACCTAGAAAAACACCCCAGAACCTCTGTACTACCATTTCTCCAATTATAGAACTAACACTTGGTCCCATAACTTTGGTGAGCATTTGACTTATTTTGTTAAAGTTATTTAGTCACCAGCCCATCTTCCCTGTTAGAGTACATTTTTCATTCTGACTGTTGACAGGTGTGAGTTCGACAAGGATAGAGGTGGCATCTTATTCTCCCTGAATTGCACCTTCAGATGTCCTCCTCTCTCCTTGGGCACTCAATCAATCATTCCCCCTAACGCCAAGAGTGTTTGCAACTGGCAGCTCCCAGCTAATTCCCCCTTCTCCAATTGTCTCTAACAGAAGAGAGCAGCCCAAATCCAACTGGTCAATATGGGAATATAAAAATCTTGTCCCTTGCTTTAAGCCTGAAGGGCCATCCAGTTCCAGAGCTCCCCATGGGATTGGCTGCCTCCTTCATTGTGCGGGCATCACCTCCTCCTCTGTATAGTCCTGCTTGCATCCCCTTCTCCACAGGTGTTTCTCTTGAAAGCATTTTCAGTACACTTTTTGCACACAAATCTTCGCGTCAGCATTTGTCTCCCAGGGAACCTGACCTGTGACAGAGAGGTCTGTGCTTGGCTGTCAGCAGTACCTCAGTTGAGTGGCATGGGAGGCTGGGGGCTTACTGTTCAGGGTGTAAGCTTTCCTTATTTTCCTCTGCTGTTACTGCAATGCTCTTGCCCCACCTCTGTGTCACAAGTTTGGATTTGCTTTGGTTCATTTCCACAGACTAAATCTCTTGGTGGGGTAAGAGAGGGCTGGTTGCTTGACTGCTTGGGAGGGAACTAGAGAAACTGAATGTCTCTTATGCTGCATTCATCCAGTGTTATCTTCCTTTTCTCTCATGATGCTGAGAGTCTCTAATCCCTGGGTCTTCTCAGGATGCTGTTGGGGCAACTGGCTTATTTCCTTATTTATTCTTCTTTGCAAATATTTAGTTGTCAACTTTTTTATCACTGTTATTTCCTCCAACTACTTTTGTGGTTTTTTATTTATTTATTTTTTTTGGTACCAAGGATTGAACTCAGGAGCATTCAACCACTGAGCCACATCTCCAGATCTTTTTATTTTGAGACAGGATTTTTCTAAGTTGCTTAGGGCCTCACTAAGTTGCTAAGTTGCTGAGACTGGCTTTGAACTTGTGATCTTCCTGCCTCAGTCTCCCTAGCCTCTGGGATAACAGGCATGTTCTACTGTGCCTGGCTCCTCCAACTACTTTCTGACTTCGAAAAATGTGTTGCTCTCTATCTCCCGTTTGCTATTGTTATCTTCTCATTTTCTTATACTTGAAGATTTATTGTTTTTTCATTCTTTTATCCTTATTTGAGTGGAGTTTCTAGAAGAAAAAAAGTCAAGCACAGGTGTACAGTAAGCTGGGCTTCCATCTGAGGAATATGAAAGTCTTATGTTTTACTGCCAGCTTTGGAGCATTTTGATTTTATTTTAAAAGTAAGGCAACCATTTCTTAAACATGTATGACATTTTATTTGAAAATATGCTCATTTCTTAAGGGCGAATATGGATGCTCTGTAGAGTGGTAGGTGAAAGCATATTTTAATTCATATTTAATTAATCATGTAAAGGGTACCCTCACCCGTGTCTAACCCAGACAAATGCAGGACTAGGTTCCTGAGCAGGGAAGGAGGCTTCCTTTCAGTATGCCTTAGCAACCAGAGAAAAGTGAAGCCTTTGATCAGTCATCCAAATGTTTTGTTTGTGTGCTAAGGACTATCTAGAAGCCTCAAGTATCTTAATGATGGTGCTTTGTAGACAATGTATCTGTATGGCTCCCTGAATTTCCCCCATTGAATTTTGATGTTTGGCCTGGTGGAGATGCAGTCAAAGGCTGACCAGCTGCATCACTGGATGTGTCAATTACAGAAGGATATGAGGGCTATAAATTAAAGATCATGCTTTTTTTTTTCTCCCCAGGCTGTGTTTGATGCTCACAGCCACGTTTTGGTGCATACAGAGTGTTTTTGAAAAGATAAGGGCTAATTTCTGGAGAGTGGGCATGTGTACTAGAGGTGGTCTGCAGTGCTGCAGTCTGCCAATCAAAATCTGCCAGCAATGTCATTCAAGGTCAGAGACCCAATGAACCGCCAATCAAAGTCGGCAGAGCTGTTCATGTTCGCTTGTCGGTGTTGGAAAGAGGTCACTCTCTCAGTGGTGTGGCTGGTGTGTAAACAATGAGCGTATTTCAGTGGTCAGAAGCACATTCTGCTGCCCACCCCCTGGCAATTTCAGGATGTTTGCCTAGGTTTTCCCTATCCTACAGGGACAGAAGGCAGGGTAGTGGAAAAATAACAACAGTATTTTTAAGAAAATGAGTTATGCATTGTGAATTCTAAAAGCAAATATGGCAGGTAATTTAGTCCATAGCTTTGTTAAATTATATTTGCTTAGACTCTCTGTCTATAAGAAAGGATAATGTAAAAAAAAAATTAGAAATACAACTTTAGATACTCCCCCCTGCAAAAAATAGCTCCTTTAAACATTTTGTACTTGGTGTTCAGTTTGCTTTCTTGCCTTAATTCAGGTAATTATTATCTTCTTTAATTTTCACCAGTAAAGATAAACTTTACATTTTTGGAAAAAGTGCCAACTTTTTGGATCGGCTAAAATCACAGAATAAATCTTCGAAAATTTCAGTTTCTTGGTCTGGAAGACAAAGATGATGGAAACATTAATTCTGTATTTCAGCAAGATAGGGATGGAGTTTCAAAAGTAAGCTCTCTCTCTCTAGGGGTAAAGGGATAATTCATCATCATCAAGAATATTTGCCATTCAAAATTATTTCAGCAGCAGCTAATACTGGCGTGAGCAGATGTTCAAAGCTCAATCAGAGACTATCTCCCTGATGGCAAAACTTCCAAATGACTCATGGGCTGGGTGTTTTGCTTATCCCCATGATAAGTACCTGGGTATTTCTATATATCTACATGCTTTGCATTATAAACCCATCTATTTGGCTAAAACTTTCAGAATTCACTTGAACATCATAATAATGTCAGTGCAAGAAACTGCTTTAGTTATATTCTTATTTAATTATTAAAATATATGAACAATAGCATGTTAAAAGTCCACAGAAATCAAAGGCTAACATTCGGCAAAGGTATGAATGCTAGATGTGAGCATTAAGTAGATATTTTTAAAAATTTGTAGAATAGTGAACAGGAAAAGGATATGTAGAATGGGGCCACAGGGCAGAGGACTTGGGGTCGGAAAGGCCTTGGGGTTCAAGTTTCTTGTTTTGTGAGTGGTGGCGCTGGAGGGCCCTGAGGAGGAGGCACAGAGGGTAAATCGTGCAGCCAGCTCCTCAGAGGACCTGCCGTTGAGTCCTGACTTCCTCCTCTACAGGGTTGTGGGAGCCCTGTCTCTTTTCCAATCTACTTGGCAAGACTTAGGGTAGAGATGGGTTTTCTGAAGTTGTTTAAGAGATGAAAGAAAGAGGAATTAGGAACTGGAAGGAAAGTGGACATAGAGAGTAAATGCTCAGCAGAGGCCAAGGCCATCCAGGTGGGGGGATCACTGGGTTTGGCAGGGACTTAGGGTGGTACAGAAAGGGTGATGAGAAAAGAGAAGACGCTTCAAATAGCACAGCAAAACAAAGTGTTCCCTGATCTGAAGTTTGGATTAGAAATATTCTTGGCTCTCAGCAGCAAGAACTTTCAATGGGTAAGTCAATGTTTTGAGGGTGTCATACTCTAGATATGGAAAATGCCCAACTCCAGCTTTAAACCTTGACTGGCTCATCTGATAATAGAATATGGTTGTGAGGGGTGTGAGCAAGGGAATACACATCATATTTTCCTTCCCTTTCTCTGATATCCTGATAAACACCCCTAGGCTTGGAGGAAAGATTAAAATCCACGAAGACAAAAGAGGAGTGATTCAAGCGTGACTGGTTTCTTTCACAGATGTGAAGGGGCTGGCCAAGAGGCACAAGGCAGCCAATTTTCAGCTCTGACAGCTGCCGAGGTCATCAGCTTCCTAACGGCACCCCTAATTCCTCAGAGGCCAGTGTGTCCTTTGAACTCAGTGGTTGTTACACTTCCAAAGCTAAGCTGAGAGGGAAGAAACCTGAAAATTTTGCTGGCCCCTGTATACACAATTACCTAGCCATTAAGACCTTAAACTGAGGATATAGGGTTCTCTCACCTTCTCTGACCTACAAACCAGTAGTTTCTCCTAGATGCCTTATACACACATACATACTCCATATTCACATATAATGTGTGTATTGTGTATGTACATGTGTATGTATATTTAGTTATTCATTAATATACTCATGAGAGAAAAAAGGAGGGGTATTCACAAGCAAGAGTTTTTAGGGTGACAGTAGAACTTTTCTGAGAAAGCCTAGTGTCCTAGCTCAGAGAATGTTCCTATGGAATAAGGATGATTGACTGGGAAGAGTTGTCTGTGGGGTCTTTGTTATGGCCAGATTTAAGGGCTGGGCAAGTGCAAGGAGGCTAAGAAATACAGAAAGCCTTGCAATCTGCTTTCAGAGGTTTCAGTTTTGGGGGATTCATTGGTCTGGTGCTTGTGAAGCTTCAGCTTCAGTGGAGAGGTTTGTGCTTATTGCTCCATTACCAAGTCTCTTGGCATGAAGGAATGATGGGGTGGGGAACTCAGACCTGGGAATTCTTGACAAAGGCACTTGGAAAACTTTGGTAGGATTGGGCATGGTCTGCTATCTGGAAACTATATATAGAAAAACATCAGCAATAATTCCTCATTATAGTGAGGAACATATGAATGGGGCTTATGATGGTCATAGGGCATTCAATGAAGATGAAATAAAATTTTCAAAATCCTTCAGCTGCTAAGAGTGATTTAGCTTAAGTGCTAGGTAGTACATGTAATAGATACAAAACAAAAATATTAAATAGAACTTTTATTTTTTCTTTTTCTTCGTGAATGATTATTAATTAGTTGTAATTTCAGATGCAATTTAATTCTTATCCTATACAAGAGATACACCCTGGACTCACTTGCAACTAGTGAGAGACAAAAGGTCCTACCTTAATCACAACAGCTGTTTGCTTTTACCTTTACTTCATGGTCCAGGAGTGCTGAGATTCTTTTCATTCTTTGCTCCTGATGTGACTGCAAAGAGGATGGAATATAGCAAATGGAACATCATAAGAGCCACCTGTGTCACACTATGCTTTAGGCAATGTGAAGTTTCCTTTTTTTAAATGTATGGCATTATTTATTAAATCCCATTCATAGAACCACATGACCTAACCTAGAGACACACTATATATTGTAATGTGGAAAAAGTAAATTACAGAGCAATACAAGAGATTTCATTTTTAAATGTTTTATTAGTGCATTGTAGTTATACATAATGGTGGAATTCATTTAGACATAACCATAAATACATGGAATATGCTATGCTCCATTTCAGTCCCCAGTACTTCTTCTTTCCATCCTACTCTAGTGGTCTTCCTTCTTTTTATTTATTGTTTTTTTTAATTGGTGCTTTATAAATATACATAAAGGTGGAAGACATGGATAGCATAATTTGGTTGATTTCATTCCACAGTTCCTCTCTTTTCATGTCCCTCATCCCTCCCTCTCAATCTCCTTCTTCTACTCCATTGATCTCCCTTCTATTTTCATGAGATTTCCAACTTTCCCCCCTTATTTTGCTCTAGTTTCTGCATATAAAACAGGGCATTTGATCCTTGACATTTTGGCTTATTTCACTTGGCATGATGTTTTCCAGTTCCATCCATTTACCAACAAATGCCATAATTTCCTTCTTCTTTATAGCCTAGTAACACTTCATTTTGTGTGTGTGTGTGTGTGTGTGTATATATATATATATATATATATATATATATATATATATCATATTTTCTTTATATATTCATCTGTTGATAGGCACCTAGGTTGGTTTGATAACTTGGCCATTGTGAACTGTGCTGCTATAAACATTGATGTGCCTGTATCACTGTCATATGTTGATTTTAGTTCTTTTGGGTAAATACCAAGGGGTGGGAGAGTTCATATGGTGGTCCCATTCCTAGTTTTTTGATGAAATCTCCATACTGCTTTCCAAAATGGTTGTACTAACTTGCAATCCCACCAAAAATGTATGAGTGTACTTCTTCCCCCATATCATGAGGTTTTCTTTTTATTTATTTACTTATTTTTTGGTGCTAGGGATTGAACCCATGTGTCACTGAGCCACATCCCTAGCCTGCTTTTTAAATTTTGAGATAGGGTCTTAATAAGTTGCTGAGGCTGGCTTTGAACTAGGAATCTTCCTTCTTTGGCCTCCAGAGCCAACTGGGATTACAGGTAGGCACCACAGTGCACAACTATTGGGTTTCCTTTTGGAGAGAGGCTGCTATCTTGAGGAATGATAGTTCTTCCCTCCCATGCATTCTCTTGTCAAGTCTGGGTCTAGGACCTTCTTCTCAACACAGGAAACCAGGGACCTAATTGGAAACATACCAGGTTAAGGAGTATCCGGGGATTCTTCAGGTATTAAAGGTTAGGTTAGGAAGAGAAAAGGAGACAGTGAACTAAATCCAGTGAAGTCAGGACAGAAAGTTATCTGGAGAAGAACTCACATGAGCAGAGGCTGCTGGTGCAGGAGTAGGGATGGTTATCAGAGATCAAGAATTTAATCTGCTGAAGTGGCAGATCAGAAATGGCCTGAGCAGAGAACTCTTCTAGGTTAGGAATGAAAACAGCCCCCTCAGTCCAGGACCCTGGACAGCACCTGGGTGCATGTCTCCAGGCAGCTTTCTTGGCAGTTAAATTCTCCTGATTGTTAAAGAGGCTTTGTGCCATAATTCTTGTCTATACAAGGGGTTGCCTTCAGAGAATTACTCTCATTGAGAGATATGACCTAGAAGAAAGAGGCCACATCTTCTGATCTGACAGAGCTCTCTCCACTTTGTTTTCTCCTTCCTCCATTCAATTATCCAGTAAAAATATTAAATACTATGCACCAGGTGTTCTCCTCAATGCAAAAGACATAACAGTGAGTGAGACATAATATTTTTCATAGAAGCTGACAGTTATTCATAAAGGCAGACATCTAAAATAAATGAAAATACACATGGTGAATGCAGTGATGAAGATGTACATACATTTTAGGAGCATTTGGAGTCATGGATGACTTCCTGGAAGGGGTGATTCCTGAGGGGAGTGTCTTAAAGAATAAGAGGGGATTAACTAGAGAAAAGTAAGGTGACTAGTAATTAGGGAGGGAAGGTCAGGGCATTGCAGTCAGGGGGGCCAAGCTAAGCAGAGGCTAATAAAGCAGGGAGTGGATGTAAGGTAGCATTGAAGCAAGACTTACAAGATGTAGAGGGCTTCATGAGCTCATCTTGGCAGCCAGGAATATCTGTTCTTATAATTAATGGTGTGCTCACCTGCTCTGGAATCATGCTTATCCTGAGACCAAGACATCAACATTTCATTAGGGACATGTGAAAACCTTTCAAATCCAGATGAGATGGTGAGACAGACTGAATCCTCCTGGGTGACTCTCATTTGCCCCAGCATCAAAACGAACGGAAACTGCCCACAACGATCAGGGAGTAATTCCTGCTGAAGGCTCTGTTGACTTCTTTCATCACTGGCAGGCTCTTGGAAGCCTCATTGCCCTGATCTTGGTATTACTGAGAAGGAATAAGATTCTAGCTAGACTTTGGTATGGTTTTTGACTGTGGGTGAGAAAAATAAGGGCTTTAAGGGAAATATATGAACAAAACAGAAATTGCAGATAAAATAAAGTATATGGATAGTGAGTTTATTGGGCTGGAGTGCAAGGAAAGCTTATCTCACATTTTTGGGGCAGAGAAAATAGAAAGGTGGGTTGGTACCAGATGACTGTGAGCCACACTTGCTAGATAGTGTTGAGGACATTAGTGAAAGTCAATTGCTGTGCTGTCAAAACAGCCATCTGATTTGTAGTAATATTATTTTACTCCTTGTGATATTTCTTTCCTTATTCCCTATCAAAGCCCCTAGGTTCTTTCAGTTATTCATTAATTCATTTATCTGTTTGTTTACTTAGTTTCTGTGGAGTGCTATTTTACATGTCAGAGAAAACCATTGAAGGGGAGATAGTGAACTCTACCTGTTCACCCATTTTTCTTTTTTTTCAAGAGCAGCACTTATGTTATTTTGATAACTTATTCTTATATAAAGCTCTGTAGGAGATTTCAGTTTATCTGTTCTCCTTAGCATGAGGGCAGTTCGAATTTGAGTCCATGAGCTAGGCAGAACAGCAGATCTTTTTTCTATAGTGTCTTCTTATATCAACCTAATCCCAATTAATTGGTCAGCTGTGCAGGCAGACAATATCATGTCACAGTTAAATACAAGAGCTCTGGTCTGAAATATACCTTTTCCCCTTACTTTATCTGTGATCTTGGGCAATATTTCCTGAGCATCAAAACCCCAATCCAACATTATGAGGTCACTATGAGACTTTAATGAGATAATGTACATCAGGTATTTAACCTATTTGCTTACCATATAATAAGTATTTAATAAATAATGGCTATTTATATTATCATCAAAAATGGGCCACTGAGCATAGTCATAGAACAGAACTTAGAGAAACCTTGAAGATGGTTAATGTAGAGGCAGATCAAGGACTGGAAACTGTGAACAAGATCACCTGCCCTCCAGTGCAGAGCTTTCTCTAATTTACACTCTTTCCCCACAGCCTCATTTTTGTCAAGATTTCGGCATTGACTGTCAACAAGGTGGGGAAAGCACCTCTATCATACACAGAGGAGAGCAAATGTGTACTTATGGCACCAAAATATGTATAGTTAATCCAGTCTTCAAACTTAAGGAGAAAGTACAAATAAAAACATACCATTGTAGAGATTTATAAATAACAAAAATCTCTTCAATAGGCTTTCATTTAAAAGTTCCCAATTTATCCTACTGATTCCACAATTGTCATGATAGGGGGTGAAAGAACATTTGAAAATAATTGCATTTCAATTAGAGAGATAAGGGAATGTTTGCCAGTGTTTCCTTCATGGTTTTTCTCCTCACCCTCCCATCTGTCTGTCCATTCATCTGTCTGTTCAACTATTCATCAATCCATCCCCAATCCCCAGTTGCCCAGCTATGTAGTCATAGAGTGAGCATATTTCTCCCACCATGTACATTTTTGAGAGATTAAATAATATGGGAAACTACTATTTGATTTCATGTTGTTTTCTAGGTAAATTTGTTCTTGAGCTAAGGCCACAAATTTTAAAGCTGAGGCTGTTCTATCTTTGAGCAGTGAAATGTTATCTTGCATGGAAGTGATCATGTTTTCTGTGATCCTAATTGCTTGGTCAGGTTGTCTTCCTTCAAGCCTTCAGTTCTTGTTCTCACAAGGAACCCAAAACCACAGACCTTCTCAGATCTTACCTCCTTTGCCTAATTCAATGTCTTATGTATGTGGGCTCACTACTTGGAACTTTTACTTAGTTCAGGACACTTGACATTGTTAACCATACACACAGAACCAAAGGGCATCCAAGGCAGAATCATGAGTGTGTTGTATTGCATCTTCTTTCACTTCCCACCCTGGAGAAACATTTTCTCATCAAAACAGAAGAGTTCATCCAGTTTGTATAGGGGAATCAATTCTGTCCAGTAAAGAATATGCTCGTGCCATGTCCTTTCTATCCATCTTGCTTAAGTAATTTATAATTGTAATTTATAATTTATACAATGATAGATAAAATTCATCATGTGCCCCTTTCTCTTTCAGGATGTTCACATTTTTATCTGGTGAAGAAGATTCTGTTACGTTCAGGCAAAAGGAATGGAGTAATGATTATGGGAATTTCAGTCATCGGCATCGGCAGAAGCAAAGTTGTGTGTTTATGTGCGTGTTTGTGTGTGTGTGTGTTTTGCAGGAGAAGAAAGGCTGTTTTACAGAGTGCTCAGGGAAAGGAACTTTTTGCAACTCTTGAATTCCTACCTATAGGTAACCACTTCCTCTGTCAATATACCCAGGACACTTTTCCAATCATACCATGAATTTCCTTTCATTTGACAGACTCATCTCTTGCAATTAAATTTTTTTTTGTCCTTTTATTGGCTAAGTAAGGGATCGAGTGGGAAACATAGGGTGCAGTTTTATTTCAGTGTCTGTGATTATGTTTTCTTTCCTGGGGCACTAAAAGAAGACTCCACCCTCTGCTTCTCATTTAATTTCTTCCTTCAGCCAGCTTTTGGCTGCCTTGTTCTTTTCATGTCACAATGCTTCTGGGGCAGGTCAGGGAGCACTTGATTAGGTCTAAGATAGCAGTTGGCAAAGCACCCTAAGCATAGTCAGTTTATTTTAGAGTTTGAGTTATTTTGTTACCCACTCTGGGCCCTGTCTTCTTCTCGAAGGAGTTCACGATCTCTATTCACTGACTTGACATTTCCTTGCCCTTTCCTTCATTCCCAACTCTTCTTTCTGTCATTCATAACTCTGATTCCAGAGTGACCTACTGCGTTTGGGTTTTTATTCTTGCACACTTTACAGTGACATCTTTTATTTTGATATATGGAATCATCTTTATCTTTAAAGGATTTCTCTAACATGCCCTGCATCTTCTGTGGAATATAATTCTCTAGACTACCTCCTCCCCTTCTCTTCACAAAGACTCTCTCTCATAGGCCTGTCAGGAAGCTTTTGCATTTACCTGACTGCTGACCACATTTTCACCTTATTACTGGATCCTTCTCATCTCTCTTCTCTCAATGGGAACCATACTCCTGTCATTCTGAATTATTCAGGGTTCCTTGGAAATATCATGCCCTTTCATGCCTCCGAACAGGTTGTCTGTCTGCCTGGAAATCCTTCTAGCCCCTACTTCTTCCTTTGTTTTGCAGACATAACTGCCCTGCCTTACATCACTGGTGGAATTGCCCATCCTTCTGTGAATTCCTGTGCAACCTGCAAGTTACTTAGATGGTTGTTTCCTCTACTTCTTTACCATCTTCCTTATGTCATGCTGTTTCCTTAACCCTTGATCCTTGGTGGAATATATCTCTACTAGCACTTGTCGTCAGACATTTTAATTATTTATGTACTGACTGCTTGTAGAATAAATAACTTTGCCTTTTTTCTCCTCTGCACCTACAAAGCTGTCCCATTCAATTCCCCAAAAGAATGAATGAATAAAGCTATCTTGATGACTTCTTGTGAGGCAGAAGGAGAATTGTGAGGCAGAAGGAAGTCTTGAGCCCTGGCTCAACTTTTATTAGTTCCATGTTAGTTTTTCTATAGGGCAAGAAACAAAAGACTCCATTTTGGAAAAAAAGTGTATTTGTTGAAAATGCATTGGCCAAAAAAAAAAAAACAAACTGGTTAAAACAGTCATCTGGGTAAAATACTAAAATTTCAATTCATTGGAGTTTTATATGTCGATAAGATTTTGTGCATCAGGTAGATAATATTGCAACATTCATATGCTTTAAAGTATTATTATCTATATCCAGATTTTTTAGGGATTAGGGGGCAGTTTTGCACACCTTGATGAATTTTTACAATGTGTTTCACTGTTCAAATCCTTCTTGGGCTCAGTCAGATTATCAATATATAATCTAGTGGTTGGAAGCATTGGGACCATTCCTTTTGCACTATTTCTTTTGAGAAATTAAATTTGAGCCATAGGCAAGAGTTAAATAATTAAAAACATTTCAAAATGAATGGAGATATTGTGTTTGATTGAAAATAAAAAGTTTTAAATGTTCAAATATGAAAAGTAAGAAAATGGGTGAGAAAGCTGGGATCCTGATTGAGCCATTTCCTATCACCCCACGATGGACCTTGTGGCATCTTCTGAAACTCAAGAGCTTTGGGAAACGTAGAGCTTTGAAAACCAGTAACCACACTTACCACTCTAATTTTCTAGATGCAAAAACCAGGACCCCAAAAGGCAATTCAGTTATTAACAACTCAATGATTTTCATCTTTAAATGGATGATAGAAGAAGGAAGAAAAAATGCAGTACTTCTACTACTGTGATAGAGTAGGAGTGAAATTACACTTGTCCAGGGATTGTTCTGGTCAATTTAAAGCTCAGAGTAGGTGGTCATTCTGAATTATCATCATGGAAACAGGGGAATCCCTATTATTGAGAATCCACACACACCATTTGGTTTTCAAGCTTCATAACCCTGTAAAGTCATGTGAGTCATTTCATCTGTTCGAGTCTCAAGGTCTTCATTAATAAAAGGTTGGAAGACATTGTTAGTGTGCCCTCTGAATTTGACATTCTTTGCTATTGGAGGGCATGTGACACTTTCTGTAGCTAAGTGCTCTCTTCACAGGGTCCCATTCCATTTTTCTAGCATAGAGAGAGAGGCATAGTCAATTTTCCCAGTTCTAGACTATCTTACTATATGTGATACTTCATATGAATTTTAATGAAGATTAGGAAAAGTTTATTAATGAAGTAAGTATGAGTTTATTTTTTGTCTTAGGCTTAATAGAGAGTTCTCTGAAATGTGAACAATGCCTTCATTCATTCAATGTATGTTGCGTCGCTGATTATGTTAGGTTCTGAGCCACAGATAAGGCATTAAAGAAGTCAATAAGACTTGGTTCTTGGCCTCATTGAGTCCATGTCCTTGTGGGAGAAAGATGCTTAGAAAGAAATATAATCCTTACAACCAGGATAAGATTTTTTTTTCATAAAATAGTGATAAAAATAACCAAGTATGTGTACTTCTCTCTTCAAGTCTTCCCAACTATTATACCCATTTAATAGTTGAGACAGATGAGGAAATTAGGGATCAGAGATATTAGAGACTTTCTGAAGATCATTATCATTATCAGAAATGGATTAAATAAGGTAGAGTTTAGGCATTGTGTTCCTATTAAGGGTATTATTGCAAAGGTCTAGATAAGTGATGATATGGGTTTGAAATGAGCTGACATCATAAACATGATTGATAGGTCAAACCTCAATATGCTGCCTTGTCTATATTTTCTCTTTATTTTTTTTTAAACTTTTGCAGCTATTTTATTTTATTTTTTAATTTTTTATTGTTGGTTGTTCAAAACATTACATAGTTCTTGATATATCATATTTCACACTTTGATTCAAGTGGGTTATGAACTCCCATTTTTACCCCGTATACAGATTGCAGAATCACATCAGTTACACATCCATTGATTTACATATTGCCATACTAGTGTCTATTGTATTCTGCTGCCTTTCCTATCCTCTACTATTCCCCCTCCCCTCCCCTCCNTTATTTTGTTACCCACTCTGGGCCCTGTCTTCTTCTCGAAGGAGTTCACGATCTCTATTCACTGACTTGACATTTCCTTGCCCTTTCCTTCATTCCCAACTCTTCTTTCTGTCATTCATTTCTCCCCCTTGTATTATTTTCCCCTTTCCACTCACTTCCTCTTGTATGTAATTTTGTATAACCCTGAGGGTCTCCTTCCATTTCCATGCAATTTCCCTTCTCTCTCCCTTTCCCTCCCACCTCTCATCCCAGTTTAATGTTAATCTTCTTCTCATGCTCTTCGTCCCTACTCTGTTCTTAGTTACTCTCCTTATATCAAAGAAGACATTTGGCATTTGTTTTTTAGGGATTGGCTAGCTTTACTTAGCATAATCTGCTCTAATGCCATCCATTTCCCTGCAAATTCTATGATTTTGGGCTGGGGATGTGGCTCAAATGTTAGCGCGCTCGCCTGGCATGCGTGCGGCCCGGGTTCGATCCTCAGGACCACATAAAAACAAAGATGTTGTGTCCGCCGAAAAAACTAAAAAGTATATTTTCTCTTTAAAGAGCTCCTTTAAATTTAAAATGTATGTCTTCTACATAAGTCATTATATTGACAGAAACTGTTATTATTGAATCCAAATGGGTGTTTGATCTAAGAATAGCTCATCTATAGACCAATGGGATGGTATGGCACAAAAGATGTAGCTAGCGGGGATGATTGAACAATTAGATCTTGTGACTGGGATTATTTGAAATTGTATTTGGTTGAACTTGAGACTCAGAGAAAGAGTTAAATAGAAGTCAGAGTGAAAGCTCAGAGAAAAGAATGAACTCTCTATGTTAGACACAGGCTGTGATTAATAAACTCCTGATGGCAAGATATCTTGAGTGTCAGAGATATATTGGATCCTGAATGAACTTCAAGTTCTTCAAGCAAGTTCTGATCATTTTGGTATAGCCAAGTCTGCATGGTCAAGAGTCTCATCATCTTTATTCCTCAATAAGAAAATGAAATGAAATGCTGTTTTATGTAGGCAAAACAGATCTAAAGTTGAGGCCAAGAGTAGGGGCCAGATGTAGGAAATTTTCCTGAGGAAAAAAGCCAATAGGATTTGACCAATTTTATCATTTTTTTTCCTCAAAAGCTAGAGCTATTGGGAGAGAGAGGACTGCTGCATTTTACAACAAACAACACAAAACCCAAATCTGACAAATGTGGTTTCCAGCTATTCAGAGTCTGAATTTCCAACAAAATTAAGGAGGCGATAGCCTGGAGAAGTGATCAGAGGATATAACAACCAGAAACAACATAAAATGGAAAATGCATCATGAGAAATTAAAGAACCGGTATGGTTTGGAGTAACCACAACTGAACGCTGCAGGAGCTGCTTTTGTTTCTCTGCCTTACCATGTATTTGTTACTGCAGATTAATAGCCTCCATTCAGGGAAGAAATGGCCCCAAATCAGTGTTCCATCCTTGGAACCACAGGTGCTGTTGTACACATTCTGTTTCCAACCTTAGGAGTGAGTGAAAAATGAAGCCTACCCAAGAAACCAGCAACCACAGACCAGAATGAGCTTTGCCAACATTTCCTTCCTAATCATTCCTAAACAATCAGACACATAATAGTGTGACCATGAACACCAAGTTCCACCATCTATGTGGAATGCCAATTATAAATGGAAGTGAGGACTTGAGTGTGCATGTGCAAACGTACAAGAAAAGGAATTTTTAAAAATTGTGACTGATCTACTCATGTCTTGCATATCAAATAACCTTCAGAATTCACCTCATTGAAGGGGCCACTAGTTTTGAAGAATGTAGATTAATAAGTCTCCTTGCTTAAAAAATGAGCTTCAATATTTGTGCGAATCATAGAGTCAAAAGAAAAAATCGATGGGCTATCGACTACTGGGGATGATCACATTCATTTTGCCCTTTGTGGTTGGTGAAATCCATGCTGCAATTACAGAGACAGGCTGGCAGCAAAGAGCCTCAGTCGGGCTTTCAGCTCCACATTAATCCAAAACTCCCATTTTAATGCAGATATAGATTGCCACGAGTCAATAGCTGACTACTTGAATTGTGAAGCAGCAGCTCCACGCGGCACTGGCAGGCTTGAGCTTTACAGTATTCAAGAATTTCAAAGCTTTGCTGTGTGAACCAGTGTAGCCAAAGCTCGGGGGTGTGTGGTTGTGCTGATGCTGTTGAAAAGATCTGTCTTTGGGATCTGAAACACAGATTATAGCAAATTCAAGGTGGGCGGTTTATGGAACATAGGATTGTAGAGCTGAAAAGGACCTCAGAGGTCACCAGTTCCGGCTCCTTCCTTAAGAATGAGGAAATTGAGGTCCTTCGAGGTTAACTAACTTGAATGTGGTTACATGGCTAGTCAGCAGAAGACCTCATGCTAAGGAGATACGTCATCCTGGGCTTTCCACTACTTAACATAGGTTATGAAAATCAGAAATTGCTTTGTTTACTAGATCACATGCTTGTGCATGCACAGTGACAAAACCACTTCGGAATAGGTTTTATTTAATTCACTTTTAGTATTCAGTGATCTATGACATGGGGTGGTGAGGAATGTCTTTCATCCTTGGAAGTATGTATGTAGTGATATCAATACAAAAAATAATCAATAACATCTTATACCCGAGGGAAAGGTGAGATCCTGTGTTAGAGGTTTTCAGTGGGATAAGATTTGCAAAAAAAAAAAAAATGCTTTGTAAATGATAAAGCCCTATTATATTAGGGTTGAATGTTATTTTAAGGCACACTTTTGGGGGAAAGATTTCTATTTCATGAAGTTCTTAGTTGTTACTATATTGAACTAAACTGGGACTCTTTGATGATAAGGAACAATGAGAAGCAGTATATTTCATGCTTCTATCATCAGTGAATATAGCACGTGGCACATAGTAGGTGCTCAGTATTTGCTGTATGTTGAATGTGGATCTAATTCCATGTAATAAGCTCTTGTACTCAAAGTGTGGTCTGTGGTCTAGTAGCATCAATATTACTTGGGGATTGGTTGAAAATGCAGAATCTGAGACCCTGCCTCTGACTTACTAACTCAAACAGAACCTACCTCTGAGAAGATCTCCTAGTGTTTAACAGCTCGTGAAAATTTGAGACGCCTCTAATCTCTTAAACCCTATTACAATGAGTTTAAGTGTACAAAGAATGACAGTTGTGAGTGATCAAAATCATCCCTGAATGGCTCTGAGATCATCCACAAAGTAGTAGATGTTTTGCTGGGGGTGGGGGTGATCGGGGTTCACTATCTCATTTCCCAAGTAGGGTATGTGTTTTAGCAGAAAGGCACCATTTAAATAATCATTTCTCTTTTTCTCCAATTCATCTAGTATAACTTAAGTTAAATCCACTTATTATGGACTCTCCACACTGTTCTTGAAAAATATTTTCTTTTAAGTACAGTGATGTGCTTCTTACTATTATAACCAAAATACATTTGCCCAGTTAACCAACTAGTTACAACAACTAGTCATGTTGAAATCAAAGGTTTTTAGCCATGCTATACTTCACTGAAATATTAGGCTCTGAACATATTTTTTCAATTGGGATTTTGAAACAGGATGATGAGACATGAATCATCAGACTCTTATAACACCCTTAATACCAGTGGGATTTGTGGTTATTTGTGGCTTGAGTAACTTCCTGGATGTCACACATATCTCAAAAAAGGCTTTGGCCTGTGGAGCTGACTCTAAACTCATGCTTCCTTCTGCATGTATCTGCATGGATGCCTGAATGACCAAATCTGGGCTCTGGCAAACACTTATCATCAGGTTTTCTCTCCATCTCTGTTTCTCTGTCTCTCTACTTGTGATCCCCAAGAGAAAATGCAATTTCAGACAAGGCTGAATCAGGCATATATGGAGCAAGGGAATCCCAAGTGGGGCATGTGAGAACCAGTAGCCTTGTTCTTGCCTCGGGTGGTCTTGAACTCTACTGATTTTAGCTTCTGACCTCTGTGTGACCTGAAATACTAGAGAAGACAGACATAGTTTAGGGGTGGGGTGGATTTGCCTGTCTCAGCAATGGAATGGTCAGAACTCAGTCTTTTAAAAGGGACACCTTGGCAGCAACCAGCCCACTTTTACTAGGTTGTAAAATGAACTCCAGAACTCTCTGGGCTTCCGCGGAGAGAAGTGGGCTTGCACTGCAGAGAAAGCACTCAAAGAATGGATCAAGAATGAAAATGATTCTCCAAGGGTATGTCTGATCCCTGCGGCTGTTGCCCTGTGTTTCATTCCAGGCTTAGCATTCCATCTTTGCCCTTCTCTCTGCTGAGCCTTTTTCTTTTTCAGGCTCAATCACTTTGTAAAGTCTCCCTCTTGTCTTCCCTTCTCATGCCTGTCTCTTTAATTCTCTAATAAAAGATTTGTGTAGTCCAGACTTTGCATGCTCAGTATTCACAGGTGGATTGTGGTTGGAGGGAAATAGCTACAGTAGTGTCCCTCTGTGGTGTGTCTGTTGTTTATATGAGTAACTCACCAGATCAGCAAACAGTTCAGCTGGAAACTTCTTGCCTTATGACAGAAAGATCAGTTCAAACCAAATGTTTCCTGGAACACACTGCTGGGCAGCACAGTTCAGCTGTGAAGAAAGCTGTTTCTGATCCCTGGAGATGACCAGCTCATCTCAATGGTTTGCCTTTAGACACCAGAATATATCCTGAAAAAAGAAAAAAAAATGGAGTTGACCTATACTGTTCTGGCTTTTAACCAACCATGATTCTGTGAGTAGATAGTTTGAGGGAAACAGTTTCCCTCAAGCAGAATTTAGATGCTTTTTTTTTCTTGAAGCAAAGGCAACACTACATAATAACATAGCCATAATTAACATTTTTGACTATAGTTCCCATAAATGAGATCAATACCAGTACCATTTTTAATCTCTTTTTCCATATACCATTCTTGTAAAACTATGGTTAAAAAGCTGTTTGAGATGGAGACGTAAGTCTGTTATTTAATTCCTCCAATCCCAAATTCCTTAGGTTATGGCCTAAGGAATCTAAATATGGTAGGGCAGGTAGGTGGAAGAGGCAGCTAATACCAGAATTGGAAGTAAGAAAAAAATAGAAACTTTATGAGTTTCTTCAAGTCAGGTTGCTATTTCTGAATTGAAGGGAAGAATGATCAATCTGCAGATGGCCTGGGAAATAATTGGCAGGGACCCTCTAGAAGACTGTCCCTGGAACATGCATCTCTGAGAGGCAGAGACAGCAGGTGAAGGTGAGCTCGGGCAGTTGTCAGGGATCTTGATTCTAAAAGCATCTTGGAGAAAGGCATGATGTTCTGGGGTCTAGAGTAGGGACGCTGAGGACCATGCCACATTCATGGAGTTCTGTTTGGCATTGCTAGGGTAGGGAGAAGCAGTGGAATATCTTGAAGGCTCTACTGAGGACAGAGAAGCCAGGGGAAGTGGAGAATATATATGTATTTCCTCTCTTCACTGGCACTGGACTGCTAATATAACAGTAAAATCACAAAATTTCTAAGGTTTCCCCCGTTCCCTCATCTGGACCTGAAACATCAAATAAAAGCCAACATCGTCTCTGCCAGACTCCAAGTCAACTCCTAAGTTTAGACAAATGTATCTCCCAATAGCTTCAAAATGATCAAATCAAAAAAGCTATTACAAAAATGAAAAGGTCTGGTAATACAATAGCTAACACTCACTGAGTACCAACTGGATGCTAAGCACTTGACATAAAATGCCTGGTCGAATCCTGGCAATATCTCTAAACTCTGGGAATTTTATGCATATCACATACAAGAAAAGAGGGGCCCACTGAGTTTAAAAAGCTTACTCAAGTAAGTAGCAGAATAGAAACTGGAGCCCAGTTCTAACTCGAAAACTCATATTCTAAACAAATAAATGATTAGAAACAGAAAAATTATCCCCTCAATAAATAGAGCTTCAGAAAAAAATAAAACCTTTAGAAAATCTCTATTCGGCATATCAGTGACATTTAACAATGGCCTTTCAAAGACGAAATAATACCAGATCAAGGATTGTTGTGAGATAATAGAAAACAAAGTACCAAGTGAAAAATACAAAGGGATGTGAGAATTGCAGATTGGTTACAATTAAAAACAAAACAAAACATTGCATCAGTGAAGGTGGAAATAAGTTCAAGAAATTTTCCAAGATTTTGATGAAAGAATATAATTAATACAAACAGAATAAAGACATGAAGGATGAGTCCCAGGATTTATATATACACATAATAAGGATTCTAGAAGGCTGGAATGGAACAGATGGAGAAGATACAATATAAAATAATGGAAAAACTTACAACACCAAAAAATACATGAATGTTTGGGGGTTGTGCTTCTCAAGTACCAGACAAAATTGGGGCATCTCTTGGTTAATTTTCTTAATTTAAAGGGAATAAAATGTTTGTGTAAGAACCTAGGAATTAAGAACAGGTTATTGAATAAGGAAATTTTTTGAGTGAGGTGAGACAATGATCCAAGAATTCTGTGCTCAGTCACCCTTACACTCAACATCCAGGCACTCAAGATTTTGAAGTATGTGAAGTTTGTACTCTTTTTGATATAATCCCTTGAAGAAATGCTTGAGGTGAATGAAAAATTATAAATAAAAATATCAACAACCGAGGGCATATGATATGTAAGAAGTGCCTTGATCCATAAGGCCTCCAGAATCCAGTGCTACTCGTTTATAGCTACTCATTTATAGCTTATAGTTTATAAAGCTACTCTAATAGCTTTTGTTTATACAAATCAGTGAAAATACCAATAATAAATTCTTTAAATCAGCACCATCCAGTAGAACTTTCTGAGATAAATGTTCTCTGCAGTGTCTCACAGGGTAGCTTCTATCCATATGTGACTTTTGAGTTCACATGTCACTAATGTAACTTAAAACTGACTTACTCATTACATTTAGCTTTAGTTAATATAAATTCAAATACCCACATGTGGTTAGTGGCTACCCGACTGAATAGCATGACTCTAAAAGCAGAAATATAACATGATAATTAAGGACAGCAAGGATATGGGCCTGGACAGATAGATCTTCTCCCAAAGGAGCAACAGTATTGCCTCACCAGGTTCTTCATATATCTGATAAGGGACTCATATTCAGAATTTATAAAGAAATCCTAGAATTCAATAATAGGAGAAAAATTCAAACAAAAATGGACAAAAATATATGAATAGACATTTCACCAAAGAAGCCAGGCAAAGATGCTCAACATTATTAATCACTAGTGAAATGATTCACACCTACTAGAAGAACTATAATAAACAAGAAGAGAATAATATATGTAGGTAAGAATATATAGAATAGGAACCCTCCTATGTAGTTGGGGGGAACATCAAATGGTACATTCATTGTGATTTTCTTAAAATGTTAAATATAAAAAGTATCATATGACCCAGTATTTCCACTCATAGGCATGTCCCCAAGAAAAATGAAAATGTTCATAGTGGCATGCTGATCAGAAATTCAAACGGGAAGCAATCTAAATGTCCACCAATTGGTAAATGAATAAAATGTGGGATATTCATACAATGGGATACTATTTAACAATAAAAGGAAGCAAACTACTAGTAAGTGTCATATCATGGTTGAAAATAAAAATTTTATATTAAATGAAAGAAACCAACCAGAAGACACCATGCATTCTATGTTTCCATTTACATAAAATGTCCAAAAAAGGCAAACTTACAGAGTCAGAAACTGTAGAAGTGATTGTTCAGGGCTGGAGTTGGAACAAGAATTAATTGTAATTGAGAACAGGGAATCTTTTTGTGGGGATGGTGGGGTGGGGAATAGCAATGGGTTCATGACAATGGTTGTCCCACTCAATAAGATGACTATAAATCATTGAATTAAGCACCTAAAGTGGCTGAATTTTATATGTAAAATAGATCTCAATAAAAATTTTAAATATGTTAGGTTGTGTGGATAGAGAGAAAAGATGACAGATGAGTCTGTATCTGGGAGGCGCTGTACACGTTGTGGCCTGGGAAGGGGCTGTATCTGTATGAGCAAGGAAAGAATGAAAGAAAACCAACAGCCACAAAATTAGAAAAAATAACCCTTCTTGATACAATTCAATCAAGTGTGTATATCCAAGATCTTACAAAGGACAAAGGATGGCCAAACTTAGAAGTGAGGTTTGTACTACGCAGGGTACTCAAAAAGCTAGAAATAGAGCTACCACACGATCTAACAATCACACATCTCTGTATATACTCAAAGGAATTGAAACCAGTGTGTTGAAGAAACAACTGCACTCCAATATTCTCCCAAAGGAACAACAGTATTGCCTCACCGGATTCTTCATATATCTGATAAGGGACTCATATTCAGAATTTATAAAGAAATCCTAGAATTCAATAATAGGAGAAACATTCAAACAAAAATGGGCAAAAATATATGAATAGACATTTTACCAAAGAAGCCAGGCTATCCCCAAAGACAAAAAATGGAATCAACCCAGGTGCACATCAAGATGAACAGATTAAGAAAATGTGGAATATATATACAATGAAATATCATTCAACCATGAAAAAGAGTGAGATTCTGTCAGTTGAGGCAGTCTCAGTGAATCTAAAGGACATTATGTGAAGAAAAATAAGTGAGGCCACAGAAAGACAGATATTACCTGTTCTCAATTATGTATAAAAGCTAAAAAGTTGATCTCATAAAAGTAGAGAATGGAATAGTGCTTATCAGAGTCTGGGAAAGGGGTGGAGGCAGAGGGGTGGAAAGAGGATGGGTAATGGGCACAGAGATGTACCTGGGTAGGAGGAATAACTCCTAATGTTCTATAGAACATTAACTATATGAAAACAATTCATTGAATATTTCAAAATACCCAAACAGAGAGGATTTTTTATTTTTTCAGCAAAAGAAATGATAGATGTCTGAAGTGATAGATGTGCCTATTACCCTGTTTTCATCATTGCATACTGCATACATACATTGAAATGTCACATTACCTCCCATAACTACATACAATTATTGTCAATCAAAAATAAAAATTATTAATAATAATAAAAACAAAAATGAGTTCTGAGTCCACTTAAATTTAGAACCAAGATTACGCAGCAGTGAGGATTTTGACTCTTGAACAGGATGTTCCTATTATAAACCATGGATGATGTAAAATTATAACTAACAGAAATCAAAGGATTGGGCAGATGGAGGGTGGAGGAAAGTATAGGTGTGATTATTCCTTCATCTTTCATATCAATTACTATGTAAAGTTGAAATGTGTTAAAAACAAACGATGGCAACTTCAAACCCTGGAAACTCTAGGATTTTCAGAAGGTGATAAAGAACCATTACTCTAAATGCTGCAATTTCCTTGGTCTTATTTCAGGTAGTTTTTTTTTTATTCAAATAATGTCAAGTACAAGTGTGTCTGTCCCTCTTACTTTGTATTTACCTACTAAGGGCTGTAATAAATTTCACTCTAGGTTAATGATAGGTGTCTTTCTTGATGGTGACATTTCAGATGATTTATAAGGTTGAAATGTTTTCCAGTATGGCTTAATTTTTAAAAAACAATGAGTAGACATTTTTTTTCCAAGACATAATTTTTTACGGTAGTTTTAGGTTCATGGCAAAATTTAGAGGAAGGGAGAGAGATTTCCCCTCTACCCTCTGCCACCCCACGTACTCAGCATTCTACCTTATCACTATCCTCCATTGGAAATGCATTTGCTACAACTGATGAGCTACACTGACACATCCCAACCACCCAAAGTCAGGTCTGCAGTGGGGTTAGCTTATTATACAGTCTATGGATTTAAACAAATGTGCAATGACCTGCATCTATAGTATGATACAGAATACATTCACTGAAGGTCTTCTGTGCCTTCCTCAACCCTAACCCCACATAAGTACTGCTCTTTTTATTGTCTCCATAGTTTTGCCTTTTCCAGAAGAATATATAGTTGGGGGTCAGACAGTGTGTAGCCTTTTCATATTAGCTTTGTTTCACTTGGTAATACATATTTAAGCTTCCCCGAACTTTGTCATGGCTTGATAACTCATTTGTTTTAGTGCTGAATACTATTCCAATGTCTGGATGTACAGCTTATGTACCCATTAGCCTACTGAATGAACATCCTAATTTCTTCCAAGTTTTGTCAATCATGAATAAAACTGCTGTAAACATCACTATGGAGGGTTGTGTATGAACAAGAATTTTCAAATATTGAGAGTTAATACCAAAGAATGCATTCTGGATCATGTAGGAAGCCTATGTCTGGTTTCATAAGAAACTGCCCAACTGTATTCCCAAAGAGGTGGCACCATTTCATATCCCTCCAGCATGAGAGTTTTTTTTAACTCCACATCCATGAAGAAGTAGTAGGCACATAGTAGGTTCTCAAGAACTGTTAGAAGCTGTTGATTTCCTTTGAGGAAGGGTATCTGGAGTATAGTATAGAGACCATCAGCTCAGAGGACTGGGTTCTAGGCAAAATGGGAAGAGTGGAGTAAATAATCCTAGGGACCTCCTAAATCAGTTGCTCTGAGTTTGTGATCAGGAGAGTTAGTTCAGTTAGTTGGTTAAAAGAAATTCAGGTTGAAAATGATTGACTTAAATTATCCTGTTTGTGTTATTACCTTCCCTATTGGTGTCCCAGAATGACTATTCTCCTCTGTTGAATTTGACCTTAACTTGGCCTAAAAATTGGATTTTTCTCTCTCTGTTCATTTTACCCTTCCATAACCTCTATCAGGTTTTTCTGACCTGTTCATTTCATGTTCTGATCTTCTGAATTAGGATGAAATTTTATTACTCTAAAACTGTTTTTTTTTCCAATATGGTTTACAATAGAATCCACCAGTTTTAACAATCCCCGATTGGAATAAGAAGATCTTCATAAACCCACCTTCTTAGAGTGTATACATGGGACCTCATTCTGTAGATTTTCATTACTCCTTGTTGTGATTTTTTTTTATTATTAGTTTAAAAAAACAGGAAGAGAAAGAGAAAATTGTTATCATCCCCTCAGGCATTTCTTAGATATGGGAATGGAAGTTTAACTATTGGTGGAGACTCCATGGGAATTTGAAATAGTTTTACTGTTTATCCAAACTACCTTCTATCGAAAAAGATAACCTTTGCCACTGATTTAATAACAGTTGTTCAACTCAATTATGTAAACACTTGGCACTTTTGATTCTTCTGGAGTATTATTGAATTTTAAAAATGCCCTTTAGCATACTAAGGATAAAATTTATCCTGTCTATCTAGAAGCATATTATAATATGAGAGTAAGAAATGTTGAAAAGGCCTTTTTTCTTTGAGATATGTTAAACTATCTAACTTTTCCCTTCTTTTATCAATTAAATGTGCACAATAGTGAATTCAACCACCTGGTCTACCCTTGCTTGGGTTTCACTTTGTTGCCTGGGTCTGTTTTAGCCTCTATTCTCTCTTGGTGCTTTATTTCTCCATTTGTAATTTAGATTTTTTTTTTAAATTGCAAGGTCAAAATTGTATGTTGGTGGTCTACAGGGTGATACAAATACACACACACACATTGTAGATGTCTAAATCAAGGTATTTAACATATGCATTAACTCACTTGTGGTAAGAAGTCTTAAACATTTTTTATGGGTCTTTTTAGTTACAGATGATGGTAGAATCCATTTTGACACATTACGCAAGCATTTAATACATCTTATTTGAATTCAGACCCCAGTACCTTTCCTTCCCTTTCTTCTCCCCACCTCCTACTCTCTTCTCTCTATTGATCTTTCTGCCATTTACCCAATTTTTTTGATTAATTTCTTGTGGGTGTATAGATGGTGAGATTCACTGTGGTGTCTTCATATATGTACATAAGAAAGTTAGGTCAAATCCAGTCCACTGTCTTTTAAAGGCAATTTTCCAATATACAATATATTGTTTTTAACTATCACCTGAATGTTCAACAGCTCTCTTGAGCCTATACCACCTAACTAAAATTTTTGTCTTTAACCAACACCTCCTAATTTCCTTACTCTCCATCCTCAGGTGATCACCACTTTAGCCCCTTTCTGTGGTTTGGAATTTTTCATTCTGTACATGCCTTGAGATCCATCATGCAGTAGTATTGTTCTGCTTCTGGTTGACTTTACTTAGCCTAGCATCCTGCAGGTTTACCTATGTTTTTCCAAATGACAAGACTTCCTTCTTTTTAAAGGCTGAGTAGCATTACACGGTGTGATGCACCATATTTTCTTTATCTCTACATCCACTGATGGATGCTTAGATTGAATATATACCTTGACAATTGGGAGTAACGCTGCAATGAACATAGGTGTGCAGACACCTTCTGACAGACTGTTTCCATTTCCACTGGATATACATCCAGATGTGTGATTGCTGGATGATGTGGTAGTTCTAGTTTTAATTTTTTGAGGAACCTCTACACTTGTTTTCATAATGATTATACTAGTTGATTCCCATCAAGAGTAAATAGAAGTTTCTTTTTATCTACATACTCACCAACACATATCATTAGACTTTTTACAATAGTCATTTCAATACATGTAATTATGCTGTAGTTGTGGTTTTTGGTTTTTTGCTGATCCAGGATGTTGAATATCTTTACATATATCTACCAGTTATTTGCATATTTTCTTTTGAGAAATGTCTATTTAGGTCCTTTGCTCATTTATATTTTTAAAAGTTTATTATAAGAGAATATTAATTATACCAAACAATGAATTTATTTGTGACATTTTCATACATGCATATAATGTACTTTGATCTTTTCCTGTTACCCTGTCTTAACCATGCCCCTGATTCCTTTCCCATTCCCAAATGGTCCCCCTTCTATTTTCATGTTGTCTTGAGTCTGGATAATTTTACTTAACATGATGATCTCCAGTTCCATCCATTTTCCTGAAAATTACATGACTCTTCTTTTTATGCTGATTAATACTCCATTGTGAATGTATACCATATTTTCTTTATCCATTTATCCATTGATAGGCACCTGGGTTAATTCCATAACTTGGCTGTTTGTGAATAGTGCTGCAATAAACATGGGTATTCAGGTATCTTTAAAACATGATTATTTTGATTCTTTTGGGTTTATACCAAAGAGCAGCATAACTGGATCATATAGTAGTTCTATTTTTAGTTTTGTGAAGAACTTCCATATTGATTTCTGAAGAGTCTGTACTAATTTACATTTCTATGAACAGTGTATAAGTGTTTATTTTCTCCTGCATTCTTACCAGCATTTGTTATTTTTTTATTTTCTTGATAATAGGCATACTGATTGGGATGAGATGGAATCTCAATGTCATTTTGATTTGTATTTCCCTATTGGCTGAAGATGTTGAGCATTTTTCTTTACATAATTGTTGGTTATTTGTTATTGTTTCTGAGAAATATCTGTTCATCTCATTTCTCTATTTATTGATTGAATTACTTGTTCTTTTGTTATTAAATTTTTGTGTTCTTTATTTATACTGGACATTAACCCTTTGCCAGATGAATAGCTGGCAAAGATTTTCTCCCACTCTATAGGGTGTCTCTTCACTCTGTTGATTGATTCTTTTGCTAAGCAGAAGATTTTAAATTTGTTGTAATTCCATTTGACAATTCTTGCCATTTTTGAGCTGATTTTTATACAGGCTGAGTGACAGGGATTAGTTTCAATGTTCTACCTGCAGATTTCCAATTTCCCCAGCATCATGTGTTGAAGTGGCTGTTCTCCAAAATTATGATTTTGGCTTCTTTTTAGAGAATCAGATGGCTGCAGATGTGTGGGTTCATTACTGGGTGCTCTATTGTATTCCATTGTTTTTTGTGTCTATTTTTTTACACTAATACCATGCTGTTTTTGTCACAATGGAGTTATAATATATTATAATATCAGGTATTGTGAGGGTTCCAGAATTGTTCTGTTTGCTTAGGGTTACTTTGCTATTTGAGGTCTTTTGTGCCTCTATATGAATTTTAGGACTATTTTTTCTAGTTCTGTGAAGAGTGCCATTGGTATTTTATTAGGAATCTGTAGGTCACTTTTGATAGTATGGCCCTTTTAATAACATTAATTCTCTCAATCTAAGAACATGTGATGTCTTTCCATCTTTTAGTATCATCTTCAATTTCTTTCTTAAGTGTTTTATAATTTCCATTGTAGAGATTTTTCACCTCACTGGCTAGGTTTATTCTTAGGCATTTTTTGAGGTTATTGTTAATGGGATTGTTTCTGTTTCCTTTCTCAGTGAGTTCATGTTGGTGTATAGGAAAGCTACCAATTTTTATATGTTGATTTTGTGTCTTGTTACTTTTCTGAAATTGTTTATGAGCTCTAGGAAATTTCTGGTGAATTCTTTAGGGTTTTCTAGATATAAATTATATCATCTGCAAACAAGGATAATTTGTTAGTCATTTCCTATTCATATTTCTTTTCTTTCTCTTTTGTGATTTCTCTGGCTAAAATTTTCTAGTATTACATTGAATAAGAGTAGTGACAGTGAACATTCTTGTCTCTGTCCTCATTTTAGAGAAAATGCTTTTGGTTTTCCCCCATTTGGTGTGATGTTGGTATGGGTTTGTCATAAAAAGGCATTTTATGTTGGAGTACATTCCTTATATACTTAATTTATTCAGATATTTTTTCATAAAGGATGTTGAGTTTTGTCAAAGGTTTTTCTGCATCTATTAAGATGATAATATGATTTTTTTAAATCCTTGATTCTATTTTGTGGCAAAGTACATGTATTGAAGTAATCCTACATCTCTGGAATGACATCAACTTGTTCATGATGTATGATCTTTTTAATGTAATGTTGAATTCAATTAATAAGCATTTTATTGAGAAGTTTTGAATCTGTGTTCATCAATAATATTGGTCTATAGTTTTCTTCTTTTGTTGTGTCCTTATCTGGTTTTGGTGGCAGGGTAATACTGGTTCTGTGGAATGAATTTAGAAGAGTTCCTTCTCTTTTTATTTTATGGGAAAGTTTGATAAGCATTGGTATTAGCTCTTTAAAAGTTTGATAAAATTTAGCAGTGAATGTGTCCAGCACTGGGCTTTTCTCTATTGGAAGACATATTATTGCTTCAATTTTATTGCTTCATATTGATTATTTGGTTCAATTTTAGAGAGTTACATGTGTTTAGAAATTTGTACATTTCTTTTAGATTTTCCATTTTAGGGGAATTTTTATTTTTAAAAGTATTCCCCAAATATCCTCAGGATTTTAGTGTTATTTATTGTAATATCTCTTTTTTCATCTCTAATTTTATGAATCTGGGTTTTCTCTCTCTTTTGGTGTTTCATTAAGGACTTGTTAAGTTTGTCTTTTTTAAAAAATGAATTCTTTGTTTCATTGATCCTTTGTATTGTTCTTTTGGTCACTATTCCATTTATTTTTACTCTTTATTATTTATTTTCTCTTATTAACTTTAGTGTTGGTTTGTTCTTTTCTAAAGTCTTGAGATGCATCACTAGGTTTTTTTTTTGAGATCTGTTTTTCTAATATTGGTATTTATAGCTAAACTTTCCTCTTATAACTGCTTTTGTTGTGTTCCATAGTTTTTGGTAAGTTGTATTTTCATTTATATTTGATTTAAGTAATTTTTAAAGCCTCTGCCCCTGATTTCTTCAATTGCCCATTGATCATTCAAAAGTGTGTTGTTCGATCGCCTTGTGTTTGTATATTTGCAGTGGTTTCTTTTTCTGTTGATTTCCACTTCCATTCTGTTTTGTCTGAGAAGATGCAGAAAAACAAAACTGTTTTAAAAATTATTTTGTATTTGTTAATTTTTTCCATGGCCTAAAATCTGATATATTTTGGAGAAATTCTGTGTGCTGATGAAAACAATGTCTATTCTGAAGTTGTTGGATGATATTCTGTAGATGTCTAGTAAGTCCCTTTGATTTATAGTGTAATTTAACTCTGATGTTTCTTTGTTGATTTTTTTTGTCTGCAAGATCTATCTATTGGTGAAAGTAGGGTATTAAAGTCACTATTATTGTAGTGGGGCTTATTTCTTTTTTATGTCCTATAGTGTTGGTTTGATAAAATTGGGTGCTCTGATATTTGGCCCATATATATTTATAATTTTTATGTCTTCTTGATAAATTATTCCTTTTATCAATATGTAGTGACCTCATTTTTCTCTTTTGACTATTTTTGGCTTGAAGTTCATTCTGCTGGATATGAGTATAACTACTTCTGCTTAGTTGGGAGTCCTATTTGATTGGAATATCATTCTCCATCGTTTAAAAAATATTTTTAATTTTTAGAAAAAAAATTATTAATGCATTGTAGTTTTATACATTATATTGGGGTTTGTTTTGACACAATTATACAAGCATAGAGTATAACTTACTCCAATTCAGTCCTTACCACTTTTCTCTCCTTCATTTTCCTGTTCCCCTTTCTATCAGTATTTTTTGAATTTATTTCTATTTTTTAAAAAATCAGTGCACAACAGATAAATATAGAAGTGAACTTCACTATGGTATGTTCATATATTCAGAGGATAATTTGGTCAGTTTCATTTTACTGTTCTCACCTTTCTCATTTCTTCTTCCTCCTCGTCAATTCTCTTTCTTTATTCCACTAATTGCTGTCTGTTTTCATCAAATGACACCCCTTTCCCTTATTTTAGGGCTTCTGAATATAAAAGAAAACGTTTGACCCCTGACTTTCTGGGTCTGGTTTATTTCACTTAGCATGATGTTCTCCACCTCATTCATTTTACCTGCAAATGCTATAATTTCATTCTTCTTTATGGCTAAGTAAAATGCCACTGTTTATATTTTCTTTTCAGATTTTTTTCTCATTCATGAAGAACATCATTGGTATTTTGAAGGGGATTGCACTGAATCTGTATGATATTTTTTGGTAGTATGGCTATACTGATACCAATTCTGTGTATCCAAGAACATGGGAAATCTTTATAGCTTTTAAGGTCTTTAATTTCTTTCTTTGGTATTCTATAGTTTTCGTTGTAGAGGTCTTTTACTTCCCTGATTAGATTCATCCCCAAGTATTGTTTTTTTTATTAGATTATTGTGAATGGAATAGTTTCCTAATTTCTTTTTCAGTAGGTTCGCTATTGGAGTATAGATGAGTGCAATCACGAGTCAATTTACAAGTGTTGATCTGGTATCTCGCTACACTGCCAAATTTATTAGCTCTAGAAGTCCTCTGGTGAACTGTGTTTTTTTTTGGGGGGGGAGTGATGGGTCTTCTAAAAGAATCTACATTTTTTTGCTTTCAGTCCATGAATGTGTTTGCCAGTGAGGTGAGTTTCTTGCAGGCAGTAAACAATTTGCCCTCCTTCCCTCCTTCTTCCCCCTCTTTTAAATCCAATCAGCAAGACTGTGTTTAAAAGACTGGAGAATTCAGAACATTTATTTTCAGACCGATAGTAGTAATATAGGAAGTTATGGTTTTTTCAGGGCTTAAAACACATCATTCCATTCTAGGCTGGCATTTAGAGGTTCTGTTAGGAAATCTTCTGTTAATCTGATGGGTTTGCCTTTAAAAGTGACTAAGAATCTTGGTGCTTCTCTTTTGCAGCTTTCAATATTCTCTGTTTTCTTTTGTATTTTTGGCAGTTTAACCATAATATGATGTGGAGAGGTACTTTTCTGGTCATGTCTATTTCTGGTTCTAAATACCTCTTGTTCCTGGCTGTCCATATTTCCCCCAAGATTTGGGAAATTTTCTGCTATGATTTCATTGAATACATTTTTAAAAATGCTTAATGTAGCTTGTATCTCAGCTCTTTAGTCTAAGCCTGTTATTCATAGGTTTGGTCTCTTAATCATGTCCTAGAAGTCTTGTATATTATGTTTGTAATTTCTTTTTTTTCCCTTTATTATTCCTGAATGTGACAATTCATCAGCCTTGTCTTCAAGCCCTGATAGTCTTTCTTCCACTTGACCTAGTCTGATGGTGAGGCTTTCAACTGAGTTTTTATTTGACTCATTGAACTTTTCAATTGTAAGATTTCTGTTTGATTATTTTAGAGAAAACCTATCTCTTTATTGAATTGATCTTTTATCGCCTATGTTGTCTTCCTTAATTCAAGTCAAGTCTCTAGACTGTTGATTATTTCCTTTGCTTTGTAGAAGTTCTGTAGTTGGATGCCAACTTGTTTGCCTATTTCTGCTTTGTTGCTCTCATCAGAATCCTGCTTGCCCATGACCTTGGGCTTCCAGTCTCTAGAACTGACTGAGAGAAAATGAATTTTGTTATTTAAGTCACCCAGTGTTTGATATTTTGTTATGGCAGCCTAAGGTGGCTAGTATGACATGCATATGTAAAAATACCTCCATGTGACCAGCACTCTGATCAGGAAAAGGAACACCTCAGTGTCCATGAAGCATCTCCTTGGGCTTGCTTCCAGTTACTATCTCTCAAGGTAAACACAGTAATGATTTTTAACCCCGTTACTAATGATCGGACTTGCCTGGCTTTGAATTTCATAGAAATAGAAGCCTAAGGAAAATAATATTCTAACTTAATGCTTTGTTTTTAGTAGTAAATGAGGTAATATAATTACATCTAGACTAGTACTTGGCAAGTGTTAGATATTGAAATATTGGATCTCTTCTCCTTCCCTTTCCTAGTTAAAGAAGATACTTTCATACTTAATATGTCAAGTGGGTTAATGAAGCAAGTTCTGTCCATATGACCTCCACTAAAACTGAACAATCTACCTCATCTGCCACCCCAGCCTGGCCGACTGATCTGTGTACTGGGTGTTTGAGATGTTGCCTGAACAGCTGTTTGCCTTGAGTGAAATGTCCATTCTCCATTCAGATATTTAGACTTTGGTTAGACACCCACTAAATGAGGTATATGTATGTGAAAGCCTTCCAAACTGAGCAGATATAAAGAAATATTATCCCTTAGAACCCAGTTGATCCCCTTTTTTAACCCAAGAAAACATAAATGCAACAATAGATCAATTTGACTGTAAATATTATCTAAGTATGTCCTTTAAAAGCCAAAGGAATGTCAGATGCAATTTATTTCCCACCAGTGCAAGCTGAGACATTAAGTGGCAATTCTACTTCCATTAGCTAAATCTGGCAAATATGCAACTGTTTAAAGGCATTGTCGATAGCCATTGCACAATTAAGTATTTGTACTGATGCCTTATTAAATTACCCTTTTCAAGTAGGCATAATAAACTAGGAGTTCACTGTACAGATTTTCATGGGGAAAGTCAGATCAGGATGGAATTTATTTAGAGAGAATTTAGTGCACCACCTAACGAAGTAAATGTCAAATGTTTTGACTAAATACATCTTAATTTTCCTAAAACTTTCTTTATGAGCATCAAGAAACAACAACATAAAAATCCCTGTGAGTATAATCGTCATGATTATTAACATTATTGAAACCACTTTAAAATTTTGATTGTCTTTTTGATAACAAAATCTATTTTGCTTTCAACTGAGGGCATTGCTCAAAATAAGGGATTTATAATCTTTCTGTAAAATGTCGATATTTCTTCCAAGCTTTAAGATTGCTTATGGAGGCTGGAAAATAAATAGGTGAATGAGGATGGGGGAATGGATGGGAAAAATGATGAAAGAAAGAAGGCTATGGAGGATATTGTTAAACAACCAGCCAAAGAAGACATTGAGATCTACGGGAGATCATAATTAGGATGGGCTCTTCTGCATCTTGTATGAAGAGCAACATTGACTGGCAAGTTCTCTATTTTGCCATGTATTCATCTTTCTTTGTCATTAGCCATTGCACAGAGTTCTTATTACCTAACTCGTAAGCAATGGTTATGTCCTTCTGAATCTGGTACCATTTTAGTTTCTTATGTAAAAATAATTTCACTCCCATTTTCTTCTTCCTCCATCCTTGCACCAAACTTAAAATGTTTGGCTTCTGGTTGGCCTTAAATTGCTGGGTCTTACCAAATTTGGTAAGCTGATTCAGTCTGAATAAAATAAGTGCATTAGAAAATTCTTTTTTTTTTTTTTTTTTTGAGAGAAAGAGAGAGAGAGAGAATTTTTAATATTTATTTATTTTAGTTTTCGGTGGACACAACATGTTTGTTTGTACGTGGTGCTGAGGATTGAACCTGGGCCACACACATGCCAGGCGAGCGTGCTACCGCTTGAGCCACATCCCCAGCCCCAAGAAAATTCTTATCAAGTGTTACCAGTTTATATAGTTTACACCAACTGTGGGGATATGTGGATAGATTTTTTTTGTTGCTTTCATCTAGCTGTTTGATATGACATAAGGACAGTCTCTGTGTCATTATTTTTGCTACAATTGTTTAGAAAATATATTTGATATGTTTGCTATCTACTTTGCCATCATGTAAAATATAATCTTGGGAATAGTTGCTCAAAAGAACATCTTTATAAGATAAATCTTATTTTAGATATTTCTGGGTACTTCTTCAAGGAGTTGTTAGATAGAATCACTTCAATTTACCTCTCTTGAAAACTTTTGATTGTCATATAATGAGCTTGTTGTAAGTGAGAGCATGTTTGTATTTTGAATTTTTTGAATGATAATTATATAAAAAAAGATACCAAACCTGGATTAGAAATCAAGACTTCCTAGTTTAAAGCCACAAAATAGACACCTTCATTCCCTATGGACTATGTTTCAAAAACAAAAACAAAAGCAAGCAAGCAAACAGAAAAACAAATCCCTGTTTTCTTTGAGTAAGAGTAACATCTGTCTAGCATCTTATATAGAATTTTGTAATTAAAAAATGTTTTATATATTTATAAAGATACAAGTTTTATTATTCCTGCCACTTCTTGCCTTATTCAGAATATCTTAGAGAAGGAAGGTGGCATGTATAGAGGAGAGAACTAGAAATAGGTAAACATGTTCTAGTTATGATTCACTGATCATTAACTCTGAGCTTGAGCAAACCACTTACTCTCTCTGGCCTTGAGGAATTGAAATGAATAATATGTTAAGAACAAGAATAGGGTTAAATTATTTTACTTTTTTGTTTTGCTTTATGGTTTTTCTTTTTTCTTTTCTTTTTTTCCCCAGTATGTTCTGGAACCAGGGACACAGATTCACTAATCATGGGCAAGTGTTAAAATGAAAAACAAGGAAAAAAAAAAACACCACAGCAATCTTCTTGAAAATAGAGACAGAGGACCATCTTTCAAATAACACAAGTCCCTGAGTCTTGTCATTTGCAGTCAGAACTTTCTAGCAGGGAATGGAGTTGAGGTGAGTTCATAATCCTAACAAGTACTAATGCTCATTGAAATTTAAGAACCACTTCTGTGAGATGAATCTATCTGTTTTCATCTCTCTGATGACATTTGTTAAAAGCTACATTCAAAATTTAGCTCCGGATCCCCGGAGAGCTCCCTGAGGATTCTGACCAAATCTTCCGAAGGTTGTAGCTTGCTCTGAAAGTGTTGGGCCTGAGATTGGCTCTTGGAAATGATCTTTGAGGAGAGTACAGTGTCTCTCTCAATACGGAGGGTAACAGGGAAGGTTGAGGTGTGCACCTGCATTAGAGAGGCTGAGGAAGACAACCTAGGCTGGAGTCATGGAGAACAGAGGGAAGAGCCATGCCTGTAGCAGCTTATGTGTTTCCCGTAGATAGAACTGACAAATCTGTGGCCTATTAGTGAGTACTGGGGCACTCAGGCACACTGCAGCCAGCCAACCCAAATGGATCCTGCAAATAGCATTTGGCAAGGAGCTCTTAGCACAAGACACTCTGTGTTCACATCATGTGAAGTTTGATCTCTGCTCTTTTCCCACAGTTAGGTGCACAGGGTTGCCACTAGATACTGTTTTAGACCTTCCCAGTGAGTTCTCTTTGTGGGTTTTTATGACATTCAGATTAAGTGATAGCCCTCATGTCATGTAGATCAGTGATCTCTGAAGCTAGGTGGTCCTCAAAATAAAATAAAAAACAGAAAAAAAAACAAGCTCCTGCAGAAGGGTCCCACTCAGGGAGGCTTCACATTTAGTATCCTGCTAGATGCATATCAACAGAAGCCCTTTACTCCATGACAATCTATAAGAAGTAGCTTCAGGGTAGTAGGAAAGAGTCTCGAATTGTTGAGTATGATTCAGGAGGAGTACTTGTAAAGTCATTATTCTTTGATAAACTTTGATGTTACCATGTGAGCTGTCCAGGCCCAGAGGAATTATCATTAGTCCAATTGTGAGAAATTCCAGAAAGTTTCAGCAGGACACATACAAGTGAGGATCTCTGTGGGTAGCCTAAGGCTGTAAAAAGCAGGAGATAATCAGGGGACCACGCTTTCCACTTTTGTTTTCTCAAGTCATTACCTATGAGAGAAAGTAAAGGAGAACAGCAGAGGTATTATGACACTTAACCAGAATCTAGATGCAACCTTGTGAATCTAAACCAGAATCATGGCTTTCTCTCTGGGTTAAGGAAGCCTGCCTTCCCTCTGTCTTTATTGGTAGCACCATAAAGCACTAGGCTGAAGTCTACTATTGATTCTCATATAGTACAGCTAGGCTCCCAGCTGCCCTAACAGTTGCCTCTGCTCAGAGCCCCAGGAGTAGGGCGAACATTTCTGCCTTGGTGTTCTCTGGGAAAGGCTCTTGTTCACACAGACACTACGCAGTGTGGAGTGAGAGAAAAAATGGCTGCTGAACAAGAGCTTGCAATTGTGGGAGGAGTGAGAGGAGGGAGGAACAGCGGCCATCTTATCCAGAGTAAATGAATTTAGGATTTATTTGAACCACTTAGATTTCTCTTGTGTACATGATCTTCTGTCACAATGAAAGAAACGGATGCTTATTAATTCCAACAAATGTTCTTGACTTTAAATCAAAGAATTCACAGAGCACCTATCCATTTATTCGGTGGCTTTATTTTTTATTCCAGACAATATATTCTGATAAGATCCATATCTATAATCTCTATATTTATGTATTTAAAATTATAACTTGGTATATTTACTTGGTTTTTGTTAAATTTGGCATTTAAAGTGGAATTCATTTCATTGACATACTATAATGCCCCCCTAATATTCTTGTTATCGATTTTAGTATTTCAGAAGTATTATTCATGGTGACACCTACTGGGAAGCAAACTTCAGTTATATCAATAGATATTATTATAATATAGAAAACATTAATATTTGATGGTGACATAAGTATGACACAAAGGCAATAAACTCATTAATAAACATGCACCTATCATTAATAAGGCATTCCAAGAATTTTCAGCTCTTGTTCCTAAAGTTCACAATTCATTTACCAAGTGTATTTGCTACTGTTCACAAAAATTATTCTTAATTAATGAAAATAATTCTCCTTTAATATGGAGCTTGAAAATAATTATAATGATAATATCAGTATCACATCCCTGAAATTTTTTTAAAAAGCGATTTATCAAAACATAACAATGTTTCCCTCCTTTTTTCCTTTTCTTTCTTTCCTTTTTTTTTGGGGGGGGGGTTGTGTGTGTGTGTGTGTGTGTGTGTGTTGCTTGGCAACCAACATTGATCTGTTTCAAAAAAAAAATCACATGACTTAGGAATTGCTAGTAGCAATATTACTCTGTCATTTTTCTTTCTTATACCAAGCTGATGAAGGTATTACTAACTGGAACAGTTATTAATTGTTTCTTCTTTTTTTTTTTCAAAGTTTGATTTCCTTATATACCAAGCATTGAGAATGGTTTTTGCTAAAAACATTGGCTTAGGAGAAATGGCCTGAAAGAGCTGAGTGAGAAAGACTTCTTTTTGAGATAAAAGAGGGAAGTAGCACGTTTAATTTTTTATTCATGATTCATCAGGTCAATCTCACCTTCTCCAAATACCAGTCATGGTAAAACCTAATGTCAGCTTCCCTTTCCTCTCACTTGCATTTTGGAACTACAGCCTCAAGAGACTGATGGGTGTGTATGTTTCTGTGCTTGTTAAAACCATCCTGATTTGCTCCAGCATCAATGTGCATACCTCGGATCTTCCTATTAGTCTGGTGTACCCCATTCCTGCCCATGTTGTTCAGTTTCCGGTTTAATGTCCCCCTCCCTTGAATGAGGCCCTCTGTTCTCAAGTAAAATGTTTGGTTTGCAGTATGCTTTCTTGGTTTTTAAACAAATTGAATATTTTGTGGCTACACATTCATTGATGTTAGATATTTTATTTATTTACTTACTTATTTATGTTTAGAATTAAACAAAACTCAGACCGTGGCCACTGGGAATTTCATTGAATTTTAGAAAATATTTCAGTGAAGTGTTTTTCTGTAAAAGAAATAGCCTTGAAGAAATTGTGCTTTGTTTGCCAAGTCTGCAGGTAGGGGACAAATGGCAACACTGACATATGAATCAAATGGTAAAAAATGTGCCACAAGTAAATATAAAATGTTTTCCATTCAAAATCCTTTGCATTTTATCTATGGCTACTCACTCATTTTGAAAGCTGTGAAACCTATCTGCCATCTGAAGTATGTTCAGTTCCCCTTACCTCCATGTTACATACTCAAGCTTATAGAATAGGTGCTATTTTCTTGTATTGCTTTTGTGGCTTCTCCCACCCGACCCCATGTGTGTCTAACCAGGCAGAAGCTGCAGACACTCTCTTCTAGCTAATACTGACCCTCTCACTCACATTAAGCTACGAGTGACCATTTTCAAGGTAAAAGGTCATCCCCGTCCCCATCCCTTTGGAACCAATGTGCATCAACCTTCTAACCTCTGCCTCAGAGAGATGATGGCTGTTTGGGCTGCAATACCTTCATTACAGATGGTCCATATTTTATATTTAGTGTTGGAGGTCAAATTTAGGAAAGCAATTTCTCTTAAAGCTAAGACTTCCAATAATCCAACATCTTCTATTGGTTTATGGGTGAGTGTGCAGTAATGGGTTTATGGGAAGTGCCCGTTGGTCTCTCTTTTCCAGGGAGGGGATTATTCCTGTCAATCTAAATTTTTAGAATTGGTGGGCTCCCATTGTTTATTATTCAGCAAGCTTTTATTAGATTGTCTCTAAGCACAAAGCAGCAAGTGGAGCATCCTTCTGAGCAGGCTAGCAGGCTGGATCAATATCTCTGGGCATTTAAAATCTTGGATAAAATAATGTTACATTTTCATCTTGGCTCCAGAGGAGGAGTCCTGCATGTAGTTCTGTCTCAGGAAGAAGGTATAGAAAGACCCAAGATGACATTAGCATGGACAATAATTGTCTAATGATGATAGAATCCATGGTACATTTTTGGGGTGAAGGAATATTTGAGTATTTTATTCTTTTTTGACAGTTGAGTCTAAATCTATTAAAATAGCACTATTGTGCTATATAAATGCCTTTATTGTGCTAAGTTTAAATGAAACACCAAGAGAAGACTGCATTATTTTAAACATTAACAGTGTAAATGAAATTTTATCTATTACTACATATATGTGTGGAATGAGACAGAGAGTAAATTAACTCATTTGTGTGTAGCAGATGAATCAAATTAAACACTGTGACTTGGGGCCTAAGACAAGTCACATGACCCAGGGCCTTGGGTTTTGCAAGCCCCAAAAGATCAGAGTATCCTTAGAAAATGTGAGCAGGTGAGATCGGCCCCAACCTCCAAGTCCAGATAGAGTATTGACAACTTTGATGAGCACTAGAATCTAAGCCAGCACTCTAGGGTTTTGTATTTAGAAATCAAACTTAAAAAGCCCTTATTCTGGTTTTCCAATTTATCTGATTGGAAACCAGGCTAAGGATAGAACAGAATATAGGAAGGAAAGTTTTCTGAGACTTTAAATCTGCTCCCCTACCTTCTGCCCATTCCTACTTCTAGGCATAAAGACAGATGTGTCTGTGTGTATCACAGGAAAATTTGAATCAGGCCATCAGGTTGTTGGTGTCTTCGAAGACACTTTTCTGAAAATAATAATTACACTAGGTAATAATGTGATGGCAGTTAATGGCATTGTTATCTTTATTTTTAATCATTGCTTTAGGCATTTTTACAGCATTTTTTCCAAAGTCCCTTTGAAACAAAATATTCTTATTACCTAGTTATTTTCCAGTCAGAAAGCTAAGGTTCAGGAAGGCAGTAAAGTCTGTAGACTACTTCCTTTGTCAAGCAATATGATGGAATTTTATTCTTAAAACTGTTTATGTAAGGTATATATTAATAGTAATTTCACAAGTGAGGAATATGAGACTCTGAAAGGTTAAATAATTTTACTCAAGTTCACAAAACTAGTATGTGGTAGAATTGAGTTCCAAGTTCTCAAGTATGTGCTGTCTTCACTCTACTATGCTGCTGATCAGAAAGAGTAACACGGTGCTGGGGATGTGGCTCAAGCGGTAGCTCGCTCGCCTGGCAAGCATGCGGCCTGGGTTCGATCCTCAGCACCACATACAAACAAAGATGTTGTGTCCGTGGAAAACTAAAAATAAATAAAATTCTCTCTCTCTCTCTCTCTCTCTCTCTCTCTCTCTCTCTCTCTCCTCCTCCTCCTCTCTCTTAAAAAAAAAAGAATAACACTTGCAACACTTGCATATTAGGGACATTTCCTTATTCTCCAGGGGTGTTTGTCTCACCCCCGCCTTATTTGGACCTGAGAGCATTGGGCATAGAGAAATGTGAAGGCTCATGATTTGAAGTTCAACATCATTACTCTCGGGCTTACATAGTATCTGAAAGTTCCCAGGGTACCTGCAGTGACAATTCACTGTATTCCATGAGAGACCCTGCTACTTACTCATGGGCAATGTCTCCTCTTTTGGAAGAAACTGTTCAGGAACTATAAAAGATTCCACAAAAAAGCAGAAGAGATGGCTGTCTTTATGTCTACATCTTCTGTTATTTTCCAATGATTTTTTTTGACTCATGTTTAACTTTCTCAAGAAACCCTTCTTAAAATGTTAATATATCTGGAAGAGAACGATTTTCACTTTTAGCACCAAATATCATAATAATATTGTATTATCTTAGAAGAAGAAACTAGTAAAGAGACTTATGGTGCACAAAGAAGTTTGATAGAACAGAGGAAGATACAGTGAAACCCAGATACTGGAATCCAAAGAGAGGAATGAGAAATGTCAGGGAGGTGGTTTAATTCCAAAGACTCATAAACTAACTTACTCTTTAAATCTGTGCAGTTAACACATGGATCCAGAGTACTTATTCAACACTAAGTTCAATTAATTCTGTTTTTACAGAACATTCAAAGATTTTGCTTCTCAGTTCTGACTATAATCTTTCAATTGCACTCAGAATTGCAAAAAGTTACCTAGGAGTCTGAAAAAGAGACAAATGTGAGGGGACAGACAAATCTATCCTCACTGTGGGTATCCCCGCCCCCCCCCCACTCCTGTTTGAGCAACCTGAGAAGTAAGTCATCACCAGGATTTCTATGGGTCTCTCCATACACCTCATTTCTTCCTTCCTTTCTTTTTTTCCTCAACAATCATTAATTTTCTTTACATGCAAAATAGAATGATGACATGGTCATCACGTGACTTGATCTTGCTGATTAAAAATAACCTGCAAACAAAGCAGTAGGAGAAAACACCCAGGTGTCTGCTGAGAAACATTGGTCTGCATTTAAACATTCTATAAAGTGTTCAGGAAAACAAACAAACAAACAAAAAACCAAACAGGATCTAGCAAAAGCAGGCAGCAAAATGCTGAAGCCACAGCCCTTGGGCAACTACTGAACTTAAAGCCTGTACTAGATGCTGTGTCTTACCTCTAGGGACAGAGGGAGGGAGACACACTCAGGGAAAGTGCCTCAGAGAATCTGACCTCAGGAACACAGTGCTTCTCTCTGCACTCTTTCCTCCTTCTCTCTATAAGAATGCAGAAGACACAAAGTTAAAACTCTACTGACTAAACCCCATATTGCCTTTCTTTGAATGATCTTGAAAGAAGCCTCTCTTTAATTCCATGTCCTAGAAGGACATTTTTCATGAGAATAGCAAAAGATAGCAACCCAAAGGGAAGTGAAAATTTAGTCAATTAGCACCTAACCCTTTTATTGGCTATAAACAAGTTGACTAATAAGGAACTGGAATCCAGCCTCCTAAAGGGTCGAGGATGATGGGCTTACCATGAACACAAAGGCAGCTGAAGTGTGGGAGTCTGTGGAAGAGCACATACATCTAGAGTCACTGCAGTGAGGATGTGGCTATGACATGGACCGTGGAGTCCTGGAGGCATGGCCTGAAATTTTGGCCTTGCTATTTTCTTGGGCAAGCGATTGAAGTTGAAGTTTCATTATTAATAGTTCCCATCACATAGGGTTCGAAGATTAAACAAGGAACTACATTGAGCATAGTTTCCAGAACATACCAAACTCCCTACCTAAAAGTTATACTAATTATCATTATTCTAATGATTATTGTTATGCTAAGAAAAGATCTAGGGAGAGAAGGTTAGGCTAAGCATAATGAATAAAAGTCAAGGGTGGCCAGGAAATATGTATATGTTTCAGAATTTGATTCTTTTTAAGATATCAAAGAATATTTTGCAATTATTTGTAATGAGAGATTCATTACATTTTACATTATATGTAGAAAAGCATTACATGAAATGGGCATTATTCTTCCTTGCTTTCACTAGTGTTTTTGGTAATTTCATAGGAAAGATCAGAGTAATTAGATTATAAAGAAGCATTTCCCAAAATGTAGGTTCAGAACACAAGTCTCTTGGTCCCTTGATAAATCCATCTGAGATTCTCAGTGAAAACTATCACATTAAAGGCTCTGATAAGTCCCTGAGTAACTTAATCTGCTTAATTTCTTCAATTTATTTTCAAACCTATTTGATCACAGGTGGCTTTTCCACACTTCATCTGTTAACATCCCTGAAGCACTTTGGGACAAGTTGATTGAAGGCAAAGCAACCCTTTTGCTCCTGGGGAGAATCTATTAGACTTGTAAGGATAGAACCTAGGAGAGATGACTAAATTTTTGTAGATCTGGAACTAAAAACCCCAGCCTTATATTGCCATAAAAATCTTTGCTAATGACCCATAGGAATGCCATGCCAGTTTTCCATATAAAAAATGGGCATTGTCAGTAAATGGATGGATCTGGAGAATATCATGCTAAGTGAAATAGGCCAATCCCACAAAACCAAAGCCGAATGTTTTCTTTAATATCAGATGCTAATTCACAATAAGATGGGGGACACTAGAGAAGAATAGCCTTACCTTAGATTAGGTAGAGGGAAGTGATGGGAGGGGAGAGGAGGGGAGGAGATGTGAGGATAGGAAAGACAGTAGAATGAAACAGACATTATTACTGTATGTGTATATGTGGCTTCATGAACAATATGATTCTACAACATGTACACTCAGAAAAATGAGAAATTATATCCCATATATGTATGATATATAAAAGTGCATAAATGCATTCTACTGTCATTTATAACTAATTAAAGCAAATAAAAAAATTAATAAAAAAGAAAATGGGCATTGCCTATCAAAGCATCATTTAATGAGTACCTACATATTTACTAAATGTTTAGGCTTGATAAATATTTCTGGATGCTCAGAGTCTGTTATGGTTTGGATATGAGGTGTCCTTCCAAAGCTACTGTTAATTCAGGAGGCAAAATGATTATTTTATGAGAGCTATAATCTGATCAGTGGATTAATCCATTTGTCAGATTAATAATATGAAAGGACCACTCTACTGGGTAGTTAACTGTAGACAGGTGAGGCATGGATGGAAAAGGTCAGTTACTAGGACTGTGCCCTTGGGGATTATATATTTTGTCCCTGACTCTTCTCACTTCTCTCTTTTTTCTGGCTTCCAATAGCTTTCCTCTTCTGTGCTCTTCTGTCATGAAGCTCTGCCTCACCTCAGGCTCAGAGCAATGGAGTTAATCAACCATGGACTGAAACCCTGAAACCATGATCTCTAAATAAACTTTCCCTACTGGTAAGTTGTTCTGGTCTGGTATTTTGGTAACAACAATGAAAATATAACTAATGTAGAGTCCACATTTGACAGTGCTGTAGAACTACTTGTTAAATTTGATGACTCATTCTTCTGAGAGATAATGATGATTTTGCAAGAAAAAATAATTAAAAGTTAATGAAGAATGGACTAGCATGGGAGGAGAAGGGAAACAGTTCCACCGAGCAGCTTTCTTTTTTCCCCTTTGCCTGGACCTAAGAAGTACTTGTAAAGGACAAGGAATCTGATTATTTTGTTATTGAAAAAGGCAGAAAAAGCTCTACTTTTCTTTTAGAGCCCCAGAACTTGAAGCTGTAACATGCTCATTGTGCTTTTATCAATGCCCGATCCATATTCAAGTTATCTTGTTAATTAGATTTTTTCCCCTCCATAAATATGTTTTCAAAGGCACTTCATTCCTATGCTATATCACAAAAAATCTATTTCAGCTATATTCTCCGTGAACTGTCTGAACCCCTACTCTGGTAGTAGAAGTGACAATTTCCCCCATTTATCCAGACAACAAATATTTCATGACTTGCATTGTTCTGGGATGCAATGATGAAAAATCACCCTAAGCTGCTTATCTGGAAGGCTATACAAGACATAAACCAGTAATTACTGGACAATGCAGTTTTGGATGAGTGAAGTGGAAATGAAGTATTGGAAGTATTTCTGGTTGGGATGATAAAAGCTTCATGGAGGTGGCACTGAAGTTGTGCCCTGCAGAATGGGTTGGAGTGTAACAGAGAAAAGGGGGTGAGCACTTAAGAAAGAATACTCTATTAAAAACAATCCAGGAGCCTGGAAAATGCTGCACGGTTTCCTCATGCCAGGGTCTACAGAGATGAGATGATGTCTGAGAGGCTGGCATGGAAGCTTGCTCCCTCAGTGGGGCGTGAGTAGCAGAACTACAGTTAACAAGTCTTTGCGGTCTTGGAGAGAAATTGATATTTGATGATTGCTTTGTGCTGAACTGAAATTACAAGAGTGCATTAAAATCCTTTGTAAAGGAGTTTGAAGGCATTACAAAAATGCATGGGCATCTCAAGCATTAATATTTGATTCAATATCTTTTAGTTGCATATGGCATATTTTGATGGAAGAGGCGTGTATAGATATAAATACAAATTGGAGAACCACCAAGGTGAGAGCTAGCTGTCAGGAAAACTCCTGACTGGCGGGATCCACTCGGCCTCACCCTACACACAGACACTTTGAGGCCAAATCCTAAAGTAAAAAAGAATCAAGAGAAGGTTTTTCCTCCTTCCTCCACTGTTTATAAAAGGAAACTCTCATCACTTCTCAGGAGGGGCTGGGAACTTCTTGCAATCAACAACCACACCCCATCAATAAAGACTATTATCACATCTATTAAGTTCAAAACCCTGTGTTAGACTGACATGAGGACCAGGAGATAAGCACAGCTTTCATTCTTAAGGTGCTTAGAATCTATGGGTGGCCAGGCATGTAAATGGCCGTTGGTCATGAAAATAGCAAAATAAGCACTTGGGGAAGAAAGGAAAGAAGGATGAGATTTTGCAAGGGTCCATCATACAGCAACTTCCATTTCACTTCATTGAAAATGTTCTCTATTTCCAAACATAAACCATCTGCTTGGGTGTTTGTTGGTGTTAGGATATGGATAGGTTGTGTCCCTCAAAAGCTCATGTGTGAGAAAAAGTAAAAACTTTCAGGGGTGAAATGATTAAATTACGAGAGTCATAACCTAATCAGTGGATTGATCTACTGATAAGAATTTGGTCTCTAGCAATCAGAGAAATGCAAATTAAAACTACTCTAAGATACTATCTCACTCCAGTCAGAATGGCGGGCATTATGAAGTCAAACAACAACAAGTGCTGGTGAGCATGCGGGGGGTGGGGGAGGTACACTCATATATTGCTGGTGGGACTGCAAATTGGTGCAGCCAATTTGGAAAGCTGTATGGAGATTCCTTGGAAATCTGGAAATGGAACCACCATTTGACCCAGCTATTCCTCTTCTTAGACTATACCCAAAACACCTAAAAACAGCATAATATAGGGACACAGCCACATCAAAGTTTATAGCAGCACAATTCACAATAGCTAGACTGTGGAACCGACCTAGATGCCCTTCAATGGATAATGGATTAAAAAAATGTGGCATACATACACAATGGGCTATTACTCAGCACTAAAAAATAACAAGGTCATGGCATTTGCAGGGAAATGGATGGCATTAGAGGAGATTATGCTAAGTGAAGTTAGCCAATCCCTAAAAAACAAATGCCAAATGTCTTCTCTGATATAAGGGGGGGGGGGTTAACTCAAAATGAGGTAGGGGAGAAGAGCATGAGAAGAAGATTACCACTAAATAGGGAAGAGAGGTGGGAGGGAAAGGGAGGGAGAAGGGGAATTGCACAGAAGATGGAAGGAGACCCCCATCATTATACAGAATACATGTATGATGATGTGAGGAAAAAGGGGAAAAAAAAGTGTGTTACATTAGATTAGGTAGAGAGAAGTGATGGGAGGGGAGGGGAGGGGAAGGGGGGAATGGAAGGACAGCAGAATAAAATAGACATTATCATTGCTGTGGGTATATAGGTGACTGCATGACCAATGTGACTGTGCAACCTGTACACTCAGAAAAATGAGAAATTATTTCTCATCTGATTCAAATGTATGATATGTCAAGATCCTTGTACTGTCATGTGTAACTAATTAAAACAATTTTTTAAAAAAAGAATTAGCTAGGTGCTAACTGTAGGCAGGTAAGGTGTGGCTGCGGGAGGTAGGTCACTGGGGGAGGTAGGGGCATACCTTTGGGATTTATATTTTATCCCTGGTGAAAGGAGAGGCTCTCTCTCTGCTTCCTTATTGCCTGTCCTGAGCTGCTTTCCTCTGCCAGGCCCTTCTGCCTGATTTTCTGCCTCACCTTGGGCCTAGGGCTATAGAGTCAGCCCACTATGGTCTGAGACCTCTGCAATGGTGAGCCCCAAATAAACTTTTCCTCCTCTACATTCCTTCTGACATTTTCGTTAGGTCTTTTGATCACAGTGACATAAAAGCTGACTAAAGCGGTTGCCTACTGAAAACACATTTTCTTTTTTGCTTATCTCTTGTTCAGCTCAGCCCTGCTGGAGCGGCTCCCTTTACTGGTGTGTAAGAGGCTTTCCTCACCCTTTATATCAAGCAGGATCCAACTGCAGTCCACAGAGCCAGCTTAAGTGAGGTTAGCGGAAAAGGCTTTATTACAGGGTATTGGGAAGCCCAAGATTCTGGGTGACAGTGAGAGAACCAAGTGTGAATGACGCACAGCAGAAATGAGTGGCCAGAAGAAATGCTCAATTACTACATGGGACTGTTCTAGTAGAAAGTGCAGTGTTATTGCCCCCTGTCACTTGATGCTCATGAAACAGCCAACTGCTATGGCTGCTGCAGGTGAACTTAACACCTTTATGACCATGATTTCCAGAAGAGGCTTAGACTTCATAGATTTTACTTTGCTTCTTAAAATGTCACAGGTGGATTCTCCTTGGTTAAAACTAGTCACATGTGGTGGAGTTTGGGGTAATGCTCACCTTTGGAAAAACCACAAGTGATCATGCAGAAAAAGCACAGGAAATCTTGCAGCTACCAAAATGTGCTGAGCAACATCAATGGCAGCCACAAGATAGGTCTGTTGCATTGTCACTTAGACTTTTTGCCCTTAGAATGTTTAACCCTAGGTTTTTTAAAAAATTGTTTTAAAAATTCATATAAAACCACAAAATTTATATATATGTAATAATGGAGTACCATGTACTATGTCTATATGTGTATGCATTATGTCATGCTTAAGTGAGGTTAAACATTTATCTCCGACATTATTGTTACCTATAGTCACCTGACTGTGTAATAGCACACCAGAACTTCTTGACCCTATTTAACTGTAACTTGGTAGCCACAGATTAACCTCTCCTATACACCCTCCAGCTCCATTCTTCTTGGCTTCTGGTAACCAACATTCTATTCTCAACTTCCATGAGATTAAGGTTTTTAGTTTCTACATATAAGTGATACCATGAGGTACTTGTCTTTCTGTGCTTGGCTTATTTCATTTGATGTAATGATTTCCTCTTCCATCCATGTTATCCCAAATGGCAGGATTTCATTTGTTTATGGCCGAATAGTATTTCATAGTGTATATGTATAATGTTTTCTCTATAGAAAGAAGAGTCCATTCGCTGATGAACACTTGGGTTATATCTGTTCCCTGGCTATTGTGAATAGTGCTGCAAGAAACACTGGAGTGCCTCTTCAACATCCTGGTTTCATTTCATTTGAATATATACCAAGAGGTGGAATTGCTGGATCATTGGTAGCTCTGTCTTTAATTTTTTTTTCCTTACTGTTTTCCAAAACGGCTGTACTAATTAACATTCTGAAAAAGAGTATGCAAAGGTGCTCCTTTCTCCATATCCTTGCCAGCACTTGTTATCTTTAGACTTTTTGATTGTAGCCATTCTTAATGGGTTGTTTTTTGAGTCAGCTTTTCATTGCTATGACCAAAGTATGTGACAAGAACAACTTAAAGGAGGGCAAGTTGATTTTGAGCTCATGGTTTGAGAGGTCTCAGTCCATGGTCAGTGGACTCCATTGCTCTGGGCCTGAGGTGAGGCAGCACATCATGGTGGAAGGGTGTGGTGGAGGAAAGCTATCAGCTTATGGCAGCCAGGAAGGAAAGAGAGAGTAAAAGAAGCCATGGACAAAATATATCCCCAATGGCACACCCCTATGACCTACTCTCTTCAGCCACATGCTACCTACCTACACTTACCACCCAGGGGTCCATTCAAATTATGAATCCATCAAGTGGAATAATCCACTGATAGGGTTATAGCACCATAATCTAAGAATTTCACCTCTGAACACTGCTATGTTGCTTAATACATGAGCTTTTCAGAGGATACCAAAGATTTAAGCAAAATAACAGGTGAGGTGATATTTCATGTGGTTTTGATTTGCATTTCCCTGATATTAGTGATGTTGAACATTTTTTTTCACATACCTCTTGGCCATTTGTATATCTTCTTTTAAGAAATAATTGTTTAGATCTATTGTGCACTTTATAATATTGTTATGGTTTGGATTTTAAATGTCCCCAAAGGCTGTCTGCTAAAGGCTTGAATGCCAGCCTGTGGTGCTCTTCAGAGGTGGTTCAATCTTTAGGAGATGGGACCTGGAGAAGGGATGCCCTTAAAGGGAACACTGGGACCTTGGCCTCTCTTTCTCTCTCTTTTTACTTTTTGACTGCCATGAAGCAACTTATTTCTAACACAAGTTCCCCACCATGATGTTCTATCTCATCACAGGCCTAAAGCAACAGGGTCAAGAGACCATGGGCTGAAACCTCCAAAACTATCATCCAAAATATTTTTTTTCTCCTTGCAAATTGATTTTCTTAGTAATATCATGACAGAGACAGAAAACTAATATAGCTATTGAATTTTAGAATTCCTTACAAATCTGCAATATCAACTCCTTGCAAATGTTTTCTTTCATTCTGTAGGTTGTCTCTTCACTGTTGATTGTATCCTTGGCTGTGCAGAAGCTTTTTAGTTTGATGCATCTATACTTGTCTATTTTTGCTCATGCTTCCTGTGCTTTGGTGGGGGTGGGGGCTCTTTCTTGGAAAATGTCAAAAAAGCAAAGATGGTCAGTATGTGGACACTTTGTTTGCTTTCCTTCTGACTTTGTCTCTTTTGACATCAGGGTCCCTATGCCAGACACTATAATCCTGAGTTACTTACAGTGTGCACATTCCTCTCTGAAGGCTTGTAATGAGATAGCCTCCATTATGCTCAGATAGTACATCACTCTTCTCTGGATGAATCAGGTAGGAATAGAAATTGAAATTAAACATTTTAGACATTAGAATTTCTCTGAATCAAGGAGTGCAAACTCTCTACATATCCTAAGTTTAAAGAAATTAGATTATGATGATGCCAAGTATCTTTTGCACACCCAGGTCTCTGAAATGGTAAGACCAAGACAGCAGAAGTTTGCGGGTTTCCTACCAGTATAACTCCACTGAATGTTTCTTTCTTTCTATTCTGCCACCACCTACTTCCAGGACAGAAAAATAACTGGCTTACATTGTGCAGAGTCACAGGTTGTACTATATCAGAGGTTGTTAACCAGCCTTAGGAAGCCCCTGCTTCGGGTCAGGTGTTTATCACCAAACCAACAACTGCCATGGCTTGGAGAGTGGGTCACATAATCTGCTGCCTTCTTATCTAAGACTGTGGCATCAGAATCCCTGAGAAGGAGGTTACAAACAGTGCATTCCATCAAAGCCTCTCTGACATAGTCATACAAGGATCTTGAGTTAGCCATTGCATAAATCTGATGGACTGATTGACAGGGAAGAACAGCCAGAGTTCTCTTTGTAAGAGAATCTAAAGAATTACCAGAGAGCTTGCCCAATGACAAGAGGGAATTGAGCATGTGGCACCTGAGAAGGTTGTGGTGATTGGAGGAGCCAACTGTGTGGTGACTATCAAATACATTATTCTGTCTTGTTGGGTCAGGCTTCTATTGGAAAAGAAGGTAAGAGGTGAACTTTGAAAGAGCCATTTGATTCAGGTGGCCATATTTTGATCAATGACAGACTGCACATATGATAGTGGTCTCAGGAGATTATAATGGAGCTGAAAATTTCCTGTAGCTTGGTGAACAGATAGCTGAAGAAGAGACAAGAGAAAAGGAAACTGTAGGAGAATAAAAAAAGAACTCCCAAGATAGTCACAGAGAAGAGTTTAGTAGAAGCTTTTGCAGACTTCAATAAGCCGCTTAAAAAGTTTGAAAACATGAACTCAAACACCAAAAGGTTCTCATTAGTAGAAATGTTCATTGTGTATTATCTTCTTACAAGCAAATTTATGATGACAAAAAGAAACTATCCAAGCAAACTTCCAGGACATATTTCTGAAAAGAGTGACACCATCCCTAGAAGAGCCTCAGGCAGGTCCTTTCCGGGTATTCCAGAAGAGATCATCACCATAGGAGGTGGCAGCTCCTGTGTGGTCTTGCCCTGAAGACCTTCCAGTGGGGCCAGATACAGAAGAAAGTGATATAGAAGATCCTGACCCTGTGTAGATTCCTGCTAGTGTGTGTTTGTATCTTGGTTTTTAATAACAAAGTTTAACTGGTTCTTAGTAAAAACGTTTAAAAAGTAAAATAAATTAAATTAAAAAGAGCTTATAGAATAAAGATACAAAGAAGGAAAATAGTTTTGTACAGCTATACAATGTGTTTGTGTGTTAAGCTAAGTGTTATTATTATAAGAGTCAAAAAGTTTTAAAGAATAAAGTTTATAAAGTAAAGTGTGAAGTCATGGACAGCACCATCCCAGGACTTCACATTCCCTCGCCACTCACCTACTTACCAGAGCAAGCTCCATTTATGATAAATGGCCTATACTAGTTTAAAAAAATCTTTCATACCATATTTTTACTATGTCCTTTCTTTCTTTCTTTCTTTCTTTCTTTCTTTCTTTCTTTCTTTCTTTCTTTCTTTCGGTACTGGGGATTAAACTTAGGGGTACTCAACCACTGAGCCACAACCCCAGCCCCATTTTGTATTTTATTTAAAGATAAGGTCTCACTGAGTTGCTCAGTGCCTCGCCATTGTTGAGGCTGGCTTTAAACTTGTGATTCTCCTGCCTCAGGCTCCTGAGTCACTGGGATTACAGGGGTACGCCACCACGCCTGGCTACTATGTCTTTTCTATGTGTAGATATACAAATGCTTGTTGTGTACAGTTGCCTACAGTGTTCAGCACAGAATCATGTTGTACAGGTTTGAAGCATAAGAATCACAGGCTCTACCCTCTAGCTCAGGTATGCAGTAGAACTTCATCTAGGTTTGTGTTCAGTATCCTCTATAATGTTTGAACATCAACAAAATTGCCTATGGGGCATTTCTCAGAAAGTATCCCTGTGGTTAAGTAATTCATCACTGTATGTAGAAGGGAAAATCACAGTGGCTCTGTGGTCTTCATGGATATCAACTGTTGCCATGTTAGGATAAGAAGTCCACTTAATCTCAGGAGATCCATGGGGTTCCAGTGAAACCCAGGAGACTTTCCAGGAGCTGGATTTCATGACAAGTTGGAAGCAAGAGCCAGTGACATACGGGCGTTATCATTCATGCAGTTCCACTTGCATCTGTAAGCTAACAAGGCTAGCCATTTGTAGAGAAATGTCTGATAAAAAATTAGTTAAATTTGGTTATAATTATACACAATTTAAATTCTTATTTGTTTCAGATAAGTTTATTTTATAATTTTACTTGTTACTCATAAATTATATGCCTGAAGTGAATTTGCATATTATTAAATATTTTAGAAGCTCAATTTATTGAAGCATAGGAATGACCATCTCATATAAACTATATATACACTGCTAATTAATGAACCTTATTTAAAATTTTTGTACTAAGGATGAAATCCAGGGGCCCACTTAACCACTAAGCTACATCCCCATCTCTTTTTATTTTATTTTATTTTTTTAAATTTAGAGACAGGGTATCACTAAGTTGATTAGGGTCTCACTAAATTGCTGAGGCTGGCTTTGAACTAGCAAACTCCTGCCTTGGCCTCCTAAACTGCTGCGATTATAGGCATGCACCATGGTATCTGGCCTAATTAACGAACTTTTAAAAGCTGTGGATAGAGAGTTTGGATTTCTTTTTTATAGTCATTTGTACTTGGCTTCTTTAGGGTTGCACTCATAGCTGGTCACAGCCATTGTCCAGGACCTCCAAACAGCATTCTCCTCCAGTTCTTCTGATCACAGCCTCCCATCTTGACCCTGGTTAAGAACAACCATCTAAGTCCTAAATTCTTTCTCCTGAAAACTAAGCATTAAGATGATGATCAGAAAACAGCAGCATGAACCACAAACCACTAATTCACATGAGCAGAGCCCTTGGGACTTCCAGTCTTCTCCCAGTGATTGCCCGTCAGCTCTTCAGAGTGAATATTTTTTCAGTGGGTTTGGTTAACTTCTGATCTGTGACCCTATCAGAATTTGACATGTTTTCTCTTTCAAAACCTTATGCATTTGTAAATGAGTTGACGCAAGTCGTTGTGAGAAGGGAAAGGATTTAAGGATTTTTGCCATAAAATTCTCATCTTTAAAATTAGGATTAAATCTTCCAAGGTAGATAAGTGCATTTTGTGCTCGAAATCAAGATCTAATTTTTTTCTAAGCATTTCCCTTTTCATTTTTTATTTTTTCTGTTCTTATATTTATTTTCTTTATCTCCTCGTTTTTCTTTGCCTCTCTCTCTTCCTGCTTCTTTCCTACTTGTTTCCTATTTCCTTCCCTTGTCCTTCCCTGCTTCTCAGTGTTGCTGGTTTCTTTTCTCTTCCCTAGAACTTCTTCTAGGGGTGGCAAATTCAGATTTGGGAGCCTGGAACACTTGGTCAAGGGTAAACACACTTAATGGTTTGTCTAGACAGAAAAAGGCAGAGACTGAGAAGGGTCTCTAAGATAGGGAGACCAGTTCTTCCCGATTTCCTTGAGGCTTTCCTGGTGTTTGCATTGGAAGAAAAGAGAAAATGAGCAGAGCTTAGGAGTGCAGAGGAGATTTTTTAGTTCTTGCTCTGCTTGGACTAGATTTCTGACTGGCCCTTTAATTTAACTCTTTGTCTACCTCAGTGAGTACAAGTTTTATATACATAAACCCACATTTATGTTGGCAGCAATGATTATACCTTTCAATAGACAGAAAAACCCATTAAAGGTTGTATATGTGAAAAAGAAAGCTTTCTCTTGATTTCATTTTTTTTTTTCAAAATGTGCATGTGGAAGATGATATGCTAAGAAACATCAACATGGACAAAGATAATTATGGTAGAAATTTTTGTCTAGGAATTTTATAGGGTGGGTAAGATTACATAGTCTCTGGTTTACTGTGACAGTTGTGACAGATAGGTTTAAAGGATTAGAGATCAAATTAATAAAGAGAACAAGGAAGTCTATAAATATCTGGTCTTATTGTAATTGAGATGGTTAACCATAAAGCTATGAAAGAAAACCCATAGAAAACATTTAGGCAAATGTTTTCATTTGGTTCACCATGGCAAAAATGGTTAAAATGTACATTGGTATAGGCAGGGAAATTAAGATCACAAATACTTGTAGTGCCAGTTAAAATAACTTATCTCACTGTGGACCAAAAACCTAGATGCCATTACACATACGATGTGAATATTAGTGGCCCAATTTATCTGGGTCACTTGACCATAAGCAGACAGGGGAAGAGGGGAAATTGACATCTCAAATTTATTTCCTTCCCAGATTACAAAACAGAAGAACTACTAGCCAGGTTGTAACCTAACTAAATTGGTCAGTAAAACCAATCACAGTTTTATAGAGTCTACACTAAAGTCGAGGAAGATATACTACAATTCAGCAGAAAATTTACCAACATGCCAGTGTTAAATAAGAAAAAGAAGTTGCATGATACTTACTAGTAACAACTAACCTTAATAAAATTGGACATAGCAGTGAAGATGCCCAGGTTAGCTATCACCAGGGGCCCTTGGGCAGTTGCTGCACAGAGCTAGTGAAGGGAGCAGCTGTAGCACCAGGCTTATTACCACTCTGGTCCTTAGCTTTTTCTGGGCCCTAAGAGTAACACCCAGAAAACTAGAAAACTTGAGCCCAGCCAATTCAATTGAGCCCAAGAACTTGGATTACATAGGTATGCTGACTCTCTTTTACCAGTCTTCTCTCAATCTGCTGCCTCCATGTTTCTCTGGGGCATCATCTTCCCTGACTTCCATCCTCACCCCAGATCTTTCTCTCCATCTTTTGTACTGTGTCTCTGGTACCTCAGTCTCTTTTCACAGTGCTCCTGGCCCTAACCAGGCCATATTTCTCATCTGGAGATGTAATGTATCCTGTATCACTCTAATTGAGTTTGCTTTTCTCCCCTGCTATGGCACCTCCTGTTTCCCACAGCCTCTTTGATTCTATTTCTCTTTGTTCTGAAAAGATTGTGATATTCCTCTCCATACCCTGTTGCCATTACCTCCTTCACCTCTAATGTAAGTGAGCTGGAGATTTTTCTTCTCTCAACTTCTGTCATCACCTGAGTGAATTTTTACATCATATAAGCAAAGCATTTATCATCCTATTTCCAATTCCTCAACCTCATCAATGCCATTGGCTTTCCTCTTGAGTCCACATCAGTTCTCCTCTATAGCAATGTCGACATCAGGGGACTGTCACACTTCAAATCGCAAGCTCAACAATTCTTCCTGTGACACAACCTTCCATCCTTCCTGCTCTCTCACCAACACAGTGATTGCTCCTCAAACTTCTCAGTTTGTGAGCCTTCTGATTTTTTTTGGTACCTTCCTAAATTACAATGTCTTTCTCATCTCTATATCTCTCTTCTGCTTTTGCTTTTGTTGTTGTTGTTTGTTTTTTAATGATGTAGATTAAACTCAAGGCTGTAAGCTGCTAAACATGTGCTCCACCACTGAGCTCCACCCCGAGAACCCCAGCTTATGTTTTTGATGTGTTTCCTGCACACTTCTAACTGAACAGCCAATTAGTGAATACTGATGGAGATAGTCCCAAATTCATGCATGTATGTATCAGTACAAATTCATGACTTCTAATAGCTGTTGGGCCTTAAAATCCTCTAGGACTAAACTTTCTTTTCTGGTTAGTGCTTCCATTTCCCTAAACAGCTCTATCTGTTTTCCAGTGCAATGCCTGTCAGAATCCTCAGTAGAGGGACCATCTCATCTACCTACCTTAAATCATGTATGGAACATAATGATGTTTACATAAAAAGAAGAGCTTTGGCTTCTATTTATGAGTGGTTAGAGATGATTCATCAAGAACTCCTTAATTTCTGGGCTGGGATTTTGGCTCAGCGGTATAGCTCTTGCCTTGCATGTGTGAGGCACTGGGTTTACTCCTTAGCACCACATAAAAAAATAAATAAAATAAAGTTATTGTGTCCATCTACAACTAAAAATATTTTTGAGAAAAGAACTCCTTAATTTCTGATTTCCATTTTGATCTCATCTAAACCTGTACCATTCTCTAGACCCAAGGAAGTATCTTCCCTGACCTGTTCTTCCTCTCTCACCTGGAACCCTGCTGTATTAGTTATCTCCCTTTTCTACCATGTCTTGCTGGCTCTTCCTTCAGTCTGGCATATGATCAAGTTCTTCAATTCTAGCAAAAACAGAAAAATCTCTTCCCTTTATTTTATAATGCTTCTAAGCTTTTGGATAATCTCCCCCCACCACCACCACTTATAGCTCATTCTTTTCATGCTTCAACATCTTATTTACTAAACTCTTTTGCATCCCAGCCTTAATCACTGACAGTGTTCTAACTAAGATCACTGGGTGGAGTATTCTATCCTTGTTTCTTGTCACCCTCTTTTCAGATCTTGACACTGGGGCTCACAGTGATTTTTAAGTCTCCCTTATCTCCTTTTACATCACTTCAGTGATGTGATGAGATGACCCTAGTGACTTCAGTGATGGCACACATCTCTGCCTTGCACATGCCCTTCCCTGTCCTTGGAATGTCTTTCTCTCCATTCCCCTCCGCCTTCTCTGCTTGGAAATATTTATCTTTCAAATTCCAGCTTTGATGCCACTTTCTATATGCTGCCTCTACAGATTAATTTTTCAACCTGGCCCTCTTTTTATTAAGTAAACCTTAGATAAAGATCTTTTTCCCCTAGTTGGGCTTCCAAAAAAATCTTTCAGTCACAAAATCTCCTATTTAAAATCGGAAACAGGACAACAGAGGAAATCCCCTATCTTCTTCATTGCTCTAAAAAACTTCATTGCATGTATTATTCTATTTGCATATGATGGCAGGTTCAATAGTCTACTAGGTATCCCTCTCTCTACCTTCTGTCTTCTTTAACTTTTCCCTCCATTTTAATGCATTTTTAATTAGCATTGACCTTGGCTAATTAGCATTGATTTTTAGCATTGAAGCTGGTCTAGTATAGAGGTGTTCACAATGTTTGTTTAAAGACTCAAACTAAATTTTTAATTTTTTCGACTTGAGTTATAAGAAGATCACTGGTTCTTTCTTTAACAGATAGAATTATTTTTAAAAGATCTGCTTTTTCTTATAGCCTGGTATAGGATGTTTTGTAGAAGAAGTATAGGATATGGTTTTAAGTTCAAACATAAACATTAATTATATTGTTAGAAAATAAAAGGAAAACAACATTGTCATTTTCACGACCAATAATTAATTGTCAAATATTAATTACTGTTTGACCCTATTGAATGCCATTACATCAAGCATCATATGTTAAGTTTTAATTTATAATTTTCAGATAGAAGTATTAACTAAGAAAATGAACTATTTTGAAACTGAGTTCTGTCTTTAATAGGAAAGATCTCTCCAGCTGTGGCTCTGAACTGGACTGCATTTTTTTTCTGCTGCTTATGTGTTAATGGCACTGGTGTCACTGATACTTCTGTGCCCCATCACCATGCAGATTGATGGCAAAAACAGTTCTGGACAATATGGCTTTTAGATGTCGCCTGTCTAGACACCGTCGGGATTACTGGAAACCTGTCTCTTTTCTTTATTTCATGGATACGTTACCCTTTTGCACTTAAACCTCAGTCTCCAAGGGGACAGACATATCTTTTCAGCTTTGATATTTCACAGGGATGATAGGTTTTGTTTTATGTTTTTATGCTTAGCTACAACTGGCCCCTACTCTCTCTTTCCTATATGTGCTTTTGTTAGTGGAATATGTTTGTCCAAGTGACTGTGAAGGTTGCCCGGAGTATTTAACATATTATCTTGCATAACAGGTATAAGACTTTTGAAGCAGTATCTTTTATGCTCTTTTATCAGATTTCTACCTTCTTACACTCCTCAGCCACTCTGGTTAGGGCAGGAGTGTCTAGTGTGTACACTTACTGTGAAAGGAGGAGAGTGGGACACGGATGTTGATACCAACAGGGAGAGTGGGGAGAAAGTCCACTGCTCCTGGATCCAGAGAAATCTCAGGAGGTGTGGGAGTCTGAGGTAGAAGGGAGGAGTCAGCATGTTCTTGCCCTTCACAATGAGGAACACCCACAAGGGCTGTTGGGATAAAGCTGTGTGGATCTAAACTGCCTGTCTCCTCTCTGCAGTTAGCACTCCCTGTATACCTAAATGACATTTTGAGGAAGAGCAGGAAGCCAAATAAGATGACTAGTTACCTAAAGCAATGTTTAAATTATAATAATTCTCAAATTTCAGGAGATCGTACCAAATTTAACCATTCAGCTGCCCTAGATTCTGTAGGTTTGGGAAGAAGATTAGTTCAAATACAAAAGCAAAGAAATTACATTTTTCTTTGTACACATAAGTATATTTTTAGTACATATGGGATCCTGTTTATATATAGATAAGATGCTTTTATCTCCTAAGACCAACAGTTAATGACTCTGTAGTCAGTGGTCATGAAGGTAGGTTGGGACATGGAACAGGAATCTCATGCCCCAAGATGAAGTTGGTTAACACACTTTGAAAATGGAAAAAAAGGCCCTATGCACATTAAGGATGGGGGCAACATCTGATGGAAGCAAGGTCTCTGAGTGATTTTTCTTTGTGGAGCGACCCTGTCTAGGAAGGGTATGGAAGCTGCTCCAGCTGTTCTCCCTATTAGACTGGGTGGGCACTGGTTTCCCCCTCTACCTCCATTCCATACCCGCTGATTATGACAGCCAATTATGGTATTTCTGGTCTCATTTTCATTTATTGGTTGAGGAAAGAATAAGCTTCCACTTATTTGAGCCAGTGAAAGGCAAGAAAAATCTTTCTGGGCTCTTAAAAAGAATTTCTGCACTTGAATAGGGTTAACTTGATGATGTGGATGCCAAAGTGGGAAGATGATGAAATTGGTCTTAAATGGAAGGATGAACCCTTAGATCAACTGCACAAGAAACCTGCCTCACTTCAGGACTTTCTCTCAGATGTGCTAATGTAGTTACTTAAAATTTGAGTCATTTGGAGTTGAGATGCAGTTATTTTTGATGCTAAGCTTCTTCACCGACCCATAGACCATTGGTATTTTTCTCTATAGTGAATAGTGGAATGATTCAGAAAAACAGACTAGTTTCATCACTGCTTTGATGCCAAGGGTATGTTCCACAGGGCATTTTCTAACCACCTATTTACTATGCTTCCAAGTAAATTTATTAACATGGGAATTCTGGATATCTGACTCCCTGGTTCTTCTAGTAACTAGGTGGACAAATGTTGACTTCTTTAGCATTCAATTTTCTCAATTGTGAAAAGAGGTTGTTAGACATCAATCCCTTGGTCCTTAAAGATTAGTGCACATTTTTTTTTAAAGTGTGGAAAGAGTACTTAAAATGCAGATTTTTGCAACTCTCTTAAAGATGTTGATTAATTTTTAACAAGTACCATACCACAGATAATTCTAAGACAAATAGTTTAAAAACCACACTGAGCAAATTTTAACTGAAGACAGAGTAAGATCTTTTCAAATTAGTCTGGTGCCTGATTTGTCTTACCCATCAACTATTCTTACCTGTACTATTCCTGCTCTTTATTCTTCCCAGTTGCAAAGAGACCATAGGTTCTAACAATGAAGCTTTATTGGGATGGATGACTCAATGGAAGGGTTATAGAGTCATCCAGCAGGAAGGAACCACAAGAGGTCAATGCCATTCACCTCCTACCTTCTGGGCTAGACTTTATCAAAAGTGCCCAGACAAATTGTTTTCTACCTCTCTTCACAGAGATCTCGAGAAAGTGATGCTCCATTTACTCTGGGTTGTTGCATCACGGAAATGCTTCATGAGACGGGTCAGGGAATAAGATAGTCTGACTAATCATCTATGCTCATTAAACAATTATCATATTAGCCTGTTTTGAGTGTCTGTCAAAGAATCTGGAAGAAAAATACAACATTTGAAACTAATACTATCCTGGATACCATTTAATCACTGGTGGTTCAAAAAGGGAATTCTTGAGCTAATTAGGAATAATGTTTGAACTGGCAAAATAAAGGGGCCAGAATAAAATTCATAATTGATAGAATGCTTATTAATGGACGCTCTTCCTGAAAGTTGGTTTAATTTCCCCCTGCTGCAATTTAAGCTGGTTTTATTTAGCATTTTTCTCCGTGGAGTGGGAATAAACTCTGATTACCATTGTCTCCATCATAATCCTTCATTCTTTACATGAATTGTTAAATTCCCCTTCAGACTTCTCTATTTAAGTCTAAAAAATTCTACTTGTTTTAACCTTTCCTCATATGTTCCATTTTCTAAACATTAATAATTTTTATTATGTATCTCTGGAACTGCTCCAAATTTCCCAAGTCTTTAAGTGGTAGTGTTGTAAATAGTATGAAAATAATCACTCTGGCCATGACACTCTGGTGCTGTTTCATGACACTTGTTTTGTTTAGAGAATTGGTGCAGTGCTGTGGGACAGAGCCTGATCTCTGGTGTCAGTCTACCTGGGTTCAAACCCCATCTCTCTGTCCCATTGGGAGGTTATTTAATCCACAGGCCTCAATTGTCTTGGCTGTGAAATGGGTATAGTAACAGTATCTTGCCTGGTAGAGTCTTTTTAGGAGAATTACACGAGTCAATAAACATAAAGAACTCACAAAAGCACTTGGTATAGAGCTATTATCATGGAGGGGTAACTCATGCAAAGAGGAATTGCAGAAAGAGTATCAGCTTTCTAACAAACCTCATTTTATTTATACAGAGGTCAAGTTATCTGAAAATGGTTTAAGGATCACCAGCTATGGAAAAAGAACTTTTTTTTTTTTCAGTGAAAACCTTTAATGGTGCATATGCTGCTAGCTTCCAGGAACAAAGAACAGAACACCAGGTGTCAGTCCCTTCTCTGTGACTCATTAGGGATGTGACTTAGGAGGTTCCCTTAAGTGTCTGGGGACTCAGTAATACATCCACAAAACAAGAATAACAACAACTCATCCGCCAGAACTATGTGATGCTTCCAGTCTCTTGAGTTCATAGCATGTCGGTTTCTAATGCTGAGGATTAGTTAACAGGGGGTGGGAAAGCAAAGACATAAGTGATAACAAGTAACAATCTGCAGAAAAAGTGGGAGAAGGTTGAAAATCAATGAGCCTCCTTTCTAAATACCAAATCCAATGATAGGCTTTGAAGTTAGATTACCTTTAAAAGCATGATTTCTTGTATCACTTTTTTGGGGGAGATACCAATGGTTACACTTAAGGGCACACGGAGCCGCATCCCCAGCCCTATTTTGTATTTTATTTAGAGACAGGGTCTCAATAATTTACTTTGAACCTAACTCTTGCTGAGATTGGCTTTGAACTCGTGATCCTCCTGCCTCAGCCTCACGAGATGCTGAGATTACAGGTGTGCGCCACCACACCTAGCTCATTTGAAGATAATAAAGTGCAGTAGTTTAGAGTGTAGGTACTGGCATTGACTAAAATTTAGATTTCAACTATGGAATTCTAGTCAGATTTGGCCTCAAATAGTTTGTCTGTAAAATGGGGCTGTTTATGCCTACCTTGCAGGATTGTTTTAAGAATTGAAAACAAGGTAAAATATATGAAACACTTAGCAGAACTGTAGACCATCAGGACTGCTCAATATATTGTACGTGGTAGAACAATTCTCTCTTTGGAGGATGCGCCAAGAAAAACTCACAAAACTGTCTAAATATTGTGCCTGGAGTACATCCGTTGTACCTCAGGTTTGAAGAAACGTGGGTTCAAATGATTAAGGGTGAACAGATAGCAGGAGGGCAACGGCTCCTTTCCAAATTTGAATGGATTTATTTAGACGAGAAGTTGGTGGGGGATGGAGAGCAGTCCTAGAGAACTGGGTGGTGGGCTGGGAGGCAAAATGTGAAGCCACATATGATAATGCAAACCACATTTCCTGGCTTGACCACTTAGTTCTTTCCCTTGGGAAATTTTTACTGGTATTTTGCCTTACTGTGAGTCTTTGCACTTCCTGTTATGAACTGGTTAAGAAGATAATTATAACATGGTTATGGGAAATGGTAATGAAATATACCTCACTATACAGCAAGAAGAGAATGAGACCCTACCATTTAGGAGATACGGTAAAAGCACATTATTATTATTGTTATTTAGTAATAGTAGTTGTCGTGACACGTATTATTTTTTAAATGATAAATTAAACTCATACTTTTTTTGAAAACACAGAAATGTAAGAACTATAGAAATGGCAAATGTTTCCACTTTAATTATTATTCATATTTTGTCAATTTTTTCTTTTTCTCAATCTCTTTGTGATTTTATATGTACTTATGCATGTATTGTATATGCAACATATGATATTGAAACATTTTATGTAATATTAAGAGAAATATGCATGAAAACAGTGTATATCTATATATCTATGTATATGTATATATACACACACATTCACATATAAAAATTTTCACACTAATTTTAGAAATATTGAATGGTAAACATTTCTTCCCTTATTTATATATTCTTTTTTTTTTTTAAATTTTAATGTTTTATTTTTTAGTTTTTGGCGGACACACATCTTTGTTTGTATGTGGTGCTGAGGATATATTCTTAAAAAGCACATAACATTGCATTTTGTATTTAATGTAACTTATGTAGTCAGACTGATATTTATATTATTTCCAATTTTTTGATGTAATAAAGGAAGCTGCAGAAAATGGTCTTTTACACAATTTCCTGTGCATATTTGTGGTTATTTCTTAAAGTTAAATTTCTTTCCAAGTATGTTAAGATTTCATGTACATTGCCAAGTTAGGATCTAGGAAGATGGTAGCATGTTAAGGCATGAAATTTCTTATTTTAACATATGCAATGTGTGAGAATTCTTATTTTAATTCATTGTCACCAAATTAATAATAAACTGTTGAATCTTGGTTAGTTTCCACATAGTTTTTTTTTTTTTTTACTGTTTTTTGATGTGTACATCTGTGAATGTGTGTACTTTTGAATAAAATAGGGGACTTTGAAAAGATATTGGCCATTTGTATTTATTTAATTTGCTAATTACTATTAATGTCTTTTGACTAAAAATGGGATTTTTTTTACTGATTTTGTTATAAGAATCTCTCTATATACTCATGTACACATGTTTGTGTTTAAATGTGTATTAAGTTATGTTCCTTGTCATGTTACAAGCATTTCCTGCTAATTTGTCATTTAAATTTGCATTTGTGTAAGTATTATTTGATAGAGCTTTTTCAAATTTAGTATGTTCTACTCTATCAATTCTTTTATTGGAACTTTTAATGTTCACAAATTCCTGAGGTCAATGTTTAATTTTTTTAAAAAAATGCCCTTGTTAAATGGTTTCTAATGTCATATATAACTAAAAGGAACAAATAATAATAATAATAATGTAACCGAAAAATTTATGAACCCATTAAACATCAAAGCAAAAAAACAAACAAAACTGCATTTGTATGGTTTAGTTTTTATTTGTAAAATAAAACCCTTTAATCCTTCCAGAATTTATTTTGATATGGTGTATAAGATATTGTGCAAATTCCTAATCCTCTTCTGCATAAATCTAAAGTTTTTCTTTTGGGTAAGAAACAAAGATTGCCCTAAGCCAAGCTCAGACTGTAGAGGCAAAACCATCTGTCTCCTAGTTGCTGCTGCAGGCCATATGAGATGGAACCGAAAGGGTGGGTCCCTGGCTCCTGACTCTGGGGGAGTCCTAACCATGGGCCAGTGTTGCTGGGCAGAGCTGGCCTGTTTCTGTCTTGAGAAGCATTTAGACGCTTATGCTCTCAAGGTTCCAAGTAAAGTCATAGAGGCAACAATCTTCTGTTGATTGAATTTTAACTTAATTTAATTTAATTTCCTTGGCAATCACAGATGGTGTCATCCAGCAGCTAGAGGCTAAAAAGGGGCACTCTACAACCTGAATGAAAACATATTGAGTTATAATCAGAAGCACAAGCAAATGGAAGCAAAAGTGTGACTGTCAACACTGAGGTTCTCCGGAAAGGCCTGGCCTGGTTTCCAAATGCTTTGTGCAAGTTGAAGCAGGAACAGTAATGTCATGCAGGGAGACCATTCTCAGGGTTAGAATCTAGTAGAGAGGGTTCAAAAACATGAAACAAAATGTTGCAGGAAAAATATCAAAATGTTCTTAAATGGGTACAACCAATACCATTTAAATTACATTTTGTTAGAATCACCAGAAACATTTTTAGCTAAGACTAGAGTTATATCTCTGTGCAAAGCAGGGTGAGACAAATACTTTGGCTTTGTTGTTTGTTCTTTGGTTTAAACATAGTAAAATATTTATTACAAAAAAATGGTGGGTTGGATGTTTGATGTTTCTTATTGCCCGAAGTTACAGGGCTCTCTGATGAAAAGATGAGGGTTGTGATGAGCTGTCTTGCAAGGGGGAGAAGGCCCTCATGCCACCAAGTTGTGTGAGAAAACCCAAGGGGAGGCAGCTCTGAGTCATCGTGGGATCTCTGCCTCCAGATGTGATATTTATTCATCCAGTTAACAGTGGTTTCCTGTAATCGGTGAAAGCTCCCGGTGAAGGTGGAGCCAAGAGGTGTCTGGCCAGGGCTACTTCTGTGTCACTTCTGATCTATACACCCAAGGGATGGGTGGGGGAAACGGCTCCTTTCGCTCAGCTGGAGACAACCAACCCCTAGCTCTCACCCGAGCTGCTGCGGTCATCTTTATTGTGGGCTGTAGAGGCTCAAGCCCTGTGCCATTTTCTGATGCAACACTGATATGATGCTTCTCTCTTTCTGTCAGTCTGTGCTGTAGATTTCGATGTTCTCAGCCATATTCAATGGGATACGAATGCACCATTGTTCATTTTTTTTCCAATTTTGGCAAATAAATGGAATACTTTCACGAAAAATTTGTTAAAACGCAACCCCGATAAGCAAGTGGATCTAAAGGTGGCTGTCAAATATCCCTTTTTTAAAAATAGAAAACCATCACTTTGAAATGCTCAAATTGTACTATTTTCTATACCCTTGTAACAGGTCAGGTGCCAAAGCTTGATGAACGAGATAGAGTCGCACAATGGGATCAAAGGGACAGCCAGCCCAGTCTATTTCCAGAGGAAAAGCTTACCAGGACACAAAGGAGAAAAAAGAACTCGGCTTGAAACCAATTCTTTGCTGAAGTACAAATGTAACAGGGGCAGTGACGTCTTTTTGGCTGAGGCAGACCTGGAAGCCCGGCTGGCAGAAGCGAATTATTCCGTAAAATATAAACAGATAATTTGGATTAAAAGGAAGTCCTCACCCAAAATATTTCTTTAAAATTATCTGGATAATTCAGGTGAAAAGCAGCCTTCTTTCTCTGCTGAATTATTTAAGTAATTGATTATGTCCATCTGCTCCTCCTCAGAGAACCCAAGGACCAAATGCTTTTTCAGGGCTTCCTTTTCTGTCTTTCCCTTTCATGTGACTTACTCCAGTCTGAATCGGGAGTTTCTGTGAATAATCACCCTGCAAGTGTCTCCAGTTCTCTTGTCCCCTGTTCTGTCTGTATCCGAGTCATCCCAACCTGCTGGGATAAGATTCCTCAACTGGCTGAGAGTGCATAAGGAGTCCTTCACCTCAGAGATTATCCTGTCATTGGCCACTTTAAAATCTGTGATTGGTCTGCCTTTGGGGTAGGTGAAATCTAATTGGAGGTACAATTAGAATTTTATTCATCGGAGAGAGCTTGTTACAGGGCCGGTTGTCCTGACACGTGGAAAGTTAGGAATCTTTTTGGAGTCTCCTCCCTGTGTGGTGATTATGACCTGCACCATCATTTGTTTTCAAGTGGTTTGCTCGATTTTCTTTGTGGCTATTTTTTGCCTGCTGGCTTTAGTCCTGTCCCTTGTGACGATGGAGCACCTCAAACTCCACAGATCAAATGAAAAAGGTGTAAGCTCTGGTTCTTGGGAAGGCTGCTCCCAGCAGCTGAAGGCAAACCTGTGAACCTGCATGTTGCATGAAGGTTCCTCAGCTGGGTACAGAAGGAGACGCAGGGAGAGCATGAAAGTATTCATTTTAATTAAATCAAATATTTCAACCGAAATTCTAAGTTGTGTTATATGTAAACAGGAGATCTCTAAACCTGAGATCTAAACCTTGGCTTCAGGTTCCCCTTGATATTCACTGGGCTCGTGGCCTTGGAAAAAACCTTAAGCTCTCCAAGTCACAGAGCTCCATCTGTAAAATGGGAATAAATGGCACCTTCCAGACATCCCTGGGTTGTCCTGAGATTTGAATGAGAACCTGAAAGCACATAGTGAATTTTAAACAAGCTAGGGAACTCCATGACAAACAAGTGCATTGTTTAGAATAATAATGATGTGCTCTGAGCACCTGTCAAGTGTATCGCATCTTCTAACTGTTCTACATCAGTCACTTGGTCGTCACAACCTCAAGAGATGGGGACCATTATTGTTCATTCCACTTTTCAGATGGAGAAACAAAATGATGAGTTTCTAAGAGAAGTTAAGTAACATATCTAAGTTGACCCAGCAAAGAACCAGCCTGACTCTGGAGTTGGAGCTCTTAACTTCTATATATACAGTGCCTTCCTGGGAGCAGCGTGTATTGCTTGATGGATGTGGATCTTTGAGAAGTGTCAGTTTAGTCCTTGTTTTGGCTAAATTGGCTAACAGAGAACTTCTCCTTCAGGGGATACCCAAGGCTTCAAACAGGTGGACCCATAGGGCATGGGAGCTGCTGCCAAGGTTAGTGTAGTCACTGGGTACCCCCTCAGCTTCTTATTCGATTTTTTGGTTCTTCCCTGGAATCGTGGTGCAAAAATAGAAGGCTGGGGGGGGGTGGATGTGGAGAGCACAGACAAGGAATTCTAGGGGTCTTTTTAAAATTAGTCCTTCTTTCTGGTTTTCAGCACCCTCAGGGGGAACAGGATTGAATATATTTTGCTGAATTCCACTTGTGTTCCTACCACCCTCCTGTATCTTCATGAGTTCCAAGGCATTCTCCTGGTCAAATGCATGCCTTCCTATTAGGAATTTTCAGCTCCAATCCATGAGTTGCATGATTGACTCTCTTTGGTCCACCTTTCTCAGCAGGAACAGACAAATCATCTAGAATTTCAAGCACATGTCTCTAAAACCTATGTTCATTTGCTGCTTGCTGTACATGGTGAAATTTCACGTAATAAATCATGAGATCCTGGCAGGACTTTGCTCATTTGCCAATGAATTTTGATTTGGCTTTAGAGCAGTGGGAAGTGCAAATACAATTAGATTTGAAAATTATTCAAGAATCATTTTAATGCTCCCCAGAGATTTCTCTGTTAACCCACATGGATTTCTTCTCCCTATCTGAATTCAACCACTTCAGGACAGCTTTTGATTAGAAAGAAGATGTAAAATCTTTTAGATGGATATAATTTGTGAACTGACATAAATTATTGGACAGTTGCACATATCTGCTTAATGTTTGGAGAGCTATACAAGGATAGATCAGATTTAACATTTCATGTAATGTGACATCAGACAGTTGTTTTGTATGGAAGATTTTTACCTCATTATAAAAATAATAGTGAATAATAATGGCCATAACTGTTAACTACCTTTTACGTACTAGTCGCTTTATACAACCTTTGCTATTTTCCCTAGAAATCTTTGCAAAGTACAGATTATAGTTCTATTTATTTATTTTAAAAAAAACCCCAAACTTTGTTTTTATTTATTTATTTTTATGTGGTGCTGAGGATCGAACCCCGTGCCTAATATGTGCTAGGCAAGTGCTCTACCCTGAGCCACAGCCCCAAGCCTGAGATTGTAGTTTTAATTGTTTTTCTGATATATATATATATAATCTTCTCAGAGACATAAGTAGTTTGCACAGTACCACGGAGTTGGTTTTCAAACTGGAATTTAAGCCTCATCATTGTGACTCCAGCCCCACAGCATCTTAGACCTACTGGCTCCTCAGAAGGAAGGGAAAGGCCAGGGACTTCAGGCTCACGCCTTCTCTGGCATCACTAGTTACTGACTCTGAAACTACACCATCAGCCTGTACTTGGCCAAGGGTAGTCAGGAACAGTCAGAAATCTTAAATACCCTCAGGAGAGAAATTCTAAATAGGCTTCTTTCATTCTAGGTTACTAAAAAATCAGATCATTGGCTCATTTGAAGGTGGGATAATAGAGCTTTTTCAGGTGTTTGGAGTTATCCAGACTTGATTCAATTTCCAGCTTTACAAATCTGGATGAATTTCTTATGTCTCTGAATTTAAGTTTTGGTTATAAACTGAGTGTAACCATGGCATAGAGCTTGCAAAAATTAGACAAAGATTGTAGGTAAAGAATTGAACTAATGTCTGGCATGGTGAACTGAATATGGTGTTCTGTTATTTGTTATTATTGGTATTTGTTCTGTAGAGGAGTTGGCAGAGGTCATCTCCTTTATTCAGATTAGAGCCTTCTCACATCTTTTCCTTGTTTATCCTAGGAGTAAAAGACCCTTAAAAAGTAAATCTGGAAAACTTGAAGAAGAGGAAAGTGGATTTCATCTTATATATGTGCAGTTTTTACAAAATACTCTCAAATATCAATGACATTAGGATATCTAAAGCAGGTATCGTGTTCCCAATTTCACAGATAAGGATGCCAGGGGATTCCTTAAAATAATCCATTTGAGACCTCTCCCTAACTAATAGCAGAATCAAAAACGAAGACACAGGTCTCTATTTATTTATTTTGGTAATAGGGATTGAACCTAGGGGCGCTTAACTACTGAGCCATACATCAAATTCTTTTTTATGTTTTATTTAGAGATAGGATCTTGCTGAATTGCTTAGGGCCTCCTAAGTTGCTGAGATTGGCTTTGAACTCATGATCCTCCTGCTTCAGCCTCCTGAACCACTGGGATTATAGGCGCGCACCACCATGCCTAGCTAAGACAAAGGTCTTTAGACTCCACTCTCAAGGTTCTGTTTAGCTCACAAGGGCAGGGTTTTGGGGAACCCTCTGAATGTCTAGGATCACCCCCAGTGTCATGACAACAAACATTTACAATGTATTTGTTGAACTGAACACTTTACACACAGCATCTGACTTAGTCCTTAACACAATCTACGAATTAGATACCTCTGGACAGATGAGGAAATTGATGCTTGGAGAGGTTAAGCAGCCTCAGGTCAGGAATTCCATGAATACAATGCCAAGATCCAAACTGCTTGTCTGTTTTTGTACTGAGATCTCAAAGTGCTGTACCCTTTCTGGTATAATTTTTTTCTGGAATCAATAAACCCATAAATCAGAGGAACATCCACTGAAGTAATCACTGAGACCTTCAAGATGGTCTCACTGAGGCTGCTAGGGCCATGACTTCTCCAACTAAGGACATGAAGCTCTGGAGGGGCATAGTTGGTGAATTATAGGAATTACATGAGAAGAGAAACCTGTTCCTTTCATTCTTTTATATGAAAGCATAAGTGGTAATACTGTGGAATAAGATGCTAAAGTTACATAAATACTAAAGAATGAATGGAAGGCTTCAACTACATCTTGATTCCATTTTGAAATCCCGAGAGAACTCAAGCTTACTGGCTACTGTTGTCAGGGACACTAAGTGATAAAGTTTTAGAAATCCTGGCTCAACCAGTGCATAAAGTCCACTTCCTGCTCTGGAGAATGATCACTGAGCTCCTATTGCTTTTTGCAACTCGTGGCAGCAAGAAGCTGTGGGCCATTGATTAGCAATGGGCACATTTTTCACCAAAGGCTTTGCCCTCCCCTTGCTCTGCTAATCCTGTTTGCAAGCATTTCCCCACAGAGATTGCTACTTCCTAATAATGAATAAGCTTGCACTTGTGAGTTCAAACTGGCAAATTGCCACCAGACATTTATTAGCTCTGGATTAATGGATCAAGACTCAAACTTTCTAGTTAAAAGAACAAGACAAGCCCTCAGGATTCAAGACTCTTAAAAAAAAAAATCCCCATTCACTTGGCATTACCATTTCTTGCAATCCTAGGAGTTTTTTTCCTTTCGTTCCCCCTCCCTTACAGAGTTCGATTTGTAAGTAAAACAATAAGGAAGACTTACTTTTAAGCCATTTTGGAGCAGGAAAAATTGTCGATTCCAGACTATGTTCATGCTGTCGTCCCGGGAATTTTGAACAGGACTGGTATTCTGGAAGATGTTACTGGTTATTGCACAGGGCACTGGAATATTTAGGTGGAAGGAGACTAACATGGCCACTATATTATGGGCTCAAAGTGCAAGTGGAGTCAAGGTGTGTGTGTGAGGCGGGGAGTTGGGCTGGAGATGAAAAGACTTGAGGGGCTCTGTGAATTGTCTGAGGATTGCTGGCAGACTGATCTGGAGGAAAAAAAGATTACTGTTATTCTTACTGCCCCAGAGAAACTGTTCTGGGGCCATGGGAACCCTGAGAAATAAATTTTCATTCAGAAAAAAATGGGGTTTCTAGAATAGTTGAAGATCCTCAAAGTTAGAATGACTACTTTGGGAAGCATTAGCTCCTCATTATTGGAGAGAAAGGGAGAGAGAGAGGGAGAAACTTGCTTTAGTGAGTACATGCCGCAGTCTGGCTGGGCACAAAATCACGAGCCTTGTAGATTCAAACAGCAAGTCTTTATTCCCGACCTCTCACCGGCGCTCTACACGCACATTCTGGGGAAAAATCCTTTACCTCCACCGGGCTCTGCATCCCAAATACTCTCTGAATCCTGCGAGAACTCAAGGAGCGGGGCGGGCGCCTGAGGCAGCAGGATACTCCCTATTCCCAGCAGGATACACCCTAAACCTGGACCCACCCTAATCCAGCAGGATCCTCCCTAAACCCGGATCCACCCTGGTCCTTGAGCAGGGTCACCTTTCTCAAACATTCATGCAATGTCACTGCAAATGACCTGGGTCCAAGGCAAGCCCATTTCCACAATGGAGAGTCCTCCCTCTAAGCAACATTGGGTAGGCTGACAAAGAAATTGCCATGAGTCATTCCTACTTGGCAATGGCTCTCAGCAAGTACATGCTATGAGCTGGGCGTTTGCTTTCCTTTATCTCTTTTCATCTTCTCCCTGACACGGCAAACTCTGTGCCACTATTCTTATCACACACAGAAAGGAAAGACTCCCCAAGTGCCGCAATGAGGGTGGAGGCTTGATCTACTTGACTGAGAAGAGAGAAGCAGATTCATGGCTTGACAGGGAGATGGCTGGATGTGAGAAGAGGACATATGGCATTCCAGATTTTCAAAAGGGACAGGTTAAGTTAATAGGGCTAAGTGAGGATTTCTAGACTTGCTCATTGGCAGCTTCAGTGACATAAACTTGGAGACTGTTTAAGGCTGGAGTAACCAAATAGCTGTGAGCCAGAGCCATCTGTGTGGATGCCATCAAGAAAGGTTCAGAGAATTATGAGATCAGAGCTAGAACCATAAAGGACAAGGTTCTATCCTGAAAGCTTCAAGGCCTGAAGGAGAGAAGTGGATAGTGCTGGCTTCATAAGAAGAGATTTTACTGATATTTGGTAGAGAAACAATGACCTGGAAACCTTAAATGTTTAATAATAAGCTGTCTTCCACGTACTGACATCCTAAGCATTAATTGGCACAGTGTGCAGAATTATCATGTTTAAAGTCAATGCAGGATAAAAAAAGGGGCAGGCTATAACTTCTGTTCTTAAGGGTTTTGCGTTCTGCTTGGGTAGATAAGACACATACAAAGCAAAGGACAATCATGGGGGCTCTTAGGTTTAGAACAGCTTTTTGTGCTTTTGAGTTTGGGTTTTGAAAGAATAGCCAAGGATTCACCTTGAAGGCAATGGCTTGAGTGATGCTCCGAGGGAGTGATCAGCAAGACATGCACAGAGGATGCTTCAGTGGGCTTCACTGGAGCAGAAGGAAACTAGTTGGTGAGTAATGTGGTCTCAAGGGAGGGACTTGAGCCCTCCTCAAATGAAGCCAAGAGCTTGAATTGAATCCTGGTTCTGCAGTAACTGTTCCAAGTGACGGGGAGAAAAAATGACAAGATCTTAATCAAAGGATAATTGTTCATCCGGATGCAATTTAAAGGAAAATTCATCTTCTCTCAGTGTTCAGCTTCTACTTTATGGTAGGTAATTTTCAAATGTGTATTGTTAATGCCCACATTTCCCTCCTAGCCTATCCCAGCTGTTTCAAAGACACCACCTAGCCAAGACAAATACCAAAAGTCTTACAACCCTTCCCCATAACCACTTCTTCTACGGTCTTATTGTCAGTGGCATTGCTGCGCCCAAATACTCTTTAATCACCAGAGGTGATCCCCAATCTCCCTTCCTTCCTGCTATTGATATTTAGTGGTTGATCATTTTGTGTCAGGCACTATGTCAGGGGAACAAAGTGGAATTAGTCTTGATACATATCCTAGAGGAGCTCATGGGAGAGACAGAAGCAATGTGAGATGTGTACATGGTTACATGATACAAGACCACTAGGTGGTCCCTGGCAGCCTGGGCTGAGGAAGGCAGGAAAGGCCACCTGAAGGTAGTATCCAGAGCCTGATAAGATCTATCTACTTCCCATATGTTGTCTTGCCAAAGCTGAATTATCTTATGATTGAAGTATCCCAGAAACACACTTTTAAACAATGCTTTGGCTCATTTTAATCTTTAGTTCTTAAGACATCAAATAATGTTACTGAAGAGTCCCAAATCTATTTTGAACTATATATAACTTCACATTATTGCTCAAGACTCTTTGCAGAGATTGCCTCCTGCCCCCTACTCTGTGCCTTATTTAGCTATGAGTCTGATTCTGTAAGGGTCCGGCGAACGTCGGAGGAAGAGACCACCAAGAGACCGACTCATGCAACCGCAAAAGGGGATTTATTGAGGATCCAATCCAGCGCTCTGGGGCTCCGTGCTCACTCAACAAGGGAGAGCGGCCCAGAGCCCCAAGCAGAGGTTAAGCAGTGCTTAAGTACACTTTTTGGGGAGGGCGGGGGCTTTGCATACATCAGAACAAATCATCATGAGGCGCGGGAAAATCGAACAACAACTCTCAAACTTGATTAGCACATTCATTGGCGGGAACAGGTCGGGCGGGGGTGATAGGTCAGTTCTAAAGCGGGGTACACATTCAAACTGATTGGTTTAGGCCCTGAGATGCCTACGTGCCAAGCTGCACAGGGTCCTAGGTTATTAAACAACTAGATGGTCAGGGGGAATATTTACTGGGCAATCCCGGGAATTGTCCTAACAGCTACAGGAATTTCAGGTTTTGGGGGTGTAGCATAGGAACTTAACAATACCTGGTCCTTTACATTTTAACTCAGGCTTTGCAGCTTAGAAACTTTATGATACCCGGTCTTTTACATTTAAACTTCAATTTCTTTTACTCTTACAATTCCAGCTTGGGGAGGACCGCGGTGAGACTCTCTCTTGTCCCTGACACTATACCTGCAGCATCCACATCTAGGCTCTCATGCAGGACCTTGGTGGTCCCTTCTTTCTGGCACTTTCCAACCTCAGGGGAGTCTCCCTTCTTTTACTCACTGCTTCTGCCTAGAATGGGTTCCTGCTCTGCGATTTTTCTTCACTGAAAATGAATTTAAAATATCTGAAGAAATAATTTTTCTTTTTTTACACTGTAGAAGAAAATATCCATATTACTTAATGTTGCTCATGTAATATTCACATAGAAAAGTCCTTTGGGAAATGTTTGTTGGGAAATTGTCTTTCTTAATTATGTGATATGCTTCTTTTTTAAAAAAAATCAGATAATGAGATAGTTTGTCTTTTATCTTTCAGTTTCTTTCCTGGAAGCTCAGACTTAAGTTTAATGTTTAACTGTAGTAACCATATTAGCCAAAGTTTACTTGTGAGCAGAGAGAGAGAGAGTGTTCCCTGCTCATTAAATAAAAGCATTCAGTTAGCTCCTGCTCAGGGCATGCAGTGAGGGGCCTGGGCAACAGGGGTACAATGCCTGGGACATACTAATATGCGTGTTTCTTCTGAATCCCACAGCCTTTGTGAGGCAAGGAGGGCATAACAATTATTATACTCAAAGCTGGCAATTGGGAATAGAAGTTAAAAAATAAGTTGTTTGGGACTTATGTGGAAATGTTTATACTCCCTAATGTTGAAAAGGTCAGTTTTAAATCAATGCTAGACTGTAACAGAAAGCTAGATTTTTTAGCTCAGTATTGTTATAAAGAACTTTCTAAAACATGATGCTCTTCAACAAAGGAGCAGACTACCCAAATAATGAGCTTCCTGTCATCAGAACTTGCAAACTGGGCTGGAGGACCGTATGTCAGAAGGTTTTTCTACTGTGCTTTATACTTGAATGTCTTCAACAGGAGCTACCAAGAGGTGGAGTTACTGCTAAAGTGGTAAGCAATGGAGTTGAGATTCCAACTCATGCAACATGGCCCTTTCACTCTGTCTCTTTAACTTCTAGGGCATCTTCCTGTCCCAGGTGATCAATGAGAAGGATCTGAAAGTTTTAATGAGATGAAATAAAAACCACCCAAAGCAATTCAGTATGTGGATGTGTAATTGAGTAAAAGTTTTTTAAAAATATAGTCATCTCCTCATTTAATGATAGAGGTATTAAGTGGGAATTGTGTTGTCAAGTGTTTTTGTTGTGTGAACATCATAGTGCATGCCCACACAAACTAAGATGGCTATGATGTCACTAGGTGATATAACGTCACCATCAAATGTGCGGTCTCATTGACCAAATTGTTGTTAAGTGGTGCATGACTATACTATGATTTCCACTTCCTGTCTGTATACCTGATATGGTTAATCAAGCACTGATTTATACGATGATCCCTAATGATATATTTAGAGTTTCTGTATCATAAATGAAATGCCTGCTTTTGCAGTCTATCATAGTTACAGGTTTCATTTTATAAGTCAAATCATGAAAATGCATTTCCCACATTAATCCATTCAATTTGTTTGGCAGACATGAAGAACTTTCTAAGTTCACTTTGGCAGCACATATACTGAAATTGGAATGATGCAGAGAAGATTAGCACGGCCCCTGTGCAAGGATGACACCCAAATTCAGGAAATGTTCCATATTTTTCTAGAAAAGCTATGGGAAATGAGACAGGTGCTAAAGGTTCAAGAATCTGTTTAAAATTCAGATTTTTAGTAGTGACCAATAAAAAGCCCTATTAGTGGGGGGAAAAACATGAAAAACTTTCTATATGCCAGAAACTGTTCTAACATCAAGAATGCAGCAGTGACCCAAATCAACCCATATGTGTGCCTGTATGGAGTTTAGATTGCAAAGAGATGGGCCATAAATATTACACATGACAAAATATAAATGATAGCTGACATGAATACTGAGTTGGTAGGATAGGCCTTATTGAGAAGGTGACTGTTCAGTAAAGACTCGAGGAAACTGAAGGAGTACATTAGCTATGTGGATACATGGATAAGGTGCTCTAGGCAAAGGGTATAGCCAGTGCAAAGGCCCTGAGGTCAAAGTACAACTGTGTGTTTGAGAAACATTAAGGAAGTTAGTGTGGCTTAATAAGAGTGAATATGAGGAAGAAGAGGTAGAAGGTGAGGTCAGAGGAATAACAGCCCCAATAATTCAGCATCTTATAAGCCATCTTCAGGATAAATTCTGAGTGAAATGGGGATCCCTCAAAGGATTTGAGCAGAAACATGACCAGATTGCTTTTCTGGCTACCAAATTGAGTAATTTGAGAGAGGTGATAATGGCTGTAACATGAGGCATTAGAAGCACCCATGTTGGATAAACTGTGGAGTTGACAGAATTTCATGATGAACTGGACTTGGGGTATGAGAGAAGGATGCCAAGTGAGGAGTACTATTAACATTGGCTGGGGCAGAGGACGATGAAGAGTGTGTTTTTAGACATTTTGACTTTTGAAATATCTATTAGATCAAGTAGGCAGTTGATGTTGAGTCTGGAGTCCAATAGTTGTTAGCAATAGATTGTATATAAAGACATAGGATTTGATATCATCACCAAGGAAGTGAATGTGGAAAGAGAATAGGAAAGAAGTTAAGTCACTTTAACATTAAAAGTTTGGGAAGAACTGAGAAGGAGCCACCAGTGGAATTGAGAGAAAACCATGAATGTAGTGTTCTGGAAAAAAATGAATATATTGTGTCAAATACTGGTGATAGAGCAAGATGACCACTGGCATTACCAACAGGATTATTAGTGACTTGGGCAAAAATGTAGGGGGAAAATGATGTATAATGGAAACAGAGTCAGGCAAGACTCTTTAACCCTTAAGGTATATATAGAGTATAGCACTTGAATGCTCCTTGTATAAAATTTTCTTATGAAATTTATGCTTACCAATAAAATGACTAAGTATTTATCCACCATTACTTTGTGTTCACCATTTTGTGGAGTACTGCTGAGGGATTCAGAAGATATGTCTTATAGCACACCATACAATGGAGACTAGTGGGAGTCATGACTTAGTTGAAAATACTGGAAGAATGTGAACTATTATGAGACTAGAGAAATGAAGAATCCAGTCTCGGCTCTGAGGTGTGAATTCCAATGAACCTGGGAAGATAAGGAAGCTTAAAGACATGTTTTCCCATCGTCTTGTTATGCAATTACCTCTCCAAGGAAACATATTTGAACAGTGAATGGACAACTTTAATAAAACATTTGACCTCATAGAGGTCTTCTTGGCTGTTTAAACACAGCCAGGCGGATTCTTTTTTCTTGATGTGGTTGTGTCAGGTCATGGCCAGTGGTAGAGCAGCGATTGGGAATTCCAGAAGAAGGAAGACTAGGGTGGCTCACAGTGAAATGTAGGTACCTATGTTATTCCCCAGCAGGAGAGATCCCTAGGCAGAAATCCAAGCAGGCATTTCAGGCTATGTCGGGAAGTTTTGGTAATCAGCAAAAGTAAATGTTTCTGAAAAAAACGAAGTGATAATAGTAGCATATGTGACACTATGTATCAGGCACTATACTAAGTTTTTAACCTTTTAATGCACTTCATACTCATGATATTAGTCCTATGAAGTAGCCATATTTAATATTCCAGTTTTCAGATGAGGAAACTATGGTCTTACGTGACTTATCTAAGGTCACAGAACTATCAAGCGTCAGAGTCAAAACCAGTTAAACCCAGATGTTTTTATTTCAGGTTATCTGAAGTCTTGCCACCATTCTGTATTGTCTCAAGAAAGTACTTGGCAAAAAATATCAACAAAATAATATCATAACATTATTTAGTATTCAAATACATCTTTTCTCTTTATAATGAAAGAGGAAATTGAGGTTAAATTTCTCATCTGAAGTCACACAGCAGATTGGACAGAGAGCAGCCATGAGCCATTATCAGCATGGCTCCAAAGTCTGTGAATGTGAAAGGCTCTCTAGGATGCTTCCAGTAAAATAACTGATTTTGGAGTTTGGGGCATTGACCCTGTCTATGAGATTAGTGGCCAACTGTGAAAGATAGAGTCTCAAGAATCAGACTGATCTGGCTGTAAGTCCCTGAACTATTCCTCTCTGAAGACCTGCCCTTGAGCACCTTAACCTCTAAGGACCTCCAGAAGCTCCTAAATAACATGGAAACGAAGTACCCACATTCTAACACTTTGGTACAGATTAAATGAACTTCAGCACCATGTATACAGTCAGAATTTCCTCATTGGTGGTGGATGTTCTTATTTTAGAGCTGCACAATAGAGATGGTCACACCTTTCAAGTTTCAGATGAAACCAAAGTTTAAGAATAAAACCCACAGCATTTTCTGGAATACCCTTCTTTATAACTGAACTTGATGGAATTGCTGTGCTTTCTTCTGTTTATGCCCATTAGCTTCAAACTTCAAATGCTAAGAATGGAAACATTCTCCGAAGAAGAAAGAGAGGGGGACAAAAAGCCCTTCAGTTGTTTTGTTTTTCTGAAGGCCTCTTGTGAATTTCAAAATACAACATATCATTTGCCAAGAGAGACACCAAAGTAAAACTGCAATGATTGCTGGCTCAGTGAGTAAAATATCAATTGATTGTTTTTTGTAACCAACCTCTAATTGATGAAAAATTATAGGTTCCAATATCAGAAGGGAATATGATCTTCCTAGCATTAAGCAGTGTTAATCTGCTCCATGGGGGAGACCAGGGAATTGCTAATTCCATAGAGACTTTGCTTCTAGAAGCCATGATGTAGTTGCACTGGAGTCGGTATGGGCAAACAAGGGATTTATGGAAGGGGATATTATCCCCTTTAAAGTGTTCTTGTATTGTCACAATATTTACTATTGTATTGTAAATACAAAATGTTGTTCCCAGTACAAAAATCTTTATCCCCAGGATAAAGATCAGTGGTATGGAAGTTTGCATGCTCCAATAGCTGCCTGCGTTTGGGAAAGTCACTTTATTTCTGTGCACCTCAATTTCCTCATGTCAAAGTGGTTTCCCAACACAGAATAGCCAGCATTTAACTAGTGCTTGCTTACTTTATACCAGGAACTATTCTGAATAGTTTATATGTATTGCTTGTTTAATCCTCAATTACTTGTTTAATAGCCCAATGAGATAGATACAGTTTTCACCCCCATTTTAATTATTTCAATTCCTAATTTGATGTTCTTACTTGTGGCTTATTTAACCTCAGGGAGCTCTGTGGACAATAGGATTGCTTAGTCCAGAAAGGAATCTGCGGTCCACAAGTAACATTTCCCATCTCAGCATTGACAAAACCCTCCATGCTCACGTCCATGTTTCTAGTGGAAGAGACTTAGCTCCAGTCCTCTGCCTTTTAGTTTTGCTTTTATGCAGAGATAGTTTATCTTCAATTCAATGTGTATTCGAATAATGACCACAGTACTGTTCCTTTTCAATACATGCTTTTTACTAATCAATAAGAGGGCTGAATTTTAGAAATTGTAGCTAAAGTGTTTACATTTTAACTTACTAACTATAAAATAGATCTCTATTTCCCCTAATTAATAAAAAGATTTGGTGAAATGTGTTCCATTTTGCACATTTAAACCTTTAAGCCAGACGCTGGGAAATGGAAAGGCTTTAATTATGCCAATATTTTTATAATCATCTCCTTAATTGTGCTCGTTTGAGTATACTTTGAGTATTCATTTTGTTATCACATATTTATTGGTGTCTACTGACAAAAGAGCTGAAACTGGAGTTACAAGAATTAGCAGTAATAGCAGTCATTATAGAACGATAAGAGCTATTCACATAAGTGTTCTTATGGTGGCCAACTTTGGGTTCAGAGTTCTGAACCCAATTATTCAGTTTAATTTACCTCTCCAAATGATCCTCCAAGGTCCTATTATCACCTCCATTTAATGGATGAGAAACTGAGCCTCCAAGACATCATGTGGCCAGGTTCATGCACATGTTCATCCATGAGCACCTGGTGTATACTACAAGCTCTTGCTTCCTGTTCTCAGTGCCAACCCTCACCACCCGCCACCCCCGTGCCCCGGCCATGTCATTATTTTCATCAACTCCATGATCAGGTTATAGCTGTGCCCTGTGCTTCTCAACAGATGGCTTCACTCTTGCTGCCCTCTTCCCTGGAAAGCCTTTTCTCTCCCTCTTCAATTATCAAAATTCTATTTAATCTTTAGAATCTACCCAAAATATCAATGTCTTCTAAATTCTCTTGGTTCTCCAATTGGGTATAATTTCCGCTTTTATTTACTTCTTATGGTACTTTGCCCTCATCTAACATAACAAAATAGTAATGATGATAGGAGGGAGAGGGAAGAAAAAGAGATGGACCAAAAAAAAAGGAAGGATGTGGTGAATGGAGTAAAAGAAGACAAAGAGGAGGAGGAGGGGGGAACTATGACACTTCATGAGCTTCACGTGTTATCTCATTTTATCTTCACAACCACACTATGTGTTACACTATGTTGTCACACTTTACAGATGTTAAAAGATTAAGGCTTGGCTGGATCATGTGAATGTCCACGTCTGATCCCGTTTAGTAGATGGTTCTTTCTGACCATAGGAAGTAGGAAGTCTTTACCTCAGGGTCCCCTCAGTGTGTCTCACAGTACCAGTAGGTTGTTAATGAATAGTTTAAAATTGATTGTAACAAAGGTAATTGGTCAATTAACTAACAAGTTCTATATCTCCTATACTTTTTAAAAAAATTTTTTATTTGTTTTAATTAGTTATACATGACAGTAGAATGCACTTATATTCTTTGATATGTCATACATAGATGGGATATAATTTCTCATTTTTCTGAGTGTACATATTGTAGAATCACATTGGTCATACAGTCACATATATACATACAGTAACAATGTCTGTTTCATTCTACTATCTTTCTTATCTCCACATCCCTGGCCTCCCCTCCTTTCACTTCCCTCTACCTACTCTAAGGTAACACTATTTTTTTTGCATTACAATTCTTAATACACATATATAGCACAATTTTTGCATCTCTGTTTATATATAAAGTATGTTGACACCCAATTCAAGTCTTCATACATGTACTTTGTATAATGATGTCCATCACATTCCACCATCCTTGCTAATCCCCAGGCCCCTCCCTTTCCCTTCCACCCTTCTTCCCTATCTAGAATTCATCTATTCCTCCCATGTTCTCCCTCTCAATCCCACTATGAGTCAACCTCCTTATATCAGAAAAAACATTCGATATATATTTTTTTGGATTGGCTGACTTCACTTAGCATTATCTTCTTCAACATCATCCATTTACCTGCAAATGCTAAGGTTTTGTTCTTTTTTAATGCTGAGTTAAAATTCCATTGTGTATATATGCCACTTTTTAAAATCCATTCATCCATTGAAGGACATCTAGGTTGGCTCCACCATTTTGCTATTGTGAATTGTGCTGCTTAAACATTGATGTGGCTGTGTCCCTGTAGTATGCTGTTTGGGGATAGACCAAGGAGAGGGATAGCTGGGTCAAATGGTGGTTCCATACCCAGTTTTTCAAGGAATCTCCATATTGCTTTCCATATGGCTGTACCAATTTGCAGTTCCACCAGCTGCCATTCTGACTGGAGTGAGATGAAATCTTAGAGTGGTTTTGATTTGCATTTCTCTGATTGCTAGAGATGATGAGTGTTTTTCATATATTTATTTATTGATTGTATATCCTCTTCTGAGAAGTGTCTGTTCAGGTCCTTAGGCAATTTGTTGATTGGGTTATTTGATTTTTTGGTGTTTAGCTTTTTGAGTTCTTTATATACCCTAGAGATTAGTGCTCTAACTGATGTGTGAGGGGTAAAGATTTGCTCCCAGGATGTAGGCTCTCTGTTCACCTCACAGATTGTTTCTTTTGCTGAAAAGAAACTTTTTAGTTTGATTCCATTCCATTTATTGATTTTTGGTTTTAATTCTTGCACTAGAGGAATCTTATTAAGGAAGTTCGAGCCTAAACCCACATGATGAAGATTAGGGGCCTACTTTTTAATGCTGAGTAAAATTCCATTGTGTATATATGCCACTGCCATAAGACACAGAGTCTCTGGTTTAATTCCTACATTCTTGATCCATTTTGAGTTAAGTTTTGTGCATGGTAAGAGATAGGGGTTTAATTTAATTTTGTTGCATATGGACTTCCAATTTTCCCAGCACCATTTGTGGAAGAGGCTATCTTTACTCCAGTACATGTTTTTGGCACCTTTGTCTAATATAAGATAATTGTAATTTTGTGGGTTATAGTCTCTATGTCATCTATTCTGTACCATTGGTCTACTGGCCTGTTTTGGTGCCAATACCATGCTGTTTTTGTTACTATTGCTCTGTATAAGGTCTGGTATAGTGATACCACCTGCTTCACTCTTCCTGGTTAGGATTGCTTTAGCAATTCTGGGTCTCTTATTTTTCCAGATGAATTTCATGATTGTTTTTCTATTTCTATGAGGAATGCCATTGGGATTTTGATTGGAATTGCATTAAATCTAAATAGTGCTTTTGGTAATATGGTCATTTTAATAATATTAATTCCGCCTATCCAAGAGCAAGGTGATCCTTCCATCTTCTAAGGTCTTCTTTGATTTCTTTCTTTAGCATTCTGTAATTTTTAATGTAGAGGTCTTTCACCTCTTTTGTTAAGTTGATTCCCAATTATCTTATTTTTTTTTTTTGAGGATATTGTGAATGGGGTAGTTTTCCTCATTTCCTTCTCAGAGGATTTGTCACTGATATACAGAAATGCCTTTGACTTATGGGTGTTGATTTTATATCCTGCTACTTTGCTGAATTAATTTACTAGTTCTAGAAGTTTTCTAGTGGAGTTTTTTGGGTCTTCTAGGTATAGAATCATATTGTCAGCAAATAGAGATAATTTAAGTTCTTGTTTACCTATACATATCCCTTTAATTTCTTTCATCTGTCTAATCGCTCTGGCCAATGTTTCAAGAACTATGTTGAATGGAAGTGGTGAAAGAGGGCATTCCTGTCTTGTTCTAGGTTTTAGACGGAATGCCTTCATTTTTTCTCCGTTTAGAATGATGGTGGCCTGAGGCTTAGTGTAGATAGCTTTTACAGTGTTAAGATATGTTCCTGTTATCCCTAGTTTTTCTAGTGTTTTGAATATGAAAGGGGTACTGTATTTTGTCAAATGCTTTTTCCTGCATCCTATTGAGATGATCAGAGATTCTTATCTTTAAGTCTATTGATGTGATGAATTACATTTATTGATTTCCATATGTTGAACCAACCTTGCATCTCTGGGATGAATCCCACTTGATCATGGTGCACAACCTTTTGGATATGTTTTTGTATTCAATTTGCCAGAATTTTATTGAGAATTTTTGAATCTATGTTCATTAGAGATATTGGTCTGAAGTTTTCTTTGAAGTGTCTGTGTCTGGTTCTGGAATCAGGGTGATATTGGCCTCATAGAATGAGTTTGGAAATGCTCCCTCTTTTTTCTCTTTCCTAAATAAATTGTCGAGTATTGGTATTAGTTCTTTAAAGGTCTTGAAGAACTCGGCTGTGTATCTATCCGGTCCTGGGATTTTCTTGGTTGGTAATCTTTTGATGGCTTCTTCTATTTCCTCACTTGATATTGGTCTGTTTAAGTCGTGTATATCTTCCTGACTCAATCTCGGCAGATCATACGACTTAAGAAATTTGTCAATGCCTTCAATGTCTTCTATTTTATTGGAGTATAAGGTTTTAAAATAATTTCTAATTATCTTCTATATTTCTGTAGTGTCTGTTTGATATCGCCTTTTTCATCATTCATGCTGGTAATTTGAGTTCTCTCTCTCCTTCTCTTTGTTAGTGTGGCTAAAGGTCTGTCAACTTTATCTATGTTTTTCAAAGAACCAACTTTTAGTTTTGTCAAATTTTTCAATTGCTTCTTTTGTTTTAATTTCATTGATTTCTGCTCTAATTTTAATTATTCCTTCCCTTCTACTACTTTTGCTGTTGATTTTTTCTTCTTTTTTAGGGATTTGAGATGTAGTGTGAGGTCATTTATTTGTTGACTTTTTCTTCTTTTAAGGAATGAACTCCATGCAATGAATTTCCCTCTTAGTACTGCTTTCATAGTGTCCCAGAGATTTCAATATGTTGTGCCTGTGTTCTCATTTACCTCTAAAAATTTTTTGATCTCGTCTTTGATGTCTTCTGCAACCCATTGTTCATTCAGTAGCATATTGTTCAGTCTCCATGGTGATACATAAATTTTTATTTTTTATTTTGTCATTGATTTCCAATTTCATTCCATTATGCTCTGATAAAATACATGGTAGTATCTCTAATTTTTTTTTGTCTTTTCTAAGAGTTGTTTTGTGGCATAGTATATGGTCTATTTTAGAGAAGGATCCATGTGCTGCTGAGAAGAAAGTGTATCTGCTTGATTCACGATGAAATATTCTATATATGTCAGTTAAGTTTAAGTTATTACTTGTGTTATTGAGCTCTATAGTTTCTTTATTCAACTTTTGTTTGGATGATCTATCCAGTGCTGAGAGAGGTATGTTAAAGTCACACATGATTATTGTGTTGTGGTCAATTTGACTCTTGAACTTGAGAAGTTTGTTTGATGAACATAACTACACCATTGTTTGGGTCATATATATTTATGATTGTTATGTCTTGTTGGTGTATGGTTCCCTTGAGTAGTATGTAATGTCCCTCTTTATCCCTTTTGATTAACTTTGGCTTAAAGTCTACTTTATTTGATATGAGTATGGAAACCTCTACTTGCTTCCGTAGTCCATATGAATGGTATGATTTTTCCCAACCTTTCACCTTCAGTCTGGGTTTCTTTTCCAAACAGATGAGTCTCCTGTAGGCATCATTTTTGGATTTTTCCCAACCTTTCACCTTCAGTCTGGGTTTCTTTTCCAAACAGATGAGTCTCCTGTAGGCATCATTTTTGGATTTTTAAAAATCCAATCTGCTAGCCTATGTCTTTTGATTGGTGAGTTTAAGCCATTAACATTTAGGGTTACTATTGAGACATGGTTTGTATTTCCAGCCATATTTGTTTATTTTTGTTATTTTACTTGAATTGTTTTCCCTCGGCGATTAGTTTTTCCTTTACCTCACTCTGCTGGTTTTCATTGTTGTTTTTTGTTTCCTCTTCATTAAATATTTTGCCAAGGATGTTTTGTAGTGCTGGTTTTCTAGCTATAAATTCTTTTAACTTTTGTTTATCATGGAAAGTTTTTATTTCATCTTCAAATTTGAAGCTTAATTTTTCTAGGTACAAGATTCTTGGTTGGCACCCATAATCTTTCAGAGCTTGAAATATGTTGTTCCAGGATATTCTAGCTTTCAAGGTCTGTGTTGAAAATTCTGCTGTTATCCTAATTGGTTTATCCCTATATGTAATCTAATTCCTTTCTCTTGTGGCTTTCAAAATTCTCTCCTTATTCTGTATGTTGGGCATTTTCATTATAATGTGTCTTGGTGTGAATCTGTTGTGATTTTCCACATTCGACATCCTGTAGGCTTCTTGGATATGGATTTCTGTTTCATTCTTCACATCTGCAAAGTGTTTTGATATTATTTCATTGAACAGATTGCTCTTTCCTTTGGTTTGGACCTCTATGCCTTCCTCTATCCCCAAAACTCTTAAATTTGGTCTTTTTATGCTATCCCATATTTCTTGGATGTTCTGCTCGTGGTTTCTTATCATTTTCACTATATTGTCTATGTTCTTTTCAAGATGATATACTTTATCTTCATTGTCTGATGTCCTATCTTCCAAGTGGTCTACTCTATTGGTGATGCTCTCGTTTGAGTGTTTAATTTGGTTTATTGTTTTTTTTTTTCATTTCAAGGATTTCTGTTTGGTTTTTTGTATAACCTCTATCTCCCTGTTGAGTTGATCTTTTGCTTCTTGGATTTGTTTATGTAGCTCATTGTGAAAGTGATCTTTCACTGCTTTTTGTTTGTTGTATAATGTCTTCTTTGAGATCCCAAGTCATTTTGTCATGCATATCTTGAAAACTTTATCTGTCATTTTTTCTGCATCAGCTGTCAATTCTTCTAATGATGTGTTGTCTTGAATTGTTTGTGGTACTTTCTTCCCTTGTCTTTTCATGTTGCTCACATTTCTTTTTTCCAGTTCTAGGTGACTGATGTGTTATTGTTTTTACCCTATAGATTTGTTGTGCTCTTGTATGGTTCCAATATCCCTCCTTCGTGGAGAAGGACAATGTTAACAGATCCTAATATCAACAGTAGTACATCACTTATGAACAAATTATTGTTATTAAGACATTTATAGTTTGTCTCAAGGTCCAGAAATTTTGGATTCAATTATTATTTAAAATAGTCAGTAGTTTCCTAAAAGGTGTACAGTTTCTGGTGGTGGACAGAGAACTGGGGGTTGGGCATAAGGCGATATGCTATGGGGAAAGATGTGAGTTTATGGGGTTAATAGATCTTAGGAAATTTGAAGGAGAACACTAATGAAGAGGGTTAGAAGCAGGGGTATAGACAGGGGGTAATTTAGGTTAGACAAGTATGTGGGAGGACAGTAGAGTACATAAAACAAAACTCTTAGAATTTTGTTTCCTTTCTGCTTCTCTTCTCTTCCAGTAGGTGGAGTTGTCTTAACCAGGGTGAGAAGACTTGAGCCCCCCTGTATCATCTCCCTCTCCTGCCTGGAGCTTCCTAATACTGGTCTCTCTGATTTGCTTCAGGTTTTTCACTCTTTCGTCACTAGACCCCTCCCCTCCTTGCTTATCAGGTCCCAACTTCAGGACCTCTCACCCTTAGGCTCCTGCCAGGTGGGCAGTGCCCTTGTTGCATTGTGCTCCCATTCCCGTTCAGCTGAGAGCAGTCTTGTGTTGGGGAGTCACTGTGCCAAGTAATCGCAGCTGGGGTGGGGGGAGGGGGAAGAAGTTCGAAACCAGGTACCTGTTCAAAGGGAGGTCCACACCGATAGCCACGCCCACCAAAAAATGGTGAGAGAGGTTTTCCAAGATGCAGTTGGTCTGCTTCCAGTGCTGGGGTGTCTGGTGAGGTGGGGGGAGCTGGGATGGTTTTGTACTGTGGCTAGATTGCAGCTGTGTGGCCTTCATGGGAAAGAAGCTCAGCTGATTAGGTGACTCTGGTATGCTGCCTGAGAGCCATGTGCACGCTAGAACTGCGGGCTTTGGGTCTGGAGTCTTACTGGAACACAGAGGCTCTGATTTCTGCACAGGTGATTGCAGCTCTGATGGTTTCTGTGAAAATCCGCTGTATAGGGGTCCTGTCGCACGCTCTGAGATGTTGTATTCAGTCTAGGTGAGACCTTGTGGAGTCGCTGCCTGATTTTTCTTTGTTTAATTCCACAAAGCAGCCAGAAACAGGACCTCCTCTATTCCGCCATTTTGGATCCCTATATCTCCTATACTTAAGTTAGAGGTTGCTCTTCCATGTTCTCTCTTGATCTTTCTCTATGGGCTTTGCTGGTGCAGCAGAGCCAATGCCATGTGTTCATACAGGAAGACTGCATGTCACACATCTCTTGCTTTGAATGAGGTCATGTGACTTCCTTCTTCATGATGGAAATTGGGTGGTTATGTTGGGCAACATTTCCAAGCCTGACCTCTGAAACTCTACTAGATCCCTTCCACTCCACCACTTCCTGAATTCCCAGCATCCAACAGAGAGTCCTGAGGCCTTGAGGACAAAATAGCCTGGATCTCTGACTACCCTGTGAAGCTGAAGCCTTCTTACCAACACTCTTGACTGACCTGCACTGGACTGGGCTTGAAATAGATTTAATCTATTTTTATGTGAAGAAATTGAGATTTGGGGGTTATTACAGGAGCTACCATAGCCTGTCCTGATTAATAATGCAGCTGACATGCACTCTAGGTATATAGGGTGGCAAATGTGCTCTACACAGACCTCTTGTTTTCCATGAAACCTGCTAGATCTAGGTGTGGTAAGAGTAAGCATTCTCCAAGTAGTGGCAATCATCTGCATGTGGCCCTGCAAAGGGTGTTTGTCTTATTAGCTCAGATTCTGACTTAGGGAAGAGATCTAAAGGAAGATTTTTCAAATGTCTGTGTAGTGACATAAATATTTTTCAGATAAGACAATGTTAACAACAAAGAAACAAAAATACTTACCTAAGGCTTTTTTTCTTGTTCCACCATTCTGCTCTGATTTTTCCAGATTAGATTTTTTTTCTTTCCAAACTGTTTATGATGCTGAAAAATTCTCTATGGCTTCCCTGGATGGCTCCAATATCTAAAGATGTCCCTCACCTCTGGATTTATTACTAGGCTACTCTGAGTGGGGTCAAAGGGCATCCCAAGCCCCATATTCCGAGCCTCCTCCTTTCCTTATGTGCTCCATAACTCTCCTTTGCCATTTATTGACATTTGAGACACTTGATCTATGACTGCCTTTCTCTCCCTCCCCCCTGTATCCATGCCTGGGTTTCTAGGGACAGCAGGAATATATTATTTCAAGAGTGAGGACAGGGCCAACTTATTTAGGCTCTGTGAGTGAATTACTGGACAGAATTTTGCATAAGTTGACATTATATTTAACACTAAAGGTTCAACATGGCACTAAACACATTTTTAAGATTCTAGATCTAGTAACTTAAGACTAGAATCAGAAATGAATTAAGATTCATGTTGTGCTTCTCTAATTCTTGGCTTGCCTGTTCATCATCTCACTGGTCCAGGGAGTTAGGGGCCATCTCTATGTTATGAGGCTGTACAACCACAACTCAGGTAGAATTGGAAATGGGGCTGGATGTTCTGGCTTTTTCCCTCGCACTGTATCAAACTGTCCCTTTATAAAGAACTACTCAAAATGTGTGTCATTTATGTAGAGCATAAATTAGGAAATGTTTTGAAAAGAAGACTGGTTTTGAAATTTCTGTTTCATAGAAAATCAACTTGGCCTTATTGCAAGGAGTACCTATGGGCTCACACTTGGGTGGCTTCTTGAGGGATGTTAGCCTTATTCATCAAAGGTCATAGCCTGGGTCAGCTATGTGCTGGACCAGAAGGGGCTATAGGGATTTAGGGGCTATGAAGGCTTTGATTTCTTTATTCTCTTTTCAAATCAACCTTTAATTTTACAAAATGACTTAGAATATTGACTTCTAAAATCATCAGTTCCTGGGCATTAGGGAACTGATTTTTGGAGGGTGCCTGTCCAAGATGGATTTTCTACCTTTGCAGAATAAATGAGAAAAAGAGGACAATAGTGTGTTTTCTTAATATAGCTACTTGATTTCAATTTAAAGGCCTCCCCTTTGTAACAAGATCATATTTTTTTTCTCCTTTTGGTGGTAAAATTGAGGTGAGGATAGATCTTATTTTTAAACTCTTAATTGGCAAAATAAAAATTACACTCTCAATATAATTAAGGATGACTACAGAGTGTAATATACATAACCCTGGTTCATGCATCAAAAGTTGGGAAACTACTAGCTTAGCAGATTTTTCCAGATGTAGTAACCTCTGTCATTTGGTGGTGGGGGGATGGTTCTTTTGATATGTTGTTAGTCTTGGGCAATCTGTCTTTATTTTATCTGAGCAAAATAAAAATTTTATCTTTACCTTCATATCAATCAATTCATGTGTGAAGGAGCTTTGATTTCCTTTGGCTATAGGCACTTAAAACCTCTCCCCCTTTCCCTCTTTCTCTTTTTCTTCCCTCTATCTTTCTCTTTGTATCTGTTTTAGGAGACCAGAATTGGTCTTAAAAGGACATGTCATAGGAAGTGACTTAGGGCAGTTATGGTTTGGTGACACAAAAGAATTAATAGATTTGCTTGCTGTCAGCTAAAATTGATATTGGATCAATTTTATTTTTATACTTAATGTAATATTTTTAGTAAAGTAATTAATAAATTATTATGGGGCAAGATAGCAGGGTTTACAATGCTACCTTCATAGATACCCTTTATTAATAAGTTATGTCAGGTATGTCAAGAGTAAAAATGATATTTATTTCTAAATTATAAATATTTTTATTTTAATTAAAGATTTAGGACTAATTGATAAAGGATTGGTAGAGTTCCAGTCAGGAAGGCGCTGTTAGTTCTCTGTTGATTGCTGTCAATCTGAGTAATAAAATTGAGTTGGAGAGCTGGATCGTAGAATTATGCACTGTTGTTAAAATAAAGTATCACTAACACACATTTCCTTAAAGCTCACTATGGTCTTTCTCTGACATACAGGCACAATTGGGAGCATTTTGGTCTTTATTTATTGGGGCTGCATAATCTAATTATCTCTCATTAGTCCACAGCTGATTATTTCATTTATCTTTGTAAATGTGACAACAAAAGGCTCACTTTAATTAAGCAGATCAGCAATTAGCTCTTGTTTTATAGGAGTTTTAAACATCCCTGTACTAATAGCAGGCAGCATGATTATAATCAGAAGCCCAGGGAAGAATGGTGGCAGAGGACAGTTTGATTTAGAGCCCCATTTAAGTGAAAGCTACGGAGGCAAAGTGGCTCTCCAACGACAAAGGTCCAGAATGGGCTGGCCAAACCCAATGATAGACTTGAGTGGGCCAGGCCAAGACCTTCACACCTTCATTACCATAGAAGCAGTGACTTCATTCTTTTTTCAAAAAATTTCATTCATTTGTAATAGTAATGTTATTATCAATCACCTTATATACCCCAGACTTTGTATCAATTATTTTAGCTATCTATTTAAAGTCTCATGATAGTTATTTGAGGTGGGTATTATTAACTTATCCCTATTTCACAGATAAACTAACTAAGGGTTAAAGAGATTAAGTCACCCGTCTGTGTTTATACAGCTAAGGATTAGAACCCTTTACCTGATTTTGTACTTTGCAAATTAGTTTCTTCTCCTCTTTTAAAGTGTATAAAATAGCTTCTGCTCCTCCATCTCTCTCCTTTCTCCTTCCTTCCTTCTTTCCTTTCCTTCTGTCTTCCACTCATGGCCTTGTGATATGCAAGGCACTGTATCCTTCCCTGGAGATATTAAGGTGAGTGGACATAGCCAGTACTCTTGAGAAGTGTACAGTGTAATGGAGACAGACACATGAACCAACCATTGCAAACCTGAGACCATATGAGGACAAAGCAAGATAGAAAGGGCATGATCTACCATGATTGTCATATTGGGTCTTAATCAATACTTGCCTGGCCCCTTTCATTTTTTGCATATTATGGGTTTCTCTTTCTTTTTCTATTAAGAAACTCCTTCTAACTTCCCAGAAGTTGTCTGGATTACTCACATTGGTTACACTCTAATGTTTAATGTAAATGGGACTTGACCTTATGCAGAAGTCTGATGTGGTCTGTTATGGTTTGAATATGAGATGTTCTCCTAAAACCTCATGTGATAATGAAGGAATATTCAGAGGTGAATGATTAGATTATGACAGCTGTGACCTAATCAGTGGATTAATCCATTTGATGGATTAATAATTTGAATGGATTATAGGGTGGTAACTGTAGGCAAATAGGGCATGGCTGGAGGAGATAGGTCACTAGGAGTGTGCCCTTGGGGATTGTATATCTTGTTCCTAGCTTATCCCTCTCTCTGCTTTCCAGCTGACATGAGCTGAGAAGTTTTCTTCAGCCATGCCCTTCCATCACGATGCTCTACCTGACCTCAGGCTCAGAGCAATGGAGTTGGCCATCCATGGATTGAAAACTCTGAAACTGTGAGTCCAAAATAAACTTTTCCTCTAAGTTGTTCTTGTCAGGTATTTTGGTCACAGCAATGACAAGCTGACTGACACAGTCTAACATATGCTAACTTGCAGTCTTTTATAGGCTTTTAAAATTAGTTGGAGGAAGAATGAGGTAGAGCTGGATTTTTCAGAACAGATAAGGAAAAGGGAAAATAGAAGGAGACATGGATTGAAAGAGGGGAAGCTCTACAAGCTTGGATAAAAGAGTGGAAATAATGAGATGGGAGGCTGGAGGGTGGTTTCCTGCCTTTCTTGGGGACGGAGCTGGTGAACAGCAGTACAGCTTTTCAGCTGAGTTATTACAGTGATGGGCTCTGGTCCTTTGTAAGAGCCTCACAGGGTCTGATTATGTCTCCTTGGAAACATGGGCAGTGCTGCCATCTCTATCCCATACCTGTTACTACCAACCATCTTGTCCTAAATATCATTATTTCTGTTAATAGTTTAAATTACTGAATTTTTCAGTATTGCAGAATACTTTGGACAGATGATGCAATTTTTTTTTACAATCACATAGTGAAATTGGTATTATGCTCTTCACTGTACAGATAAGAGAACTGGGGCACATACAGGTATATGTGCATACACTGTATTCACATAGTAGTATAGGCTAGACTTAAGTCTGTGATCTTAACCGCTATGTAATATCTGTCATCCCTCTTTGGACTTTCTGACCCTCCAAGAGCAGCTAGTCTTCAGAAGTTATAAAATTTTATTTTTTTTATTGTTTCTGAAAACCTTTTTTTATATACTTAAAATAAGTCACACATTAAAGATCCTTACTGTAAGCAATAGAGTACCATTGATGGATCTAGACTAGGGTATGCTATGATCAAAACCATGTTTTAGGAAGTATAGATGATGATTTAGAAAGAAATAATCCTGGAGTTAATGATGTTGATTAAGGTAGTACTGTAACAATCGAGTCACAAAAGGATGACAAAGGGAATGGGGAAAAAAGGCATAGGTGTGAGAAAGATTACAAAGAATGATTGGCAGCCTTCAGGGCTCATAATCATAGAAAAAGATAAAAGATAAAGAATAAGAAAAAGATTACTCTCTTTTTCATTTGCATGACTAATAGAAATACAGAGGTCACATGCAGTTGAGTAGATAAACTACAGAAATTGATGAATGTGGTCATAGCTATTTGGTGACTAAAAATGATGGATTCAATAGAGATAGAAACTAATTTAGAGGGGCTTAAAGAGACTGGATGGTAAGAGGCTGGTAGAGAGCATGCAGGATGGTTGTTAGACCAGGGAAGTCATGTCTAAATTAAGGTAGAGAATGCCTGATCCTTCACTTAGCCAACTCTGCCTGAAGAAGGACCAATTATGTGATAGCCATCCACTCCTTCCATCCTGCTCATGAGACTGGTATACAATATGATAGAAGTGATCTGCTTTGTTTTATTTATTTCTGCATTCCTTACACCCAAAAGAGGTCCTGAATCAGAGTAGGTGCTCAGTAATTATTGACCAATTGAAAAACAAGTGAGACCAGGACTTCTGATCTTGACTGATCTTGGGTGTTAGGAGCATGAAGGAAGAGAGGTCAAGAGGATTATGTAGGGCATCTGGAATGGGGAAAACCAGGAGACAACAGGTAAAGAGAGAGTTAAATTTGGGGCAGGTGAACATTGTAAAGGGAAAACCAAACAGGAGCTAAAGTTTTGTGATATCGGTGGTTTTGTTAAGAAAAATATTCCTGTTCTAAGGCCATATTGATTGAGTATCTGTGGTTTGGCAAATGGATGGGATAAAGCTCGAAGCAGATTCTTCTGTCTAAATGAGAGGTTTTATACAATGGAATATTACTCAGCATTAAAAGAGAATAAAATTATGGCATTTGCAAGTAAATGGTTAGAGGTGGAGAATATCATTCTAAGTGAAATAAGCCATTCTCAAAAACCCAGGGGCAGAATGTTTTCTCTGATAAGTAGATGCTAATCCATATTGGGGGTGGGGCACATGGGATGAGTGGAAGAACTTTGGATGACGCAAAGGGGAGAGGGGGAGGAAGCAAAGGGGTAGGAAAGACAGTGGAATGAGATGAACACATTATCCTAGGTACATATATGATTGCACGAATGGTGTGACTCTACTTCATGCACAACCAGAGAAGTGCAAAATTCTGCTCCATCTGTGTACAATGAATTGAAGAGCTTTCTATTGTCATGTATAACTGAATAGAACTGGTAAATAAAAATAAATAAATAAATGAGAGATTTTTTTGGGGGGGGAGAGAGAGAGAGAAGAGAAGAGGAGAGGAGAGGAGAAAGGAGGGGAGGGGAGGAGAGGAGAGGAGACTGAGATTTGAAAGGTCTGAGAAAACAATAGGCCAATGTAATGGCCCACTCCTCTTCCCCACAGAGGACCATGGAGAAAAGGTGGCAATGCGGTGGAGTTGAGGGCAGTGGGTCCTTGCCAGTGTGAAGAAGAACAAACAGTGTATTTCCTGCCACTTCAAGGAGGGTTTGGAGTAGGGTTGGGTGGGACCATTCTGGCATTCTCTGAGTACCCAAGGCATCTGGGCCTTTTTTGCCTAAGAAAGTCTCTGATGATTAAAGCAAGAAAGTTTTGATTTAAGGAGGTATTCTGGAGACCTCAAGCCCTGGGTACCTCTTACTGACACAGTAGTTTTATACATTTACAGGTACAGATTTGGTGGCATCAGAGAGGAAAGGAGTCAGCAAAGTAGAAGAGATTTAACATACTAGCTGGAGAGAGGATAATTGAAGGTACAAACCATAGAATTGCAGAATGTCACATTTGGAAGAGATTCCCCCCTACCTTGTGGACAAATACCTGTAAAATTTTCTAGAAAAATAATTGTATAGGAGCTGAGAAGGAATGGGGTCAGGAGACATGGGGTGGTATTTCATTCCAGTCTAGAAAGGGATAGCTGCTTCTCTGATAAAGAGTTGGTGGTGAGAGGATAGGGATCCACACACATTATTCTGAAGTAGAGAGAAGGTATATTAGGTCATTTTTATTAAGAAGTAACAGTTTTACTTCTTCCCTTGCAAATATTAGTTATTCCCCTCTTTTGCGCAGGGAGATTGCATGGCATGGGGCAAGTGCAGATATTCACTTGCTCCAGTTCACCTCTAATGCCTTGCCACTCACAAGAGTGGGCTTCTGGGCCACAGCTAAACCAAAGGTGCTTTCATTGTGAAATGGGAACTTGAAAGGAAAGGAAAGCCTAATTGGAAACAGTTTTGAAGCACTTGAACAATAATTCTTTTTCAAAAAAGAGAAAATGCTTAGCTCTCCACGAAACAGTTCAGGTAATTTTTACTATTCCAAAAAAAGAAAAAACGAAAAGTTAAATATATACATACATATGGTAATCCCGAGTTGATTTAAAAATCTTTGTTTATATCAAAATATAAAGGTAGTACAGAGAACTGATTGTTCTCAGAAAAAAAAAATTGGGGGCACAAAGTTAGGGTGTAAAGTCTTCCTGGAATGATGGAAGTATTTAGGTATTTGGACACTGTAAGGACAACATCTCCCAGACCAGAAGATCAGTATTGGCCTGTGATCTGGTTGAGAATAACTGGCATGGAGGGAACACGTGTCATGAGTAGGGAGAGGTGGGGCATTGAGCTGGAAGTTTAGAAGCCTGCTCCCTGCCAGGAGGTAGGTGTTCTACTTCACCCCACAACCACATGAAGCCATACAGAGATTTTAGATGAAGTTTGATATGGTTATATGTCTTGCGGGGAGGTTGAAAGAATTCCCCACGCAAAGACACTTTGCCTGGAGAATTCCAATTTTATTGCAAAAAGCTGTGTGCTTATATAAAACTAAGGGGGAGATGGTAGGGCTTAGATAAATGGCAGGCAACCCGTTTATTGGCAAGTTCTTTCAAATATCAGCTCCGGAGCCCAGGAATTAGTTCTCATTGGGGCTAAGGTTCCCCGCCAGCGAGATTTGAAACTGGCCCCGGCGGGAGAGTTCACACAGGCGGGAACTTTTTGCGCCACTGCAGAAAAGAAGAAGGTAGGAAGAAGAGGTGCTTAGGCGCCATGTTGGGGCTTTTCTCTGGCGTATGGCTGCCTTTTATACTTTTCCCAACAGAGGTCACATGGCTTCAAAATGGAGGAACATGGAACTCCCAGAACTCAAGCTCTCTCCTCTTCACCAAGCGGCTAGAAAGCTCTGTCCTGGCAGCCTGGCCTCCAGGGACTTGGGGACCGACCCTTTAAAAACACTGTCTGGCCTTCCTGCTCGCTTTTGTTCCTTTGGTTACTTCTCTCCAGATTAGTTTTTCAGCTTAATTGGTTTTGGCTTTGAGGCTTTTTATAAAACCAGTTATTCTCCCTATCTTGCTTAAGAAATCATATTCCATTTGATATTTTCTGACCTTACTCTTGGGTGGAGGAATAATAGAGTATTTTACACAAGAATGAATTGTGATGTCGTAGGTGAATGTGTGGGAGCTCATAAATCAACAGTGATCCCCTGGGGACTGCTGAGGGCCTCCTGGCCCCGGCCAGTGCTCTTTAGACCTCTTTATGCTAATAAAACAGAGATTTCTCTCTGAAGGGCTCCACCTTTGCAAATGACACTCATAATAAGCTTGGAGCCCTGTTGTAGTGAAGGGCTGTTTACCTGCTGGTAATTGGTAATTTAGCCAGTGTAAAGGGGCTAATGGTCCATCTTCTCCACATGGAGAATTAAGAAGTCAAATTTTTTTTTCAAATAAGCTGCATTTGTCTATGGAAAGCCCTGGAGGGAGATAAGGACAGGTAGTATGTTTTCCAAGGTTATCCTGGCTGAAAATACAGATGTGTCCATAACTTACGGAAGGAACAGAATTCACACATCTGTGTGGTGTGAAGATGTTTGGAACTATTCCAGATTTCTATGTGAATTACTTGAGTTTCTGTGAAGAGCCTTTATTATTTATTTATCTGGCTATCTTGGTAAATTGGATAGGGGACAATTTATCAAAATGGCAAAGAATAGATTATCCTGATTTCTGGTTATAGTAATTATGGCATGGAGCAATAAATGTGAGTGGAAGAGTAGTATGATTATTGAAAACTTACTTATTTTAGTCTACTAGGGTTAATGTGAAATTTTTTTTGAGGGTCTGCATGTGGGAAGAGAAATGAAATAAAAGAATGTTATTTTTCTGAACCATTGATCAGAATTAGGGATTTTAAAAAGTGATGACATGTCCACTCAATGAAGAACTATAGAGGCATTAAGATAATTATGAAATTATATTGAATAAGGAAAATGTGTTTGACTTGCAAATAGTTAAAAACAGGGCAAAAATTGTGTGTTTTCTGATGAGATGTATGTAAAATACTTGTATAAATGAACAAATGTTGGGGATCAATTTGCAAATATGAAAATACTTGAGAGAATGTGGGTTTGTCAATCTATAGAAAAGTGCAAAGAGTCATTTGTATTAGATTCATTTTGGCCAATGGGACTCAATGTGTGTGTTAATTTATTTTACTACTAATAATAACAACCATATGTCTAGTCAGACAATCTTGGACTTACTTCATAGGATTCATATAGACCAGTATAATCACAGACTGCCAGAATAGTGTTTTGAGGGTGCTGAGAAGGGAGCATTTCCTTCTGCCCGGGCTTCATATAACATAATGCAAGGAACAGAAATTACATGTGGTGTAATGAGTTGAGTCAGGTGGTGATGGAGCTGAAGATTTTTCACATGCAAGAAGACTGCTACTGAAGGCCTGGGCTAGGAAAGTCCCAAGTCTGAAAATGCATGGAGAAGATATGATACTTGGATGGGCACAAAAGAGATGTTTTTAAGGGGTAAATCAAGGGCATTGAGCTGGATGGCCTTGAATGTCTTACCGAGTATTGTACAATCCCCCTTGCTCCCCTTCCCTGCTTTAGAAAAGATCTGTACCATCTCCCAAAATGCCAATTACTGAATAGCCTAAACATTTAGCAAGTCATTCTTCCTTGCACCCACTCTGCCCTGGTAGTAAGCAAAGTACTCTTGGAAATTGTATTATCTCATTCTGATCACCTTTTCGGTACATTTTCGAATGGAAACAGTTCATGCTTTGTGGTAGGCTGCAGGATCTAGTGGTTAGAAAAGGTGCTGGAACAATTGTATTTTGGACTGGACTAGCGCGTCACTCATCCTGATGCTGATCTTGCGTTCTCAAGTGGAGGACAGTACTTTTCCATTCCAGTGACAGCAACCCTTCCCTCAGCTTTGCAGACAAATCATCTGCTGAGAATTCCTTTCTCTCTCCCTCAGTCCAAGCACTGCTTCTCCCCTGAAGTCACCTTCAGATGCTGCCACCTTTCCAAGTCTTGCTGTTTCCCATTTCTCTGTGTTTTTTTCTGCACACTACCTTTTGCCTGTTTCACACAGTTGTCAACTAAATTCTGTCTCACATTGTCCTGTACATTTCATGAGGACTGGCATCTTTTGGTTTGTGTGTGTGGCTCAGATAAGATGAAGCAGTCTGAAAAAAAAAAAAAAAATATATATATATATATATATATATATATATTCATACATATGTGTGTGTGTGTATATATATATATATATATATAAAATTTATTCTGGACACATAGCAGCATATGTAATTTTATACAGCATTGGCAAATTTAATTGATTTCAGTTAATTGATCCATTTTAAACAGATTTATATGTTTAAATTTTCTTTTTACAACTCGAGTGACTAAACAAGGGTTGATAAGTACATAGAATAGAGTTCATGGCAGGCTATCAGCATTGGCCCACACAATGCTCTTTATTTTTTATTTTATTTTGTATTATATATTTTCTTTATCAATTATTTGTAATCCAAATCCCACATTGTTGGGTAGACAACCACATTTCAATTTTTAGTGTTTGCCAACAAGCATTTGTTTCATTATATGTACCTGTAACATATATTTGCTGTGTATGTAGTGTTGTTTTATGTCTGAGTTTTAAAATTAATTCAATGTTAAGCTATACATTTTGTTATAATTCCTGTTTATTTTTCCATTTTTGTTTTGGAGATCTATGTTTTTTTTTTTTCTTTTTGAAAACCTTGTATATTTCTTTTGCAGATAAATACATCCTATGTATATTTTCCCCTTTCCTTCTCCATTCTTTAGTGATGGGCAACCAGGTGGCACAGCCCTGAGATGAGTATCTTTGAGAGCATACAGACCGAGGGAAAGATTTAAAGCCACAGATATAATTTTAAATTTCCCAGTATCCACAGAATGCAATTCTAATTAGAATAAGTTATACTGTATGTGTATATAACATGTCAAAGTATACTCTATTGCCATTTATATCTAAAATGTACAATAAAAAAGTCCAATAAAAAGAAAGTAAAAAGAATAAAGTGAGAGTAACTAATATACTTTATTTAACCCAATATACCTAAAATATTATGACAATAAGTAATTGACCTAAAACAATAGTAATGAGATACTTCCACATTAATTTTTCTGAACTGGGTCTTCCATGTCCTTTTTTGCTTACAGAATGCCTCAGTCTACACTAGTCACATGTTAATTGCTCCATAGTCCCTGGTGGCTATTGGCTCCTATATTGGAGAGTGCAGATGGACTTCTCTTCTGCCATGTTTAGTATTGCCTTTATACTGTTTAGTACTGCTTCTAGGCTGTTCTTCTAATGGTTATTTGACAAAACTTTTACAGAAACTTTTTTAAAAATAAATGAATGCTTTTCTCCCAATTGTGCTGGCACCAGTTAATATTCCCAGCAGAAGTGTATGAGGTTTTTTATTCCCTATCTTCTAATTTTTTCAGTCTAATGGCCATAAGTAATATATTTGTTTTGATTTATATTTCTCTGATTATTTGTGAGACACAGCATCTTTTCATAAAGCAAACATATATATTACTGTTTTTTCTATAGCATTCCTTATCTATTTGGGGGGCAAGTCTTACTTGTTTTTGTTGGTTGTTTACTCCAGATATTACATCTGCATTGGTTATGAACATTTAAGATACTTCAATCACTCATCTGTTAGATATGTCTATGGTGTGAAATATAATCTCAACTTCACTGTAGGCCAATTCTTCTGTAGCAATTCTTCTGTTCATGGTTGTTCTTTTGTTTTGTTTTGTTTTTTAATATTCTCGACATTTCCTTATACTAACATCATTTTGCATTCATCCTTTAGGTACCTACTCCATTAGGAGTTTATTTTTGTGTGAATGCTAAAGTAGGAAACCAACTTTTGTATTTTTCTATAAGGTGAGCCAGTTATTCCAATTCTATTTACTAAATAGTTCATCTGTTCCCTACTGATTTTATGCCATTTCTAACATACAGCAAGTTTCCATATAGATAAAGTTAAATTTCTGATCTCTCCATTATTTTAAGACAATTTTATTTATCTTTTTGCAACAACACTAACAAAATACTAATAGCATCTAGTTGCTCTAATACCTGAAGGATAGTGTTCTATCTCTTGCCTCTCTGTTTTTTCCCCAGACATTTATTAGCTAGTTGAAGACCTTGTTTTTCCATGTCAATTTCATGTACATTTTTTCATTTTTTCCCTACCCCACCCCCTTTCTGAATTATGAGTGGGATTATATTAAATTTGTAAATGAATGTAGATAAATTCATACTTTTATAATGTGTCACTATCTCATTCATTGATAGAGTAATATTTCCCCCTTTTCAGATTTTCTTTTAACATAAAGATTGTAAATTCTTGAGTAGGTTAATTTCTATATTCATTACTGCATTGATTGCTTTGGTAGCTCATTTTTTTTCTATTTTCTAAGTATTTATTGATGAAGTAGAGGGAAGCTTTTGATTTTTATATATTAATCTTACATACAGAAACTTGGATCAACTGTCTTATTAATTCTAATAGTTTATTCTTTTAAATGTAAATAATCATATCTACAAATGACACAAATATTGCCTATTTCCTTTTAAGACTTGCATCACTTACTTTTTTCTCTTTTACTAGATTGCCTGGGAACCAACAATACTAGATTGGGCTGTAATTATTACCTAATGTCCTCTTTCTGGACTTCAAAAAGCATTTAATATTTCTCAGTTTTTTATGGCTTATTATTGCTATTGCTGTGGGGTTTCAAATGGCCTTTGTCAGATTAAGGGGATGATTTCCTCTCCCCTAGTTTAGTTTTTGTTTTAAATCATAAATAGTTTTTCTGCTTCTACAAGATGTTCACATGATTTTTTTCTTTTGGCTCATTAATGTAATAAACTGATATTGAATTCAGAAGGAATAAATTATATTTAATTATGATATGTTAGAAGTAATATATTTTTAGTTTTATTTAACTAAATTTTATTCAAGTTTTGATGTCTATTTCTGTAAGTGAAACTGATGCATATTCCTCCCACCCCCGCTCCACTTTACAACTCTTTCTTGGTTATGGAATAAAGGAATTATTAGATTCATAAAATGAATTGGGCAAATTCCTTTTTTATTTGCCATCAAAATTGTGTAAAATAAAGATGATTTACTTTGCTACAATATACTTTAAGAATCATCTATCAGGCGTTTTTAGTGGGGAGAGAAGGGGGTAAATGGCAGATTCTAATGACTGATCTTATGTTCTTTATTGGCATTTCCAAGTGTTCATATTTTTCTATTCTAATGTTAGTATTTTATAATTTTATGAAATTATCTCCCTTATATCCAGGTTTTCAAACTTTCTAGTATATGCATTTGTTAATAACATTCTTCTATTTCTTTTTTTCTCTCTGAATTTTATTGTTCTCTTTTTGTTTTCTAGCAGTTTGTCTTTCCATCTTCTCTAATAAACCATTTTAATGATTTATTAATCACCTTTACTAATTTCTGTTTTTTTTATTTAATTGATTTTTGTTTTATCTTTCCTATTACTTTTTTCTGAGTTCATTTTGCTGCTACTTTTCTAGATTTTAAGTGATTTTAATTTATTTTCATTTCTTCTACAAAAATATAACCAAGACTGTAACTCTTCTCTTACCATTGTTTTAACTGCAAAGCAATATATTTGGGTATTAATGCTTTTGTGTAACTCATAATTTCTCTTATAACTTCCTCTTTATCCTGTGGAGTATTTAAAACAAAAGTATTTAGATTTTTAGACTTAAATATTTTAGGTTATGATTTTGTTATACATGTTTTATTACACTGTAGACAAAGAACACATTGTATATGATGCCAGTCTTTAAATTTATTGAAGTTTTCTTTGTGATTTACTATATGATTAATTTTTGTGGTATCTTATATATGCTTTTCATAAAAATTATTTCTATGCTTCTTGGCTATAAAGTTCATATATTTAGGTCAAATTTATTAATTTGTTAATTTGGATTTATCAGTTCTTGAGAGGAGCTGATTTTACATTTCTTCTGATAATTCTAACAGTTGTTATTTTGATGCTATGTTAATGAGTATTGCTCTAGGCTGAGTATCTGGTACCTCCCCCACCACAATCATATGTTGAAATCCTAACCCCCAAGGTTATGGTATTTGGAGGTGGTTCTTTTAGGATGTGCCTATGTTATGAGGGCAAATCACTTCTGGACAGGATTAGTGCCTCTACAGAAGAGGTCCCTTGCCCATTCCACCATGGGAGGACCCAGCAAAAAGATGATCATTTATGCACCAGGTTGATGACATTGCAATCAGCTACATCTAGGGCTGCCTTCCTCCAGGACTGTATAGGCCCGACTGATTGAGACAAGCACATTTTTACTCATGATATATATTTTCATTTTATTATTTCTTTATTATAAAATGATGCTGTTTCTTATGGTGCTTTTTCATTATCCATTTTGACTTTCTTTTGATTTATATTTTCTTATCTTTTTTAAACTTTATTTTCTATTTTCTTTGCCATTTATGTTTTAAAATGCTGTTTGTGGACAATATCTTAAAAATTCAATCTAAGAGATTTTTGACTAGTGAGTGCAACTCATTTACATTTATGGTAACCACTGGTTTTTATTTTGGCCAAGTGGTTTCATGTTTTCTATTTGCTATGCTTTCCTTCATTTCATTTTGTTTTTATTTTGTTTAACCTCCCTACGCATACCCATTGAATACCCATCCAGTGGATCAGTTGAATTTTCTTTTGCTGGTTTGAGTTATGCTGCCAAACCATATTCTGATTTCTGCTTTCTATCTTAGCAAGTACTTGTTTATACTAAAAATTCAAATTGATTATATTCTGTTTTTTGGCTTCATGTTTCTGATAGTTTTTATAAACTCCCTGAGATTTTTCATAATGCATATTTTAATCTCTCATTTTGCTTCCCTTAGTTTTGTTTCCTCTGATAAAAGTTCATGCATGGGTCGCTTCTCAGATTCTTATCACTTGTCCATTTTAGCTCATTTTTATCATCTCAGGATGTCAGTTAACTTGAATGATAATGTCCTCCTGTGAAGGGCAAAAGAATCTAGGCCTTAACCAAGTCTTCTTAGATGAATTTAGGGGATCATGGTTGTGCCTTAGGGAGAAGAGCCTTAAGTGTTCCAATACAGGTTCAGCCCCTTCCTGTGTCTTCCCCAGGTATTGCTCTTATCTACCAGTGGACTTCTGTGAATGAATGAGGTGGAAAAATAGAGGAAGGAAACTCCCCTGCTTCTCTAGATGATGCAGCTACTTCATCATCAGGGCCCTGAGAGAGTAAGTAGCAATTGCTGGAGTCCAGTGAGTTCATTCATGTTTATTCAGGTATGGTTTTTGTTGCATTTTTGGGGGGTGGGTATGGAATACAAGTCTCTATGTTGCTGCACTCTTCTTTTCATATCCTGGATTTGCCCAAAGTGAAATAATGGGACAGGAGCAAAGTAGGATAGAACAAAAATGGGATATCAGGGCAGTAGTGTCAGGAAAGCCACATTCTAGCTTTTACAACCAAGAGCTAGTTTTTCACTTCATCTCTGTAGAGGAGGATTTCTACAGCAATTAGTCTTAGAAGATGCGACAGATATAATGATCTGTGTTCCCTATATATTCTTTCCTTCCTGTCACCCCAAGATTCACAATGCATATCAGCATTAGTAATTCCTAGAGGATCAAATTTGCTGCATTTTTGTTTAACCCAGAGTATTTGAACTCACAATCCTGTCACTGAGGAAAGCATATTATATATGGGGCAACTATTGAGTTCTGTGAAAGGTGATCTAAATGAACTATATATTGTTTATATTGGTTATTCCCTATTACTTTCTTCAGGCTTATTCAGTGTTCTTTTGCCATGTCCTTTCTCCTTTCCATATTCCAGTTCTTTAGGCAAACTGCAATTGCAGATGGGTTACAGTGTTAGCTCCAGACCCCTGCATAACTGACATTTTTAATTTGGTGGAGTTTTGAGTATCAGAAAAATTTGAAAATACAACTCAAAGAAGTGCTTTGCTAAGAATAGAATTTCAGGCACCATGACAAGTGCTTGACAAATGTTTTCTGGATCTGTGGGGCTTTCTCATTGTCCTTCCAATAATGTCATCTATTTAGCTACTTCCTTATATGACCAGTACTATTTTGCTCTAAGTGAAGGGGCAAGAAGTTAGCAGCCTCCAGTTACTGATTCTTTCTTTGAACTGCTTAATGGATATAAAACCTCAACTTTACAAGAGAAACAGTTGTTATTTCCTCACTGGATAATGATTTCTTTATCCAAAATGTCCCCTTTGTATCTTTATGACAATAAAATGGGGAAAATGGATTTTATCACAATTGAAGATGTGATAAATCCACTTAATAGGCAAGAATTATTTGCTTTTGGCTGCCTTCATGGCCCAAATTCACCAAGTAATTCATAACTCATTCACTGGAATTTGGCTTTATTTCCTAACATGGAACTTATAATGAAACAAACTTAAATATAGCAGTATGACTTTTCTGGGAAAGACAGCCACACAGGCTTATGAGAGATCGGGTTCTCTGATTACCTGCCTGGTGCCACAATGCAGGAAGTGAGATCCACCCTCTCTGGAAAGGACATCTCTGACCTTTGGCAAGTGGGTGAGAATGTGGGTCAAACACTCATGAGTCTGGCTATGCCAGGCATAGTGAGAGAGTCTTATAGATGGAGAGCTTGGATTTGATACTTAGGTGAAATACTTTGTCTTTCTCATTGGTCAGCCAGACCTCCATCCAAAACAAATGTCTTAACTCTGTTGACTGTTTGCTTCTGCCTGTTTAGGTAAAAGTAAGTTGTCATTGTTATCACTACTTGATGGAGGAAAAACTTATTCTTGTCAATGAATTGTTGGGAAACAACGGGACACCAGGATAACAGACAGATGTGGGAGTCAGAGGGAATTCACCATTGAACAGGAATATGTTTCTTGCTTGAAGTTGTACAGGAACCTTTAGGATCACCAAATCACTGATCTGTTAATATGACTCTGCCTTCCTATGTTACATATACATTTCCTATACCATATTCATTTTTCTGTGGGGAGAATCTTTAAGTGATTAGACTTGTCTGAAACTCACCGCGTTTTTAGGAAAAATGGGGATAATAATACTGAGTGTTGTTGTAAGAATGTAATTGACAATTGGTTGTGAGGGAATTTAAGACACAAACCACTTATCACAGTCTGTCACACAGCAGGCACTCAAGAAATGGGGGCGATGGCTTTAATTATATTAAACTGTTTCTGGGTGTTAATGGAACTTGTTTCTTGGTTTCTATTTTTAGTTTTTAGTTGTTTTGTCATTTTTCTATTTTTATTAAGTTATCTCAAATCTTTGCTTTGAAAGCAGTTGGGATAGTGCAAAACATTCTTAAGAGGTATAGTAGAATAATACTTGGCAAACTATATTGAACTTCTGTTTTTTATTCTCAATACTTCCTTTTATTCTGTGACCCTGCTCTTACCCAAACAGCAGCCAGAGCATTCTAGGGCTTATTGCTTCAGGGAAGGGATGATGCAGTTGAATAAAAGCCAAATTCTTGTTTTTGAGTTTCAAACGCTGAGATCCTGGCATAAATAATAGATTTAGGACAGTAAGTGATCAGTCAGTGCCCATTTGTCCCAGATGAGAGGAAATGAAGGTTCTCTGGCAGGGATAGGAGCCAGAGTGGAGTTGGGCTGCTGGGGGACCCTTGGGAAGGGCTAGTATCCTGCTGTTTCCGCATGGCTCTGCTGGGGAAGGGGAGGCTAGGCAAATGGATCCAAGAGTACATTTGCACAGTGCCTTCCTTCTTGGGCATGTGTGAGAAGGCTGTGAGGTTTGCATACCTTGCTGGGTAGCCAGTATGGTATGGTGATTGCAGAATAGGAACAGCCCTCCCCAATGTCCAGGAAGATGGGACAACTTAAAGAGGCACTGTGCTCTCCAGTAGTGGCTAAGGGAGCAGCACAATGTTTTCCCACGTATCTGACAGAACTAGTGAATCTAAACAGGCCCTTGTGGCTGGATTGAGGTGAACACAGTTGCATCTGTATAACTTACACCTGACTCTAAACAGACCCAACAGGGTGAATGCCTCTAAAGGCAGATGACAGTTGAGGGTCAGGCGGGTTCTTGTTCCTTCCCATTCCATCGGTATTCAGATGTATCAGCTTGAGGAACAGCTTGCTGTAGTGCCACGAGAGGATCCTGATTGTTGTAGATCAAACATGGCACTCCTATTCTCCATCCTAGTCATTGGTTTAGAACCTAAAATAAACTCAGCTCAGGAATGACATTCCACTTGGTAACTATTATTTGTCTGAAGGTGGGCATACAAACTAAGATAGCTCAAAAAAAGTAAAGAAAAAGTTTTATGTTCCAGGAATGAGAAAGGCTTCTGTCTTTCCCTTGGATAGACCCAAGGAAGCATACTGCTGCTGGTGGCCATCCCAAGTCCATGAATCAGGTTTCCCAGGGAAGAAACTGAAGTTGATAGACTTGCTGTCAAGAAGAACTGGATTTCTTTCATCTGCCTGACCTGTTATCAAGGTATTTTTTTTTTCTTATTCACACCAATTTGAGCAGAACTTCATATTTCTTATAGCTATAATGCCCCTGTTCTGCTAGTTGTAGCTGTAACAACTCTATTACCTTATTACATAGTTTCAGAAGATGCCTATTGTAGTGATGAAACTCAATTTTATCTTGTAGATGATAAGGTAATTTAACTACTCTTATTGGCTCTTGATTACAATATTCTCTTACTTACAGAACCTATGAAAGAGAATCCTTATAGCAAAGAATTACTTTACCATCAAAATGTAAGAAAACAAATGGAATATTTTATTTCTAAATTCATGTCTATATACTCAGTTGTTTCTTTAACTGGTGCTGATCATAATCCTAAAAGACATAATCCCAAATGCTATAACCCCAAATTTGAAATCCCAAAAGATCAAAATTGTCAATTGTCTAAAATCCCCCAAATTCCAATCCCAATTGATTAAAAATCTGGAGGGGAGGGGAGGGGAGGGCGGATAGGAAGGGCAGCAGAATATAATAGTCACTAGTATTACTATATGTATATATGTGGCCGTATAACCAATGTGATCCTGCAACCTATACACATGGAAAAATGAGAACTCATACCCCATTTGAATCAAATGTATGATATGACAAGATCATTATATTGTCATGAGCAACTAATAAAAAAAATCCGAATGTAGAAATCCTTAAAGTCAAAATACTGAAAAGCACAATCTCCATTGAAAGAAAAGACTACATAGGGAGGTAGAAAGCTGAATTCTGGGGAAGGGATTAGTATGTGTTCAGTTGTATGTGATATAGTTGTGTCATATTAAGTAGAACAGATATCAGGAAACCTGATAAGGCATTATTTTGGTGTCTCGAGAGACACCAGAGATTAGTGTGAGTCTAAGTGGACCAGATGGGGATGATGTAGCCTAGTATGAGGCCAGGAGAGAACAAATGCAGAAGCTAAATTGGCCTCTCTTGAGAGCCTCTCTCTACCACCAAGGACACCAGAACTCCAGGCTCTTCAGCCTCTGGACTCCAGGGCTTATATCCCCTGCCCCTACCACCCACTCCACATCCTCAGATTTTGGCCTCAGACTGAACGTTACACCCTTGACGTCTGTCTTCGAGGCCTTTGAACTCAGACCAAGGCACTTTACTAACATCCTAGGGACTCCAGCTTGCAGGTGGACTTTTTTTTTTTTGGTTAATTTCATCAAAAGACTTGGATTGTTCATCTCAGTATTTCAGATGACTGCACTTACAAAGCTTGGTGAACACAATAACCAACAATGATATATATTTTATTTTGTGACGTATTTTTTATGAAACCCATGTGGCTGCCATTAGTATACCTGAGTGTTTATACTTGTAAAAAAATATATATGTATGTTGTTGTTGTCTGTTTTATTGTATAAAGTTACCTATGTTATATGCTATTGTGTTTTGGTTCCTCAGAAAATCCTTTTTAAAAAGGAACATAAATGTCTTTTAAAGAACTTTTCAAAGAAACTTTCCCAGAATTCCATTTTGGGGATTTTGATCTTTCAGGATTTTAGACTTTAAGGATTTTCATTTTGGGGGATTTTAACATTTGGGATTATGGCTCAACCTCTCCCCAATAGTTCATCAGCAAGAATTTTTAACAGTTCTTGGTCTCATGCTATTTGGGCTATGTAAGTTTTGCAGGAGTAGGGACGCTGGATTGAACTAAAAGAATGTAAAGAAAGGTTCTTTTTGCATGAGTCTCAAGTTGTGTGCAGCTGTTGAAATGCCTGTTACCCCTTCCTGGGAAGTGTCCCTTCTACTTCATCTACATAACACAGTGATATCCTTTCTGTACAGTGGGCTCCTCCATCTGATTAGTCACTGGTTGGTTCATAGTAAATCCCTTCTGGGCAATTTACGGGGTGGAAGAGAGAGAGAGAACAGCAACAGCAGACTTTGGGGGCAGAGCACAAATAAGAAAGATAATGTCTTGATGTTCCTTTTAATTCTTTTATTTTGAAGACTTTTAGCTTTACCCAAGAGTTGTAAAATCAGTATGAAGAGTACTCTTCACCCTGCTTCTTCTAATATTAACATCTTCCATAACCATTATCCATTTATTCAAACCTAAGAAATTGAAATATTAATTAACATTAATTCAGTTTCAGATTCTTCCAACTTATCCAGTGTTTTCTGTCCTGGAATCCAGGTTAGCTTACCACATTACATTGTGTCATCATTTGTCCTTACTCTTCCCAATCTCTGACAGGTTTTAAAATTTTTCCTCTTCTTTCACAATCCTGATACTTTTGAAGATTATTGGCCAGGTATTTTGTAGAGTGCCTCATGCTTTGGGTTTGCTGGAGGTGTTCCTTCTAACTTGACTGGGGTTACAATTTTGGTAGAAGAACCCCACAGGGTTGAAGCGCCCTTCTCACTGCCTCCTGTGAGGCTGTATGCTAGCAGCATGACTTTTCATTGGTAATGTCAGTCTTGATCACTTCCTTAGATAGAATCTGCCAGGTCTCTCCATTGTCAAGTTACAAATATTCTCTTATTTTATACATTAGAAGCAAGTTACTAAGTACAATCTACTCTCAAGAGGAGAGGAATTAAGCTTGATATCCTGGAGGGAGGAGTATCAAATGTGTTGCAGACACATGTTCAAACCACATCAATAACTAATAATCTTTGGCCTGGGAGAGATACTCGGAGGCTATGTGCATACTTTCTCCACCTGGCTCTGAGTCTCCAGTTCTAATTGTTCCTCCAGTCGATTGCCATCTTCTCCCTACTGGCACCTTTGTTTGTTTTTCAGGTTTACTCTTCTCCCTTTTCTACCCTCCTCTTCGCCCCACAGAACTTTCCTGTGCCTTTAGCTTGTGGTTGGGGATCAGAGATCTGAGGACAGGAGGAGGAGAGTGGAGTCAGGGAATTTTGTCCTTGCTTCCTCCTTGTCATCTCAGGCTCTTTGTGTCCTTGAAAGAAGGCAACTAGATACACATTGCTCCCCTGGCTCCAGGCTCTGGGATCTTGCCTCTTATCTTTCTGTGACAACTCTGTTGTTGGCCAAGGTCCTATCCTGTCCCTTTTAGTTTTTCACATCCTGCCTACACCTTTATTATTTGTCCCTTTGAAATAGCTCTCCTTGAACTATCTTCTATTGGGTGTGCCATCTGTTTCCTGTCAGGATCCTCCTGGTTTCTACATTGATCATAGTTTCCTCCATTATCCTTTTCAATGAATTCTCTTTTGAAAAAAACATTTTTTTTTCCAAAGTTACTTTAAATTGAGTTTCATTTCTCACAACCAAAATCATGCTGTCTCAGAGACTAAATGCTATTTTCTATAATTGCAATAATAAAATCTAACTTTTAATTTTAAATTTATTATATATTTTTATTGTTTATACCTTTATTTATTATTTATTTACTTTAAAATGAATAAAGTTGTATTTTTTATGGTGTGTAATATGATGTTTTGATATTTGTGTATGTCTCTGAATGATTAAATCAAGCTAATTAAATTATCTATTACCTCACCTTTACCTTCTTTCTTCTCAGTAAGACTATTCAAAATCTATTCTCTTAGCAAATGCATTCTAACTAGCTTTATACAACACTGCACTTTATTGAAGGCTTTTAACATCCATGCTTCCATCTGAGTCTTGTATTAATCTATAAAGTATCAATCAGGGATATATGTGCCTACTTGGCTAATGAGGAAACTGAGGTTTAAAGAAGTCTAGTGACTGATTTCAGACCACATAATTGGTATCTGGCAGGGCAGAGACTGGACCCCAGGTTATCCGATGACAGTTCTGACTTCTCAGAGCATCACCAAGCACCCTCTTATGTACATATTCTCCACAATTACGTCTGAGTTGTCATTGTCCACAAGCCATAAGCTGAGGCCTGTATTCCCATCACTTTCAGAAGTGAAGAATTGAAGTCCAAGGCCTAGGGTGGTACAGAAAAAAAGGAAAATTCGGTTTTAACTTTATAATTCTACCAGACATAGATGACTTATACTAAAATATACACTATTATTTTCCAAATGTTTTGTGAGGAAAACTTAGTTCCCCAAAATATCCCTAGCATGGAAAAGCTCCTTGACGATCACTGTTCACTTTGTTACATTAGATGCTCCAGGGACATCTGCAGCTATTAGCTGATTTCCTTATGTTTAACCCTGTTCTTTCCTAACTTCTTTTCAATAGAATTCCTTTGCTGTGTGTATGTACCTTAGGGGCATGGGAATAAAACACGAGTCTTAAATAGAAGAGAAAATTGTTCATAAAATATCATCCAAGTTGAATTTTCCTTTTCAGTCGCATGGGATTTATAATATCCTACAGTGTTGTCTACCTTATATCATATAAACAACTCCCTGCCATGCCGGCAAGAGAGAGGGAATGGTGAATTATCTATTTGGCTAAATCTACTGCCCAAAGTCACTGTATAACCCTAGACTTGACTTTGGCTCTGTGCAGACTTGTCTCCAACATAATAACTCCTAAGTTGCAGAGTGATTTAGAGGTAGATTAGGTTTCTTTTTATCCCATGACTTGGTGTTTCAACCTTGACCTAGTAAAATTGCCCTTTTTCAGAGGGAATTGGTAATGAAATCAGTGCCATCACTCAATTGCATATCCTTCAAAAAGTCAAAGAAAAAATAAAGAGTTTCTATGAAAGAAATTCCAGTGCAATATTTTAAGCCACAGCAAGTCAAGGAATGGGATAATTTAAAAAAAAATCACCATAAAAAATATGGACTATGGAACTTTTATTACTCCAAATTTCAATGACAATACTATATATAACTTAGAAAATTCCATTTTGAGAATTAGAGCATGAAAAAAGCCTCACAGTTCCTGGGCCTTTCTCTGGGCAATTGTTTTTCTGTATAACATGGTCAGGGGCCCCTCACCACCCAGAGGAACCTGGAAGTGTTGTGCTTGTGCTACTTTCATTCTGAAAAAAACTCAAATTTTTTCCTAAAATATATTTTGAAAATAAGATTGTTTTAAAAATCGATTATTTTCAAATGGGAGTGATTTTTATCCCCAGGGGGTATCTGGTAATATCCAGAGACACTTTTGGTTGTCATAACTTGATGAGGGGATGCTATTGGTATTTAAGGCCAGCTATTCTGCTAAACATCCTACAATGTGCAGGATAACTCCACAAATGAGCTGATCCAAAATCAACAGTGCCAAGGTTGAGAAGCCCTACTATTCTAAATGGTATATTGCTCATATTGGTATCTCTTAAAAGAAACACTAGTCTTGAGAATGCATTTGCTAATTAAAACATCTGCATTTTATTTGATGTTTGAAGATAAGGACTTGGAATTTTATCATGTCAAGTAGTTTTGGAATTGTAATCACGTAAAATGAGTGTAAGTATAATTTCATGGTACCTTGTTAATTTTTCAGAGACAAAAGAAGTCTCCTCAAAAGGATATAAAAAAGCCACTGACTAAATAAAACATAAGTGATGTTCTTGATCCATGGACACTAAACCCTCAGCCTTCATTTTCCCCATAAAATTAATGTCTGGTAATGGTTCCAAAGGAAGCACATACAACCAGGTGAACATGTGCTTCCACAGGCACGCGCACACACACACACACTCATCCACAACAGTGCAGTTCATGCTGTGCCTAAATTGTTTGCAAAGCATGGGAAGCAATTACAGAACAAATTCCGATTCTCAATCTGCCTCCATAAAAGACATCGGAACCTGAGAAGCTCCTCTGTTATTTATGGCTGGAGCAAACAGAACGCTTAACTATGCAGATAAACTTCTCATTCTTTTATATGAGGCAGCAAAGTAAACACCTTAACAGTTCATGGTTTCCAGAATGCATTAGTTAATCGGTCCAATATCATTCTAATTCTCCTCGTAGCTCATTGAGTCGGAGCCTGTGAGCAGATAAAATGTATCTTTAGCTACCATGTACTTATTCCAATGACTCTGGTTGATGGATGACTTTCTGATTTTTTGAAACAATGCCAGCTCAGAGCCTTGTGGCGGCTGCACAGTGCCCAAGATCTCTTGTTGTGCTTTGGGGCACAGGCAGGGAGGGGGTGAGGAGGGAGGGAGGAAGGGGGCTCTGCAGTACGAGGTCTGGCTCAGTCATTTTTAAAATCAATACTTGCTCTCCAAGCCTTAGATAATTTAGAGAACATAATTCAGAATTCTCCCTTTCAGCATGTATCCTCCATCAAAGGGGTGTTTTCATCCAGAGTCAGCACAATGCTTGTGTGACCCAGGAATGCACAGATAAGGTTAAAAAGAAAGAAAGAAAAAGTGCATTTATTCTCTATCTCTTTCTCCAAACATCTTTTTGGATCCAGGGTATGTGTGTCTGTGTGGCACATTGTGAATATCTCTACTTAGAACAGAGAACTTAAATTACGGTGGCACATGGTATTATTTCATATTTAAGGCTTTTTGGGGTTGTTTTCCATTATAAACCCTTAGCCTAAGGGATGTCAGCCTCAGATAATTTATTCCCAGCAGGTCAGATATAGGATACAAAAATTTCAGCCCAAGGGCTGTTAAATCCTGCTTTTCACCTCATTTCAGAAAGTGCCATCAATAGTAGTGTTTTGTTGTAAGGATAAATTTTTGTGTTCTTTTGCAGGGAAACAACAGGCTTCATTTGCTTAAAAACCAGCATGACACCTATTATTTAATCCTTCAGAATCTATTCACTAGCTTGCTCTAAAGAAGGAGCCCCAGTGGAAAACATCTTGGTCATTTAAGTACAAAGAGTCTGAGATTTTACAGCAATTTTCCAATACTAATTACATTTCATACTATCTATCATATGCATGGCTTGCAAAACCCTATTGATTTTAATGGATACTACTGCATTGGGAACAGGTTATTTTATGACATGTTGTGTTATAAGACCTCTATGAAATACCTAGATCTTAAAATGTGGGCACAGATATACTCTCAATTATCCACAAGTGGATTATCCACTTGGTCTATTACCCACAACATATTTTAAATTAAAGCTGCTGTCATTAGGTGACTCAGTAGCCCTAGGCCAATCTCTATCATCAGATTTTTGTGCAACTGGAAATGCAAATTAATTTTGATAGCTTTTGCTAACATAGTTAGTTGGCCTTTCTACTGGAGTTGGTCCCCAAAATGTAAAGATAAAGGACTTGAATATTATGTCTTGTCTTGAATTATTCTTGTCACAAATTCCTTGTTTTTGCAAGAGAAATCAAGAAAGCGACTATAAACATCGGCTCATTGACGTGTTGTAAATACATAAAGTATCCCAAGAAATAAGCATTGCTTGGAACTCTCTATAAATGATTGACAAAATAATATGGGCTGAAATGCTACTCGCTTTGTGAAGTCTTCTGGTATTCTGCCTTTCAGAATTGTTCACTTATTTTTCTGGGGCAGGCTTGAGTAGTGAAACAGGAGTGTGGTCTTTGGAATCAGAAAGACTTGGACCTAATTCTGTTTCTACTACTTACTAGCTGAGTGATTTGGAAAAAGTACTTCACCTTGAGACTTCCTTTCCTTATAGGTAGAGATTGATGCACTAATATCTATGAAAAAACAATACAAGCACAATTCATAGCTCCGTGTTTGGCAAATAACATGCACTGAACATAAGCGCATGTCTTTTCCTTTCTCTTCTCATATCTAATTTTCATTAGATTCTTGGTTCTTTGAAAACCATGCTTCATTTGTAATTCTTGATTGAGACTCCTGGTGTTCAGTTGATCACCTTATATATAGGATTTATAATAGTTTGCTCAATGAAAGTGTGAATTAATTTTTTTTTGTTTTATATCTGAAATAAACTATAAGTTTTTAATTTTTTACAAATTTTAAAAAATTATTTTGCTATTCATTTCATAGAAAGAATGAAAGCTGGTCAATGTTTTTATATGTAAATACTAGTAACCAGTCATAGGCTTTTCTTAAGTAAACAAATTTATCCTTAAGAATATTAACATATGTGTATAATGTGTTATATACACATAAAGATTAAATAACAACTAAGATTAGCCCCAAGAAGACTCCTTACCAAATTCATAAATTGTTTTATTTCCTTTAGAGATATTCTCTAGGCTAAATTGTTGAAATAAAATTTCTTGCCACGATTAATATAATATATATTTTAAATTTATAATATTTAAACCAAATTTAGTTAGGAATACAGCTCAACAAAGCTTCCAGAGACTTATAATTTTAATGAAAGCAGAAGTCCTTACTGTAATAAACAACCCTGGGAAGTCAGAGATTTTTTTCATTGTGTTTCTTAGCTGTAAAATACTCCTTTCTTTCTTCATGTGTCCATTTGAATTAAGATATTAATTTTGTGCTTTCCCTGTCCATGGTACTGACTGGATCTTGTGGTAATAATCAAATATTGCCGTGAAGCCAAGCTAGGATAACTATTCTTGCATTCCTGGTGCAGGCTTAGATGACTGGCAGTGTAATAGCAATATCATTCTTATCAATGTATTTGCTTAATTTGTGGACTGCATATCAATTTTACTTAAAAACCGTAATTACAAAAGTAATATATGCTTATATAATATCATAAAAGCATATGTTCTAAAAAGTTTTTCCTTCATTTAAGCAGGCATACTTTCACTTACAGCTCTTTGATGCTAAAGGCATATGGATCTAGAAAACTCGTGGGCTTAATCTATTTTAAGTCTGTAATTATATTGTGCAAACATTTATGGATACATCTTTGGAAAGAAGCATTCATTCTTTCATCTTTTCCCAACATCTGTGTATTTAAATCAACAATAAAATCGCCAGACATTTGGATTTTTTCTACTGGAATGTCTCTGATTTACTCTGACAGCTTGAGTAATTCAATCAAAGACATCGCTCCTCTTTATTTCAGTAATGAGAGAGACTCACTTATCTGAAACCTGTGTTACAGTCATCTCACAACACAGTACTAATGAAATAGACAAATAAGTGGGTCTTTCTTGGTTGCCTGCATGCAACAGCTTAAATACATAAGTGCATAGCAACAATATGTGAATAACATATCAAAAATAAATATGTTCAAGTGCAGCAGGATGAGTGGGTTATGTGGGGTCAGTGTGGTGAATGGGGGTTAATTTCTGTTCAGTCAGGTGAGGTACAAATGCATCAACTTTGCTGGAAAATGGCTCCAATTGTGGCTGAATGGTCTAGTTTCCTGCGGGATACAAGCAGCCTATTATTTCATGTTTTTAAAAGGCTTGTTCAGTTTTGACCATTTGGATGGGAATCAATACAATCGAGGATGGGGACAAATATTAGAGATAACACCATGCACATCACTGAGACCAGGTTTTTGTGCCCATAATTTCTCCCATAACCCCGGGGACAAACCCCTTTTGGTCTGGGAGTGCCAGGAGCTAGATGGTCTACTTCATTATTACAGACCTCACTTCATTACTGATAAGATGATTTAGGGTGAAAACCAGAGCTGGTAGTCCTTTGGCTACCTAACTTAAGCCATGATTGAAGTGAATCAGTCAAGAGGAAACAAAGTTGTTCCACGGTGAATTTGAGCTAACCAGAATAGCTGTCTGGAAAAGACAAGCTACCACATGAATTTTATGTAAATAATGTAGATTTCCTACAAAATCTGCTAAAATTAGTCAGAAATATGATGGATCTTTATGTTGCATAGTAGGTAAGGTGGAGCTATAAATAGATGAACCAGGTTTTCCATTGTGGTTTGTGAAAATGATTTCTAGCTCATCTATTTGTAAATTTATTTATAACGAGTTATTTAAGTCCTACAGGCATTTGCAGAACATTATGATACCCACAAAATAGGAATGTTACTTCAGACACTTCAGGAAATGTCCCAAATCACAGGTATTGGATTACTGGGATTTCACTTGGTAAGGTATGTGTCTGAATCATTTTAATTTAAAGATAGGACTATACTGGTCAAGTTTTCTTTGAACAAATAAGAGAGACATGGTAATTTTGCTATTATATTTAGGTTTCGCAAAACACCAAATATAATTTAGTAACATACTTCATGGTATGATTTTTTTGTACTTGAATTTGCCAGGCAGTTGCTTCATTTTCTACATTACCCACTACAAAATCAGTGCAATAAAATCATCAAACTTGACAGACTGAAATCTGAGTTGATGCTAGGTCCCCTAGCTTGAATAGTTTGGTTTCTATTTTTTATTTTTTGGTTCCATGAAATTGCACACCACAGCAGCTTCACACAAACCTAGCCTCCAGCTCCTCCTATAGCATATCAAAATGAGCTTTGCTGCAATAGGAATCTTTGTCCATTTGCCTGAAGTGACTGTCATCTCTGAGCTGAAGAGCCATAGAAAGATGATCTAGAGAACATGATATTTCTGATCCGGTCTTTTTTTTTGGCAACTGCAAACAGAGAAATCCTGGACAGTTGACCAAAAATACCTGAACATGAATCTAGTATAGGGATTACAACTGTTGGCAGTGCCAGGAAGGGAGGCAGATAGACCATTCCTACAAAGCTGCTAGGACCATCTTTCTAGGAAAATCAGTCATCTTTGAAAATAGTATTATCAAATACTTTTAAAAATAAAAAATTTAAAAAGTAGCCTGTGAAGTGTTTACTTATGAGAATCATAAGGTAGAGAAGCAAGACATGGAAAACACAACTAGTATCTACATAAGAAAGAATCAGTTTTGTGAGGAACTCTATGAGAAATTGGGAAGTAAATAATTACTAAATTAAGAAGAGCTAATTTATTAAATTTTGCTGAATTGTCTAAAACATCTTGTATATAGGGACTAAATAGGACCATCTGCATAAGACTGGCATTAATAAAAAAAACTAAGAGTTTTTGTTTGTTTGGGGTTTTTTTGGTGTATTGTAATTAAAAAAGCATTTAATATTCTACTCTTACCAAAATTCATCTGCAGTAATTGTGTGAGATGATAATTTAAGATTACTTTAAAGAACTAGAAATTTTCATATTCTTCTCTTGGAGGCTACTTTGCATCTTAGACAACTCCAGTATTTTTTCTTAAATGAATCTACAATCCTTACATTCAAGTAGGAAATGCTTCTAAGCCCGTTTTGTGCTATAGGAAAAATTGAAATGCTTTCTGGTGTCCATCCCACCCTCCCCCACAAACCAAGTCACTTTGTGGGCCTCATATCTCTTAAACCACCTGCTAATCATAACAATTGCTAATTTGAGCCCTTTTTATAAAAGTCACTTCTGGTGACACTGACAATGCCATCTAGTTTGCGAAGGCCATGTGGCCAGCCCCCCACCCATCTTAGCAGGCTGCTGCTGTGCCTTTAGCTGGGGTCTCCATTGTTCTCCGGGCCTCTGCTGACCATAAGCAATTCCTTCTTCCCTAATCTCAGGGGATCTGCTTCTTTCACAATGGGGGCAGGGCCGTTTGCTTTGTGTGCAAGATAATCTTCCATAGAATTGTTCACATATGCAAACATACACGTAAAAAAACCCTGACCTCTCTGAATGTGTAAGGATATACATATCTCTATGTGGGTACACATATTTGCACACAGAAACATTTTACTATTAGGACTAACATTGGTTTATTGGTCCTGCATCATACCTAGAGAATCGGCTTTTAAAATTTGGTAGCCTAGATATCTTTAAAAAATGATTTAGGTTTCTTCTTACCTTGTTTTTACATTATGATTTTGTTCTTCCTAGACATGGTGTGTCTGAGTTCTCCTTCACCTAAGCTTCTGGAAGCCTCAGTCTACTGTGCCATGCATTAGAAAAGCATTTGGGAAAGGAATGTGAGATGGAGGTAGATGCATGTCCCTGCCCTGGATAATGATTGGAATTGAGGAATTGATCATCTAAACTCGGCAGGGCTGTGCTCTGCTTGGGGGCCTCCTTTGGCTGCAGAGCAGATAAAATTTACTGGATTTCCATGTATGAACCTTTGTAGTCACACTCCACTCTACTTTGATGGATTTAAAGCTGGTCATTATGTTATGGGGCAAGTTAGAGCAGGAATAAAAGTGGTTCGTTCCAACCAGCCATTTTAATCAGGAGACGGTGCTATTCTGTTACCATTAAAGCTTGCCATATGCCATAGAAAGGGATAGAAACATACTCTGGACATTTAGGGCAGATTGGAAAAAAAAATGTTTGATTTTGTAGGGAGGCAGGAGGAGGTCATCCAAAACTATATTTTAAAAAAATATATTTACCTGCCTTAGAAGCAGGACAATTTTGGTAAGCCTCCTTTAGAATCACGTCTCTCTTTTCCCCTAAATGTTGAAGTAAATTAAAAAAACAACAACCCTCTGTTCTCATTTTGATAGTTTTGCCGGGAGCTGCGGTGCTCTGGGGCTACCAAGCACGCCGAGAGCGCCCCCTAGGCGTTAACACGTGGCACTGCAGGAGGAAGCTGCTGCGGATCCATCAGGCTTCGCTCTGTAGGAGTCCAAACCCACGCACAGAACCCTGGCAGCCCCAAGACTAGAGGCTTCTCTCTAATCCCGGAGGCGAAGATGAGCTCGCAAGCGTCTCCTCCTATTTCAGTAATTTTAGATCAAGCCATTTCTGGGTGACTTTCTTTGTCTACTTATGACAAAGCTGTTTTGGAAACCGATGTTGAAATAAAAATCAAATATGCTGGCTTCCAGAGGTCCTTGCTGATGTCCTTACCGAGGCTTAAGGCACCTATTCTGTGGTTTGTCCTGTGTCTCCTGGTGCTGTGAGATTTGACTGGCACTGCCCTTGCCTGGGAGGGAGAGCCCCACTCTGGGTATCTTGGTGATGACAAGGTTGCCTCCACCTTGTAGAAAGGATGCCTCTTTAAGCTTGTGGGCAAGCACCCAGTGAAGTCACCTGGACCTATGTAAATGGTCACCATACTTAGTCACCGAAGGCTTCAGCTTTCATTCTGGCTCTTTTGCTTAAGAGCCTTATGATTTTGAGTTAGTCACTCCACCTCTCAGAGCTTCAGGCTAAATTCTATATAAATGGAAACAATTTGATCAGATATTCTCAATGGTTATTCTCAGTTAAAAAGCATATCTTTAACCATAATACTGAAAATTTTCGTCTTAAAATTTGGTAACCAAGTTAATAAAATACTTCATTGGAAGGTCCCAATTGGTCAAAAAAAAAAAAAATAGAGGGAATTTGTTGGAGGTGGATGTATCTATTGGCTTTAACCAGCAAAAAGCCTATTTGACTCACTCTATGGCGTCTTCATAACTAACCTGAATTCCCATTTGATGTTGCTCTTCAAAGGTGAGCCAAGTTGTCCAAATTGAGTGATGTTTCCACATTTTGATGCTCACTTTCTGGCCACACTAATCAACAGTCACATTGATCCAAATGGTGGTGCTCTCATACCCTCTTTCCTTCCTGCCAGTTGGTTGCCTGATCACTGTTGGATAAATGGCCTTCCAGTCACAAGGTCACTGTGGGCAGTTTCTCTGGGATGGAAGCCCTGGAGTCACTTTTTCTTAAGACCAGCTCATCTGCAGCAACTTGTCTATCTAGCTGACTGGAAAAGACTTACTTGTTTTTACATTTGTGAAAGCTGCTCTAAGCTGAGCAATTGAAGGAGAGGAGTCTATGTGCCTGCCTGAATGGGGATAACAGGGAACTTCCCAGAGGTGAGGTTTGTGATGGTGTCAAGGCTGCAGGTCACAGATGTTGGGATTTAGGTGTTCAGGTAAGAGCAGAGCCCAATGCCTCAACAATAGGACCAATTTGGATTTTTGGAAAATCCAGGTAGCCATTCACTTAGTTAAGGGTTGTAATTTGCCTATCCATAATAATGATAGTACTGCTGAGCACTTTCCCTTTCTTAGTTAAAACACCATTGTTCTCTTTATACTGGGTGTCTTTGCCCAAGCTTTCTCTTTCCCTAAAAGTCCTCTTTGAACTTGTTCAGTGGGCAAAGTCTCAAACCAAAATCTTCTGTACCACCTAGGTGTTCTGAGCACTCTGAGTCTCCTCTGACATTACAATGATATTTTGTTCTATAGTAAGCATTGATAGCCAGGTGATATACACAAGTATGTCTCTACAGTTGCTTCAGTATTGAAATGTTTGTATTATGCAGTCCTAGCCCCTAGGATGCTCCCCATTGCCCTCCCTCACCTTTCCCCAAGCCTCCGTAAGTTCCAGTTAGGACTTGCCTCTAGGGGAGGGGACTCAAAGCCAGAGTCAGCCTCTGCTGATTGGCTGGAGCCTGAATTTTATAAGCTTTTGATTATTGTTAACATTACCTCAATTAGAATTATTATTTGTTTATCCCATTAGACTACTATTCCTAGCACCAAAAACACGAAAAATCTGAAATTTGGTGGCGGATGGAATGGATTTTTCAACTGCCCTTTTATGTATCAGGTTCCAGCTAGGTGATCTGCATATATTACAGGAAGTTGATAGTAATATTACTTTCTATTTCATATCATTGTTGGAGAAGTTTCAAGGAAGGATGTCAACCAACTGAGTCTTATATTGTAGAGGTCAAGATTTTGACAATGAAGTTGGATAGTCCTAGAAGAGAATGGGCTCCAGGAGATGAAGTAAGAAGTGATATAACCAGGGGCAGGCGCTTGTGTTTGTATGGTTTTGGTGAGCAGCAAGTTGTCTCTCTCCTCCCATGCAGCATCCCTAGTGGACAGGCTTTCCAAGGAGTATACTTCCATCTTGGCAGGTGGGCCAACTGTGCATGATTTTAAACCTCTAAGTGCTATGACTTTTGTAATGAGAAGTCTGGGAGTCCTCACATGGCACCAAGGAAGGAAAGCCTACTATCTTTAGCTCCCTTTCATGGTCTTTGGCAGTGACACCTCTGTGTTGATGTACATGGGCCAAGGTTAAAAGCCCTGCCCTTGTTTTTTGATACCACAAATGCTCCAAATTCTTTCCTAATCCCATAGAGAAATTGGAGAGAGAGCATTAATAATACCAGAAGTTGAATTTCTTTCCCACCGTGATACACAGTAGGAACTTATAGCCAGATTTAAGATTTGACTTAGAAAAGCAGAGCAATATGACATTGATTTTATGAGTATGGTAAATTCACACTATTAACATATATTGTTTCAACAAATAAGTAATTAGGCAAGAAATGTATAGCTCATTTGAAATCATTGTATCTTAAGAACATAAGCTACTTCTTTTATGGGAAGATTTTTGGTTAACTAGGTTTTGGGGAATAGATCTTCAATTTTTGTGGTTCATACTTGGAAGAGTATCATGTGCTTCTATATTTATGTATTTTCTTCAACTATTAAAGCAAATTATTGTAAATCTCTTAATTAGATGCAGTTGTTTCATATGTCACAAGAATCTAGTATTTTATCAGAAAATTCGATTTAGAAACAGTAATTTCTTGTCATGTGTTGAGGGAAAATTATTTAAACTTAGAAGCAAAATAATTTTTTGGAATCATATATCAGTTAAGTAGACAATCTTCTTGGTTATTTGTTTATGCTTTTAGTTTGGTTCAGTTTGACTCAAAATATGAGGATGGATAGAATCATTTCAGAAAGTATATATGGCTCAACATATCTTGTTCTTAGACTAACTTTTGGAATTGACAATCTATAGGAAGTAAAGTGATACATTTGGGATGCCTATAAAGTTGCTGAAAGCTTTCTTTACTTCAAGTAATAATACCTCATGTAAGAGCCCCTTAAAGTTCCTAAAAACCTCCACAATAATCCAGAGAAGTAATCATTAAAGGTAACATTGTACCCATTTCTCAGGCAAGAAAACATAAATTCAGTAGGTTAATTGATTTTGGATAACACAGGGTTAAACAGAGTAGAAAGGCTGAGATCAAGTGTGGCTTCATTATTCTTCCTTTGGTGCACTGTCATTATAACGGGTGGCTTGTATGGAAGCTAGCAATCATATTGGATTGGCAAAAAAGGGTGACAAATTGGGGCCATCTAAGATCCATGCAAGCCATTGAGAACTTTTCTAGGCATAGGCTCAGGAAGGTAGCAACCTGGGGGATGCTAGAACTCATTTGCAACATGAATTGAGAAGTGTTCAACACACCCGGACCAACCCAGTATGCATGTGATAAAGTAAATTACACTCTTTTCCAGATTTTGTTGCTTTCAGTAAATCTCTGTTGCTCATGTGTTTCCTCATCTTCCTTCAGCTTCAGTCATTTCCTCAGCTCTCCACAGAGAGGATTCTAGGCCAGGAAGGAACAACTTATGTGCAGTATAGAAAAGATGAAGAAACATGATTTAGTTAGAGTGCACAACTGGGGCTGGGGTGCTGCTAGAAGTCACATGGAGGTGACTACCAGTTCCTCTCATGTGCTCATACACATGCTTTTTGTGTTGAGGACTCAAGTGCAGCTTCAGAAGACACCACTCAGATACCAGCCCTCAGAGCTCTGAAGGAAGAACTGAAACAACCCAATATGGTCACGGCTATTCTTGATAGGTCATCTGGCATTGGTCAACAAAGAAACATCAGCTTAGCTATGCAATGGTAGAACAAGGATCTTGGAGGCTCTGTGGAACGAAGGCCCAAGGTTTTTAGACACATAGCCCTGGATTCAAAATCCTGTTGTGGCATATGGTAGCTCTGTGATGTTAGGCAAGTTCCTAGGTCTTTGTTGTCTCACTTTCCTTATCTGTAAATAAGGATAATAATGACTACTTCACAAAGTTGGTGGGTGGGGGTTAAATGAGGAAATGTATGTATATGGCATTGTGCTTGGCATGTAAGAGCTCATCAAAAGACAGGGTTATCATCACTGCAAAAGAGTTTTGTTTGCTGTGGGATTGGCATTGAGAGTAGCATTGGTTCAAGATGCTCCTAGATTATAATTAAGGTGGTTACAAGGAGGGGGAAAAAGAAGAAAGAAAGCATAGATGGCAGGACAGAAGAAAGAAGGAAGAAAATAGCTACAAACTATTCTCCATCCTATATTCACCCTTTTAAATACACACACACACACACACGTATATAATGGTGAATTGAATCCATCCTTATACCAGCTGATACTTTAAGTTTTGACAATAAAGATGATGATGGGAAAGAGTCTATGGTTCTACCTGACTTGGGCATGAGTTAGAATTTGCTGGAATTCTGCCTTCATCTTCACTTGAATCCAGATGTACAAAGGCATCCCCCAAAGACTATATATATATGATCTTTTCACATTTACAAAGCTCCTTTAGAATTCACAAAGCACCATGAGAAATAAACAGAGGAAGCATCACTGTTAGCATTTTATGCATGGGGAAACTGATTCTCAAAGAGCCAAAAACATGGGGAGGCTGATGCGTTGCCTAGCACACAGCCGATACTGACTTCCTTTGTCTTCACTCTTCAAAGAGCTAGTTCATTCTTGGGTCCCCTGGCTCTAGATGTTTTAACTTTGTGTTAGGACAGTGCTATTTTCAATAATATATCATTATTCATATGGAAGTCCTTCTGGCATTTGGGGGTTCAAACGCTCTTCAGGCCCTTTGCTTACCAGGCCCAAGTTGCCTGTGGAATCTGGAGTCCCTGGTGCTGGCTAAACACTGTTGCCTTTGTTGTGACAGGATGTATACCTCTGCTTTTTCTGACTTTGGACTGGCAGAAGGCCTGCATGAGATTTCTCACCCAATTGCCAAATATTTCAGAACCTGACACAAACTCTCAGGAAATGCTTTTAATCTGAATGTCATAGTGTGGGCAGTGGATGAGCTGGATTGCTCTGACTTGGCTGTGTAGACAATGTCATCCAGTTTTCCCCTATAGATAGGCTCCAATTTATTCTAATTACTCTCCCCCACCTCCTCCACCTCCCACTAATACATTAGACACTGGATTTATATTTTTTCTTCTCACCTTGAAATTTTCATCTACAGAGGAGACAAAAAAAAATCAGAAAACAATATAAGCCTTAGAAATCTATGTTTAGTTTGTAGTGATGAATCCTAAGTACTTTCTTGCACTTGGAGGTCTGTTGCTAAAAGAAAGGGTTACCTAAAAATAGACTTGTTCTTGGAAACTGACTTAAAAGTTGTGTCAGGCTTCCTTTTTGCACAGGTCAGATTTCCACAGTCAGACAATTTTCCAGACAAGGCAGCACTCACCCTCCTCCTTACCTGGTATTTTCTGTGGCCTGGCCAGTCAGATAACTGCTTTTATTCTCCAATCCCCTCTGGCCTCTGGATTGTTTCAGGGAGAAGCTCTCATTTGGATAGCAAGCGTCTGAGGTTGCACTGGTGAGGAAAGGGCACGCTCTGCATTAGTCCTTTATGGAATCTCAGTGCCTGCTGGGGGCTGGCTCTGCCTTAGTTATACAAGCCATTGCTTTTGAAAGGGAGATGGAGCCTTCGTTTACTTTCCTTCTTGCAACATAATGCTCATGCATTTATTCACTTGTCTGCACATTGACTCTTCAAATATATACATATGTATATATGTATATATAAGGCTAAATTCTGAGGCTGAATTCCTGCATTCAAAGAGCTTGAAATAATGCTTAGTACATTATGGGACTCACTCCTCCCTTCACCATAGGGAGAAACTGTATCAAGAAACATTTTTCCCTAATTTTAGGCTTTTTATCCCTTCTCTCCCAACTCTCTCCTTACCTCACACATGGCCAGATCTCTCACAGCCTCCAAAACTAAGCTCTTCATTGCCCTTCTTCCGGGCAGCTTTTCATGATCACCCTCACCCAGCACCTTCCTCTGAATGCCCGTAATGTTTTTTCTTCACATGAATTTTATTTCTACATTTTTCATATGGTTATTTACATATATGGCAATAATTCTAATCTAAAATTGAAATTTTAGGCAATAGGTGCTTAATAAATATTTGTTGAATGTTGAATGAATGTTTCTTTTCTACTTCTTTAAAAGCAGCTTTCAGCTGAAGAGAGGTTGAATTGCTGCCAGAGAAAGACACATTAAATTATTCCAAGGTTAGTGAAACAAAAATGTTGGGATGACAGCGTCATGCCCTTTTGGGGCTATGTTGCCAGTCCTGTGAACAAAAATAATGGTATTATGTTGCATCCTGGTGACTGAAAAGGGGAAGGTGATAAAGAAGATTTTAATATGTAAATGCATTTTTCATGTCCCCTGGAGAAAAAAAAAAAACCAAAAAACTGGGTATATAAATACAACAAAATTAGGCAAACAGTCTTTTGATAAAAGTTAAGCAAAATATCCCTGTTTGTTTCACTTCCTTTGTTAAGTCAGCCAAAATGTTTACTTCTGTGGTTCATGAGATATATTAGAGGGGAAATGCTGATGACTGAGATCTTACAGTACCTTGACTCATCGTTTTAGACTTTAGTTACAATAGTGCTACATCATAGGCATGGGTATAAAAGGGTTATACCCATAGGGTTTTCAGTTGCATTTATTTTAACCCCAAGCTAAATCTGTTCAGATTTTCTTTTTTTGATAAAAGTCTCTGATATCATCTTTCTCATTTTGTGAGTGAATTTACTACAAGAGTACTTGGTATTAGAATATAGAAAGAATAGGCTTTGAGTCTCAGCTCCTTCCTTTTTATAAAGCTTTGGACATCTTTAATGTCAGTTTCCTCATCTGTAAATGGGAACAATAATGATCACATTTGTCTTTATAGGTTATTGTATGGATTAGATAAGATGCTATAGAAATCATATAGCACATCCTGGCATAGAAGGCTCAATAAATATTAGTTCAGATGATGGTAGTGATAATGAGAAGAATATAGTCTGTATTAGTTTCCTATAGCTGCTGTAACAAATTACCATGGACTGTATGACTTAACAAATTTATTCTTTCACAGTTCAGGAGGCCAGAAGTCTGACAACAAAATATCAGCAGGGTTCATTCCTTTTGGAGGCTCTGAGCAAGAAGCCATTCCACACTTCTCCTCTAGCTTCTGGTAGTTGCTAACAATCCTTGGCATTCTTTCCCTGATAGATTCATCTTCCCAATCTCTGTCTCCATTCCTGCATGGCAGTTTCTTTTCAGTATCTCTCTCTGTGCCTTATCCTCTTCTTAAAAGGTCACTAGTCATTGGATTTAGGTTCTACCCTATTCCAGTATGACCTCATCTTATCTTAATTACATCCTCAAAAAACTCATTTCCAAATAAGGTCACATTCTGACATTTTGAGTAGAGACGAATTTTGAAGGACATTGCTCCTCCCACTGCATAATTATAAAAACAAAATGAGGAAACATTTATAAAACAAAATCCTAAGTATATTTAACAAATGAAAGATTATAATTAGATAGGTCATAGGCAATATAGGTTTTATTGACAAGGTCTAGCTCTTCATTTTTTTTCTCTTTGGGTAGGTTTGTATAAAAAAAAAGTAGATAATTTTTGAGAAAAATGGTGTTTTTCTGTTTCACTCAGGTTATAATTTGGCCTTGTTATTCAGCTTACTAGGCCAGATCTTTATTCAGTATCACCCAAGAAATCATTAGTTTTGTCTAATCAAAGCCTCTTGTTAATGGACAGTATTCATGCATCACACGCTTTCATGAATTCAAGACCAATTCAGGAAGAGTTTTAAGTGCTGTGAAATTCACAATACATGGGCACATTGATGAATGCAATATGGTTCTGCTTTAGTGATTCAGAAATGTGTCAGGGCTATGCATTTCAGATTAGAAGGAAATAGCTGTTCTCTTTACTTTAAAGTTAATAAGTGATTTGGGGCAGTAACTGGGTTCACCCATTTACTTTATACTTCTACATTTCTCTACATAATCATGGTTCCCGGCAGGAGTTCAGTACATTATATCAGAGACCAGGGGAGGAGTCTCAAATGGCTTGAATTCAGAGCACTCTAGGCATTGTCCTTTCCATGTGATCTCCAAAGAAGATATACTCATTCCAGGGGGAGAAGAAAATCACTTTCTATAGAGATATAAAATTTAACGATTTAATGTGTACACGGTGATTGAGATGCTTAGATGAAATGCAAAACAATGCTTACTGGAATTTCAAATCATTCCCCTCTTCCTTTTTTTTCCCCCCAACTACTTTATATTTATTGGTCAAGTCCTATTGGGACCATTAGAGTGATTGTATCATGTTTCCATTTTAAATCTCTATTTTCAAGTATTTTTGACATATGGTGTATGTTTCAAAGCCAGAGGGGATTTTATCTTAAACAAAATATGAGGGAAAAAATACAGTTGTATATATTTTACTTAAGGGAACAAAATAAAATAAAGCAAAAGAAGTTCCTGCTCTCAGATAGTATTTTTTTACCTCTATAACTTAAAAATAAGATTTTTTTAAAAAGCAGGATTTTGTTGATTTTCACATCATCATTCATTTGTATTAGGATTGGGGACTCAAAAGCAAAGAAGGGATTGGTTATTCAGAGAGAGAACAAGAGTCAATAGCAATGACTAGTTGGGAATAATTAATGTTGCCACAGAGACAATGTGTTGAAAAGGTCTCAGTGCTGGTTCCTAGTGCTATCACCATTTAGTTACATAGGCTTTTGGTCCATAGATTTCCTTATGGCTATTTCATTTTTTTTTGTTACCTCAGCTTGTTATTATTGAGAAAAGCTAAGGAGCCCCAGAAGAAATCCAGTAACCTGGAAATTTTCAGTTTGAATTTAGCACACTCCAAAGGAAAGGCAAACTATTTTCTCAAAATATTCTTCACAAATTTAGGTTCAAATTTTTTCCCTTCAGAACTACATAAAAATATGAAATAAGTCTATAAAATATAAATATAGGATGTCATCTAAAAATGGCTAGATTCTCTACATCTTACCACAGCCTTAAAATTTGGACACAAGGTTTGTGTGTGTGTGCGCCTGGGGGGGGCGGGGGCGGTATCTTACAAACTTAGACTGGTGATAATTTGCCTATGTTGCTAACCCCTCTGTCCTAAGTAATCCCACAGAGATGAACTTACACACCCTTCAAATATAGGGAAAAAATTTTAATCGTTGACATGCTGTATCTCATTATAATGTATTTTGTCTTGACTCATGACTGCTGTATAATAAATGCAATTACTTTGGTTTCCTTTTTTGTTTATATAAACCGATTTCCAGTGAAAGTGGAGTTGCAAATTCCCATGAATGAAGGCAGTGAGTAAACCTTAATTTCCTCATCATGACCTCATCAGAATATGTGTGTGTGTGTGTGTGTGTGTGTGTGAAATTTGTTATTCTATGGAGGAAGAGAGCAACCCTTTTATAATTAGACCCCCCTTGGGCCTCAAGGGTGTCCCAATAAAGAAAATTTCATACCCCGATGTGCTTCCCACCTCTTCATTTCTTTGTTCTATCACCCTGTTGTTAATAACACCCTGCAGCAAAAAAATGTTTGTGAAGCTAAGAGCTGTCCAGATAAGAGAAAAGGTCATGATCCCCCTCCTGTGTGTTCATCAGCCAACAAACACCAATCTGAAAGTAAGAGGATGCCTGTCAATATGGAGTGGGCAGGCGGCAGCTTACCATCAAATTGAAGGCAGCAAATGCTCACACAGTTGTACTGGGCTCCAACCCTAACCAAAAATCAATATTCAACAACGTATTACAATACGAAGGGACTGAATCATAGAAGGCAGGGGTGGAGGGAGAGAACACATGGGCAAAGCTTTGTAAATGTTAAGAATGAGGAATGTGGGATATTTCCCACCATCTTCAGATTTCCAAGATGAGTGTGTTATAGACCACTAAGTGAATAAAATAGAGTTGGAGAGCCCAAGGCACACACCATTATTTTGTTTATGTACAGCATGGCAGATTTCTTAAATAACCCTTGTATAACTAATAAAATGGGGAAAGTAAAGATGCTTACTTGATTTCAGGCCTAAATTTTAAGACCAACGAATATTATTAAGTCGTGTGTATTTTGTAATCATTGACTTAGATCATTGTGCAAACAGTGATGGTCACAGGATAAATGGCATCCTTAGGATGAGGTGGTAAAAAGATCCTTTTAGATAAGGTTTTAAAGGATTGAGTGAAGAGTCATAGTTTTTCCCATATTAGTTCAAACAAAGCCCTTTTCTTCTTTCTCTGGAGTGTGGCTCTGAGGAATCACTCACATGGTGGGAAAATGCTCTTTCAGAAAGCTATCAGACCCTGTGGGGTTAAGAGTTTCCTCATCTGCAGGCCAGAGAACTAATTCCTACCAAGCATGAGGAGCTAACCAAAGAGGAAAATGGATTTAATTTTAAAAAGGGAAATTATATAAAACTTCTTTATTTGTATATATGAGTTGCTTCCTATAACTATGTCTGTCACTCTGTTCTTTAATAACCTTTAAATAACATTTCTTTGCGGGGG
>NW_026000229.1:26780381-26807050 GCF_001458135.2 Marmota marmota marmota | reverse complement strand
TTTACTGATTTTACGTTTAGTATTTCATTGATTTCTATTGAGAGAGAGAGAGAGAGAGAGAGAGAGAAGACCAACCAAACCAAAACATCTAACAGAGAAGCTAGTGAAGGAATGAGGCTTGGGGACCTTCCTGGGTTTCTGCATCATCTTCTTTGAAGTATATATGCTGCCTTGGAGGCCTGGAGCTCAGCAAGAGTGCTGAACCCACTCTTTCCTGCTCTCTCTCTCTTTCCCTCTCTGCCTCCTTTACTTTCTCTCAAACACAAGAGCCCTACTGCAGAGACAGAAGAAAGGGCAAAAAAAATGTTGAAACTCTCATATTATGAACTAGCATGTCTATTAGTGATTTTGCTATGATTTTCAGGGAGAAATAAAAATATTAATTAAGAAGGCTGGGTAAGATTAAATGTTCAAGTTTTAAGGTTAACAAATTGAAAATGAATGACATAAGAGAGTAACTATAGTTTTACCTTTATTGCATGCTACCAAGTATTTTTTTTTTTAAATCCTGCATGGCATAGTTTCTTAGCCTATGGTTCAGGATGCAGGGTCTTTCTCACATCTGGGGACAAACTACGTAGTGAAGCAGGTAAAGGAATGTGCAGCACCCTGAGGAACCCTGGCAGCTCCCATGAAGTTGAGTGAAAGGTGCCAGGAATGGAGTTTTCTCTTTCGATTAACAGCTGCTTAAGCAGCTATCTGGAGAAAGCTTTTACAGAAAACTGCAGGTCAACCTATACCAGGTCAACTCTATGCCTTGAAGAGTAAGTATACAGCATTCCCATTCAGCACATAATACAATGCTCTTCACACAGAAATAAATCAATAAATGCTGTTGACTGGTGACTGACTTTACTTAATGCCTACCCTTTTCGAGCCTCACACTGCTTGCACAGTGTTCATTCACTGAGTTTTTGAGCAACCCTGTAAAGTACAAAATCTCTCGCCATTCCCCATCATTACACAAATGAGGCTAAGGGTTAGGAGACTATGGTCCAACTTGGTCTCTCTTCCTCACGAACATGGGCCAAGTCATATCCCTTTTATGGAGCACAGTTCCTTTTCTGTGAAACAATGCATTTAACCAAGAAAGTCAAGGTTTCTGCCAGTTCCAAAACATACCTCTGAGAGCTGATGGCAATCTTGCTGCAAGAGAAGGAGCAACATCCCTCTACATTGTTAATATGGCACCATGACCATTACTGTCACCAGGAAGTTCCACATTGCTGAGCGCTTTCTTACATGATTGCTTTTGATCCTTACACTGAACATATGAGGGAGTAGCTATTTACCTCCATGTTATAAATGAGGAAACATGTGGAGACAACTAAATAACTTGCTGAGGTCACACAGCTGTGAGTGGGTTGTGGGGATATTAATTATTTCCTGTTTAAATAGATTGCAAACTCTTAGGGTTATTTTCTCTCCTTTTTTTTCCTCCTGTGGTCTCACATTCCTCCAACTAATCAACATATACACACATGCACACACATGTACACACCCACACACATGCACATACACAGCACAGCCTGGTTCATGTAAGATCCTTGAATCATTTCCCATACTGTACCCACAAAACTTTAAAAAAAAAATCAAACCTAAGCTATTAATTTACAGGAACAGTGAATTCAACCAGACTCAATATTAATTTATCCTGAGATAGAACCCATCACAAAATTTTTCTTTTTTCCCTCCCAAAGTGTTCCAATTTATATAAATGACAAGGTCTCAAATTATATAAGTGTCTGGAATTATATAAATGACAGGGTTGATTTTCATGTGTGACAAGTGGAATCAGTATCATTACTTTATAGTCACACCTCATGTTTTCCTAAATTACTGAGCCAGGAGAAGATGAGAACATCAAATTACTCTCTGAAGGGAACCTCATCTGAGTCGATATTTTATTTTGTTGGAGTCTCTGATAAGTATTGATTCATGGATTAATAGACTGATTTGAATCTGAGCCTATGCCAGACTCATTAAAATATACTTCTTCCTTAAACTTTTGGGGGATCAGAAGAGTTTCTTTTTGAATTAATATTAATAAATGATGCTCAGAATAGAAAACTTAGAAGCAGAGCTTTTTTTAAAAAAAAATTTGATGCCAATGTAAACTTATGATACTTATCTCAATGCCAATGCTCTATTAATGTATATAAGTAAATGGGTCCCAAAATATTCCATTTCATTTCTAACCTGAAGGCCTGTTTCAGTGCCTTTGTATTCATATTTCCACCAGGACTAGGTTTCCTAGAGTTGCCTCTTCATTGTAGGATCAGCAGTCTGGGTGGAATTGACCTTCCCTGACCTTCTCCCTAACGTAAACCTTAGAAAATGAAAATCAGAAGAGTTCTGGGCAGGCCACTCAACTTTCAGTAATCACGCAGAGTTAAAGCCTCTTCTTGCTCACTGCTTGAGGAAATTAGACCCCCAATACACTGTGGACCACATTTTCATAAGCACTGGTTTCTTTATAAAAACATTTTTTTACTTGTAGATGTACACAATATCTTTATTTATTTATTTTTATGTGGTGCTGAGGATCAAACCCAGGGCCTCACATGAGCATGTGAGGCAAGCGCTCTACCACTGAGCTACAACCCCAGTTCATAAGCACTGTTTTTTTAGGGAACAAACAGACAAACAAAAAACTTGGACCATCAACATCTTGGAGCTCAACCTGCTGAGTACCCAAGAGTTCCAGCCTAGAGCAAAGAAGAGGTTGGAGGGAATAGCAGCAGAGGATCCCAAGACTGACTCTCTCTGAGAGATATAAAATACAGTCTCTCCAACGGGGCATGTCTCCTACTGTCCCTTAGATTGGGAACGGGAGGTGGCAGTGCCTGAGGGAAACATAGGGAATAGACCTATGAGTGCTGATTAATTGTCAGAGTCTCACTTTTGTTTTCTATACCCTTCTAACTCTAACACATTTTCTTATCCTGTAGGGGAGGCTTACCTGGCACGGATGAATACTGAAAAATGGTCTCATCAACAAGTCAGCGAGTTATTACCTTGTTAATTAGGGTCACCGCTCACTAATAATTTAGCCAAGAGCATGGTTTTTTTTAACAAGGCATTTAATGCATTTATTTCCTTTGGCAAGAGCTATAATAAATATAGTGAAGTTTATTAATTTATGAAGCTTTTATCTAATACAAATGCATTTGCCATGGTCCTAAATTTCCTTCAAGCCTTCATATCTATATTCTATTGCTGTCATGTTTTCCTAGCTCTGACTTGCTTGCTTTCCCTGCCCCAAGTAGCTTCATCTGTAGCAATACCTATCTCACAGGATGCCTTAAAAATGAAAAGAGATAATACATAGGAAATTGACCTAGATATATATAAGAATTTGGCAATGGAGAAAAATAAATTATTCAGTACACACTGTTCAAACACTAGAACAGCTATCTGAAAAAAAGTTAAATTGTACTTTTACTTAAACTTATAAATTTCAGATGGTTTAAATACTTACACATTCACATACATATGAATACCACAAACGTACTATTAGAAAAAAGGAGTACAAGCTGGGTCTTTGTAAGCATAATCCAGACATACTAACAAAAAGGGAAGTTTGAAAACAACAATGACAATAAGTTAGAATAAAAGTATCTGGGCAACAAAACATCATAAAAAGGGTTAAAGAAAAATTAAGGAAGATCTCTTTAATTTTATCATAAAAATCTCCTATTTTCTTATTATATTTCTGATTCCAACGAATCAGAAAGATAAAGACCAATGACCCAAAATAAAAATGGGCAAATAATAAGAACAAATAGCTCAGAGAAAAGAAGAAAACAAATGGCTCGCAACATGTCAAACCTTGCTCTACAGAGAAAATGGCAGATTAAGTTAGAAGTTTTACAAAAACTATGTTTACCAATTGATATCATATGCTTAATAGATAAAGAGATGAATTAGCTATATATAAGCACATGATCAATACAGATATACAAATATGACCTATACAGATACATGTTGATACATATTATATATGATGCTGTAAAAGATCATACATTGCTTTAGTTGTCATTTATCTTTAGTCTCCTTTCATCTGGGAAAAGTTCTTCAGTCTTTTAGAAATATTTTTTAACTTTTTGAAGAGTAAAAGATAACATGTCCCACAAAAATCAAACCTGTATAAGAGAATCCAGAGGTTTTGTTCCCATTTCTATCCCTTTATCATATTTTCATTAGGTTTAGGGTTAGGCGCCATTTTTAAATTTTATGATGTATTGTTCCCGTGTTTTTTTTCAAGTGTAATAATAGAGGTAGATGATGGATAAATATAGATATACTTCCTCTTTTTTTCAAATACAGAAAGTAGTATACTGTACCACACTTTTTTGTGCCCTGTTTTTTAACTTAACAATATATTCATATCAGTATATAGAGATTATCCTCATCCTTTTGGGTGGTGGTGTAGTACATGCAACATAGTTGTTTCAACCGAAATCTAATAGTAGGCATGCAGGTTATTTGCAATATTTTGCTGTTACAAAATGCTATAATGAATAAGTTATTTCATATGTTGCTATAGAAGTTGGTCTTTAGGATAAACTATTCATTTTTGAGGCATATTAATGTTTCCATTGAAGTGTCACTTGTGTGTATCATTATATTTTTATGTGCAGCATATATTGATAGCAACCTGTATAACTAAATGAGTTATGATATATCAGGCAATATGCTTTTATCTTTATACTAGCTCTGCTAAAATATTACAGATATGTTATTTTATTAGGCCACAGAAACAAACACAAGAATAGAGTGCACCATTAACCTCTTCTTCTTTCAGATTTTCTGTTAGTTTGATATTTGTTGAAAACTAGAACGTATTTATGCTCTTATGCTTAAAAGCAAGTGTTAGCTATTGTTTAGAAATAATATACAAACAAGGTCAGCTCAATCATTAGGGGCTTATCCAAGAGAAATGCAAGGACTTTGACTCAGTGCAGAAATTGTCCTTTTCTCCTCATTTGCCTTCCCTCCAAACTGTGGTAAGAAAAATGTCAATTGCCAAAGGAGAATTCTAAATGATCTGACTTGCAGCATTATTACTTACTGGAGGGCCACAGAATAGCAGGAGCTTTATTTTAGTGTTTTCTAAACCTCTTGTGTCCATCATTCATCTCTTCTCCTTGGCCATTCCTCATCCCAAAGCTCAAAGCTGGAGTTTTGGAGACAAACAGAGCTGGAACTAAATCTTGGCTCTGCAAGAAAAAGATTTCATTCTCACTTTTAGCATCTCTAAAATGGGGAAAAGTATGCCTGTCTTGATTAGGATTCTTGATTAGGATTCAATTAGGTATTTACAGGGCTTAGAGCAGTGTAGATACTCACCTTCTCACCTCTGCTTCTGGCCTCCTCTTGCACTTTCCCCACATATGTATTCTCTCCTCAAATATTATCATTAACCATCATAAAGGAGATAAAAATAGAATCAAGGCTAACACCCCACAATCCCATAACCATCTTATTATTTTCATTTTCTGTTTCAATTCTGTTTAGCCCTGAAGGATCGCTATAGTCTTTAGTGAAAAGAGCCTCCTTGAATGAACTTTCATATTAAAGCAATTCAATATTCTTTCAGAGTGTCTGAAAAAAATTTCCCTGTTTTCACTTTTAAATCTTGAGATGGAGAGTTTGGGGTGAAGTCTGTTAAGGTAAAGTAGAGAGGGAAGAAGAACAGTGAAGATGAAATGGGGTGGTAGGGGTAAAAGAGAGTTGTAAGGATAAAGGATGGAGGTTATGGCTTGTCTTGCAGACTAGAACCCAGGAAAACCACTCTCCAAGATTTCCTCCCCACCCCCCTTTTTTAACTAAGATAAATTTTCTTTTCAGATTGTGATTATAGATTAATTTATGACTTTCCTTAATTGTCTGAGCAATGCAGGGTTAATGTCCTGGTAAGGACAAGTTCTCTTTTACTTTATGAGAGCAATCACTTAATGAAAATTAGGCTATTACTTTTTATCTCCCTCTCCTTGGCAATGCCTGATACCACGGGGCACTTCTGCAAATTTCCCTCCCCTTGTCCTGTGCTAGGGAATAGATCTTTATTTGGCTTTGACATTTTGAAGATTTCCTGATACTTGATAATAAGATTGAACTCCAGAACTGCCATCTGGTGGATCAGGTTGTAGCAGTAGATTATTCCAGGGAGGTGAAGAATTATTTATTTATTTATTTTAATGAATGTTGATTCTAGGAGAAGCTACTACTAGGAGAGAATTTATTATGCAAAGAGACCCAAGAACTATGACAGCATCTCCTTCTGTTTCTCAAAGCATTGAACCAGGGTTAAGAAAAACAAAGTTTTGCTTTTTAGGGCCACAAGTCAGCCTGGAATTGGTTTCTGGCTTTCCCAAGTATTAACAGTGAGAGTTAGAGCAAGCTATTTACTCTTAATCTTGGTTTCCTCATCTGTCACATGGAGATGGTATTCTATTCTGTTTTAGATACTTTACTGTTTTTTCAGCAGGTGTCTTGAGTTGGGCTTCCAGAGGAATGCTTCCAGGGGAAACCTGTCACAGAGTGGTGGAAGCAGCAGAGAGAAGAAGTCAAGCAAGAGTACAACTTCAGGCAAAGTCCCTCAGCAAGTGGTTAGCTTAATGCTGCAGGGGGTCCCTGGGGTATGTGTTAGCCTGCAGCATTTGTTCTGACTTATGGCAAAGGGAGCTGGGCTTTCATATTCTAGTACCAATCAGTAAGTGGCTAAAAACTGTCCCGTGGATAAAAGGTGAACATAAATTCCAGACATTGCCAACTCTGTCGATGCAGGAAAAATAGCTTCATTTCCTTAAGTTTAGCCCTCCATTAGAGTTGTGAATGTAGAAACAGAGGCAGAGAAGGGAAAGCCAGAAATGGTAAAGGACCTCAATGTTCCCTACCTGAGATAGAATTGGGAACAAAGTAAACATGATCTCTGACCTCACAGGTTTTCTGCTCTTAGCAGGAGATGCAGACAAGTAAACAGGCAAGGCAGTGCTATGAGTGTTATAAAGGAAGTCAAGGTGCTATGGGAGCACAAGCAAGGAAACCTGAGAAAGGATCAAGAAGCCTCCCAAAGGAAGTGAGGTCTACTTGCTGAGTAGGACTCACCCAGGCAGAGTGGAGATAAGGGGTCTTATAGGAACAGGGTCTGCATACCTATGGTTCAGAACTAAGAGAGTATGGCATGAGTGAAGGACTGCATGAAGTCTGATCCTGGCTGAATGTGCAGTGGGGCATGGGGAGAGACAGGTGTAGAAATGATGTGATAGCACAGAGCCTGCAGGGCTGGGTGAGGATTAGAAGATTATAGATGTGTGTCAGGCACATGCTCCACAAATAGTAGTAAGCATTTGAAGTAGCACTGTGAAGTAGAAGTATTAATTATTAGCGGTATCACTACTACTACTGCCACCTCTATTATTCTCTTGCAACAATTACTATTAACTTGGGACAAGAATAAAGGCCTGGCTACATTGGACTACTTATTTATTTATTTATATCTCTCCACACAGTCTATAAGTTCCACAAGGATGGGACTGTGTGTGCCCTGTCCAATCATTTATATATTTATCATAACATATTTTTAAGCAAGTAAACAAATGCTTTTGAGCCTTAGTGTGTGTGTAGGGGAGCACTTAAAATGACAGTGAATACAATCTCTGTTTTCAGAGGTGCATTCATTTCTTTACTCAGTGACTATTCATTGAACATATTTAGTAGGGCATACTAACCCTCTGCTAGGTGGTAGGGTTACAGCTATGAGCAAAACTCAAAGACATAAAATTCTTGTCCTGCTGAAACTTGCTATCTAGCTTCGTGGTTCTCTGTGGGCAGGGTTCTCCAAAGGCAGAATTTGGAAGTTTGTGGGGGATGTTTTGGGTTATTGCAATGTTGGGAATCATGCTGCATTGGGTCGGCAGGGTGAGTGGAAGGTGTCTTGCAACATGCAGGACAGGTCCACATGATGGAGAATTTCTTTTTATCTCACACGACTTTGAAACATCTTGAAGAATATGCATGTAGGTGGAAAAAAAAGCCTTTTTACAATTACCCTAGGACCAAACTCTTTTATACAAACACCATATATGTTTTTGGTATGGATTTAGTGTACTCATTTTTATTACAATAAAATGCATCATCATAACACATATTAACAGTAGATAATTCAGTAATGTTAAGTTTATCATAATGTTGTGAAATAGATTTCCATAACCTTCTTATCCTGCAAAATTATAATCTATACCTGTGTATGTGTGTGTGTATGTGTGTGTGTGTATGTGTGTTTGTGTGTATGTGTGTATGTTTGTGTGGTGGTGGGGTATTAGGAATTGAGCCCAGGATGCTCTGCCACTGAACTGCATCCAAAGCCTTTTTTATTTTTCATTTGAGACAGGTTTCCTTAAGTTGCTGAGGTTGGCCTCAAACTTGGGATTCTCCTGCCTCAGCCTCCAGAATTGCAGGGATTACAGGAATGCCCCATTGTTCCCAGCTCTAAACCTTATAAATAACAGCTCCCCATCCCCTGGCAACCACAATTCTACTTCCTGCCTTTATGAATTTGAATTTAGTTTCTACAAGTGGAATTATATGCTGTCTTTTTGTGTCTGATTTATTTCACTTAGCATAATGTCTTCAAGATTTGTCCATATAGCATGTTTCAGAATTTCCTTCCTTCTTAAGGCTGAATAATATTCTACTGTATATATTTACCACATTTTGCATTTTGGATATGCAAAATGTGGTAAATACATGCAGTAGAATGTATTTACGGAACTCGGGTTGCTTCCACCTCTTGACATCATGCTGCTATGAACATAGGCATATAAATGTCTCCTTGAGAGAGATCTTGCACTCAGTTCTTTTCATTATATACTCAGAAGTGGAATTGCTGGGTTATATGATAATTCAATTTTTAATTCCATACTGATTTTTTTTTCTTCAAAAAATGCAATGGTAAATAAAGGAAAAATCGAACTTTATATTGTTTTTAAATTTACTAAGAGATGTTCACCATTTGGAAAAATCATGCTGACAATGGGAATGTCCCCCAAGGTGTTTGAAAGTCACCAGCTCAATACCCCTTTGCATATATGTATTTGCAGATGTGCATTTACAGCATTCCTATGTACAACATAAATTTAGATTATTTGGTTGTATCATTTAGTATGATTGTGCCCAAGCATCTGTGTAATAATGTACATATGTATAATTTTGTTACAAATTCTTTCCCCTTTGTATTATATTAATGCTAGAGAACATTATATTGATTTTTTGAAATATACATATGGTAGGTTATATTATCTATGAAAGGATGGTAAAGGAAAGTTACAAAATTCTGTTTTAAAATGGAAACTTTGCTTCTGGTTGACTTAAATGTTCTAAACTTTTAAGATGAACCATATTCTAGTAAGAAAGAATTTAAAATATGATATTTTTTACACACTAAAACAAAAGCTTGAAAACTACTCTCATTCTGTAGGTCAGGCTGGCTAGATGTGGACATATTTCTGTAGACATCTTTTAAAAAGTAGGGCATGTATTTGCCTGCATCAGGTAAACTCTTTCTACCTTCAATTTCTATAACTTGTTTGAATGGCTGAAAATGGTGGCTCTGCCATGGTTTTATGCTTTCAAACATCTGCCAGTATTAGATTTTCTTGGAACTTCTCTGCATGGGCAGATTACCAGTGGATTTGAAGAAGAAGTTTCACCATTTTGGAAAATGGCATTACGATGATTGCTCATAGCACTCAGGCCTTTGAAAGGTCCTGTCTATAACTATCTGCGTTAGTAGCATCACGTTCATAGTGACTCCACCTACAGGGCAAGCAGCTGACTTCTTCCTCATTAGGTTTCCTAGTGTAGTCATACCAGAGCATTCATATATTGAAATATGTACTACTTTATTATAACTTACCTTCCTTTTATTTCTTTTTCATTTTACAGTTAGGGCATTATATTGATTTTTTAAAAAATATGTTTATAGGCAGGTTGTATTATCCATTAATTTAATTTCAAGCTAGTAAAAGGAGGTAATAGAAAATATTTGTCTTAAGCAGGGAATTTGGACCTGGTAGTTTTGAGAACCATAGGACTCATAAATAAATAATTATACCAACAACTAATCAGTTATATTTGTGGTGAGAGCTTCTCGGGGGAAGCACATAGTGACATGGCTTACAGTTCTATTTGGGACTCATGCCATGTTTCCTGAAATGGTGATTTCTGAAAGTCCTCTGGTTAGCCGGGTGCCACATGGCACGTGCCATGCCAAATGAATCTCCTCATCCTTGCAAAGAGTGTGAGATGAGGCAGCGGGTGGGGAAGAACATGATATCTGTTGAAGGCTAGGTAGGGGTCTGGCTGTAGCATTGAGGCCTAGATAAGTGTGGTATGGTGGGATTTGAGGACGATGAAACAGGATTCCTGGGTTTGTGAACTAGATGGAAAAAAGAAAATGCCACACCCTAAGGAAAATGTCATTCATTTATTCATATAACGTATTTATGAAGTATTTTGTATGTGCCAAGTATTTTTGGAGATATTGTAGGGAATAAAACAGACAAGAATCTTTGTCTTTCTGAAACTTAACTTGTTGTCAGGGCAGCCAGTGGTAAACAAATAAACAAGTGAATGTATCTAGTACATTAAATAGTGATAAAAACTGTGGAGAAAGATAAAGCAGTATCAATGGCATAGGGATGCTGGGGATGGGATGGGAAGGCTCCTTTATATCAGGTGGTAAAATAAGATGGCACACGAGCAAAACTGCAGAGTGCTTTTCATACAGCCAGAGCAAAGGAGGCCACGGATCTCTCACATCAAGTTCCTCTTCAGTTTCCACCTCCTACTGATATTCCTCCTGTTACTCTTGGTTCAGCCCTAGCATCTCATTCTGAGATAAGTATTGCTGGTTTCATCCTTTTTCCTGCTTTTCCATCCAACCATCTCCTCTTATTATATAAGTGCAGCACATTTTGGACAGACTGTTCTAAAATGTAGTTCAAAATACATGTCTTCTCAAAAACCTTTTGAGACCTTAAGTTTTGTGAATAAAAGTTTCAGGATGCTGAGTGTGGCATTCAAAGTCTTTCAGGTTTAAATTTCCACTAGCCTCCACTCTCCTGTGAAACTAAACCCCCTGCCCACCAAGTCTGATGGTGTTTCTTCTCTATCCAGTGGGCCATTTCTCTCTTATCCCCTTTCCTAGAACCCCCTCCCTTCAAATTCCTCCTTTTAAATTCCTGGCTTTTAAGCCCCATGCCTTCCTATATTCTAGAATGACCTCCCCACCTAAGAATATCTACATACTTCTTTTTCATTTTATATTGTGGTTTATTCTCTATTAAAATTTAACCATGAGTCAAAATAGCCTATTGTAGGGTATATCAGGGAAGCAAACTCAGCTGCCACTGGGGAGTCAAGCAGATAGCATACAGGAGTTTCCTAGTGTGAGATGGAATCAAGCTGACATGGACTTAAATTCTGGATGTGTTACACATTAGGTAGGCAAATTTGGACAGGTCATTGAACTCATTTGATTATCTATTTCTTCATTTCTAGCTTAGGGGTATAAGTATCTCTTTGAAGTATTAATGAGGGCTATATAAAATATCTGACATATAGTAGGTATTCAAGCATAGTGCCAGTCCCACAGTAGTTTTCCATAACTGCTTGATGAATTAGACTGTTCTCTATAAGAAGTGAGGGGAGAAGAGGCAGTTGAGGGGATGTCCCAGTCATAGCTTATAAGAGTATTAAGAGGGAGAATTGAGTGTGGCCTGGAGGGCTCAGGGGAGACCTCAACAAGGCAGTCAGGCTTGTGCTTGGCTCTAAGACAGAGCAGGTTTAAATGAGCAACTGGAGATGGGGCAGGGAGAAGGTGGAAAGGCATGAAAGAAGGCTCAGGAATGAGTGAGTGTGAGGAAGTGATCATCTTGCTCCTTTGGTGGGCAATTTTGTGAAAACAACATTGCTGGTGTGTAGGATTAGATTGAAACGATTACCAAAATCCCCTTCCCTTTAGCATGAGGGGTAAGTGCTCGCCCCTGAAGCCTTCAACCATCAAATCACGTGGACTCAAGCATTGCTCTGTGTGTAAATGTGAGTGTGTGTGTGTGTGTGTTTACGTGTGTGCTATATATGTATATAAAGTCTGCAACCTCTGTGATCTAATTTTCTGTATGTGTGTCTATCTTCAGACGGCTATTTTCTTTAAGTAGCATTTGATGAAGCCTCTTGGTTCCAGCCTTGCTGGTGTAGGATGTAGTTCACAGAATAATGAGTCATTATTATTGAATAGGCCCATGTAATTAATCTAGGAAAATCATGTACTGATGTACTATACTACTGAGTAGAGTGAATAGTGAGAGTCTTGTGTCCTAGGGGAATGTACACTTCTTTCAAAGCATTTTTAAAATGCAGATTTCCTCTGCTCAGGTCTGGATTGCTCATTTTTCATCTGTCTGCTTCTCCACCTCAACTGAGAACAATGTACTTCTTTTCAGTTCAACAAGGAAATAGATGTTTAAAGATAGTAGGCCAAGAAGGTCACTGCAATCATGTAAATGTGTGTAATATTTATTGGTGTCTATATGTGTGTGTGTATATATGTATATAAAGTTTACAACATCTGTGATCTAATTTTTTGAAAGGCACTTGGATAAATCAGAACATAATTACATTTTTTTCAAATACTATATTTTCTATAGAAAGTGAAGAGAACACATGCAATTTTGCAGATAATTTAAGAAATGTAAACACTCATCATATGTATATATACATATACAGATATCTATGTGTATACATGTAAATGTAGATAAATTGAAAGTGGGTAAAATAGTCTGGCGTGAGTTCCCTAATAAATAATAAAATTGATTCCTAAACAGTGTGGGTATTGCATTACCTACAAAAAGTGAAGCCTATTGCTAAGGCAGCTTTGATGTATAATCCAAGTATTGAATATATTCATCTTAAATAATTGGAAAATGGAGGCAAAAGTTGACAAGTAATCATAGATAGCTTTTGAAATTTTTTAAAAACAAATTTTGACCCTCATTTGAAATACAGCAGGATTTTTAATAAATCTTATTAAATATTCACTGTCAGTTTTTTTAAAAGCAATATCTTGATCAAGAAAAAAATGGATTGTTACCTAAAAAGTTGAAAATTATTATAAGGAAAAAGCAAAGTGGTATATATTTTAAAATGTGTGGTAGTTAGCTGGCATATCAAAAGTTTGCACAAAATGGAATGGAAAGAGCCTATGATAGCTCCCATTTGTTGGAAGCATAAGATGACCTATTCTGAAAACAATGTGGTAAAGAATCTTTTAAAAAGTTTCAAATGAAACTTGAAATGTTTAATTATATAAATTTAATAATTTTTGCTGCATGGTCCAACTTACTGAGCCAAAACTAGTTGGTTATGGTATTAGCTTGCCATTTGAATCTTTACATGTATCTTTGTACCTTGACCTTACAAATGACAGAAGCCTTCCACATTTTATTCCTGTTTCCATTTATATTGAAAATTCTTTAAAATAGTTTATGTGAAATAATATTAAAATTGATATTATTTTGACTAATTTTAGGGAAGCTTTTTAAAAAGTCATCATTGTTTCCTATGAAATGAAAACCCACACCATAATAAATCAAAATTACTAGTCCTAATGCCCTCTACCCCCAATGGATGAATTCAATAGACATAACAAATTTGGTCTAATTACAATATTCAATTTAAAAACTTCTTCCAAATTACTATAAGAACTTATCACATGACTGGGGGTTCAAGCATTCAGCAGCCTTTTTGGAATCTGTGATGTTATTCACAGTGTTTGTCACCCACAGGCAATAAGGGTTAGATGCAGAAGATTTCCATTGTGTAAAAGTAGACTTAAATAAAAAACGGGTTTTGATTCTTCAGATTTCTGTACTGTACGGTCAAAACTGGATAAAAATGGACAATGAAAATGTTTACTACCTCTAGCAGAACATGAGCACAATTGTCAGAAAGCAGATTTCTCTCATCATGCCTCGTGGTCTATTGAGCTCATTGAAGATGTAATTGGAAAACAAATGCAGCAACACCATTGTCAGGACAGATGCGGGCACTTGTCCTGGGAATAGGGTGCTGTATTATGCTAGAATTTATTTCCACTGACACTCCTCATTCTTATCTAATAAAGTACAATGCTGCACTTTTTGTACCCCTATCACAATAATTAAAGTGGAGATGCTGCCTTGGTATAAGCTTCTAAGGGATATTTTAACCACAATTAAGTGCAAAAATGATACCAGGTCTGGGAAGTAGGTCCTGCTCATTACCATAATTATATGCTGAGTTGTTTCATTCAGGAACTAGCCAGAGGCAACATCAAAGCAGAGGGTTTGAGACAAAAACTACCCACCCCCCAGAACTGACTTTTGGCAGATTCTTCCCACACACCTCTCCTTAGTGTTCATCAGAAATAAAAATAAAAACCAAACCCCTCTTCAATGTGCAGTGGAAAAATTATTAAAAAAAGGAAACTCCTACTAAAGTCAGAGAAGTGCCATTGGGCAAGATTTTAAGATGCCTTCTATGTTGGCAGCAGAATGGAAGTGCTTGGCTCGCTGGGGTTGTGGCTCAGCAGTGGCATGCTCACCTAGCACGTGCAAGGTCCTGGGTTTGATCCTCTAGCACCACATAAAAATAAATAAATAAAATAAAGGTGTTGTATCCAACTACCACTAAAAAGTGAATAAGTAAAAAGAAAAAGTAACTTTGTCCATAAGCCAAGTTATTATATGAACTCCAGCTTCCTCATTCATATAATGTTAATAAGGCATCTTCGTAAACTTGTTGAGATTATCAGTTGAGAAATTCCATGACAAGTGGCTGACCATATATCATGATCAAAACATAGTTTTTTGAGAACCAACTATATAGGATGCCAGGATATCTCACAACTGAAAGAAATACTTGCTTTGTTTTTGCCACCAGGGCAGCTTGTCTACTGACAAGCTTCATCTTATGTTTTAGCAATCTTTTATTGTACATCAGTGTTGCAGCAAAGCATCATATGAGGCTGTGGAAAGAGCTCAATGGGAGCATTCATCTCAGCAACTGAATCAATGGACAACTGGAGAAGTCACTGTTGTTCCAGAGCATCTGAGCCCTTCAACAAATATGTATTAAGCACCTACTATGCACCAGAGTACCAGACATGAGCTTCATTAGACTAGGGGTTCCATGTATGGCTAAGACACTCTCTAGAAAGATTGGGGAGACCATTATATGAGTGAGTAAAGACAATTTGGTGTGATAAAAGCAGTTCTCAAGCTACTTGTGATGTATCTTGAGCACGGGTCCTATCCTGGCATTGGGGAAGGCTCCATGAGGGGACTGACATTTGAATTGGGCCTGAAGAATGAATGGAATCCAGGGAGCAAAGCATGCAATGACTTAGAAAGTGCAAATGAGTACAGTATGCTTGGGAACTTTTTTATTTTTCTAAAATTTTTTACAGTGGCTGAAACAGAAAATACGGTAGGCAGATCATGGGTCCTGATATAAAGAGCTCTTTCTTGCCCTTTATCTAGTAGATACCATGTGGAAAGTTTCTGGAGCATTGTGATGTTTTTAAGCAAGGAGATTACTCATGAAGCTTTCAGGAATAGTCAAACAAAAGATTGTGAGGGCTGACACCAAGATAGAGATCAGTAGTATTTGCTGTAGGGAGTGAAGGACAGAGAGGAACCGAAGACGAACCTGACATTTCTAACTTGAGCTTCAGCATGATAAGTCAGTCATTTTCCTTGACTGACCAGCTGCCAATACCCTCAGGTACCTACCCACTTGAGTATCTTTCCTGTTTCCAAAACAACTTTTGCATTCCCCGTGTCTAAGAGCAGCTTGGATCTTTCAAGTGTCTCAAAAGAAAAGGATTAGAGTAGAACAACTCTCATCATTCTCTGGGTCAACCCCACAGTTACCTCAGCTAGTGATTTTTATGTAGTCTGTGGATACTGAGGGTTCACAAGACTCTTTCAGGGAATTCACTGTCTCATAACTATTCTCATGATAACACTAAGATGTTTGCTGGGTTTGCTTTCTCACAGGTATTCAGGCATGAGATGACATCATTGCTCTGATGGCTACTAGAACATGTGCTTATGTATTTTTGTGCTTTCCAAAGTTTTCTAAGCTAGTATGTTCAGGATAAATTGTGAGCATTGTTAGAGATTAAATCGGGGTGTTTTCAGTGCTTCTATCATAACTTTAAGAGCAATTACACCTGCAGTAATCTCTGTAACTTCATTCTTGTCCACTGGATTATTATTTTGAAGTTTTCCTTTCACCTATGTGAAAATACAGTAAGAAGTATACTGTTGTGATTTGGATACGAAGTGTCCCTCAGATCTTCATGTGTTGAAGAACTGGGCCCTAAAGCAGCAATGGCAAGAGGTAGAGCTTTTGGGAAGTGATTGGATCATGAGTGCTCTGACCTCATAAGTGGATGAATGGACTACTGAAGGTGGTGAAAGCATAGCCAGGTGGGGCAGAGTTGGAGGAAGTAGGTAACTGGGAGTGTGACTTTGGAGACTACATCTTGTCTTTGGCCCCTTCCTCTCTCTCAGTCTCTCTCTGCTCCCTGAGTGCCATGAACTGAGAAGCTTTTCTTTACCAAGTCCGTTCACCATGATGTTCTGCCTTGCCTCAGGCCCAGAGCAATGGAGCTGGCCAACATGGACCTCTGAAACCTTGAGCCAAATAAATATTTTCTTCTTTAAATTGTTTGTGTCAGGTATTTTTACAATCCAGCAATGACTAGTACATACAATTTATAGTCTTGTTTTGAAAAAAAAATTTATTTTTGGTACCTCAGGGGTACCAAGACTCAGGGGTACTCAGCCACTGAGCCACATCCTATTTTGTATTTTGTTTAGAGACAGAGTCTCACTGAGTTGCTTAGCGCCTCCTAGTTGCTGAGGTTGGCTTTGAACTCACGATCTTCCTGTCTCAGTCTCCCTAGCTGCTGAAATTACAGGCATGCACCACTGTGCCTGGCTTGAACTGTTTTTTAAAAATATAAAAAAAATTTGAAATGTACATTCAACAAATTTAAAAGCATCAATATTTTACCCAAAATTTATTTTATAATTTAAAGTTATTTTAAAATAAAAAAATTTGTAGTGATTTCTTATTTTATTTATGCTGATTTAAGAATGCTGTTGGACTAAAAAATGGAAGATTAGAAGAATAACAAGAATAGCTTTTTCAGCCCACAGCTGAACTGTACATATCTACAATATTAAAAAATATAAAACTGACTCTTAAGAGTTTTGGGATTCATGAAGGGAGAAATATGCATGACATGATAAATAGTAAAGAAAAGAATGATGAACTCTCTCTTTGTCTTGGCTCCAGTGATATTAATAATTAACCTTATTTTGTCATAGGCATAATATTTTAAAATAGTATTATATTTTAAAACATAACACTTTAAAATAGTATTATAGTGCCACCTGTGACCCCACTTTAAGATAAATATTTCAGAGTTTAAAGGTAAAGAAACTAAATATCAATGTAGCTATGAACGTTTCTTTAAAAAAAATAAGCATTTTTGTTACAACTTTTTAAATGAAGCATTTTCCAGGTAAATTATTTTATTGCATTGGCTGGAGCAGTGCTCATAAGAGTTGAGAGTCTAATAAAGCTGTGTATGTATAATTGAAGATTAAATTAATGTCTAATCAGAAAATGTGTACTTCTGCCTGACAAATGGTAAGTCTAAGTAAGCTCCTATCCGTCTAGCATCAGCAACAAGGAATCATCAAAGATGATCTTCTTTCATGTGAAACCTTGGCAACAAACACAAGTGGTGCTGAAATATTTAAAAGTATTGAATAACCTTTTTTGAATCTCATGGTTTGTCTTGGAACAACTGTGTTGACATATACTGATGGTGCAAAGCAATGGTGGGTAAAACTGCAGCCTCTTAGCATGAGTGACAGCAGAGCCACCACAGGGCCTCTGTGTACATTGTGTTCCCTACCATGCATTTGCAATTTAAAAAAAAATTTTTTTTAGTTGTAGATGGATACACAATATCTTGTTTATTAATTTATTTTTTATGTGGTGCTGAGGATCAAACCAGTGCCTCACGCATTCTAGGCAAGTGCTTTGCCACTGAACTATAGCCCCAGCCCAGCATTTGCAATTTTTTAAAAGCCAGATTTGTTCAAAAGTTTCCTTGCTAAAGCTGTAAAAATCAATTAATTGTATGAGGTTTTAACCCTTGAGTGTTTTTTTAAACATATTCTGTATGATAACATTGGAAGTATGTGGTAAAGCACTTTGCTACATTCTGAAATAGTACAGTTGTCTCAAGGTAAAGCACTGCATGATTATGTAATTTGAGGTATCTGGCCAATTTTGTATGGAACTTCATTTTTACTTGGAAGAATGACTTGGTAGATGAACTATGGGTATTTAGATATTTTCTCCAAAATGAATGATATGCCTGTCATATCAAGGAAAAGTATTATGAATGCTATTCTTCCTTTGGCTTTGGTGATGTTAATTTGTTGTACTGTTTCACATGAAAGAAAGCATTTTTAGTAATATTGCAGCGCCAGGAGTGGCATAATTTTGAGACCAATCTTTTAAAGTTTAAAGAAAAAGAATTGAATACTTTAAATGTAGATGTGAAAGCTTACAATATTTGTTGCCGATGAGACAAAATTTAAAATTTTCAAGCAAAGATTAAAACTTTGGAAAGTTTGTGTCTACCACCATAAAAATGAGAGCTTCCTACTACTTAAGTTCTCTGATAAGGCAGATAATGACATTAAGGAATATGATCTAAAGTCTAACTTATGTGGCATAATTTACATACAGTAAAATTGCTCATTTTAGGCATGCAGTTCAATGAGCTTTGGCAAAGATATATAGTCACATAGCCACCACCACAAATAAGATATTAAATATTTCCATCCACCTGAAAAGCTTCCAGGTGTTGATAGTCAATAGTCTCCCTGCTCCCCGACTGCAACCCTGGCTACCCAGAAATGACTTCTATTCCTGTAATTTCACTTTTTCCCAGCATACCATAATACATGGAATTGCAAATGCATAGCATATTGTCTCTGGCTTCTTTCACTTTTCATATTTTTTGAGACAAATATGATCTTTTCTATTATACAATAAAATTTGTCAACATTTTATTTGCATAGCTCTGTGAACAATATGTTCTGAATGCCCAGTCACACTAAAAGGACAAAAGACCCACTTATAATGCAAGAAAAACCAATAGATGTTAATGTACCAATTATGAAAAGATCATCAATAATGTTTCAGATCCTATGCTATATCACTACTTGCTCAGTGTGGAAGTAGCATCAGAGTGTTCACAATTATCTGAAAAGGCTGCTATAATACTTCTCTCTTCAACTACATTTATACAGTAGGAAGCCAAATTTTCATATAATTCAACCAAAATCACATGCGACAACAGACTGAATACAGAAGCAGATATGAGAATCCAACCGTCTTCTAGTAAGCCTGACGAGAAGATTTGTAAAATTGTAAAACTGTAGCGTCCATTTTGCTAAATTTTTGTTTGAGAAAATATATTTTTGGAAATATAAGTCATCTATGTTCATATTTAATGGATCCACAGGCTATTTTACAAAAAATAATAAATACTTTTACATTTTCTTTGTTTCTTCCTAATATAATAAGTATTCATAAGTATTACATCATAAACAAAAGATTTTTTTTGGTTCTTAATGATTTTCAATCGAGTAAAAGGCCCTGAGACCAAACAGTTTGAGGACCACTGATCTAGAAAAATTGGCAGGTGCCACTTGAGAATGAAAACATTTGGGGAGGAAGAAGTTAGGAAGCAAATTTCACCTCTGATTCTTTTGGTTCATAGTAAGATCTCAATATGTGGTTGTGGGATAAATGAAAGTCAGGCCATAAGCCAATATAGTCAGGCTAATCAATTCAAGAGAATGAAGTCTCTGAAATGAATAGATTATTTTATCAAGGGCCCATCATCCTGGCTCAGAGAGGCATCCAGGTTGGTCTAGCTGCTGACATAATTGATCGGCAAGAGACTAAGGGTGAGCTGAGGTTGGAGCTGATGGTTGAGTTGAGAGTATAGCAAATCCTTCAGACACATGCAGAAATATCAGATGCTAGCAGAGGAGCAGAGCACAGGATCTGTGGCAGAGGTGGCCAGGTTGAGGGAGTGGATGGGAAGAATGGGAGGAGTTCGTATGGGGAGAGAGGACCAGGGAGACCTGACCATGTAGTATGAGGACCGTCTGATCTGGATTTGGTTTGGGTCAAATGGATGTTTCTTCTAAGGTTGAAAATCAGGTCCTATGATGGAGAAATCTGAGTGGGCTTCTTCTGGGGAAGAGAAGTGGGCACAGGGAGCTGGTGGTAGTGAGCCTGGGGGAGGGAGTGAGCTGTGCAGTTTAGGTGTTGTAGGATGTTGAATATGGGGTTTTCCTTCATTTTTCCCTTCTCACTTTACCTTTAGCCCAGTTTATAGACTGAGTCTTACAGTCTTTGATCCTCACCAGAGACTGGGAGTTGTGTTTTGTTGGGTAGGGTTAGGATGGGACTGAACAGAGTGTCTCAGCACAAATTAGCTGGTCTCTGTCCCAGCCTCCTGACTTGCTCTCGCATAACACTTATTGTTCAGTTATTATCCTGAGGGGCACCGGGTTTATTTTGAAACAGAAAATTTAAAAAATTCTATGCCCAGTGCCACTGTCAAAATCATATTGACAACCTTTTGTCCTGGAAATGCAATAAACTTTTCTCCAAATCCAGCAAAGTCAGAGCTTTTAAATGTGTTTTGTTAAAATCAAAGGTTAGATTTTAAGAGATTAAGCACAGGCTAACCTAGATTTTTTATTAATATTGTATTTGTGGTGACAGTGCATTATACATAATTCTATGGGAATTCTATTCTAATTTAGTAATAATTTATGTCCATGTATTCAGTGTGACAGCATCATTAATTATGTCGCAATGAGTATGGAAAACATATAATCTGCTAATGCTAAGTATTATTAGAGGTTCTATCAAATTTTGCACACCACTGAGAATAAATTGTAACATCAACACCTCATCTTTAATAAACCCAGGGAGTACTCTAAATTCACACTTTTTCCTTACAATGTGTGTTGATAAAATAATACTTCATATAGGACATGCAAAGTATATAATTCGTCAAGAAAGAATTTAGCTTTCTTAGCAGGAGCATGAATATTTTGTTACCTTCTGCTGTTTGCTTCCTGTCTGCAAAGTGCAGTCCTTTCCCCCTCCTTCTGCCTAATATCCTGTGAAGGTGCCAATTACCCTGCTGCTTATCAGTTGCAAACTAGGCTTGGTGCAAAGGGAGCATCAATTATTTGTGAGCAGAGAGCTAAGGCTGCTGGAATCATAATAAAGGATGCTGGAGCTTCCAGCTAATAGACTATATCAAAAGGCAATGTGTAGACCAAAGACAGCACGTTTGAGAAGTCTATGCCTCAAAGATAAAATTAGGCCAGATTTGCTGACTTCAATGCTATGTAGGTTACATAAGAATTCACTAATGTTAATGAAGAAAGCTGGTAGGACATTTTCCTTTTATCCACATAGCCTTTAACACACACTGCAAATTTATTAATACTATTGACTTTTCCTTGCTGAATCTGGGGTATGTGCATATGTGTGTGTGTGTGTGTGTGTGTGTGTGTGTGTGTGTGTGTGTGTTTGGCTTATTTTTAAATGGTAGCAAATATAAGGTGAAGTTAGCCCCAAGCTTTCCTCAAATCCTTTGTCTTTAGCCATGAGCTTATAAGGATGAGTTTGTAAATGTGCTATGATTGTTATTGCCTTGCAATTTCAAGTTGAACTTCTTTGCTTTCATTTTTAAAGAGGCAGTTGGAAGTTAGATGGGTGTGGAAATGTCTGCATCACTTGGTTTGGACATCATATTTCCCATCTCATGAATAGGGTTTCCAACTGTCAAGAAAAGCTCACACTTTTCTCTCTTGATATCTGTATAAAATAATCGAACGGGCCCACTAAAACTTCCTGCTTAATGGTAGAAGGATACTCACAAAAAGTTAAAAGTATTTGAATATACTTTTAAAAATGAAGATTCTCCTTTTCAGCAGAAGGATAATTCTAAATCTAATTGATAACCTGTTTGTGTGGGTAGGGAATAATGATAGAAATCTTCAATTTGGTAGATGATTCTTGCTTAGGTAAATGAAGATTACCTATTGCCTTGCTTTTTAAGTAAAACTCTTATTTCAGAATAGTTTTAGATGTAGAAGAAAGTTGCAAAGACAGAAGGGAGAATTCCATAGTTCCTTCAGCTCATGCCCTGTTGTTGACATCTGGAATTACCATGGTACATTTCTTATAGCAAGGGAATCAGTGCTGGCACCTTACCACCTACTGATTTTTAATTTCACCCACATATATATTATTTATAGGCCACAGCTCCAATATTAGGAATTGCTCCCATATTTACTTATTCTTATTTTAATTTTTCAAATCAATTATATTTTACACACCAGCATATTGCATCCAAATTGATGGTGGTTTGCCCTTGATGGTATTGTACCAGTTGGCATCCAAACTGCAACCATGTTCCTGTGTTTTTCTCAGCCCCTTAGCTTTGAGGTACATGCAGGGATGGACAGACACACTGAGTGATGTTTCAGATCCAGAATGAGAGGACCACTAATCAGAAAAGGTACTTCAAAATTTGCACCATTTAATTCACATATTTTATTAGAGGAGAAAACAGAGGTCCTTTGAGATGAGGTGACTCAACCAAGGTCACACAGGGTTGGTGGCAGGGCTGGACTGAAGCCCAGACTCTAAATTCCTCTATGCTTATTGCCTCTGGTAAAATTTTCACAGTGACGCTTTTATTCTATTTATTATTTATACACTGCCTATTTTAAAAAAAGAATTGGAGCCAGCTGCCCTGTGATTTACTTTGCTTTGAACACAATATAGATCACTGGATCCTGCATGATTTAAGTGGATTTTTAAAGAAATTAATAATGCTCTCATTTATTATTATTTCATGAATAGTTTTTACTGTTTAATAGTCACACTATTGATGCTTTGCACATAGTAGGGACTCAATAAATAGCAGTAAGATAAAAATGAATAATGCTAACTTGGATTCATAGACAAAAGAGCTCACAGCACAAGCAGGAGAGTATTTGCAGGGTTCCATGAGTGGGAAGAAATATAATTGGTTCTTGGCTATGGAAAGGGGAAGGCTGGGGGAGATACTGAGGGATGAATACTTACTTTGACTTGTAATTCCCTTATACAATTAGATTAGCTACAAAAGTGGTGCATTTGGTGGAAAACATTCTAGGTCCCAAATATGACTGGGCAGGTTGCTTGCCTTCTTTGAGCCTTGAGCTCCTTACCTGTAAGGATGTGAATATCTACCTCTTGGATTTGTTACCACTGTTAAGTGAGACATTGATATGGAAGTGGTTTGCAAGCCCTAAAATCTGGCATAGGCATTGCTTATTGATATCTAGGGTCACTTAGAAGGAAATTAGCACTTAAAGCAAATTCTAAGAAGTACCTTAAGCCTCCTTTCCTGCTTTTCAAGCTACCAAAGCCTAGTGACAGTACTAAATAAATGAATATTCAGAATTGAAAACAAATAAATAGATATCAGGACAAAATGGTTTTATAACTTGACCATGTGAATGAGAAATTAAAAAAAAAATGGCATGCATTGGGGCTTACCGCCTGCCAAACAGGGAGAGGGGGAACTGAGCCAGGCCAGAGTGTCCTGTTAATTCCTGGGCTCCTTTGGCTCAAGTTTTAGCATTGTTAGTAGGGAGGAGTAGAGAAACCCTGGTACACTCATAGGTTCTCCTTTGGTTGCCTGTGGTCTATATTAAAAGAAAATGTTTCCAATCAAAATCCTCAAAAAGAGTCTGCATTTCTGAGCTGTAACTCTGGAGGGCAAGACAAAACCAGGGCCAAATAAAAACTAATAGCAGTGGCATAGAATAGCCACCTACATATGATATCACAAATATCCCTCTCTGAGGGATCTTTGCTCTCACTGGCTGGGACTTAGTCAATGTTATGCTGCTCTGGGCAAGACGGAGAAGTGATGGTGGTTTATCCTTCCTTCTGAAATCTCCTTCAATGAACCCTCTTCTCCCACACCTGGGGCCTATGGCACACTGTTGGCTCTACTTGGCACTAGTTCCACCTGCTGCAGAAAGATATTCTTATTTCTGCCTCATCTCCCTTATTCTTTTATTCGTGTTTCATGCTATTTAAATGTGGCTGGCCTAATACTTCATTCTTTCAGGGCATATTCCATGCTCCATAACCCTAAAAACTGAACACATGTCCATATATAAAAGAGTTAATGGACTATTTATTAACCTGGGTAGTAGAATGTTCAGAGAATTGATCTGAGGGAAAAGCTGAGTTTGGACTTGGACAGGGTTGTATATCTAGGATTTCCATGCAGGTCTCTCCTTAAGTAAGATACAGACTTATGATCAGGAAAGAGGCCTGGATGGGCATATAAATTTTAGGATGATGTAGTAGATGAGAGATTAGACTGACTGTATGACCCTTGGGGGTGGAAGGCAGCAGTATTTGACAAGTTATGAGATTTGGGGCATGGCAGGTGATGTTTCTGCATCTCCATTTGGTCTTATAGTTTGGTTGATATAATGCAGTTGATTTTTAAAAATTGTTTTTTTTTCCCAAAGACCTAAAAGGATGAGGTTTTTGGAAGAACATCCCTTCTATAAAATGATGAGTTTTAAAATATTTTGAAATTTTCTTTTAAAGTGGCAGAAAGAAAAAAAGAATCCTTGGTCAATCATTTTCACATATTCATTCACTCATATGTTAAACTAACAAATATTTGCCATGTGTTTACTATTTGCCAGACACTGTTCTAGAACTTGAGATAAAGCAGATAGAGTCACGGACTTTATGGAATTTACACTAATGGGAGGAGATGGGCAATCAAGAGGCAGTAGAATAGATGACTAAATGTATGTCAAGAGGTGATAAGTGCCAATAAAGTAGTGTGACAGGAATAGGCTGGGCTGGGAGTCCTAGTTTATGTAGGTGGTTTGGATGGCTTCTCTCCTGGGATGAAATTTATCTAGGACCTAGTGAAATTAGGATTGGGATTGTATAATCTCCTATCTTCCATTAGCCAGCCAGCTCAGGACATCCATCCAGAGGCTATGCCTTTGAACTCTGAAGTCTAAGAACTGGGCTTTTCATCCCCTGTCGATGGAAAACATCCTCTTGCTCATAGTTGCTCATTCTTCCCCATTGGAGAAAAATTAGAGGCCCATATCTTCAGAGGCAATTGAGTTGGGATAAACCTGTGGCTTCATTTAGGAAGAGAATATCATTTAGTAACCCTCTGTTCCTCTAGGAAATGCATATACCATTTTATAGAAGGGATGTTCTTCCAAAAACCTCATCCTTTTAGTTTCTGAATTTAACTCAATAGAATTAAATATTCCAAGACAAGATCATATATACATCAGATTTCAAAAATACCTTGTTGGGTATTTTATTTAATTTATTTATACTGGAACTTATGTCTTTTCCCTCCTTCTCCTCCTCCTCCTCCTCCTCTTCTTCTTCTTCTTCTTCTGATTGAACCCAAAGGTGCTTAACCACTGAGCCACATCACCAGCCATTTTTAAAATATTTTATTTAAAGACAGGGTCTCACTAAGTAGCTTAGGGCCTCGCTAAGTTGCTGAGGCAGGCTTTGAACTCATGATCCTTCTGCCTCAGCCTCCTAAGAAACTGGGATTACAGGTGTGTGCCATGTGCCCATCTTTGGAACTTATTTCAAAGAAATTTTGCCATACAATAAAATATGTATTTATTTTACTTATGAAAAAGCTTACATATGCTATACAAACAATAAAATATCAAAATGCAAAAATCTGGACAAAAATAGTATATACCTAGAAAGTCATGTTTCAAGAGGCGGCAGGGTCAAGAATTAAATGTCTGGCAAGGCCTTTTGTGGTTTTTATAGTAAGACTGAAATTTGGTTCCAAGCTTCCTGGTGGTCAAAGTGACAAGGAAAAAAGGCAGTCCTATCATGCTCACTTGTCAGAAAGAGAAAAATTACACCACATCTTTTTTTTTTTTAAATAAATTTAATCTCATTAGTTACACATGACAGTAGAATGCATTTTGACACATCATCCATAAATGGAGCATAACTTCCCATTCTTCTAGTAGTACCTGATGTAGAATTACACAAGTCATCTAATCACATATGCACATAGGGTAGAAATATCCGATTTATTCTGCTATCCTTCCTACTCCCATACCCCCTCCTCTCCCTTCACTCCTTTCTGTCTAATACAAAGTAATTCTATTCTTTCCTAACTCCCCTTTACTGTGATTTAGCATCCACATATCAGAGAAAACATTTGGCACTCGGTTCCTTGGATTGGCTTATTTCACTGAGCATGATATTCTCCAGCTCCATCCATTAACTGAAAAATGCCATAATTTTATTCTTCTTCAAGGATGATTAATATTCCATTGTGTATATAAGCCACATTTTCTTTATTCATTCATTTGTTGAATGGACCTGGATTGGTTCCA
>NW_026000229.1:26742099-26778526 GCF_001458135.2 Marmota marmota marmota | reverse complement strand
GCAGGGTCCAAGAAGCAGCCTCCACAGGCTCCGCAGCCCTGGGCTAGGGCGGTTCTGGGACGGTTCCCCCGGAACTCGGCCGCCCCGTGCTCGCGCTCGGTGTTCTCTCCGATAAGATCAGGTTCTAAGAAGCACCCAGGCGCTGAACCCTAGCAATCTGTCTGCAAGCCGCAGGCGAATTGCAGCCTGAAATTACCTGATCTATGGCTGAATGAGCTGTGGTCAGTCGAAAACAGGGAAGGTGACGTCAGTTTACCAACATGGTGGCTGCTGGCCTCCTCTGTGGTCTGACCGGTGTGGAGAACCGAGATGGACCGCTTCCTTCCCCCGTCTCGAACCCAGAATTCAGCCCTGAGTACGGTGCTTGCACGGCTGGCAGAAACTGCAGCGCTGTAACCCTGCGTCTCTATCCCAGAGCGCGCTGCAGACTCTAGCTGCGGGGCGATTTGCTGAATAAGCAGTGTTACCCTCAGTGCGACAAACCTCTCGCGTTTGAGTCCCCGTAGCCGATCCTCGTGCGATGGAAATCCTTCCTCCAGGTTCCGGAGCACCCCACTATTGCTGGAAATTCCTAACAAGATATCCTTTAGCCGTCCTGACTTGTCATACTCCCACACAGTGAAGCAGCACACGGGGGCAATGCACTCCCCTCGCCGCCATCTTCCTTCTCCTACACCACATCTTTAAGGAAAGAGAAACATCTAGCACTTACTCTCAAACAATCTCTCGTGTTGAATATAATTTAAGTCCTATGTATTAAGTTTACCAACATATATGAGCACTCCACACATGACTGCAGTGTTTTAAATAGTTTATATACATCATCTCATTAGACCTGTCTACAATCTGATGAGGGAGAAAAAATTACTCTTCCCAATCTATAGATAAGAACACAAAGGCACACAAGGGTTATCTCATGTATCAATGTGTCACATCTGTACACATAGACCAGGCATTGTGATTGTAGGATGTGCACAAGGTATTATCTGGTGTTACTTCTGAAAGCTTTATATCCCTCTTGCTCCTTCTATTCTGTATGGTTGCAATCTCCAATGAGCAGGTTTCCAACAAGTGAGACTGAGCTGTGTGACTGGACCATTTAGGGTCAGCTGGCTAGCAGACTTTGTTTGATGAGAAAAGAAGCTGAGATGCTGTTTGAGAGGTACTGAACTTCTTTCTAAGGGCTAGCCCTGTCCCTCTGAATTGTAGTATCTAAATTTCAATCTCCAATCTTCTACTTTTTCACTTTTTTTGGTATAGGTCTGTAGATGAGAGTTTCTCTAACTATAAAAATTTAAGATTGTACAGTCTTTACAAAACTGAGAAGAGAAAAATATAAAAACATTTAAAATACCTCTATGCCTCTATTTTTCCACTCTGAATAGGAATTATCATATTATTTGAGAAGGATTTTATAAATGGAAAGTTGTACAGTTCCAATTTACTAAATGAATCCATTTATTTTTAAATGTTCTTCTTCCCATTTCATATATATTTTTCTATTATATAAAATATCTTTTGTGTATTAATATTTCTTGACCATAATTTTAGTATCCTTTCTGATATTGCACTCTGTCTGCCATGCAGAATTGACAAGCAGCTCAAGTGCACAGCAGAATCCTCTACCTAAATTTAGAAGCTGGTAAATACAACAAAGATAGGAGCCTCCAAGTCTGTGGAAGTACAGCTGATAATCATGTTGGCTTTTAAACAAACATAAATACACTAAAACTTGCTCTTAGCAAGTAACTTCATAATTAAGTTAATGTAATAGCACTTTGTTCTTAGTATCACATTTCGGTTGAAGGCATAGAAGGGATTTTAACAAATGTGAATGCTTTTTACCTTGGTTCTTATAAAAAAGGAGGTTCATTAGGCTCATGTGGTCATAAATCACATAAAGGCCATTAAGGAAAGTGGGTTGGGCATTGTATTAACATTCTTCAGAGAAGCAGAACCAATAAGATACACGTATATATGTTATGCATATTATGTGTGTGTGTATTTGTTATAAGGCACGGCCTCATGTGATTAGACAGGCCAATAAGTCCTACAATCTGCGTCTGCAAGCTGGAGACCCAAGAAAACTGGTGCATACATAAAAGTCCTGAGAGCTGGAAAGTCAGTAGAATAGATTCCAGGCCAAGTCTGAAGGCCTAAGAACCAGGAATGCCGATGGGAGAAGATTGATTTTTAGCTCCAGCAGTCGGGCTGAGAGCAAGTTCAACACTCTTCTTGTTCTATCAGAACCCTCAATGGATTGGATGAGGCCTATCCACACAAGGAAGAACAATATGCTTTACTCAGTTCATCAAATCAAATTTACGCAGACATTTGAACATCCTCCAGCCCAGTCAGGTTGACACATTAACTTAACCATAACAAGCATGGATTACCACCATAAGCCAAACACAGGTGGATTTAACATAATGAAACATCTTGACCTTTTGATCAAGTCCAGTATTACCTAATAAAAATAATTCATGGACTGGTACTAATATAGAGAAGTTTACTGCCCATGTTCTACATGGGCAATGGAAATAAGGGTACCCTCTGGTAGAATGGGCTGACTGAGAAATAAAAGCTAAGAAAAATAGAACGATGAAATAACCACAGAATACAGAAAGTAGTTTCAAAGCGGGGGCAGGACAGGCAAGCTGCCAGCTGGGCCCACCTTCTAACAAAGAAAGGAACCTGTGTTTGCTTTATTCATATAGGAAAACATCAAAGGCTTTCCATAGAAAATTCATTAAAATAGGATAAAGGTGAGGGCAGGTAAGCTGCTCAGTTCCTAATGGATTATGCCAATCTCTGGTACTACTGTGCAGGACCTTTCTAGCAGAGTGGAGGGGAAGGTCAAGTGCATTGGGCAGTATATTTCAGTGGGAGTGCCACAGGAAGTCCCCCATGCCAGACCTATCCCTTCCCTGTCTGCGATGCTGAGAAAAGGTCCTCACACATTTCATGGATGGCTTCCTGCAGAGGTTAATATTCATACCTTTGAAAGATTCCTCATCTGTATATTGGGGTTCTGTCTTGACCTTAATAGGTACTTTGAGGATTCAGGCATGTCTATGAATACAGGATGAACTGGTAAAAAGAGAAATTCAGGTGCTCAATCAGATTAAAGTGGTATGCAAGCGAACCAGGGGGATGTACCATGAAAAAGAAGGAAGAAAATGAGGATGTGTAGGCATACGTGGTGGTGTCTCTCTTCATTACTGATTTATCATCTGCTTTTAAGTCTCTGAGTCTTGTGATGAATGAAGTTGCTTTCAGAAATAGAGAAGCTAACCAGGTGCTATGGTGCACACCTGTAATCCCAGAGAGTTGGGAGATTGAGGGACAAGGATCATAAGTTCAAGACTAGTTTGGACAACTTAGAGAGACCCTGTCTAAAATAAAAAGTGAAAAGACTTGGGGGTGTGGCTCAGTGGTAGAGCACCACTGGGTTAAATTTCCAGTAGAAAAAAAGAAAAAGAAATAGAGAAGCTATTTTCACAGGCAACACAGTAAGATGCAGGGGCATCAGGAATATTGCTTTGATACTCCATAGTGATGTGGGACTCAGAGTGGGTGTATACAAAATACTCCTGGCACCTCTTGGTATTGTCTTAGAAAGAACAGGAAATAGTGTATTTAACATGTATATCTGGATATAGGTGGAAGCTATGGCAAAAGGACCCATTCAATGAACTTCTCACCAGGGAAGCTGGTGGTGGGTCAGAGCAGAAAGAGATACTAGGGGATGTTCTGAACACCTGTGAGACACCTCTGGTGACTTTTAAATGTAAAAGGCTGAGACTTGAATGGGCAGGTAAAGTCTCATGTGAACAGGCAGAAGCAAGAACTAGAGAAGCAGTATCCACCTGCTATTATTCTGAGTCCACTATTTGAATTCATGTGCTGGTGAGGTTTAGAGAAACTCAGGTCTCACCTGGTAAAATTAATATGTCAGAAGAGAAGTCTTTGGTCATGTTTGGCTCAGACTTTTGGTTTATAAACACAGCGATGGAAGGCTTCTATTAAAAGAGAGGTGATTGAAAACATGAGGTTTACTAAAACCGAGCAATTCCAAATTTATTCTTTAGTACTGATGGCAATCTGCCCAGTTTTCCTCACAAAAAGCAGCCCATCGTGGGCTGGGCATAGCCAGGGTATAAATGGTAAATCCAACTCCTGCTTGCTCTACCCAAAGGTTTTTCTTTGGCATTAGTGAACTGAGACATTTACTTACCAGGACATAAGTTAGACTATACCAGCGGGTTTTATAAAGTCCTGGCTAAGTGTAATCACAGCTCCCTGTACCTCTAGGTGGCCAGCACATCAGGTATCCCACTGACAGGCACAGAGAGGGAATTTGAACCCCAGGGATCTGGCCAAAGCTTTCCAGGGAATCTTTCAAGTTTCTGCTTTTATCTTAAATGTACTTATAGAATTTTCATTCTACTCTATGATATGTTTGTTTTCGTATAAAGTTATGTCTTAAGTTGCTTGATTTGGGTAGAATTGGTGATCTAGAAAAATACTTATTCAGTTACCTAGCAAAGCCCTTGGCAAATCCCCAGTTACCGCTGGTGATTAAGAGAGAGAGAAAGAGTATTTTTACACATATGTTGCATATCTCTGCAAAATGTACATACACATATGCTAAAAATATGTATGCATCTATTTTATTTTTAGTAGTAGCTGCAGTGAATGGCAGAGGCATTGCTGAGAATAGGGGTACTTCATGAGTGGGGAAGGGAAGAAGCTTCTAGAAATCACAGCGCAGGCTCCTGGGGGTGACGTGGGGTGTAAGGAAGAATGACAGAAACAGTTCTGGCTGCCCCTGGCAGAGGGATGTTTTAACCATGGGGTCTGGCTAGACCACAGTCCCCAAAGGAGGATGCCACCACCATTACAAGGTTTCAGGAGACTGGGTGTTTGGCTGAGCACTCTTCTTTTGATTGCTTTCCCAGTGCAGACAGAAGTGGGCACCCAGAGAACAGCAGCAAATAAAACAAAACATGCAAGAGAAAACAGCCTGCCCAAACTTTCTAACTAAAGGAGACTCTCAGGGATCCATCTGCCTAACAAAAGATCTAGACTCTGACCACCTGAGTTTAATCTTAAAATTTTGTTTTTTGGTGGTGAAGGTCTGTTACAGAGATATTGTGAGGGCTTTGGGGAGACCGTACTTGAAAAATTAGACTTACTCTTTAAAGTATTTTATATATTGCTCTAAGAATGTTGAAACAACAATGAAAGGAGACTCTCACGCCCATGTGATGCTGTCTTACTGCGTTACTTATAGTGAATTTTGTGTTTTTTTTCACTGTGTAGATTCATCTACTAAGGGAAATAGTGGTTGCTTCCAGTTTGGGGAAATTATAAATAAAGTTGCTATAAACAATCCTGTGCAGGTTTTGGAGTAAACATAAATTTTCAATTCCTTTGAAATACTCCTTTATAAATCCTGAGGATTGCTATTGCTGGTACAGAGGATAAGCATATGTTTAGTTTTGTAAGAAACTACTAGACTATCCGCAAAAAAAGGTTTCTATCATTTTACATTTTGTGTTACCACCAGAAATGAGTGGTTCCTGTTGCTCCACATCTTTATTAGCATTTGGTGCTGTCAGTGTTATGCATTTTGACCATTCTAACAGGTGTGTAGTGGTGTACCATTTCATTTTAAATTTGTTATTAATGAAAATTTTAAAATAAATTTCTGAACCCACTTATAAAATTTATGCACATTAGTGACTAAGATAGCTAAGATTAAAATAATGAAGAATTATAATAAAAATGAATTTGCTGATCTTTATTTGTGTCAGTTAACTTCTTAACATGATCTGAGTTTTTGAACCTCTGATTTATTGTCAATTTATAGTTTTCTTTTTCTCTAAGTTTCTTCCATGAATGCTCACCTAAATGTCAGAGGAAAACAGGAAAGTGGATTATTTCTAAATATTTTAATGCATAACCATATGTCAGGTAACATGACTCATGAAATCAGCCCAGCTCCCATTCAATTGGGGTTGGTTTGAAAGAAAAAAAATTACCTTGTTTTTCTCCCCACTCATTTTAATATTAACACAAAACATGTAACACATAGGCAACACACACACACAGACATCATCCTTTGATCTAAATGGACCATAAAGAATTGGGTAACAATCTCAGTTCTTGCCGTTGCATGTAGTGATAAGGTGGAATCCTCTGGCATCTTTTCTCATTGTTAAAACAGAAAAAAAACAACACCTGCCTCGCCAGGTTGTGGTGTTGATTATGTGATGTGCTACAAGTGCCTACAATGGTTCTCAACTCTGGCTATACAACCACAAACATTTATAGAACTCTAGCATGACAATGATAGCAAGGAGACCTGGTCTACCTCCCAGACTTGGAGTCTCACTATTGCTCATGGGCTGAGGTCTCAATACTTGGACAAAGATCTGCAGGCGGTTCTGATGCTCAGCCAGAGTTGAGTCTCTGGTCAACACAATATCACAGCTTTGGATTTCATTCTTCTTCCATCTCCCTGTGAGGTTCTTTGACAGGTGTATCTCTTGCCTAGGAGGAAAGGAGCACATTCATATAAAAACACTGGATCAAAATGTATTACATTTTTTTTCAGGAAGAAAAGGAAGGAGATTTATTGTTTCTGGAGTCAATGGTGCTAGTGGCTCAGATGAGGGTCCTGAATTTCAGACTCAGACTGATTTTGACGGATTCTCTCAAGAGTAACCTGCTCTTCTCCCAGCCTCTAAGCAGAGTGCTGCTGCCCATCAAACCAAAACCATAGTTTTCAGGAGAAGAGGTTTCAAAACTTCCCTCAGTAAACTGCTTCTGAGTTTAGGAATTTTGCTTGAAATATCTCCCTTAAGACAATGTTGAACCCCTTCAAAATATTTTCATCCCTTAGCTAAAAATATGAGAAGTTTGTTATTAAATATATATCACCTTCTTTGTCCTAATCTAGTTGTTCACAAAGTGAGGCCCCTGGAGCAGCAGTAGATTTGGGTGAGCCCCAGATCTACTAAATAAATAGCTCTACTTTTCTGTGCCAACAACCCATGTATTTACCAGCCCTTGGGTGGGTTTGATGCATACTCATACTTGATAATCCAATTGAGATGAATGATATGGATAAAATTGGCAGCATTTTTATGATACTCTCAGGCTTATCTACCTTCTCTTCTCTTTCTATCCCTATTATGCCTGAACAATAGAGAGTAGGCTTGGATATTCCTTGTGATCTTAGAATAATGGGTAGAGTTACAGAAGAAAGTTAAAGAAAGAATTAGAGCAGTTTCTCAATAGAGTACTATTGACCTATTAGACTAACCAATGCTGGTTTTTGTACTATGCATTGTAGGATGTTTATCATCATAAAGCCTCTACCTACTAGATGCCAGTGGCCACTCTCCTCCAAATTATGACAACCCACAATCTTCCCAGGTATTGATATCTATCTATCTTTTTCTCTAGGGGACAGGCACAATTGACCATAGTTGAGGGTCATTGACCTAAAATATTAGTTCTCAAATTTGGTTGCTATGATTTGAATTGTATTCCCTCAAAATTTGCATATTAAAGGCTTAACCTCAGTATTATTACATTTACAAATGGGGCTTTTAAAGATGTACTTAAGGTTAAGTGAGATCATAAGGGTAGTGTCCTAATCTGATAACATTAGGTAGCATTATAAAAAGAGGAAGAGAGAGGGAGAACAGCAATGTGACAGTCTGCAATCAACCAAGAGAGGCCTCACCAGAAACCAATGGTGCTGATGCCTTGATAATAGGCTTCCCAGCCTCCCAACCAAAAGAAAAACAAATTTCTGTTGTTCAAGCCACATAGTCCTTGGAAATATTTTGGCAACCTGAGCAGGCTAATGATGGGTATGAGTATCAGAACCACTGGAGGAGACAATGAAGAACACACTGTTAGTCATCTTTTTGTCACTGTGATCAAAATATCTGACAAGCAAAATTTAGAGGAGAAAAAGTTTGTTTGGTCTCAGTTTCAGAAGCCTAAGTTCTTGGTCAGTCAACTCCATTGCTCTGGACTTGGGGTGAAGCAGAACATCATGGCAGAAAGATATAATAGACCAGATATAATCCCCAAAGGCACATCACCAGTGACCTACTTCTCCAGCCACACCCCACCTACCAATAGCTATCACCAAATAGTCCATTCAGATTATTCACCCATTAAATGGATTAATCCACTGATGTGGTTATAGATCTCATCATTGCCTTAAAGACCCACTCTGAACTTAGCTGACCATGCTTCCAAGATATGAATTTTTCAAGGGAAATTTGTACATCCAAACCATAACAAACACAGAGTTGTTGAAATAAAATTGGGCTTGGGATTTTGTGTTTTGACCTAATTCCCCAGGGGATTCTGATACCAAAGTTTGAGAATCTTTGGCCCAGAACAAGTGATGGAAGAATGGGATCAAGGGTGAGATCAAAAGGGGTGGTAAGTGGGGAGGAGGGCAAGAATATTGGCTGGAGTCTGGGAAGGATGGAGGCATTCTGCATAGCAACAATCAATTGAATGACATTCAGGAGACTGGCAGAATGGAGCATTTTGCTTTCTTTGTAATAGTATGTTTGCTTTTTTTCAAGAGACTGTACTACAGATTTAGATTCCTTCTGGCCAATTTGGGATGCTATTGAATTTTTTTCTTTTTTTAATTAAAGAACTTTTTTCTTTTTAGTTGTACATGACAGTAGAGTATATTCTAACATATTTATAGAATCATGGAGTATATCTTACTTTAATCAGGATCCCAGTACATCATGTACCTTTAATTTATTCTGGTGTGTTTATATATGTTCATAGGAAAGTTAAGGTGGATTCATTCCACTGTCCCCCCTCTCTTCCCTTCATTTTCCTTTGTCTAATCTATTGAGCTTCTACTCCCCGCTTATTGTGTATTAGCATCCACATATCAGAGTATATATTCAACCTTTAGTTTTGGGGGGATTGGCTTATTTGGCTTAGCATGATAATCTCCAAATCTATTAATTTACCTGAAAAGTTCATAAAGTCATTCTTTTTATGGCTGAGTCATATTCCATTATGTATATATACACCACATTTTATTTATCCACTCATCAGCTTAAGGGCACTTTAGTTGGTTTCATAGCTTAGATATTGTGAATTGGCTGCTATGAATATTAATGTGGCTGCATCACTGTAGTATGCTGATTTTAATTCCTTTGGGTACATACATATCAAGGAGTGGGATAATTAGGTCAAGTGGGGGTTCCATTCTAAGTTTTGTGAGGAAGCTCCATATTGCTTTCCATAGTGGTTGTACCAATTTGCAGTCCCATCAGCAATGTATGAGTGTACCTTTTGCCCCACAACCTTGCCAACACTTATTGTTACTTGTATTCTTGGTTGTTGCCATTCTGCCTGGAGTGAGATGAAATATCAGTATAGTTTTAACTTGCATTTCTCTAACTGCTATAGATGTTGAACATTTTTTCATATATTTGTCAACCATTCATATTTCTTTTTTTGTGAAGTGTCTGTTTGGTTCCTTTGCCAATTTATTGATGTGTTATTTGGGTTTTTTGGTGTTAAGCTTTTTGAGTTCTTTATATATCCTGGAGACTAATGCTCTATCTGAGGTGCAGGTGGCAAAGATTTTCTCTTATTCTGTTGGCTCTCTCTTCATGCTCTTGAATATTTCCTTTGGTGTAAAGAAGTTTTTAGTTGATACTATCCCATTTCTTGATTCTTGATTTTACTTCTTGTGCTTTAAGAGTCTTGTTGAGGAAGTCAGTTCCTAAGCCAACATGCTGGAGTATTGGGCCTACATTTTCTTCTCTTAGGTGTAGGGTTTCTGGTCTAATGCCTAGGTCTTTGATCCATTTTGAGTCAAGTTTTGTGCTCTGAGAGATAGGGGTTAAATTTTATTCTGTTACTTATGGATTTCCAGTTTTCCTAGCACCACTTGTTGAAGAAGCTATCTTCTCCAATATATGTTTATGGCGCCTTTGTCTAGTATGACTCCATTGCATTTATGTGGGTTTGTCTCTGTGTCTTCTATTCTGTTCCATGGGTCTTCATGTCTGTTTTGATGCCAATACCATGCTGTTTTTGTTATTATATTTTGTTATTATAATTTATGGTCTGATATTGTGATGCCTCCAGTTTCACTTTTCTCATTAAGGATTGCTTTGGCTATTCTGGGCCTCTTATTTTCCCAAATTAATTTCATGATTGCTTTTTCTATTTCTATGAAAAATGTCATTGAAATTTTAATGGGCATTGCATTAATTATGAATAGTGCTTTGGGTGGTATGGCCATTTTGACAATATTAATTCAGCCTGTCCAAAAACATGGGAGTTCTTTCTATCTTCTAAGGTCTTCTTCAATTTATTTCTGTGGTTTTCATTGTAGAGGTCTTTCACCTCTTTTGTTAGATTGATTTCTCTGTGTGTGTGTGTGTATTATTGTGAATGGGATAGTTTTCCTAATTTGTCTTTCAGCTGATTCATCATTGGTATATAGGAATGAGTTTGATTTATGTGTGTTAATTTTATATCTGGCTACTTTGCTGAATTAATTTATGAGTTCTAGAAGTTTTCTGATGGAGTTTTTTGGGTCTTCTAAGTATACGATCATGTCATGCTAAATAGGCATAGTTTGAGCTCTTCTTTTCCTATTTCTTTCCTTTTAATTTCTTTCTTTTGCCTACTTGCTTTGTCTAGTTTCTAGGACTATGTTGAATAGAAGTGGTGAAAGAGGGCATCCTTGTCTTGCTCCAGTGTTAGAGGGAATGCTTTCAGTTTTTCTGCATTTAGAATGATGTTGGCTTTGGGTGTAACATAAAGCTTCCTACTTACTCTCCATAGTTTTTCTGGTGTTTTGAATAGGAAACCCTGTCTCTATCTGGTTTTGAAATTAGGGTGATATTAGCTTCACATAATGAGTTTGGAAGTGTTCCTTCCTTTGCTATTTCATGGAATAATTTGAGGAGGATTGGTGTTAATTCTTCTTTGAAGATATGGTAGAACTTGGCTAAGAATTCATCCACTTCTGGGCTTTTCTTTGTTTCTAGGCTTTTGACAGCATCTTCAATTTCATTATTTGAAACTGATCAATTTAAATGTTCTATGTCCTCATGGTTCAATTTGTGTAGGTCTTATATCTCTAGAAATTTGTTGATGTCTTCAGATTTTCTATTTTATTTGAATATAGGTTTTCAAAATAGCTTCTGATTACCCTCTGTATTTCAGTGGTATCTGTGGTGATATTTTCTTTTTCATCACAAATTTTTAGGAATTTAAATTTTTTACCTGTTTCTCTTGGTTAGCATAGCTAAAGGTGTATCAATTTTATTTATTTTTTCAAAAAACCAACATTTTGTTTTGTTTTTTGAATTTTTTCTGTTTCAATATCATTGATTTCAACTCTGAAATCCTGTATTCTACTGCTTTTAGTGTTGATTTGTTCTTTTTCTTTGGCCTTGAGATGTAATGTTAGGTTATTTATTCAGTAACTTGCTATTATTTTAATGAATGAGCTCAGTGCTATGAACTTTCCTTTTAGTACTTCCTTCATAGTTTCCCAGAGATTTTGATATGTTGTGTCACTATTCTCATTTACTTAAGTATTTTTTTATTTCATTTCTGATTTCTTCTGCTATCCATTGATTATTCATTAGTGTATTATTTAGTCTCCAGGTGTTCGAGTATCTTCTATTTATTTTTTATTGTATCATTTATTTCTAATTTCATTCCCTTATGATCTGATAGAATGTAAGGTATTATCTTCATTTTTTTTGTATTTGCTAAACATTGCCTTGTGGCCTAAGATGTGGTCTATTTTAGAAAATCTATCTGTGTGCTTCTGAGAAGAAATTGTATTTAGTTACTGATGGATGAACTATTCCATACATGTCTATTAAGTTTTAATTATTAATTATATTTTTTAGTTCTAAAGCTTATTTGTTTAATTTTTATTTGGACAATCTATCCAGGATGAGAGAGGCCTGTTAAAGTTACCTAGGATTATTGTGTTATGATCTATTTGATTCTTGAAGTTGATGTGGATTTGTTTGATGAATGTCAATACTCCATTGTTAGGGGTATAAATATTTATGATTGTTATTTCTTGTTGTTGTACAATTCCCTTAAGCAGTATGAAATGACTTTCTTTATCTTTCCTGATTAACTTTGACTTGAAGTCCTCTTTATCTGATATGAGGATAGAAACTGCTACTTGTTTATGAGATCCATGTGAATGATCTGTTTTTTTCCCATACTTTTACCTTCAGTCTGTGCATGTCTTTTCCTATGAGATGAGTCTCTTTGAGACAGAATATTGTTGGGTTTTGTTTTTTAATCCAGTCTTCTAGTCTATGTCTTTTGATTGATGAGTTTAGGCCATTTACATTCAATGTTATTATTGAGAAATAATTTTTACTCCCTGTCATCTTGATTTATTTCTGGTTTTTAATTTGAATTAATTTCTACTTTGGTTGACAATTGTTCTAATGAAATTTCCCCCTTTGTTGGTTTTCAATATTATTTTTTATTTCTTCTTCACAATATATGTAACTGAGTATATTTTGTAGTGCACGCTTTCTAGTTGTAAATTCTTTTAACTTTCATTTATTGTGGAAGGTTTTTAGTTTATCATCAAATATGAAGTTTAATTTTTCTGGGTATAGCATTCTTGGTTGGTATCCATTTTCTTTTGGGGCTTGGTGTATATTATTCCAAGACCTCTGAGCTTTTAGGGTCTGGGTTGAGAAATCAGCTGTGATATGGGTTGGTTTCCCTCTGAATGTTACTTGTTGATTTTCATCTAACAGCCTTTAAAATTCTATCCTTATTCTTTCTGTATGTTAAGACCTTGCCTTGGTGCAGGTCTTTTGTAATTTTGTATATTTTGGATCCTAAAAACCTCCTGAATTTGATTTTCCATTTCATTCTTAAGGTTTGGGGAATTTTCTGAAATTATTTCATTGAAAAGATTGTGCTTTACTTTGGTTTAGATTTCTGAGATTTCACCTATCCTGATAGATCTTAAATTGGCCTTTTCTTGTTTTCTCATATTACTTGAAAGTTTTGTTCATGGACTTAACATCATTACTCCATGGTTAACTTTATTTTTCACATCATACATTTTGTCTTTGTTGCCTGAAACTCCTATCTTCCAAGCAGTCTAGTTTGCTGGTAATGCTTTCAATTGAGCTTTTAATTTGGCTTATCGATTCCTTCATTTCAAGAATTTCCAATTGATTCTTCTTCAGGATTTCTATCTCCTTATCGAAATGATATTTCACTTCTTGGATTTTCTCTCTAATTTAACTCCTTACATGATTGTTTAACTCACAAATCAATTTAACTAGGAGCTTTCTAAATTCCTTTTCTGATATTTCCTCCACTACGAAGTCATTGGATACTGTTAATGAGATATTTTAATTTGTTTGGGATGGCTTTTTCCTTCATTTTTCATGTTGTTTGTATGTATACACATTTATCAGTAAAAATTTGGGGTAGCAGAGCTTCTACCCTATGAATTTTTGGTGTTCCTGAAGTTTTCTAATTCTTCACAGTTTAGGGAGAGATAAATAACAACCACCACCAAATGAAATCAATATACAGCATTTAACTAAATACTTAGTTTCTATTTTGGCAAATATAATGTTAATTGGCACTATAAACAGAAATGACATGGTAAGCAATTGCCAACAGTAGAGATATTATGTTTGCAAAAGGGTTTGCTATTTTAAAAAAGTGAAGAGGGAGAATGCAGAGTAGATGTAGGATATAATAACTGAGAAGAGAATGAAAGACAGTAGTAATAAAGAGTTAAAGGAAGAGTGAAAGAGAAAACAATAGAATTTGGCTGTTACTGAAAGAAAAGAGAGGAAGAGAATCAAAGGAAATAGGAGAAAAACAATATAAAACAAAACCAAAATATACTAATCAAAAACATTGTCCTCAAAAGACAGAGTCAAGAAAATAACTACTTTCAAGAAATGAGAAGAATGAAACAACTATGTACATTTACAAATGTCCATGGACCATTCAGCACACAAAAATTATTTTAAAACAAAAGGAAAAAGGTTCTTAATGAAAAAATAAGAATTGTTTTTGTTGTGATGGTCAAAAAATTATCAATAATATTGTATGCTGGTGGTCAGTTCCCAATTGTCTTTCTTCTCAGTTTTTCTTGAGGTAGGTATTGTGAGTAAGTAGTAGTGGTGAGCTGTCAATTCCTTCTTCCTTTTATGGAGCTAAGTCAGGTAGTTTCTTCTCAGCTTCCCTTCTTGGCAGTATGAGTGAGGTGGGTAGGAGGGTGTTGTCTACTCCACTCACAGCAAAGGGTTGCTGTAGAGTTCTGTGAAAAGGGTTCCCAGAGATGGAGCTCTTAGAGGCAGGATTTAGGTCTAACTAGTCCCCCTGCACTTTGTTGAATGACTTGGTCTGAAGCTTTTAGATCTTCACATCTCTGGCAGCCCAGCTGTTTTGGCACTGGGAGTCTGTACCACTGGAACCTTCCCTGGATTCCACTCGAGCAACAAAGGAGCCAGTTCTTCGCACCCCCTCCACCTCCTGCTCCTGTGTCCCAGCCTCATGGGCTCAAGTCCCAAAGTGCACATTTACTCCCCAAGCCTGATCAAGTTCCCATTGTTCCTCAGTCGGTCCTGCAAACCTCGAGACTCATCTCTTGGTCTGAGAGCCCTGAATTCCCCTGAATGTGCCTGAATTTCACCCAGTTTTCTAGTCACACTCTGGATTGTGTGGCGGGCCTCGTCGATGGGTCAGGTTTTCAGATCCAGATGGAATTACGCAGGTCTGGGAACATGGGATTGGGCCTACACCCACCAGCCTCTGTCCCACAGTGGGAAAAAATCACAGCTCTCAGCTCTCTATGGGCTATTCTCAGAGTCTTTCCCACATGAAAATAAAGTGTAGCTCACCTACTGGGTCAACTTGACAATGTCCTTGACCACCGATTTCTCTGTTTCAAGACATGCCATGGTGCCATCTGAAATGCAGGTTGTCTTAGTCCTCCTCTCTGATTTACCTATGGTGGATCTGCCTGGGCAGCCACCAGTGTCGGCAGTGGGTTTTTTTCTTTCTTTTAAAAATTTTATTCTATTCAAGTTTATGAGCCCCTAGGCTGTTATGAGAGTCCAGTATTAAATCCCAAGGAGCTGCTGTGCCACGGAGCAGCTTAGAAAGTAACCTCCTTGACTCCACCATCTTACCTGCCCTGATTCTTTTTAACAGGACAACAAACAGACATGAAATGTGCTATGAACTTAATATTTGTGCCCCTCTCCCAATTCAAATGTTGAATCTCTTACCTTCAGTGTGGCATTTGGAGATGTGGCCTCTGAGAGATTAATTAAGGTTAAATGAGGTCATAAGGGAGGGTCAGTCTCTGATCCAATAGAATTAGTGTCCTCATAAAATAGTCTCTTTCTTTCTCCCTCTTCTCCCTCCTTCTGTATCTCCTTCTCTTCCCCTCTCTCTTCTGTTCATTCTATTTCTTTCTTCTTTTCCCTCTTCCTTTCCCTCCCCTACCTCTCCTGTCTATGCACAAAGGAAAGGGTATCTGAGGACATAGATAGAGGGCAGCCATCTATAAGCCAGGAAAAGAGCCCACAGGGGAAACCAAACATGCTGGCACCTCCATTACAGACACCCAGCCTCCAGAATCATGAGAAAATAAATACCTCCTGCTTAAGTTAAAATCTGCCTGTGCTATTTTGCATGCCAACCCGAGCAGTCCAATTTCAGTCTAAGTAACAAAGTTATTTCAATATGGTCTTATTAGTGACCTTTGTTAAGGTTTCCATCCAGCCTTCCAACCTCAGTGCTTGCTACTCACTGATTTCTATCTCTAAATGCACAGTCTGGAGGATCCCTTCAGATCCCTTTATTTCCAGCCACTTTTCATGCTTCAACTTCCCTCTACCTACTCTCCCCACCATACATGCTGAGCTTGATGAAAGTAGGTGTAAATTTCTGTTTAATTTGTCTAACAACAAATTCTTGGCCTTTCAACACTTCCTTTGGTGCCAGGCTGAGTAATACTCTCCTGAATCGAGTTCCTCTGGCTCTTCACACAGTGAATCACCCAGCCCCTAGCAACTGATAAATGTGAGGACTACCCTCTTGTTCTAAATCCTTTTCTCTTTCTTTCCCTCTGTCCTTTCTTGTCAGTCACCTCTGATGCAGCCTCCATCAGTCAGTTTGTAGGGTTGGTTCTGAGCCCTTTAAGCAGCACTTAACAAAGAGAGCATGGAAGGCAACATTATGACCACAAAAAGAGATATCAGGTACCGAAACACTTTTTTTTTTGTAATCATAAAGAATGACAGAATATTTCAGAATTTCAGCCACAGAGATATTTTTGTGATTCTTAGTATCAGTTCCATAAATGGGTAAAGATGGACTTTTCCAGAAGAGAACTATACTATCATGAAGGTGAGAGAAGATTAAAAGAAAAATCAACACTACAGTCCTGCCACTCAAGTGTGTGTTGCTAGGGCCATCAAAGCCTCCTGCTGCCAAGTCTACTTAAGCATTCTCTGCAGCTTGACTCCTTCCCTCCCAGAAGCAGACCTTTTCCTCTGTCATTGCTGCCTTTGATACAGAGTGGATTCATGTCCTTTGCCCATTTTGGGGAGGGGAGGACACCTGTAGCTTCCCCAGAGGTGCTGAGAGTACCCCTACCTGCAGATGCCTAGCCTCCCTGCCCCTGGAAGAAGATAGTGCCTCCTTCTGAGCACATCTGAGAAGTAACGCATATGGGGATTCAGACCATCATACCACTGGGAGTGGGGTGTTGGGGTGTAGGGGCGTGGGGCTTGGGGGGATCTACATCACAGCACCCATTGATGGAGCTGACCCTAGGTGACTGTTGGGTGACAGTCAATGCCATGGAGCACAAGACGGAATGTCTGGTCTGTTCTACAAGGCGGTACTGACTTCTGAGATAAACAAGGGGCTTCCAGAACTGTACAAGACCCCACCTTTTCCTTCTCAGATAAGGGTTATCTCTTCTGTAAAGAGTTCCTTTTAAAATCAGACAGATCCCTTGCCAGGCAAGGTGGCATATGCCTGTAATCCAGGCAACACAAGAGGATGGGACAGGAGAATTGCAAATTCAAGGCCAGCCTCAATTGAACAAGGCCCTAAGCAACTTAGTGAGTCCCTGTCTCAAAATAAAAAATAAAAAGGGCTGGGGGATGTGGCTCAGTGGTTAAGTTACCCTGGGTTCAATTCCAGGTACCAAAAGATAAATGGATAGATAAATAAATAAATAAATAAAATCAGACAAATCCTAATAGTCTCATGAGGTAAGCATCATCCAAGTTGACTGATAGAATAGATTCAGGAAGGTTTTATACCATACTCAGAACTAATAAATGAAAAGTGAGTCCTGAAAACCAATTTTGTTAGACCCCAAATCCATGTACCTTTTCTTAAAACAAAAATAGGACAGATATTTTCACTAAAACTCTCTAAAACGTTAAGGAAATCTGACCATTTCTCTAGAGCATGTAAACCTATAGGTAGAAAACAGAGCTTTAACTACAATGCACATATTATTACTCCAGTTAAACCTTGACCAGGATCCATTGCACAGTCCCCTCTCTCCCCTTTTCCCTCATTATTTCTAGCCAACCTCAGGAAAGTGTTTTACTTGCATATCACAAACATGCTCTTCCTGGTTCCTTTTAGAATCCACCATTTTCCATTCTTACACTTGAGTATTAAAGTCTTCTTCCTAGGCCTTGGACAGAATCATAGCCATTGTAAGGGTGCCACAGATTCATTATCATCCTGCTGCATGGATACAGCCAAGTTCTGCTGAAGGCAGACTTTTTCTTTAGGGCAAATCCCACTGGATGTGCAGGCAGTGGGGACAGAGAGCTGGAAGAGATACACCACAGAGACGGTGCTGGGCACAGTCCCAAGGATGCTGCACCTTGCAAGACAAGCTAGAAAGCAACCTGTGTTTCCAATAATTGAGGGTTTAAGCAAACGTGTGTTTTAGAATTTGTACTTTGCTTTCTCCTAATTATCTCTTCCTGGACACAGATGCAAGAATATGGATTCAGGGCCAAAAGTGGAGGTTCAACAAACAAAAGAGAAAAATATGTACTAGAGAAAGAAACCTTTCTTAAGAAATTATATTTTACTTCTGTTGGGTACCATATTGTCTGAATAAACTGATGTTGAAGGAATGCAAAATTTTTCTGACATGTCCCAGGAGATTATCATTGTAATTAAACAAAGTTACGGTTTCTACACTGTTACCAGTGTCCTATGTTTGGCATCAAGAATGGAACTAGTAAATTAAGAAAAAAATCCACAGGACAAGTGAGTTGTAATGGTACAGTTGGAACTAGTAGTCAAGAAATCTGTGTTCTAGGCTGACTTTGGTCACCCCCATGCTGTCTGGCTTTGGGTAGGTCATTGAAACATTTAGGTCTTCAATTTGCTCATCTGTAAAATAGCAGCTATCTGCCCTCCCTTTCTGAATCTGATGTGGATTAGATGAGATGAAAGATGTTTGAAATTGGATGAGATGAAAAATGTTGGACACATAAAAATAAAACCTCAAAGGACAAGCAAAGGACTCCTTCAAGGGATGAAGTTTGGGCTTGGTGGGGGATGAGCACATGTGTGGTCATGGGTGGAAACTGTCTTTGCAGTTGAAAGTGTCCAGGTTTACTCAGGCTTAGGGATGTGCTGGAGAGGGAACTTTCTTATCCATCTGAGCATGGCCATTTGAATTCTCACCCCTCATTTAAGAAGGGCCAGGGTTTGAATATTCATACTGGGAGTAACTGGAAACCAGTGAGAGGCTAAACTGCAGGGAATAGATGGCAGTTTGCTTTCCCTCCAGCCAGAACTCAGGGTGTTTGATTTAAATTTCTCAGAAAATGGATAATATCAATCTTTTTCTTTCCAAAGAGTGTGTCACGTATATTTATCAGTGATTTCCTAACTCTTGTGTCTTTGTTTGCACTTGATTTTTAGATTCATTTCTTTCCTTTTAAAATACTCTCTGGGCCAGGGGTGCAGTGGCACAAGCCTGTTATCCCAGAAACTTGGGAGGCTGAGGCAGGAGGATCATGAGTTCAAATCCAGCTTCAGCAGATTATCGAGGTGCTTAGCAATTAAGTGAGACCCTGTCTCTAAATAAAAATTTAAAAGGGCTGGGGAGATTGTTGCTCAGTTGCAGAGTACTTGCCTAGCATGTGTGTGGCACTGGGTTTGATCCTTAGCAGCACATATAAACAAACCAAATAAAGGCATGCTATTCATATACAACTCCAAAAAAATTAAAATAATAAAAAAAGGGCTGGGGATGTTGCTCAGTGGTTAAGCGCCCTTGGGTTCAGTCCCTGGTACCCTAGTCCCCAAAAAAACACCCCCAAACAAAAAACTATCTGGAATGTGTATATATATAATTTCTTCTTCTTTTTCTTCTTTCTCTTCCCCTTCCTCCTCCTCTCTCCTCCTTCTCTTCTTCACCCTCTCTTTCTCCTTTTTTAAATGAAAAGGAGCTAGCAAAGCTTTGTTTCTAAAAAAGCATTTTGAGATGATTTCTTCAGATCAGATAATTGAAAGTGCCCCGGGGTTACACAACCCCAGGCCTGGAAATGACTGTGTAAAGCAATGTCACTGACGATCAGCAGTGCCAGGTCATGTTTCAAATGAAGACAGACAAGGAGAGAATCACAGGGAATATATCCAAGAAGGCTGATTTCTAACCCTGTGCCCATCAGCTTGACCACTGGCTTCCACAGCCTGGGACTACTGACCCACGTACAGTGTGAGACCTAACACCCCTGCCTTCCAGTGAGAATTCCTTAATGGTTTCCAAGTCTTAAGGCATTGAAACAGGACACCACGGAGTCCTGTTACTCTTCACTGGTAGGAAAGATGCTCCCCACCCAGAACTGTGAGTGCCTGTTCATGCCCAATGCTACTCCCCCCCACCCCCCAATAGCTGTAGGAGAGCCCTGATATTTGGACACGATTACCTCCTTGTAAGCACTATACCAGATAGTCTGAAATTCCAATCCTGGTTATATCCTGACTGTAGACAACACTGAAATTAGTATGACTTTTATTTCCTTATCTGTAAAATAATTGCTCATGAGAACCACCTCACTATTATGAATTTTAAATGAAATAACCTATAAAAAATGTCTTGTGGAGTGCTTGGTTCAGAATAGCCATTTGATAAATGAGAATGATTATTAGGGGAAGAATAAGGCTCTAAGAGACAGGAAGTGTGGGATCTATGTTTAGTTCAGCCTCTAATGAGTTTTGTGAGTTTAGACAAGTCACTTAGCTGCTCTGTGCTTCAATTTACCCATCTATCAAATTGTCAACTGGTATTTGATGGTTTACCTATCGTGGTAGAGAGGATAAGATTGCCTTGCAAATATTAGCAGCTAAACACATATTTATCACAGAGTCAAATAGGTATAGAAAGGACTTCAAAAAGTTAAAATGACTACATGAATATGCATTTAAGCACACTTCAAAATATAATCATATGCTACATTCTCAAGAATGAACAAATTCTAAAGTAATTAAGAAAACATCTAAGTTTGACAGAAAATTTTCTTTATCCGAAAGGTGGTGATTCTATTTTGATTATAGCAGCATATTGAAAATAACAGACTTATTTGGCAAAACCACACACAAACTTCACGGAGTTTGCAGATAGCCCCTAGTACATTCCACTAAGGACACTAAGATGAATGCCAAGAAGGATTTTTTTTTAATCTTTCCTTCTTCCCCTTCCTACACTCTGAAACAATCATCAATTACCCTTATCCACCGGCACCATCTCATCTAAGTTCATTTTCAAGATGAAGTTTCCTCGTTGGATGGTGGCTGTCCAATCCTCCTTCTGTCCATCACTGACTGCCTCAGAGCTGTCCCCAGATTGACAGTTTGAGAGCGAATCAATAATAATTATCTGGCTGCAGCCATGGCGAGCTGTGTAATTCTGCCACGGGACAGCATTGTGCAAACAGAGCTGCATCTCTGGCTGCAGGTTTAAATATGCAGGTTGGGGCTGTCCATTTAGGTGTGCTGATCATGTGATTACCGGGAGGTAGTGCTTCTTCCCTGCTACATTAAAACCCTTTCAAATGATACACTCACCTTTGGGGACTGGCTGCTGGCGAGCATTGCACTATGTAAAATGCTGTCTTCAGGGCCTTGGAACATAAATCAGTGATTTAAAGGCACAAGCTGAGAGAGGAGACACATTCTGCTTTAGTTCTTTATGTAGACTTGGAGAGGAACCACAATGGAGAATGTGTAAGCACAAAGAAGAGAATGAGATCTCAAATATATTTGAGCCTGTTTTTATTTTACCTTGTCCTAGCCAGAGAAGAGAATGGCTTTCTGAAATTATTTGTATTGCAATTGAAAAGCAAAATTACTTCAGTATAACAATGTTGATTTGTGAGGTACAAGCTCAGCATTTTCCACTCAAACAAGAAAATGTCTGCTTTATTGGGTTGTGTATAACTTTATTTTCTCTAAAGCAACTTTAGCATATTTAAATAGATGTCGCTGATGTATTTATTCTAATGAATAAGCAACACCATTTTATCGGTCTTATTGATGGCATTTGAATATTGACGGCAGTGGTGTGTCCTTGTTGGTGGTGGTTTTTTTTCCAATGGGAATCTACTTCTGATAAGAAATTAGGAGAGGGGAAGATTGCGGAAGGGAATAACACTATTTTACAAGAAGTGAGTAAAAGCTAGGCATGCAACCCCAAATCACTTCCCTCCCTCCCTCCCTCCCTCCTTTCCTTTCTGCCTTCTTTCCTTCCTCTCCTCTTTGTTTCCTTCCTTCCTTGCTTTCGTTTTGTCAGTAAACCAATCAACCAGCTAGTCAACCAAACCACCTGTGTTTGTTCACCCCCTTCTTCTAGAGGGCATACATGTGAATCAAATCAGAATCTTGTCCTTGGAGAACTTGCAGACTAGTAGGAGAGATAAGTCATGGGGATACTAATTAGAGCCTTTTGACCCAGGGGGGAAAGTCCTAATTGACAAAAAAAAAAAAAATCAGAGAAAGTGGCAAAGGGTTTCAGAGCCTGGGCGGAAGATTTCCAGCTAGGGGGTCATATTTGTAGCTAAACCATCCTGTGATCAAAGTGTACACCTGCTATTTTGCAATGAGTTCATTAACTGTTAAGACACTAGGGAGGCAATTAAAACACTAAGGAAAAATAAAGCAGTGGTGAGTTAAACAAACAAACTAAATGTATAAATACTGGGCGTCATGGGGACAATTTTCAGTGGTCTTGAAAAGGTTTGAAAAGGCTATAAAAATTGAAACACATAATAAAATAGGAGTTTGGGGAGGCAAGGGAGAAAACGACGTAATTCCATAGAGAAAAATATTCTTTGAGATTTGCAGACTGTTGTTGAGTTGAGGGGCAGGTATCATTCTATTCTGATTTATGAAACTGAGACTTTTAATCCCCATCTCCTCCATGAAGAGCTTCAGATTTCTTAAATTCCTTCTTCAGTCTTCCTCTGAATTCTCCATAGCTTCTGCTGATGGACTTGTCCTCTAGCAGTAGCTGCCTTGTGCAACTGGAGGATCCTTCAGGTGATCAACAGGCTTTGCTTTGTGTCTTCCAGAGAACCATGAATACCAAGATGCTACCATAAGCATACTCTTTAGGAAGATTAGCACATCCCTCTCATTTAGCTGGATAATCAACTTTCAAAGAAAATCCAGAAAGCTTTTTAACAGACGTGGGCTGCTTTGTGGGATCTGTAGTTTCTTGGCCAATTATCAGGGAATTTCATGCAAAATACCATGCACTCTGGTAAAAAGGACCAAAGTAAGTTGTGGCTACTGTGATAATAATAGTAAGACTTAGATTGCCTGTAGCTATTTTTTTCTGGCTTCCCCTTACCCTCACCCTCACCCTCACTTCCCTTAGCTGAGGGGGAAGGGGGACAAATGGCATGCAGATGGGAAGAGGGCTGAAGGATGGAGTTAGACTACTCTGAGCTCTGAAAACCAGACATGCAAGGCTGCCTATTCAACCCATTGTGAAAAGAAGAAAGGAATACAGAAAAGAGTTAATTGGAAAAGTTGGGACAGGGGCTCAGTTGGACACAGAGGGAGCAGGTGTGGCCTGTAGGAATTGTTGGGGCAGGCAGCTGGTTCAGGAAGAGGAGTCAGCCCTGGGGCAGCCAAAATACATAACACAGAAGCAGAACCAACACTGGTACAGAGCACAAAACAATGACCTGTTCCTCAAGCACTCACCCAGGGCCTGCCCTTGGAAGGGCCCCTTGCTTGGTTTAAGAAGCTAATGCTCTACGTTAGAATTCTTAGTAATTTTTCAAAAGGAATCTAGTAGCTAAAATTTGCACTGGAGCCTGACAATTACAATCATACTTAATATGATCTGCATTTGGTATTGCACAGGGTTGTTCAGGTAGGGTGTGACAAAGGTGTTGCCCATGTTTCAGGAGGGAAAGTTAACTGTCTAAATGAAGGACATTTAAAACCCATGCCCTCAGGGCCTGGTCTCTCCCCATAGAACTGAATTCTTTTAACAGCAAGGCCTGTTCCTGAATCATCTATAATTTCCAGAGTATATATCCTGATGCCTGATGCACGTTTCAATAAGTATGCTGATTGATTGATCAAAGAACCAAATGGAAATTTGTTTACTAATATTATTGCCATTGGAATTATAAAGCATTATTATTACTTATGTGGTTTTGTGATTCTTTAGTAAGCTCAAAGAGAATGTGCATGCTTTAAATATTTTGTAAGGAAAAAAGGATGAATGCAAGAAAAGCACAAAGAAAACCACATTAAAAGGTGGCAGTGTGGTAAAATGATTGCTTCCTGTGTGCTTTCAACAGTCTATATAATCTGACCCATAGTATGTTCCTGAGAGGGAAAAGAAACCCTTAGGGCCAATGGACTGAACTTTGGTATAATAGTAAGACTTAGATTGCCTGTAGCTATTTTTGCTGGCTTCCCCTTACCATATTTGGTGCTTATAAGTGCTCACCTTCGTGTCACATAGTCTGGCATCAAAACCTTGCTCTCCTGCTCACTCACTGTATAAACTTGGGTATGTCATTAGCCAGTCCGCGCTTTGGTTTCCTCATCTCTAATTTGAGAATAAGCATTGTAACTACTTCACACAGTTGTAAAGATTAATAAGATGATGTATTGTTGCAGTTTGTATTTTAAATATCCCCCAAAGGCCTATGTGCTAAATAAAGGTTTTGTTGCCAACCTGTGGTGCTATTGGGAGGTAACAGAACCTTCAGAACCTTCAGGAGGTGGGGCCTAGTGGAAGGAAGTTAGGTGACTAGGGGCGTATCCTGGAAGGGGACACCAGGACCCAGCCCCTTCCCACCTTTCTCTTTGCTTCCCAACCTCCTTTGCTCTTTGCATGCTCCCTGCCATGATGTGCTGCCTTGCCACAGTTCCAAAGGAGCAAATAGGGCCAAGTGACCATGACTGAAATCTCTGAACCTGAGTCGAAATCAATCTTCGCTTCCTTTTGGCCGCTTATCAGGCATCTTGTTACAGTGACAGACCATTGACTAGCACATAACTCTTTTCATACATACTACAGTACTGAAGACACAAAAAATACACAATAAATATTTGTGACAATGAGGTGATTCTCAGCAGAAAACAAGGGGAGCAGAGAGTATCCAAGCCAGTGAGATATTCCCAAGGTGGAGAGGAAGGAGAGGGTGGAGACAATTGGGAAAAGCAATTTTGTGCATGCAAACATTCATCTCCTATTCAGCCATGTAAAAATGGACCATGGTGGTGGAATGCTTTCTTACCAAGAGGTAAAGGGCCCACACAGCCTGTGCCAGGCTTATCAACCTGTGTGAGCCTATCTTTATCTGTTTTAGACTCAATGGCTCTCAAGTAGGCCTCTAGCTTTCTGTGCTTTAGACCCCACATGGAAAGTGCTGGGGTACCTCCTTTGTAGCACTGTGGAGTGAGTGTAGACACTGATCCTCTCAGCTTGGAGTGGATCTGCTGGCCCTGGCAAACTGACCCTTGCAAGGAGCTGGATCTTTGCATAATCTGACTCCCCTGGCTGTATGTAAACCAGGTGCGATCTGAGCATGGTATGCAGACAGACTGTTCTCAGTGAACTTAGGTCATGCATTACTGGTCTCTTCCTGGGGAAGCACTTTTCTGTCATTTAACTCTGGCCACATAGACTTATCACCCAGCAAATTGTAAAGCACTTAGATTTAACCTTATGGCACTACTGAAGGTCAGAAGGAATCTTCCTCAAATGCCTTCTAGGATTTGTCCCATGTTCCTTGAAGGAGGGTACCATAAAACTGAGAAGAGCAATTTTTTTTTTTTCATTTTGGAGGCCAGTAGAGGAACTGGGCAGCAGCAACGATGGCAGCATTGTCATAAACCATGTTGATCATGGTTAAATTGGTGCTGGCAGCAGGGAGATGTACTATTTGCAAAAGTAATAACCCATATAATGTGATCTTAGGGAACTTCATCCAACTTCTTTGTGTATAACTGTCCTTATCTGTAAAAGAGAAATAGTAAAAGTGTCTACTAATGGAAATGTTGGAAGGATTAACTGAGTTGAGATGATTAAATGAAATACTATACATTAAGCAGTTAGCATAGTGCCTTGGGCTCAATGAGGAGTGGTCATTATTGTCATTAGTATGTCTGTAGAGAATAGTAAGACCACCAGTGTTGAGAGCGATGGGGAATAACAATGGCAGCATTAACTAAAAAATGAGCTCTGTTTGGAGTTTTAGTACTCTAGGTCACGTTCTGGCCTGCACTTTCTCCACAGGCTTGACCTGTCTGTGGTGTGACCATACCTTCTTCAGTCTGAGTGACCATTTATCATGAGGTTTAAGTGAGAGAATAATAATCTGAACTATAGCTAAGACCTCTGTTCCTAGGAGATGCAGAGTCAGAATTAAGAGAAAACCTTGGATCAATCTCTGTGTGACTATAAGAAATTTACTGAACCCTGCCCATGTTCCCATTTTTTTAATTTTTCAATTTGCAAAGTGGAGGTCAATGGCACCTGTTATTCAGTTGATGTGAAAGTTAAGGAAGGTAGTGTAAAGCAAAGGCTCTTTCTGGGTTTGAAATAATATAAAGTATTTCCTATATTTCACACTAACTACCATGTGGGACACAATTAGGCAGCTAACATTTTCCTCATTTTTTAAACAAGGAACTAAATCTAGAGGAATTAATTTTCTCAGAGCCAATTACAGGTAAAGGACATAGCTAGGACTTGAAATCCTTCTTTCTGAGACTAAAATCTTCATTTCTGAAGACTTGACACCCTTTCACCATATTAAATTATCACCCAAATGCAATATGTAAAACTTATCCAGAGAAAGCTACTTCCCTGCCTCTTCTCAGTCCTGTCATTGGCCGCCAAGGCTCTGAGGAGCCCAGTTTGCGAACCTTAGTCTGTTGCAGGGAGAGTCCCTAGGGAGTGGAGCGCTCATTCTACCACCCTCACAGGGCCAGTTGCTGAGGTCAGATGTCATTCTGATCTGGGAGGATGTTGAACCAGGAGACCTCTTGGGTCTCTGACTCTGGGCTCCAGCTCCTCAGAGCTCAAGGGGTTGTGGAAATGCATAGCTGAGACCTGAGCCATCCTGGTGATGCTGTCTCTGGCCCTGGAAAGCTGCTTGTGCTGCTTCTCTTTGGTACTCATGTCTCTCAACTTTCTGAAGAGCTGAGATTGTTTCTGGTTTCTAGGACAAATGGAGAACTTGGATAATTATTGCCTGGTAAGCAATCAGAAAAGAAAACAGGGTTCAGAAATAGCTTAGTGCTTCCAAGGATGGTGGGGAAAAAAAAAAGAAAAGAAAAAACTCCCAGTCAGGCAAATAGCTCAAGGTCAGGATGTGGCATCTAGCATTTCTCACTGCAGGGCTGGAGGCCTGCAGCCTCAGGAAGGTTGTGCATGCTCAGTGGTGGCTTTAGTGGTGGAAATGCTGTTATAGCCCTGACCTTTGCTATAGGCTCATAAAAAGCAGATTTATTGGTTTTTAGAACTGTATCTGTTTGTGGAACAATATTAGGCATAAGGAAATAGCATTTCCTGAGATCAGCAAACTCCTGTCAGAATACTATGGGGAGAGAGTTTTGGGGATAGTCTGATATACATTCCCTGAAGCTTTTTGTTTTTCCTTTGGACCTTGGTGAAGATGTTGGGAAGGTGGTAGGTGTGCTTGAGGAGCCCACCCCAGGAGATTATATGAGGATCATGTTTTAGTGGCTTATGGGGAAGATAGTGGGAAGGAAATACCCCATCTTAGTTCTCTGTGGCCTTTGGTGGGGCCATATGGATGGTAAGGCTCCACATGCAAGAGAATGAAGTTGGAAGTATGAGCCAGAGGGTAGCCCAGGCCGGGTAAGGGGAAACCCAACCAGAGGCATACTAAAATGTGGGGATCCAGAGGAAGCTGCTGTTGTTCTGGAGGTCTTCTGCTAAGGGGGTTGCTGCAGGGAAAGCTAGACACTGCTTGCATGAATCACATGCACCTCCAAATGCTGGTCACCACGCAGCAGAGGCCCCAGCTTCCAGTGGAAATGCCTGAACAGGGATGGGACAAAGGAAAGGCAAGGGAGGAGCCTGGGTACAACATGTAAGGAGATGCTCACTTCCAGGGCTGGGCAAGTGCAGAGTGGGGCTTCCCTTGCCTCCCTTTGGTCCTGGTTGAACCAGAGTAAACTAGAAGTTTCTGCCTCTACTTCTTCCAGCTCCACCACATGGCTGCAGTCTCAGGGAAGGGGACTAGATCTTGGAAACAAACCTGTTTCCCTCTTCTATCCTTCTAGGGTCACAATTCTAGTCTGTGTAGGCTAGAGCTTTAAGCTGGGTATGAGGGTGATGGTTTTAATTGCATTGGACTGCATTTTAATAACAGAAAGGGTCTGAGTAATTGTGGAATTGGACTAAGATGTCATCAAAGAAGTTACTATCAAATAAATAATGGGGAATTGATAACACATAATTGCAATGTTGGCATTACAAAAGAGCAGATTTATATTATAAAAGCGTGAGACTTAAACAGTTATCTAATTTGGTGATTTTGGAGAGGAAAGAAGGGAAAGGCAGGGTGCAAAAGGGGTCAGGTGGAAGACTCAATTATCTGCTTTTTAAAGTTAGTGGCCTTGTTGTGGGATAGGATATGTGGCAGGGCTGGGTTTGAATTCCAGCTTTATTCTGTATAGATATGGGATTTATTCTGTATATATATAGAGAGAGTACGCAAGCCTTTGTGTCATGTTTTTGAAGTAGAAATAAGAAAACTCTTACTCTACAGTAGTATTGTGAGGACACAATGACATAGGATAAGGTACCTGGAGTTAGGCTTAACACCTAGAAGATGGTCAATAAAAGCTAGCTGTTCCCATTGGCCTCACTACTACCGCACTGTAGGAAAGGGGCCTTCCATACTTCTACAGTGTATGTGTCTGAGCATCTGTGAGTGTTGGCTGGGGTGTGTGCAGACCAGAGAGCAAACTGCTAGAGAGATGATTTTGGAAAATACTGGAAATGGATAAATAGGAGCTTTTAACATAGAAAGAACAACAATAGGCCTCTAGTCTGTGTAGAGATAGATACATACATCTGTTTGTAAAGTCAATAAGTATTGGAATGGAGGGCTTATGTTTAAGGGTCACTGAAACTGTGGCAGCATCATGAAGCCTGACAAAAGTCATGTTGGGCACATAAAAAGGAATATTAGTTTTTAGTGAGTGATGGTATATGGATAAGATAGTTAAGTAGCTCTCAAGATGTGTGGACATAATTATGAAGGTTAGAAATGGAGCTGGTTCTTAAAGAAACTAGTGGTGCATAGAGTAGAAATCTTATCTTTGGAAGTTGATGTCATGAAGGTCAATCTTACTTTCCTACCAGGTGGCTCTCAGGGAGATTGTCAGAGACAAATTCCTGGACCTATTATCCCAAAGGAATAGCCCCTTATGGTATTAAAAAAAAAAAGTCAGTGTCTAATAAAATTCAAGGTTTTCTTTGTGCAGATTCTGGAAGGAAGCACTTAAACAGTTGTTTTTAGTTTTTTTCCTTTTTGAATGAAGAAAAATAAAATGGAAAGAAATTATCCAGAGACATGATAATTATACTGACCATGTGAGGGGAATACACATAGGAGTGACTTGTGTTTAAAATGAATCATGTTTGGGCTTGTCACAACTTGAAAAGATGTGATATCATCTTGTTTACTTGAACAGAGAAATTAATTTATTTTTTCTGGAAATTTTTATTAGAATTTGTCCCACCTTTTCCTTTTTTAATATTTTTAAATATTTATTTTGGAAGAAGGGTAGTTAATACATTGATCTTTCTTGGAAATCTGATACAGTTTTCATTATCATAATTGTGGTATTTATGCTTTGATATCAACGGATGTCTCCCCTTGCCCTCCAAGAGTGAAGATTTCATTTTAAAGCTATTTGTTAGGATTCAATAACAAATATTTTTCCAAAACTGGGTGTGGGAGATTTGAATTCTAGATTTTTGGGGAAAAAGGTTATAATTCCTTATATTTATAGTGGAATACAGAAATGAGTATTCAATAGACACATTTAAAAAACAAAAACTTTAGTATTATTTTTTAAATTGGTATCAGGAATTGAACACAGGGGTACTTCACCACTGAACCACAGCCCCAGCCCTTTTTATTTTTAATTTTGAGACAGGGTCTCACTAAGTTGTTAGGGCCTCCCTAAGTTGCTGAGTCTGATTTTGAACCTTTTATCCTCCTACCTCTGTCCCCCAAGCCACTGGGATTACAGGTATACACTACCACGCATGATTGGTCTTTTTTAAGTAAGAAAAAAATATAAATATACATGTATATGTGTATAAATAATTACATATATTCATCTATATGTATATATGTATTGCTTCAGATTTAGTTGGGAATTGCATCATATCTACTTTATCCAATGTACTATTCCTCATAATTCATGGGAATTAATAAGTTTATGGGTTAATCTGTCTAGTGTTTTCTAAATTAAAAACAATTTGCCTACATAATAATTGTAGAGAAGGTATGTAGTTTTAGCTGGGTGTATGTGAATAATAAACAGACATCAAATTCAAAACAGAATCAGACAATCGGGAGATCTAATCAATGCATGAGTGAAATCAAAAGGTCTCTCTGTACTGTTTCTTTCCTAGAACGTGATTGGCAGCGAGACCTCTTGGCTTAGTACACAAACAGAGGAGATGGAGAAGAGGAAAGCTGGCATTTTACACAGTTTATCTTCCATTATTGTCTTTAACTTTTAAAAGGACATGGAAACCCTTGGGGAATCCTACCATGGTCTGAAATTCTGCTATCAATTCTACATTTTATTTCTAGTTGATATAGTGATAAAATTTAATATGCCCTAAAATAAAAATAATATCGAAAACTCACAAGGACAAGCATCTCTTGATAAATGGAAGAGATACATTCCTGGAAAAGAAAGTCTCTATGTTTAACTCTTTGAAAACATCATAATTATGATAACTAGAATCTAGTTATTGTACTAGGATTGTGCTCACAATACAATTTCTGAGATCAGGGATGGAAGGGATCTCTTAGCATTGATGGGCTTGTGCATGGGGAGAAGTTATGTTTGCTTGGGTACAGGAGGCAAACTGGCAACGTATATATAAGAATTGGGAGTTGGGGAAGGGAGGAGATTCTTCTATGTATACCTCAGTCTTAACCACTCCAGTCTTGGAATAAGCAGGGTCTTCCACACTCTCCCTACTCAGAAAACATCTTCCCCAAATTCATACATCCATTCTCACTGATGGTTCCAATGTTGGATACTCCTAAGAAAAAGAGTAACATGGAAAGAAATGTCTACATTTATTTCTCTACTTGGCTTAGTACGGTTAAGCATGAAAATGCTTCTTATTACAAGTAAATCTTTGCCAACTGCCAATAGAAACTTCATTCCAGAACACACCAAAACACAGCAGGGTTTATGGCCTGGATCTCTTAATCTTTTTCACCCACTTCTTAGAAACTTTCTCTCTAATAGCCCCTAATGCATTTATTTGAATTTCTATAAGATCAAACAGAAAATGTCCTGCACTTTATTCAAACTCCAATTCCTGCTTTTTAAAATAAATCCCAATGCTATCAAGTGTCCAAAAGCATGCTCTTGCTCTTGCTAGTTTTTTTTTTTTTTTGTGTGTGTGTGTGTGTGTGTATTTGTAGACATGCATATGTGCTGAAGATTGAACCCAGAGCATCATGGATGCTAAGCAAGCACAGTAACCACAGAGCTTCACACTCAGTCTCCTCATGCTGGTATTTAAGAACTGGTAAATCAAAATAGGCCTTCTGTGGATGCTGTCCAGCACAAGGATCTTGACGTGGCATTTGTTCTTCTAGCTTTTTGCTTTGAAAAAATTTGTCATAATTATACTGTAAAAAAAATCTGAATAGAACAACTAAAAAGTATATCAGATGAACTATACAATTTATGCATTTTGATCCTATTATAGCTTTCCTATTGTTTCCATCTCTTACCTGAGATGCAGTTAGCAGACTTAACTAGATGTGGTATAAGAATTAGGGATGTGGCAAAAGTTCTGATGGTCTGCAGGAGGCTTGTTTCCCACATATCTTTGATATAACTCTCTCACGTTTTGAAGAATGTAGTCTTCAGTGCAAATCTGTTAACACTTTTGGCCACAAATCACTGGAAGATTTTCAAGCAGAATGTACTTTAGTGGAAAAACAATTTACTAAGGAGGGTGTTTTAAATCTTATTATGATTAATGGGGTCTGATCTTTTTGATCTGCTCATAGCAATGAACTCTTCAGGAGCTAAATATGCTGGGTGATCTCAAACTGAGTTTTACCTGTAGAGAAGGAGAAAAAAAAATCTTCCACTGAGTGTAAACATCCATTAGGAATATAAATTTCCTGGACAGTCGAGAAACACTTTAGATGAATATTCCTTTTTAAATCACTGTTTGTCTCTTTATATTCTGTGAGAAAATTGCATAGGATTGTCACTTCTGTGAACATTTCAGTGGGCATTAATTGGCTACCAGCTAAATCTGTTAGAAACCTTATCTACAAGAATACCCTTCCTTTTAAAAAGCTGTTAACAATATAAAGCATGGTAAAGCATAGATGTGTTTGGCTGCTATTTTTTAAACATTTATATTTAATGATGATTTACTTCTCACATTACTAAAGAGAATTCACAATTCACATTATCATACTACAGACTCTTAAAATTTTGCAGTAAAGAAGCCTATTAAATTCTGATTTTCCCAGTGCTTCCCAATATTGTTGACCATAGAAAAGTTTCAGTGCCTGGTCACATTTAGATTCCATGGTCATTTCCCAATGTGGGAAGTGCTAATCTAAAGTGATGTTAATAAAGAGTGGATGTGTATGATGCCTTCCATCTGACAGCGTGATCCCACTTTTAGCTAAAGTAATGAACAGGATAGGGCAACTGCATTGCAAATCTTCAACAGAACTTTCTAACTCTGAAGTCTGGCTCCAGGAAAAACACAAAAGAAATTACTGTTAGACAAGACATGCCTATGTGTATTCTGGCTTTTATCTTAGATTGATCATTTCATCATTTCCATATATTTATCTAATAAATGCATAGGTAGTTATGTGCTAGGCAAATCTAGTCACTATAGAAACATCAATGACATATATTCATATTAATACTATTGGATAGATATTATCTGAAATTTATAGATGAGGAACTAAAACATGAAAGGTTAAGTAACTATGTTAGGCCAACGTAGTGAGTGATAAAGCTGGGTTTTTACCGCATGCAATGGAAAAACAGTGTGTATTCTTCCCCACAATGTCATACTGGCACCCTTTGGTCTTTCCCTCAGATGGTTAACACTTCTCCCAGCTTCCCCTCTGAGAGCAGGAGGAGCAAGTCAGCAATCTTCCGCATAAGAGGAAGGAAGTCTGAGGCAAACTCAGCAGAGGCCTCACATCTCTCACCTTGATGGAGTTGTCACCTCTATGGTGGCATTTACCAATCTTGGCCACTTTTTCCTTTTGAAAAAATTATTCCCATTTTATCCCTGAAGCCAAAATATGGATCATGTTCTGCCTCTTTCTATCCAATTAGCTAGAGAGGAAGGGAGGTCATGTAGTAAGGATTGAAATTTATTGAGCCAAGTTTTAATTCTTGGTCTGCCACTAATAAGGTAAATGACCTAAGATCAACTACATATCCTGTCTGAACCTCATTTGTAATATGAGGGAACTGAGTTAAATAACCTTCAAGACTCTACAGAGTTTTAACTAAATTCATGTCATTTACTATCAAGTGGCTTCCTTTATTAAAGATGATAACTGGAAGATTAGAGTCATGGAATGATGTGGTTTTTTCCTATGAGTTTGTTCTTACACTCCTTGGAGTGGATATAGTGGGAAACTCTTATTTCTCTTCTATTCACATGCAGAATTTCTGATCACAAACTGTGAAGATCCACCCACTTCCACGCACTGACCAATTCTCCAACATCAATTGGGTGTTCCACAGGTGAACTCAGTTCTAACACTAACTGCCAATGTTAAGTGTAGATACCACAGGATAAGGGCTCAGTCCCACAAGACTGCCTCCACTTCAGATGGCAGTTGCAAGAGGTGGCTTCCAGGTTACCCATAACTTCTTTTGGACTTGACTACAAATAAGATACCTATCACCCATCCTCAGGCCCAATCATTCACTAGAACAGCTCACAGAACTCAGAAAAATTTTAGTTACTCTATTATTGGCTTATTATAAAAAAGATACAACATAAGAACAGCCAGATGTAAGAGATTCACAGGGCAGGGCATGGAGGGAACAGTGTGGACTTTCCATGTCCTCTCCAAGATGTATCAGCCTCCCAGCACCTCCATGTGTTCACCGACCTGGAAACTCTCCCACCACAGAGTTAGGGATTTTTTTTTTTTAAATGGAGGCTTCATTGTGTGGACATGACCAATTTTTAACTTAATCTGTAGCCTTTAGGAGTTAGGAATGAAAGTTCCTGCTTCTAATCATGAGTTGGTTGTTGTGGTGATCAGACCCCATTCAGAAGTCTACCAAGAGCTACCTTAAGAGGACAACAACAGATGCTCCAGTTACTCAGGAATTAGGAGCTCTGTGTTAGGAATCAGGGCCCAAGACTGTAGGAACCACCCTATCTGCTAGGAAAGTATAAAGGTTTTAGGAGAGCTGTGCCAGAGACTGGGTGCATAGAGCAAATATATGCATCTTATTGTGTCACAAATGGATAGAAGAATTCTACAGTTAAGGAAATGTCCTTAAAAAGGAGGCTGTGATAACTCTGAAGATCCTTGCTCCTTTCTTTCTTACAAACAAATTTCTTCACAGTTTTGTAATTCTTCATGACAAATACCAATCGAGGATCATTCAAGATAAATACAAGTCTAGGATCTCCACAAGCTGTGAGCTATGAATGAAGGCCTATATATTATTCATCCATACATCATCAGTTATACCTTGCACAGTGTGCTATACGTAGTCAGGATGTAACAATAGTGGTGGAACGAAAGTGAACTCAACTTGGGAGACTTGCTTGATTAAGCATTTAGTTAGCTGGTGATATTTATTGGGAATCCAACAGTGTGGGCAGCAGCAAGCAGTCAGGGAAGCGATATTTAAAAAGGTCCTGTTGACATCCTTAGAGTTTGATGGGCGATTGGTTGAAGAGTTTGTTCATGTCTGATGCAAAATTTACTGAACATGTGGTGTGTTTTAATTTTCTCCTTAAAAAAATCCAAAAAAAAAAAAGAAAGAAAGAAAGAAAAGAAATAAAAATCTTGGTAAGGTTGTCAAATGTTAAAAAGAAAGACTGTGAATATGACATTAGAATGTCAGGTTGGAATAGCTACATGTGCCAAGACTCAAGCTCCAGTGTATGACAAGAGTGATGGGATCAAGCCCCAAGAATTCCTGATGTTCAAAACACACAGCCCCGATTGGTGTATTCCCTCTATCAGGCCTTGCTAAGACTGAAGGGACCATAGTGTATAATAGGGTCTCACGATAATAATGAACAAAAATCTGATACTATCCTCAGAGACATAAAACTTAAGTGTTTTGGGTTTATTCTCACAGAATATTTAGCTAAGTCAAAACCTGAAAATTAAAAAAAAAAATAGTTTGGAAATGGTGCAAGGGTCTCATTAAAGTAAAAGAAACTGTTAATCTACATTTTCTTGGTGAAAATTGGAGTTTATTAGTATAATTCATCAAATTAGAAAGCAAAGTTGATTAGAACTTATTTGATTGAGACTACACTGATGCAAAAAAAAAAAGCTATAAATCTAATCAAAGAAAAACATCCTTCCACATGGGGGAAGTACTGGTTTGACATTTAGAAGACAGTAGCTTTTATAGCAGCTTTCATTTATTAATCAAAATTACGAAAATGTAGCAAACTTCGAATTAAGCATAACACTTGAAAAATCTATCATAATTGCATTCATAAAAGAATGCTAGTAGTTTCCTAGGAAAATGAAAATGGATGAAGTGAAGTGGAAGAATAATCTGGGCACTTGCTCAAGTTAGATATTTAATTTGAATAATTCAGGCAAGAATCATCCCACTGTGATCTCAATAATGCTGTGGTTATCCCTCCTTTCAGCACCTCCCCATGTGCAGATACAGCTTTTATGGATGAGGGATGATGGAGCATTTGTTTTTAGAAAATAAAATGCTGCCCTTTCACTCAAAACATTTTCCCCTGGAGAGCCTCTACAGATCAAACATATTCTTTTTCACAATTGAACCAATCCTTGCAAAAGCTGTGACCACAGTTTTTGATTTATTTTGGCCTGTGATGAAAGGCAAGCACTTTCAAAATGATTCCACCAATGGTTCTCACTAGGGAGAGCACCCCGGGTGGAAATGCAGAAAACATTTGGAAGGATGGAAAGGTGCAAATATGTTCTCTGTTAAAATGCACTTTCTGTTGGAATTCTACCGTATGAAAACACTTGCAATGTCTTGCAGAATTTAAAAATATTCACAGTCTTTATATATTTAGCCATACTATGTGGTCAGCTACTTTCTGGAGCTCTGAAAACTACTTAGAGTCATATCTTCTTTTTTTTTTCTTTTCTTTTTTTTTTATTGTTGGTTGTTCAAAACATTACATAGTTCTTGATATATCATATTTCACACTTTGCTTCAAGTGGGTTATGAACTCCCATTTTTAGCCTATATACAGATAGCAGAATCACATCAATTACACATCCATTGATTTACATATTGCCATACTAGTGACTGTCATGTTCTGCTACCTTTCCTATCCTCTACTATCCCCCCT
>NW_026000229.1:26656329-26737487 GCF_001458135.2 Marmota marmota marmota | reverse complement strand
GGAACTCTGGTGATGTCACCACTCTGCTATGGCGGGCCCCAGGCTCCTTGCCGGAGTGTCGGAGTGTCCGAAGGGAGGGGTGGGACTGGTCTGTTTCTGGTTGGTTTCAGCTCCCGGTTTGCTATTTCATGAAGGCTTGGCGAGAGACCTCTTCCTAGAGTCCCTGCACCGCTCCTGCTGCGCTGCGCCTAGGAGGCTATCCGCCCTGACGCGGGGGCCGCGTGCAGGCAGCCGACAGTCGCCGAGTTGCGCGGGCAGCGGCTGGCGGGTCTGGACCTCTGCGCTGCGTGGCGGAGATTCACTCGTCTAGCGCAGACTGTCACCTCCAAAAATCCTTCCAATTCCCGGCCGGTCTCTCTTTAGTGGAATTTTGCTAGGAGTTTCTCAGCAGGTCGAATCTAAGCGTATCCATGCGTCTCTCTGATCCAGTTGTTGAGGAGGTACTGAAAGCGCTGCCTCCCCTCTCACCGCCATGTTGGATCGAGACTAGAGTCATATCTTCTAATTCAGGCTGGGAATTATTCTTATGAAGGCAGGGACTTTTCCTTACTAATATACCAACATATATATTAGTTATGTATTAAATTACTATAATAAAATGCCTGATGAATGATATTTTATAAAGAAAAGAGGTTTATTTGGATCATGGTTTTGGAGGTCCAAAGTCGAGAACTCAAAACTGGTAATGGCATTCTTGCTGGCAGAGTTCTGAGGCTGTATAGAATATCACATGGCAGGGCAGTAAGTGTATATGTGTATATGTCTCTTCTGGTCTCTCCCTTTCTTATAAAGCCATTAAGATTTAATCATGGGGACTTCACTATGATGCTCAAGTTAGATATTTAATTTGAATAATTAGATATAGTCTAGCTAATCCTAATCACCTGCTTCTAAACACCATAGTCAAATTTTATTAAGACCTCACAATAGAGGATTAACTTCAAGATGAGAATTACCAATCTTGGCAAAATATTTATTTTAATCTGTCTTTATATTTAAGGTGAGTTTCTTACTTTTTAAACCAATCTATAAATCTACTTAATGTTTACAACATTGAATTTTGATGTCATTTTAAATATAGATGGATTTAAATCTACCCTTTTCTCTTGTTCTTTCTCTTCATCATTCTTTTATCCCTTATTTCCTGCATGCTTTTGGATTAATGGCATATTTACTATTCCATTTTTCCTCATTATTTCTTTATTAGTTTTAACTTCTTTCAAAATAGTGACTTTCCAAAGGCATACAATTGATATCTTTAATTTATGGAGTTCTACCTTTAAATAATATTATTCCACTTATTGTATAGTCTAAGGGCCTTACAATAGGATGCTTCACCTCCTCGTTTTTTTTCCATTATTGTTGTACAATTTACTTTTACTTACATTATAAACCATACAATGTATTGTACTATGTTTCCTTTAATTATTTATTTATTTATTTTTGGTTGTAGTTGGACACAGTACCTCTATTTTGTTTTTTTATTCTTATGTGGTGCTGAGGATCAAACCCAGGGCCCCACATGTGCGAGGCGAGCGCTCTACTGCTGAGCCACAACCCCAGCCTTCTTTAGGAATCATTCTTTAGGAATGATTGAAATAAGGAAAAAACCTCTTGTATTTACCTTCACTTTTACATTTACAGTTCTTTCTTTATATAGATTCAAGTCTCTGCCTCATATCATTCGTCCTGGAAGAAGAACTTCTCTTAAATTTTCTTACAGTGCAAGTCTGCCTGCAATGAATTCTCTTATCTTCTGCTTGTCCAAAAGAAGTGCTTATTTATGAAGCCATCATTATTGCGAGGTGTTTTCCACTGGGCTTTGCATTGTAGGTTGGTAGATTTTTTTTTTTTAATACTTGGAAGATGTCATTCTATTGACTTTTTGTTTATATAATTTCTGATGAGAATCCTGTTGTAAACTCCATGTTTATAATAGTCTTGTCTCTCTGGCTGCCTTAAAGCTTTCTCTTTACCTTTAAGCTTCAGCAGTTGCATATGAACATGGCTTATTTGTTTATTTTTGGTTTGTTTTTATCTTGCTTTGAATTCTCTAAGCGTCTTGGAACTTCGGTTTTAATCTTTATTTTTGGAAAATTCTCAGGCAGATTTCTCTTCAAATATTTATTTTCCCCTGTTCTCTTTTTCTTTTCCTTTTGGGACTCAAATTGCAGGTATATGTTAGATGTCAAATATAATGCAGTTTTTGAATACTCAGTTTTGTCTTATTCAATTTTCTCTTTGTGCTTCAGTTTGCCTCGTTTCTACTGACCCATCTTTAAGCTCATGAGTTTTTCCTCAGCTATGTCCAGTCTACTATAAACCTTCATCTCTGACATTGTGCTTTTATTTCTAGCATTTCCATTTTGCTTTTTTAATAGTTGCTCCCTCTTAGTTAAAAATTTCTACATGCTTGTGCATATTGCCCATCTTTTCCACTGGATTCTTTAAAAGATTATTCCACTAACTTTAAACTTATTTTTTGTGAATTAACATCTGGGTGATCTCTGAGTTTAGTTGTATTGACTTGTCTTTTGGTAACTGATTGTTTTCTTGCCTTTATGTGTCTCACAGTTTTGATTAATTCACTTATAGAAAAGTACAGGCACAGAGAAACATTTATGCCTGGAAGGGGGCTGGCCTCTTTTTCTGCCAAACCATTTGTGTTTATGTGTGTTGCAGGTAAGCAGAGTTGAGTCAGTGTAGCCAGATGCTCAGCAGGTCTGGTTTTTGTTGTGGCTCTTACTGCCCTCAGTGTACCTGGGGCTGCAGATCTCTCCAGCACTGGGCTACTGTTTCCCTGTGCTTTCCTTGTCAGAGTTTGGGGACCCAGAGGGTTTTGTCAACATTAGTGCTTCCCCTTTAGCTTTCAGCCATCTCTGCATGCCTGGGAACTCCAGGGAGTCACCCCTGTGCCCCATCACTCTGGCTCCTCCTGCAGTGGCAGACGGCTATCACTGGCCACCTGGTGCTTTCTAGTTTGATGGCAGCTGGCATAAGTGTTTGCTGATGTCCTTCCTGGTAAAGCCTCTTGATCAGAGAGCGTGTCTCAGGAGTTCAGTTTTCTCATCCCTGTCCTTCCCCAGTGTGGCAGCCAAGTCTGTCTTGCATCTGTGGTAGGTCCTTGGCTGGGGAGTGGTTCTCCTATGGGAGAGCAGCAGAACTCTGAAGATACTGACACGAGAGCCTGCATCCTGGATCCTTTCTGCCCTTCCCCCAGGAAATTATTATTTTTTCTTCTTCTAACATGTCTTTACCTCTGGAAGATGTCGTTTGTCATTTGTGCCCCTCTCCCAGTGGATAAAGGCTTTTTTTTTTCTGTATGAGAAAATGTTCCCTGCAGGAGGACAGAGTTTATTCCTGCAGTGGCTCTTGCATTATTGTTCCAGTGCACCCAGGATCTTTCCCCCGCTCCCCTCTGAGTTCCCTTTCTCTGTCTCTCTGATTCACATCTCATGTTTCAAAATCAAATTTCCTTCAAGGTCAGGCCCTTGCATCTATCTCTGTCTGTTTTTCCTCTCTGGGACAGTTTAGCCATTCTCAAGACTTCAACTACCATCTCCACACTGATTGCCTGAAACATCCATTTCAGTTTTTATTTCTAATCCAGGCACCATCTTTTCACCTAGTAATTAAATCACTTGAGAGGAATATAAGTTTGTCTTTTTTTTTTTTTTTTTACTGGGTATTGAACCTAGAGCTCTTTAACCATGGAGCCGCAGCCCCAGCTCTTTTTATATTTTATTTAGAGACGAGGTCTTGCTGAGTTGCTCAGAGACTTGTTAAATTGCTAAGGCTGGTTTGAACTTGAGATTCTCCTGCCTCAGCCTCCCAAGGCCCTGGGATTACAGGCATGTGCTACCACACCAGGTTTAACAGTGTCTTTTCAAATTTAGCAACTGTTGAAACAAAATATTAACCTCATAATTTTCCTGCCTTTCCCCCACCTCCCAGCTTCCAAGTCAGTGCTCTTTGCCAAATCCCCTTTTCCTCTTCCCTCTTGGTCCTTTGGTATTGAAATTTAGGATACAGGTTTTTTAACTGTCTGCATATAAATACCTGCTAATCCTGATTTGCCTTTCTCATTCCTTTCTCTCTGCCTGGGGTTCAGTCTTTTTTGCCTGATTTTGTATCACCACTGCCTGTGTCCTCCATTCCTTCCCATCCAACTCTTGTTCCCTTACTCTCCCCTTCCCCCATTGCTAAGCATCCACAATATATAAATCTTCCTGAAACACAGCTTTTATCTCATCACTCCTCAGTTTAAGAATCCATAATTGCTCAATGTCATTTTATGGATAAAATCCAAATACCTCATATTTTAGAATTCTGGGCCTTCTACCAATACCGAGTCACTTCTATCAATCAAATGTCACTTTTATTATGCTTATTGGAGTCACTTTAAAGTCTACTTTTCTGAACTCTCCCTCATCCCCAACACCCTATATCATACACATACATGATAAGTGGGCAAATAAGTGCTTACGGAGTTATTGTTGGCTCACACAATTACTGAAAACAAACAGCTTCAATTAGCCAGTTTACTGAATGTGTCTACAATGTGTGTGTGACATAAGTGTAAGGACATTTTCCTTTCTTGAACCGGAATGATGACAACAATGTGATTTCTTTGTTATGGAAATTCCATAGAAGAGAGTAGTTAGTATTGGGGGAAAATGTCAGAAGGAAGAGCTTCCTATCTTCAAGTGAAGAACAATAAGCTTGGTGATTAGATTTAAGACTTTGCTACATTTGATAGCTGATTTAGGAAGTCTTTTCTTAAGCACACCATTTTTAAATGAAAAATAGATAAAGGAAATAATTCCCAAATGGAAGACACTCTTTAATTTTTTTTTAATCATTTGAATGAAAATTGTGCACCAAGATGCAGGATGTCAAAGATTATTTGAAACATGTCAAAAAAAAAAAAATTACTGGCTGTTTGAGACTTTTCGTTCTCTGGAAGACTTAGAGTGAGGGCATAGGGCCTGGTGGTAAATCTTGGCTTGTTTGATAACTTGATTCTTTATATATTATTCCAGATGTCTACTCCTCTGAATTATTTTATATAGGGAGGGATGGAGAGAAAAAAGCAGTGATGAAACTAGATGGGATTGTTTAGATAGAAAGAATTCCATTTAAGTGTAATTCCCCTGATAGCATTAATTTGGTAAAAACCCTGGTACATGACCTGCTCCTAACCTTATATTGAGCAGTCAAAGATAGCTTTTAAAAAAAGCATTGTCAATTCTAAACTGCAATAGCTCTCGTTTGCCACCAACAATAGCACCTCCTATCCTGTGTGCAAAATAACTAATAAGGGCCTGATTGAAGTTTTGACTTCTATTACTCCAGCCTTGGTGGAGTCCCCTGAGGATGAGTAGGAAATGCCACTAGACCCCAGATGCTCTGGGCCTGATTTCTGAATTCGGAGCCAAACCACCCTAGCAGCACCACTGCCGCTCAGATTCTAATAATGTTTGTGTATGTCAGTGCCTGTCTCCAGTAACGACCGGCATTACACAGAAATGGCATGGAGAAGTTCACATTAATCATTGCAGGGCTGTGCTAGCAAACATTGGTAATTCATTTTTTATTTCCTCTCCCCCTTTTGATCTTCCTTCCTTCCTTCCTTCCTTCCTTCCTTCCTTCCTTCCTTCCTTCCTTCCTTCCTTCTTGTCTTCTTTCTCTCCTTTCTGATTCCCATCCCCTTTATTCCTACCTGCCTTTTCTCCTTCCTCCTTTTCACAAAGAGTTTAGAGAAATGGAGTCCCTCATTTTGCCTTAAATCAGCAGTCTCACTCATGATTAAAAAGTGGATCCCTGTCCCTCTTGTTGCCTTCATTCTTTCCTCTTTTCAAGCCTCTCTTGAAAGTGAAGTTGCTTAAATGAAGAAGAAAGGGGGAAATCAGAGGTGAGTATCGGAGAATGAATCAATGAAGATGGTAACGCAGAGATTAATTGAGAGGAATACCATCTCAGGAGGAGAAGGGAAATGTAAATGGAAGTTGTAAAGAAGCAGGAATGTTGAATGAGTGGGAAAGTTCATCCAGTGGTTTATGATAAGGCCTCCTAATATCCTGAGACTTTAACTTGTTTTTCTGTAAAATGGGAGTGCTGATCCTTCTCAGCAAAATACCCTTTGAAATCTGTGTATTATAGTCTTTACTAGCAAACAATTAAGCTTCCTTGAAAACAGAAACAGACAGATTTCTAGTCAATGCCAATATCAGTTACTTACTCTCTATTAGCTGAAGTGTATATTGGAAAATATTGATTATTCAAAAACCACCTTGGGCCTTTCTGGGCAATTCTAGAGAATACACCCCCCCCCCACACACACACACACCTTAACATCTAAGGTTATAAGTTGAGAAGTAGACAGATATTAACAATGTGCCTCTTGCCCCTTTGCCATCAAACTTTAGGGTGTATGATAAAGCATTTTAGGATCATTTGATTTTTAGAAATCATTAAAATATTGTTAAAAGTCAGTCATTTTATTTTCCTTTATAAGTTAACTTGAAAGTAGAGGTTTGGATCATCTACCTGGAGGTCAGTTTTATGAACTTATAAACCAATTTTTTAAAATTTTGTCTTTCCAGTGTGGTCCAATCCTGTCTCACTAATTTGCTAAGAAGATAATTTGTAAAAGCTCTGTAGAGGACCCAATTTGTGGTCCAGCTCTAGAGTACTGCTTCTCCTTCTTATTGTCTTATATTATGTGAAGAAAGATTCTAGAAAGGGGATGAGTTATTCCTGTACAGCTGCTTTTCTCTTAATATATTCCATATTCAACCTCTTGGCCTATACATTACTGCATTTTATATTACTTCATTACTGTACATTTTGTTATTGATTTTGATTAAATCCATTTGGAAGTCAATATTCACAACAGTAAAAACAGAGGCTATGTTAGACTATTATATACAGTACATTTATCCTCCTTATCATACCTCTGAATGTGCATTAAAGATCTGGGAGTCTCAGGCCTCTTCAGTAAATCTCACTGTGGGGTGCTTCTGAAGCCAGAAATCACATCCAGAGTGTTAATTATTGGTACATTCCATGTATATAAAGCTGGAAGACCTTCAGTGTTTATAAAGTATTCAAACAGCCTCAGCCCCAAACTGTTCTCCCCACCCCCACACCTCAATCACGTCACCAGCTGGGTGAGGGTTTTAGTTTATTATTGACCCTGTGTTGGAAGTGCTCTGCTTATGAGAAACCTCCTTTGCTGGCCCTGCTGTTCCTTAGGCAGAGGGAGGCTTCAGGAGTCATGGGGAAAGTGACACCTTTGCTGTGAGCTTGGGAGAGGTAGAGGGCCAGAGAATGCAGCCTTTCTCCAGCTGGCTGAGCTCAGTCAGCTGTGATGAAGACAGAGTAACTCACCAATAGTGAAAATAGCCAATCAGCTGGAAACAGGCTTCCGAAGCTTTCAAAACACGGTCACCTGCCAGCTGAGCAGCAATGCTCCCCAGTTCCCCATCTATTGTTGTGGGAGAGAACAAAGATCAAGTGTTAGCTTGTGCTCTTAAAAAGCTGCCAATATGACTCCTCCCCACCCCCACATTTGGGGTTCCAACTTGGATTATTCTATTATTCATTGGTGAGTAGAACTATCTCAAATGTGGAGAAACAAATACCCCTTTTAAAAATAAAATCCTGTTTTTGATGTTTGGGTCATCATGAAATGTTTGTGCCAATTTTGACTTTTATAAACATTATATAACATATGACAGTAGGATCTTGATTACTGAGTGTTTTGACACCTCAGATTTTGTGCGTGAGGTGAGTGCTTCTGTCCCTCGGCCTCGCATACTGAAGGTTACATCTGCACACTGCATCATCTTGAGACAAACATTGTAGCCATTTTATAGATGATAACTGAGGCTGATGAAAGCTAAATGTCATGTCTGAGGTTACTCGGAAAGACAGAAGAAAGGAATCTAGAACTCTGGTTTTCTGAATCCTATTCTGGTATTCATTTAATTTTGGAAATCCCATGTCATCCCACTTGGCACAAAAAGTAAACGAATCATCAATCACAAAAACAACCATGTGTCACTTTACTATAAAGCTCATATTTGCACTGATTCTTTAAGACAAGATAATATACAGATAGCAGAGCATTCCCTCCTATAAAATAAGAATTCAGGGGCTATGGAAATTAAATAACTTGACCAGAGCCACACAGAAAAGAAATGACAGAATATGAACATAAACCCAGGTTTTCTGAGTCAGAATTTTATACCATTTTAGATCTCAGGCAGGGAAAGAGTTTGTTTAACAAAACAGGAAAGGTGTTGACAATAATATAAATTTGCTCATATTAACATTAACATCTTAGTGAACTTTAAAAGTCAAGTTACAAATAAGGGAGAAATTCCAATATATATAAATTCCAACATATATAAATTACAAGAGACTAGTAGAAAGAATATGTAAGGAAATTTATAAGTGAATAAATAAAATGAATAGAAAAATAGACAAAGTTCTGGATACATATGAAAGGACTTTCAACACTGTAAGTTATTGGGGAAATGGAAATTAAATCCATAATGAGAAACTATTTTATATTGGCTTAGTCAACAAAGTGTTAACATGTCTTGCCCTCTCTACATTGTTGGAGAGGAAATGGATCAATTAGAATTCTTATACCATGCTGGTGGGAGTAAAATGTGGTACATTTACTTTAGAAAACAGTCTGCAGTTATCTTCTGAAGCTGATCTGTACACACCCTATGAACTCAGAAATTTCGCTTTTAGATATAGTCTCAAAATAAACTCCTGTACTTCCATAACAGGAGTCACATATACACACTATACACACACATACCTACATGTACTCATTTGTACATGTGTAGGAGCATAGCTTTGGAGAATCATTCACTATTTTATTCAACAGTTTTAATTGAGCATCTATTATATAAAAAATCATGTTTGTTAACCCTTTTTAAATTATAAAAATGAACAAAATGAAGAATTTGCCTTGAGGAATATTCAATATGGTCAGAAAGATACATATAAATAATACTTGCAGTCTAATGTGGTATTTTTTACAGAATTATAAGTAAAGTGCTTTGAAAGCACAGAAGAGGAAGGAAGGAATTCTGGAGACAAAACTGTTGGACAGGGAAATTCGAAATAAGGAAAGAAATAGCTGAGGCAGTGAGGTTGTCTAAAGCTCCTTACCAAAGCTAAAATGTGAACTTGGCCTAGAAGCCTGGCTAGGACTAGAGTGGTGAGCAGGATGGGCAACTGGGAGGGAAGGGGGAGGCATAGAAAAGAGTGAGGTCATGGAGCACATGCCTGGATGGAGAAGAATGAGAAATAGGTGAGTCATGATTGGGTGGGTTATATTTAAAGAGACCACAGACCTCTAATGAGGACTCCCGACTTAATGGGACACAGAGGGGAGAGCATTTTGGATATCGAAGGGCTTAACATAAAGGTTCGTTTTCAGGTCCTTGCCGGTGAGTGGCTTCCTGTCTGTGAGGGTAGCCAAGCTGTGTCAATGGGAGTCAACCAGCCAGGGTTATTTTCAGGGAGGAAGGATGATGATCATGTCTCCGATTATAGTCAAGTCTAGTTCTTTCCCCACAATGCACATTGGAGGTGGAGGAGAGTTAGCACAAAGCAGATCTGGGTAGATCAAACAACACGAGAGCATCAGCCTTCAGAAAAAGAAGCAAGGCTCCAAATTCTCAGAAATGGCAGACCCCAGACTAGAGCAGGTGAAGGAAAAATAGATGAGAATGCAGGCCATTCCTGTGGGCAGTAGCGGGATAATAATAATTACGATGCTCAATTAATACCTTGGACTTGCTGGTCACTTTTGGCACTGTATTATTGAAAATGATTCCACTGGAGGGTCAGTTTCACAGATCTTGAACCTGATCTTGATCTGAGATCTCAACTGAAAAGAGGAAAAAGAAGTTCAACAGACAATTGATGGAGGGCTTCCTTTAAGAAGACAAAAGAAACTTGATGATTAATTGTGAAAGCAAACAGATGAGTTGCCCCAAATTATTAAGAATTAAAGTGGGGTCATATACTTTGATGGTATGCTCTTTTATTACACTAAGAAATTATCTGGGGGAGTTTGGGGGCCAAAATCCCAGCACCAAGGAGTTTCAGAATCTAAAAGAACTTTTGGTATTCTCTTCTGAGCCTACTATGGCTCTGTAGTACATTAAATCTTCTACACTTATATTTCAGTGCCTATTCACAGCAAATATAAAGCAACACATTTGCCTTTTAATCCTTGGGGTATTTTATAAACCTGGGTAATGCAGTCCTGCTTAAAATCGACAGTTATAGATGGTTTCATCTGTAGCCCACGTCTTCATGACCTCAATTACCACATTAAAATATTGTTAGCAAATTAAGATTCAAATAGCATTTATTATACAAGATCAAGTTCACTTTACAAGTAATTTACATATTGTCACTGACTCTGTGCCAATTGCTTACAATTTTGACATTGTTTGTGGGAGAGCAGCCAGCACTAATGCACAGGATTGAGACATAATTCATTATGAGGCTCTTTCTCCCTATTGTAGAATATTTAGGGAAATAGTGTAGCATAGTGTAAGTCAATTCAGAGAGTCAGCATGGCTCTTTGGATTATCCTAATTTATGAAATGGTAATGCAGTAATGGCTCTATATGCTCAGCTTCTGGAGCACAGAGTCCAGTACCAACATGAGCTCAGGGATATAGGAAGGAAGAAGGTGGTTTTATAGTTGATAATTTGAACCATTCACGTACTCACCTTTGATCTCCATCTGTGTTTCTCAATCTTATCCCTCTGTGCTCCAGACAGCATGACGGTTAAGAACAAAGGCGTTGAACAAGTCTGGGTTCAAATCCTGGCTCTGCTGCATTTTAGCTGTGTGACATTGGGCTCATTTAACCTTTCTGTGCCTCAGTTTTCTTTTCTTTTCTATTGGTACTGGGGATTGAACTCAGGAGCACTTAACCACTGAGGCACATTCCCAGCACTTTTTTTTTTTGTATTTTAGAGACAGGGTCTCTCTGAGTTGCTTAGGACCTCACTAAATTGCTGGCTTTGAATTCTCCATCCTCCTGACTCAGCCTCCTGAGTTGCTGGGATTACAGACATGTGGCACTGGGCCCAGGTCTTCAATTTTCTTCTATAAAATGAAAAGAGTCATAATGTTTATCTCATAATATTGTTTTTGAGGATTAAATGAGCAGGGCCACACTTACAGTAAGTACCACCAAAGCTTTAGTTAGCAGGGCATGGTGGTGGACCCCTGTAATCCCAGCAGTTTGGGAGGCTGAGGCAGGAGGTTGCAAATTCCAAGCCAGCCTCAACAAAAGCAAGGCACTAAGCAACTCACTGGGACCCTGTCTCTAAATAGAAAAAAAAATAGGGCTGGGGATATGACTCAGTGATTAGGTACCCCTGAGTTCACTCCACAGTAACCCCCCCACTCCTGCCAAAAAAAAAAAAAAAGAATAAAAAAAAGCTTTGGCTATTATTCTTAGTCTTTCTGGCATATGTTTTTGTATTCCCTTCATATTTTTCTTTCTAGTATAGCATTAATGTTAGGTCTTTTCTTTCTAAACATGCTAGTCATTTTTAGGAATGAGTATGTAATTTCCAAAGTGGTTCTTTTTTTAATATAGCATCTGCAAAAGAAAATTTTTGAATTCTGGCAGAATTCAGGTGGTTGGAGACCTTAAGAATTCCTGTCTTCTGCCCTCTGTCCCATCATTGCCTTTCAGCTCAGCTCATGGTTGCTCTGGGTTTCTCCAGTGAGAATCAGGATTTCAGAAGACATAACTTCAGTCTTCCCCTGTGTAGGGACAGCAGGTGAGAGTAGTTCATTTCTGTACATCCAGTCCCCAAGAAGTCCTCAGAGATAGCCACGCTCAAGAACACATAGATGACTTTTTCCTGCTGTAATTCTGACTATAGCTAGGATAATTACTCAAAAGTAGTGGTTCTGTAAGTGTAGTTTCAGGCCTGAAGTTGTATTTACAGAAATGCAAATTCTTGGCCTCCCCCAGACCTAATGAATCAGAAGCTCTGGTGGTGGAGTGCAGTGACCTCTTGTTTTTACAGGACTTCCCAGGGATTGTGCTGCATGTCGAAGTTTGGAGAAACACTGCTGAGTTCAAAGGGTCGTAGTTCTCTAGCTGCAGATCATTAATAGCATTGACTACTCCAGATGTGGAAAAGAGGTGTAGCTGCCATTGCGGCCAATTGAGGGCTACCACACAAACTATTGTGGAGTGAGGGGTCTGAGCAAGCATGATGGAGGATGATTTGGTTTATTTGATTTTAACCATCTCCTTAAAAATGGTGTCTTTCTTCTCTTTCCTTTTCTTAAATAATACTTATTTCAGATAAATACTTTTTGTTGTTTTTCAGAGTGATGTGTATTTCTGTGTATCTGTTTGTGAGTATTGTAGCTAAATTCTGCATTTCAGTAATGTGAGTTAGCTCTTTCACAATTTCATTTCAGCCCCAATATTTGTTGAGAAACTTTTGTGTGCCTAGTATTGTAAAGACATATACAAAAGTGCTCACACTGGCATTGTTAACCTCAAGGTGACTGTCACATAGCTGCCTGGGATCCTAAACTCTATAGAGAAAACCCAAACATTAAAAAAAAAAAAAATATATATATATATATATATATATATATATATACACACACACACACACATATATAAAATATATAGATAATAATTTATATTTACTTATATTTCTATGAATAATTTATATATATATGTGTATACATATATATACACACACACAAACGCACACACACACATACACACATAATACATTACATTAGGATTAGATACTGAGATGATGAGATGCTTCTTCATAGGTAATCATAGCAGTTAATGTTGAGATTAACATTGCTGACTAATGTTTATATTAACTAGCTCAAAGCATGGCTAGAGACAGGTGGAAGTGAGCTGCAAGTTTAGAATATAGAGTTTCACCCACATGTTTATAAAAATGTTCATTTCTCCACAAACATTTGTTGAAGGTTTCTGTGTGTCCTGCACTTTTCAAGGTGCCACATGTGATAAGAAAGAACCAGAAAAGAAAGTCCTTGCTCTCAAGAAGTCAGCAAAGGGACTTTGTCCTTTGGCTTGCCCTTCTGTTATCAAGATCAATCACTTGTTTTAAAATAAAATGTTCTACTCCACTCAAGGCTATTAGTGATCATCCTCATATAAACATGATTTGGTTTCATACCAACATCTTTGAATTTTATTTAATATCTAGGGGTCTCAGCTCAGCCAACCTCCCTTTATTTTTTTTTAAACATCAAATCTGCAATAAAAAGCACACAGTCTTACCTAAGGTAACAAATGCTTGACTTTTAATTCATTGTATAAATTGATGAGGACTATGAAATGCAAAAATGAGAGTTCTTTTTCTAAGTGAAGTCACAGACAGGCTTGCAAACAAATTATTACTATGAAAAAGATACATAGTACTATGAGTATGTTCAACTAATGGTCATAAACAAACAAACAAAAAAAAACCCAAGAGATCCACATGACAAATTGCTTCATGTATTAGATAATCAAGAAGAGTTTTAAAGAATGATTTCCTTACATCTGTGTTGATGTAAGGAAAGGAATTCTAAGCATAGGAAACACAAAGGTAATTTAAGGGGAAACAAAATAAATTAAGAGAAAAGAAAAAATTTTGAATATCATCTTCAAGAACTTAAAGCTCATTTGGTGGGCAATGACAACTCCTGCAAGATGTAAAACAAGGTCAAACAATCTTTAAGTGAGAAAACTAAAGTTCCTATCTGCATCGAGAAGTTCTGCAGCTCTGCACTGTGAAGAGTGACTTGAATTGGTTTAGAGCAGATAATAAGGAATGAAGAAAGGGTATATTCTTGACAGTACTTAATAATTCAATGTGTGAGTTAAAGAGTATTTGGCCACAAAATATAAAAGTACGCTTCATTTGTGTGTGTGCTGATCTGTACTTAGTCTTTGTTAGAAATGAATACTATTTGTACTAATTGTGAGTGTGAGTGTGATTGCAAAGACCAATGTGTAGCCTATTAGCCTTTTCAAAGGAAGAAATTGCAAAGGCTATCCCTTGCTTTGGAGGGCCACTTTCCACAGGAGTTTTCAAGAGCCTGTTTCGAGGCTGAGCCTGTGTTGCCTGAAGCCACCACTTGCATACTGATCATGAAGCCGTCAACCCAAACAGCAAATGATTCATCTAATTCTTCATGCTTGTTGCCCATGCATCCTGACTGTTCAGCTACTCTGGGTGGAGGTAGAAACAACTCATGTACATTCTAATCAGGTTAGTTTCAGATGGCATCTAGATGTGGCCTTGGACTCCTAGCCATCCTCACTCTGTTGTAAATCTCGTCCTCTTTCCCCTTTAGATTCTTTGCTACTCATTCTCCTGTCACTTCTACCACATTTATACATGTGCCTGATTATAAATTCTAGGACAGCCAGATTTTTGTCATGGTCATTTTTCTGTTAACTTCACAATGAAGCCAGATTAATGCAATCAATAGAAATAAGAAAAAAAAAAAGGGACAACTTTTCTTGAAATGGAAAAACCACACCAGAGGTAGATCTTACACCTCTAAGTCACGTGTTTAGCAAATATGCATAATTCTTTTTCAAAATATTAGTAATGGCTCCATGAGATACAAAGTAAGACATTTTCAATACAATAAAGATATGGTTTATATCTTCAGGAAGAGCATTAATTGACATGTCATCAGAGATAAATTGGGGGATGGGGGTTGCTATAAATTCCCTACAGTGGATCTCTAGCTTCACATGACTGAACTATCAACTCTGCCTGGAACACATTAGGCTTTACATAAAGAGTTTTCTATATCAGAGATATATGTTACATTTAAAATACTTCTATGTTATCAATGAAAAAGACACAATGGAACAGGAGTTTGGAAATCTTTGTCATCCCAGCCTCACAGTAGCTGGCTGGGTGTCCTTGTGCAAATCATTTCCTTTTGTTAGACCTTGGTTTCTTTCTTGAGTTGGACCAGGTGATCCTGATGTTTTTCAGCTCTAACTTTGTAACTCTATGATGCTGTGAAGGGCTCCAGATCCCCTAATGGAGTTCTTATCTGGATAATTTACAGAGTCTTGAAATAACACACTGCAATGATTTCTTTAAATTTTATTTTTTAAAATTTAAATGAGTGATAAGTCTATAAATTTAACTAACGCAATCAACTAACCAAAGTAAACAGAAAATTAGATGACTGAAGAAGACCTTACTAATGTTCTGAGATAATCTTTGCATTTGATCTAGTCTTACCACACTAGGGTTGTTCGTCATTAAAAAAAAAAAAATAGTATGATAACTAGCGGCTCCAGAGTCTGAGGCAGGAAAATGGTGAGCTCAAAGCCAGCCTCAGCCTCAGCAACTTAGTGAGGCCCTGTCTCAAAATAAAAAATATAACAGTCTGGGGATGTGGCTCAGTTATTAAGAGCCCCAGGGTATCTGAGTGAAACCCCACTGGAAGTTGAATGTTGGAAAATAACATGATAAAACAAAAACAAACCATGGCCCAGGCAATCAGATCACTCATTATCTAGACAAGTTAAAATACTCTGGGAAGAAATTAAAATTAGTAAACATAATAAATTGCAAATTATTCCAGGTTTAGATTTTAAATCAGCATCATAAAATAATAGCATACTGTAAAGCCAGGAAAAGAGCAACCACTAACAACAAAATGTCTCTCTTTTCTTACTCAAATGGTTGTTTCATTGGGGATTTTGAATTTCATTAGTTGGAACCTTCTGAATGGAAGATTAAAAAGTGTACATGAGAAATTAATGAAGTAAAATGAGAGAAGGCCAGGTTCAGAAAATAAGGGACTAGGATGCTCATTCTGGCTGTAGCACTAATTGAGTGGCCCAGAGAGAGCCGGGCACTTTTCTTAGGACCTCAGTTTCCTTATCTGTAAAGTGAGGAAATTGGATTTGGCCAGCGTTTCTTCATTTTAAGATTTTATGACTTCTGTGAACATTTCCACAGAGCTTAGGGGTCCGTGGGTCCTCATGTGGGAAATATTGCTTCAAATGATTAATTACTTGGCATGCCATGTTTAGACAAATACATACGAAATCAGGTCAAATACTGCTATGAAATCCCGAGACTGCTCTGTTATGCAATGGTCATCTAACTGACTTAAAATTTGCTCAGCTTAATGAGTGCGTTCAATAAAGAAGTACCTCCTTTGGGCAGGTGTTGTTGTGAGCATGTAAGATACAACCAAGAGCTTAATAGACAAGATCATTGCTCTCATAGAGCAGGGAGAAACAGACCATGGACAATAATTGACATAACAAGTAAATTAGTTTTGGACCAAAATATCAAAACATTTTCCCAGGGATTTAAAGGGCTCCTACAAATGCATCTGTGGGTCACAGTTTGAGAAACATCTGACTAGAAGATTCCTTGAGGTTAGTTCAGTGCCTCCCAAGCACCCTGTTCAGGGTGAGCAGAGAAGTGAGCCGAGAGCTTCCCCATCCTGCAGCCTAACTGAACAGAGACCACCTAAATAGAAAATTCACCAGATTCCAGAAGTGATGAGGGATTTTACTTGCTATCAGTTTGGCTTGTGCCTCACCCGGTTTTGAAACATCATGGAGGCATTTCTAGGCACAGTGCCAAAACTTCATTGAGGGTTCCAAGAGAGCACAACTCTGGAGAAAAATCATTAAATTAGGCAAAGATCCAATAGACTTAAATTTTCTGTTTTTGATTGCTTGCTGTGAGGAACACTATGACATGATTTAAAACGATGATTTAATGTAGCAAGAGGAGAGGGACTCTAAAAACCAAATAGTGCAGTCACATAGTTCTAATAAAATTAGTCTATTATGTGCAAATTGATTGCTGGTGCCTAGATTTACATGATGTTTATGATATCAGAGTATCTGACAAAAATTGATGTCAATATTTATGCCTCTATAAATTACTCACACAGCACTATTATGATAGCTTCTAATTAAAGTGCTACCAAACTAATTGACCTTTAAATTCAAAGGACTTTGTAACCCAAACACTCTTCCACACTGGGATGGCAGGCTGCTCTCCTGTGGGAAGAAAGGACTTTTGGGCATTGTGATGCTCTGCTATGAAAAAATAATTACACATTCTTCAAAAGCTGGTTCCATTAAAGAAAGAATTTTAGAGTTTATTCAACCTCTGTGGAGTTTCATGGAAACCATGGCTGTGGCCACTCCTAGTGCATTTGAGTCCTTCCTTCCTTCCTTCCTTCCTTCCTTCCTCTCTTCCCTCCCTCCTCTACCCATACCTTCCCCTCCCTCCCTCCCTTCTTTCCTTCCTTCCTTCCTTTCATTCTTTCTTTTTGCCAGCCAATAATACCTGCTCTTTTGCTTTTAGCAGATCAAATTAGATAACTGATCAAACTTAAGGACCTCCTTTTAATTAAGATTTTTTATTTTGAAATAATTTTATATTTATCAAAAAGCTATAGACTAGATTTTGTGCTCCTTGAGGGTAAGAATTACTTGTACTTAATTTTTCAAATAATCTCACTTAATACCTAGCACAGGGCCTGATATAAAGCAGCAGTACATAGGATTAGATTTTTTTTCCCCTAGGAACAAGATCAAAGAGTAGAAGTGAACAGAGGCCCTGGTGTTTTATGACCTATAATGTTTCATTGTTATTCCTGATGAAGGTCGACCTTGGCTTTCTCTGTCCTTCTGTTGCTAACAACCTAATTATGTTTTGACTAAATTATTTAAAGTCTAGTAAATTCATATGTTATACTTTGAATACATATTATTAGAAACACTAATAAAAGTGATTAATTTGGGAAATTTGAGTAACCTTAGGGGAAGAAAACTGGTGATTTGTTGGGGTCAGAATATCATGATTCTTGTCTTGTTTCTGGCTCAAACTTGCCATGTCCTTGAGCAAACTAGCTCTGGCTGAAGCTCTTGCTTCCTCAACTGTAAAATTAGGAAGGTGAACTCTCTAAGGTCCTTCCGGCTTGAAAATGCTATTGCTTCCTGTACACATCTGGAGGGTGCATATGAACCCACTGAGTTGTGCCTTCTTTTTCTCTATGCTCTCATTGTTTAACACTGAAATTATAAAAAGGGAAGGAGATGAGATGCAGTTATTACACACATTACTGTATATTGTGATTAATGCATTTAACTAAGGATTACTTGATATTCAAAGTTCATCAATCCTGGTTTTCATATCCATGCACACTTTCACCATTCAATTCCAAATTCTTCTTGTCTTTGTACTGAAAAGATTTCTATCTGCATTTCAGAGATGACTGCTCAGTTTTGTTATAAAACTTCATTACTTTTTTATTACAGACTTAGTGGAGCCTTCTCTGTTGAATTGAATCATAGGATTCACTATTAGCTGGACATTTAATACTATACCGTCTTTATATTGTTCGGTATTCTTCTCATTTCTTTTATTTGCACTCTGGAAATGTCTCAGGAGAAGATATTGAAAGATGATATTTCTTTCAAATAATTCTCCTCTGTCTCAGGAATGCAGCATTTTAAAGATAATTATTTAAGCAAAATATACTACCTTTTTCTAATTCTTATAAAGCTCCCTACAATAGTCAATAGGGAAGACAAATAAATAATCCAGAAAAAAATGATTTTTAAAAACTGAACACATTTTTTTTAAAAAATCCTTCAAGATCATCTTCACATATTTGTGAAGTTTTCCCCAATTGCCCAGTAACCTCTGTTATTCAACTTACTTAAGTCTTTTGTACTGCTCCTTATGAATACAAAATTCTGTCAGCTGATAGATGACAATGTTTGTTGAATGAAAAAAAAGACCCTCGAGACATTTATACAATTATCTAACTAAAAATGCCTATGACATGGTTAAATATTACCTTTGTGTGAAATTTGCTTTTAGAAGTGTATGCCTTACCTACATGAAAGTTTCTGTGACCTTAGTAGCTACTTCAAAATTAGATGGCATGGTACTTCTGGGTAACAAACTGTCCCTAAGTTTAGTGACTGAGAACAACAATCAACAATCACTTTGTTTTACTCACAATTTTCTGGGTGAAAGAATTGGAAAGGCTCACCTGGGTTGTTCATTTCTGACCCACTAGCACCAGCCACAACCACAGAAGGAAGATCCACTTTTAATATGGCTTCATATTTTACATATGTCTTCTCCCTGGCCTCTCTGTCTTCCAACTCTGAGGTCTGTTACTTCAAGTTCTTTCCATGTCGCTCGGGCTTCTTAGAGCCTGACAATTTCAAAGTAATCATACTTCTTAAATGACAGCTTGCTTCCTCTGAGTGGACATTCCAGGAGGACCAGTGTAAAGCTGCTAGGCTTCTTCTGACCTCAAAAGTCCCAGAAAGCTACTTCCATTCCATTCTATTGGTCAAGAAAGTCACTCAGGCTGACCCAGGTGAAAAACTTATTAATTCTTCTGGAATAGATTCTGTCTCTCAATGGGAGAATGGAATGGGAAGATAGGGAATGAATTGATGATGACTGTTATGTTGAAGAAAACAGTAGGAAAAAAGTCATAGAGACAATATAATTCAAAATTCAACCACCTTTTAATGGTCATTCCATTGTCATCAAATATTTATTGTTCATTTAGACTCCTCCATCTACCTACTGAAAACCTTTGACTGAGTATGACCTTCTATAATGACAATAAAAAAGGGATCCACCCTTCAGAATAGCATGCTGTTATCTTTGTTAAGAACTTACACACCTACACCTAAACTATCAGAAGGTTGAGCTGGAAGGGCTCTTAATTCTGAATTTTTCTCTCTTGCAATAAAATCTATGAGGCTGAAAATGTGAATAATGTTGTTTTGAAGTCATTCCATTTCTTTATGCATTATTTTAATAATGTTAGTATAAGAATCAAAAAATTCTTCATTCAAGGTTTAGAAAATCTCATTCATTTATATTCTAAGCCCATCTTCTTAAGATCTCATTCTTTGAACATTGCACAAAAGTCTCCTAAGCTCCTCCTCATACTATAGTTACTTAGGTCAATTATGGTTTACTTATTCTCATGATGTTTTTCTCATTATAATATAATTTATGTGAAAAACACCCCAGACCCAATGAAACTTGGAATGTATCCTTGGTACTTTTAGTCTTGGCTCAAACTTCTGATCCATTGAATTTTCAAGCTATTATCTTGGTTTTTATATTATAAGAATTAACATAATCTGTCATCTTCTCATTATACCCATTTATTCCTACCTCAGGGATTCGGTTCTTACTGAACTCATAAGGCTAAAGCCTTCTCTTGTCATGTGCCCCTGTTCCAGTGTCAGCTCATTGGAAAATCCTTTCTAGGCCATCCCTTCCAAGTCCTCTCTATAATAAACTTTTTTTCCCCCTCAGAAACACTTATCCCTATCTGAGGTTACCTTTTGCATTTTTCCCCTTGTATATTGTCTCTGATTTTCACTGTTGTACTTCCAGTTGCAAGTATGTGGTGCCAAGTACATGGGTACGTGTATGGTATCTATCTACTGAATAAATAAAACAACTACACAGATAACTGAAAAAAAATTGCCATTATATAATTGCCCTATAGTGATAAAGTCAAAGTGCATTTGATATGGAAAAACAACACACAGAAAACATTAAAGTAAAGCTGTTTACTTCAGGGGGAAGAGAGTTTTCTATGGAGAAATAAAATAATTAAACTGAATGTTTATAGTCTACTGTACAGGCAAGATTACTGGAGAATACAAGAAAGAACTGAAACATTTAATAAAACTTTAAAATTATACTATTTCATGTTAAATAAGTATTCTCTTATACTATTGGTATGAGTATAAATTAATGAAAACACTTTGTTAATATGTAACAAGAACAGTAAAAAAAAAAAAAAGAGTACTTTATTTTACTCAATTATTTTTCCCTGAGTCTTGATTTTTAGGAAAAGTCTGAAACAGAAAAATTGGTATGTGTAATGGTATACATCACAATATCGGACATAAAACTCTATATGCCTAACAATTGTAGAGTGATTTAGTAAGATGTGACAAACCCACATAATAGGAATTATTTTCTCTATGAAAATTACATTTGCCAAGAGTGAATTAACATTGTAAACTACTTATGGTATAATTTCTGAATGTAAAAAGGCAGAATACAAAATTGAATCTATGATTTCATTTCAACTATGCTGAAAAATACATGTAGGAAGAGTTTGAAATGAAATAGACCAGGAATTTTGACATTAGCTATTACTGAATGAAGTGATAGAAGTTATAAGATTTTTTGTCTTACTTATATATTTTGTATATTTTTCAAATCTGTTAAAAAGGAGCATGTATTTTTTTTATTAACAAAACAAGAAAAGCTTTATAACAGATCTGTGCAAATATCATTGATCAAGACTCAGTAATTGTGACTTGTTAGGCAATTTCATGTCAAAAGGACCTAAAGTCTAGTCTAGACAGTAGGTTGAGTGACAGGAAAATGTAAAATGTTGTTAGCAGCTGATTTCAGTCCATGATGAGCATTTTTTTCATTATGTATGTGTGTATTTCCAAGAAAGTTAATAATTCTTTATTTCAACTTATTTATGTTGTGCAGAATTGAAGTCTTTTTGTTTTTATTTCAATAGGTACTAGTAATCTATACAAATGTGCCACTATTTTGCCTTTTTTGATCTACAAAAACAGTATTTTCATGTGTTAGGCTTAAAACTATCTGTATCAACCACTGAGGTAACAGCAAGGCCCAGTGATTTCTGTAATAGTGTGTGCAGGCACATTTTTTTTCTTTACAAGTAATGTTGACATATGTCTTCAAATAAATGACTGTTCACATCTAGACTCATTTGGCAGAAACAATAAGTTTCCATGCCAATCCAGAGAGGGAGAGCGGTTCAGGAAGATAAAAGGGGTGAGAAAGACACCTTACAATATATCAAATATGAATAATGATATCTCAGTGTGTACTCTAAAAAACATTGGTAATACTTAATCTTTCAATAACACTTTATTGCTTACAAAGCTTGCTTATATTCATTATTTGATTTAATCCTCAAAATCTAAGAGAGCGATAATTTTATCCTCATTTTACTCTTTCTGAGTGATTACAATTTACAAAGTCCGGCAGCTAGAAAGTGGAGAAACTAGGACATGAATCTGGATTAACAGTCTATATGATAGAAAAATATGCTGGTTAATTTATACATAAAAGGAAATCCTAATTTTGTAGAATTGAATTACAGCTAATTGTTGATGTTTGGACACCTAATAATTTCTAAAGATAACTTTTGTCAAAACCTCACCTTGTGTTTCTCTTAAATTATGCTCATATATATAAAACATCATCTAAATTTTTTGTTTTAAATATTCTGTAATTATAAGTTGTGCGCGCACACACACACACACACACACCTTTGAATTAACAAAAAAAAGAAGAGAGTTCATTTTTAGGACCAGTGTTTCTGGCAAATGTAGAAATTGATTTGAAATTGAAATGCAATTGAAAATCTATACAGTAGTCTGTGGAGTATGGATTTTCAAAATGACTATTTTCCAAAATGCATATTAGTATTTGAGGGAAGAAAGAACCTTCTATTCTTAGAAGTCCTTAGAAGAAACCTGCAGTTGAGAATTATTTCTTCTCTTTGAACCCAGCAACAATGTCATTTTAAATAAAATAACAACTCCAGGTAACATAGAATGTACTGTGTAGCTTTTGCAGGCAGAGCAATACAGGGATTCAGACTGAACAATTTGCTTCTTGCCTAGAGAAAGAGGTATTTGTAAACAGAGTATGAAGAACAGGGACTAATTCCGATGGGGCTTTTCTGTTTGTCCTGTCAGTGGAGTCTTTCTTAAACTGATAAATAAAGCACTGCATTCCTCCTGCATTGAAATTTGCAGGTTTGGGACTTAAGAAAAACCTCACCAGAACTGTCCACATTTATGGAATTATGTCTGCTAGTTTTCTACTTGTTTTGGGTCATGTAAATAGTAAATAAATTGCAGCACTCATTTTTATAAATGTAACCAATTGCACCACCAGTAAGGACTATTAAAATTGCACTAGATTTTTCTGTGTAAAATTTCAATAGGATCATATGCCCTTAAGAAAATCACACCCCTTCACATACCTTATCTCTTGATCTCAAATGTGTTTTGGGGAAGGAAAATTTTATATTGAAAAGTAATTTCCCCCTTTCTCTTTAAAATACCCTGTTATTTTCTGTGTAGAGAATGGATAGTGTATTTTAAAATGATCTACATGTGTCACTCAGTGTTTCCCTTACAATTGTTTGAGAAAATTCCCTTTATAAATCAACTTTTAAAGGAAATGTGTGAGAATGTTCCTGGGTCAACAGTGAATACATTCATCATCCATTACACCTGTAATTTTAAATGATCTGCTTAACCTTTGAAATTTTGAAAGGTCTTAATTCCTTATTCTATATGCTAGTTTTAATGATGCATATTCTTCACCTGTAGAAAATCTATGCCATTATGAATATTTTTTCTTTCTTTTTTTTTTAAATACTTAACAGTGTCCTGGTTTCATGTGTGACTAAAGCAAACTCAATCTGGGAGCTGGAATGCATTGGACATTGTTTCTAGCAGGTCAATAAAATGACGGATGGATTCGAGCCAAGTTGTAGCAGAGGACACACATCCTCTGTTGAAATAGCTGAAAAGACAAATTAATATTGAAGTGTGGAATACTGAATTGGACTGTCTTTCAGTGCACAGAAATAGACTAAAGTAGATTACCAAAATGAGGCATGTGCACTTCAGGCAACTAAAGCAGACTTGCTATGCAAACATGAGGTGTAGATGAAGACTTGAATGTGATATTCAGAAAAAAAAGAACAGTTAGGCCTCTATAGTAAGCAGTAGGGAAGCACAGAAACACTGCAAATTGTAGTACTTGTGAAAAGACCAGTTTGTACAGATTTGCACTCGCAGATCAGCAGCATTTCTCTGTGGTTCAGTCTCCATGTTGCAACTCCCTGCTAAAATCATCTTGGGCAGTTTCTGTAAGAAATATGCATTTTTACAAGATATTTTCTAAAATATTTATGGTAAGGGGGGAGCATCAATTTCATCTAGTTATTTGTTAATGCAAGAGAGAGGAAAAAAAAGAAACACAAAACTTTAAATGTCTAGCCCAAACCTGCATAATTTCTATTGTCTACAGACAAGTTCAAATTCCTTTAATCTATCATCTATACTACTTCATCTTCAGGCTTATGTTTTATTTCTTATAACATCTGGATTAAATACTTGGAGAAAATTGTATCTTCTTTTTAACTAAACTTCAGCTGGAGTTTAGAGTTTTCTTTTTGTTTTAAATGCAGGAAATCAAGCTTAGTAGTATTTGTAGTATCATGATTTTATCACCAATAAAATTGCAGATATTTTCATATAATGCTACAGTTATCTCTTTAAACATATTGTGTAGAGTTTATTGTGACTTTGAAATTATGTTTGTTATTATGCCCACTTGCATACTATTTGAACACAACACAAATTATATTTTTTAATATTATGATAACTCTATTTCATGCTATTTGGTTTCTTTTGGAATCCCAAGTTGTACTTAATGTATTGTAAACAAATACAGAAAGTGATCCACAGGCTTCACTAGACTGCTAAGTCCATTGAACAAGAAAGATTTAATAATCTGTACTTTAGAAAACCTGAATTTGTGATCAAGCCCACTGCTGGAATTAGATTTTAATCCAGTTTCCTGTGCTCCTTCATCTTCACCTTTGGGCAGTTTGGGCAGGCAGTTCAGATGTTCGATGGTACCACTTCCATGACTCTTCCCCAGGTCCCACTAATCAGGATCAGTTGGTCTTTTTCCATAATTCTCTCAAAATGTTTTTATTTTTTTATTTTTTGCATTTTTTGTTGGTATTACCCTGCCTTTCATTCTCATTAGTTCTTTCTATCTAGTCTCTAGCATATAAACTTTTGGGGGGGCAGGGATATTGTCTTATTTAGTTATTGTTTGATTATTGAACCCAACTTAATCTCATTGTGGTTGGACAATGTGTCCCTATACCAATACTTTGGAATGTACTGAAACTTGCTTTGTGATTTAGTGCATGACTAATTTTTGTAAATGTTCTATTTATTCTTAGAAATATGTTATGATGTGAATAAGTAGATGAAGACTTGTTAATTGTTTGGCTCAAATCTATATATCTCTTCTGTTCTTTCTTCACTTCTTGATTTATTATTTACAGAGGTGTGTTAAAGTCTTTTACAATGATAGTAGATGTATTAATTTCTTCTTTTAGTTTTGAAATTTAACTCATATATTTTAAATCTATATTATTAAGAATATGCAAATTTAGAACTAGTTTATCTTCCTAATACACTGGGCCATTAATACACACTGATCATTTATCTCTAGTAATTTTTTTCTTTTTTTTTCTCTGATCTTAATATAACCCAGCTTCTATTGGATTCAAATTGTGCTATCACTTTTTTCTCTCCCTTTGCTTTTAATTTTTCTGTGCCATAATGTTTTTAAATGTGTCTGTTGAAAGTAAAAATGAAGAATTTTATATTTAAAAATATCTGAAAATTCTTGTCTTTTACCTGTATAGTCAGTTTACTATATTTGTGATTACTGATATATTTTGATTAACTTCTAATATCTTCTTTTACACTTTACTTTTGCCTTGCCCTTTGTAGACGTCTATTCCTTCTTTTAAAAAAAAAATTAGAAATTGAGTGAGATTATTTTCTCCCTTACTGTATGATTTCCTCTACTTTTCTGAAAGTTTTAAGTCTATTTATAGACTTATATCTTCTAAGTCATTCCTTAGAAGTTTTGCATTCATATTTAAAAGTCTAAAGTTTATCAATGTTTTCCCCTTCCTTCCAAAGGAAATAAATATAATATAATATAATGGGATATAAAAGAGTTTAAACCACTCCTCTCTTGCCTACTTATTTACTGTTATTTTCTTTATAACCACAAATTTCCACATATTTGTAAATTTATTTGTCACTCCCATATATGATTTTTGTGTCATCTTAATTTTGCCTCTGGATGTTCTTTACTTGCTTTTTTTGGTAAATTCAGATTTTATTTATGTCATTTAAAAATTAACCCTTTTATCTTTTATATAATTATCTGGATATAGAATTATAAGCAGAAAGCACTTTTCCTTTAAGCACTCTGAGAATTTGGACTGCTCTTTTACTAGATCATTTGTCATTCTGTCTTGTTTTTTGACTCTCCATCGCTGTACTCCTTTCCCCAAACTACTTTTTAGCTCTGGTGTCTATAGTTTCAAACAGTGGGTCTAGATGTGGATTACTTTTTTTATTTTGATTTGGATATGTTGATATTCCTAAGTTGAGAATTTGATATCTTGCATCACATCTGAAAAATTCTCAGTCATTATTATATTGAAAATTTCATTGCCCCTTTCTAATTAAATTTCTAACTTCAGTCATATTGAAATTAGAAATTTCACATATAGAAATTAAAATCTGGATCCTTTTCAAATCTGCCTAATACATTTATGATTTCATTTCTTTGTTGTACTTATTTATTTCTTCAAATATACAAATTTTATTTTATATTGTGCTTTCATTAAGTCCAATATCTGTTGTATTTGCAATATGATATTATTTCTGCAGATCCTTTCTCATGACAGTTTCCCCTTATATAATGATATATAAAATATTATTAGCTACATTTTTTTTGGACTTTCATTCCTTAGAATTTCTTTTTGCTGCTATAACAAATTATCATAAGCATGGTGGGTTAAAATAGCAAATATTTGTTCTACTACTGTTCTGAATATTAGAAGTCAAAAAAGAGGTTTCATTAGAATAAAACCAAGTGTTGACAAGGCAGTACCTCCTCTGAAGGTTGCAGAGGATGATCAGTTACCTTATCTTTTTCTGCTTTTAGAGCAATAATCTTTGCTGTTTTTTTTTTTTTTTTCCCCGATATTGGAGATTGAACCCAGGGCCGCTTAACCACTGAGCCACTTTCCCAGCCCTTTTTCTTTTAAAATATTTTTAATTATAGATGAATACAATACTCTTGTTTTATTTTTATTTTTTAATGTGGTGCTGAGACTCTAACCCAGTGCTTCACATGTGCTAGGCAGGCGCTCTACTACTGAGCCACAACACCAATCCTCCCTAGCCCTTTTTATTTTTTATTTTGAGACAGGTTCTCACTAAGTTGCTGAGGGCCTCGCTGAGTTACTGAGTCTGGCTTTGAACTTATGATCCTTCTGCCTCAGCCTCCTGAGCCATTGGGATTAGAGGTGTATGCTATGGGGTCAGCATATTTCTTGACTCGGTCTCGTCTTCCATCTTTAGGTCTGGAAGTGTGGCATTCTCAAGTCATTCCCTGCAATATCTTCACATCATCTTCTCCTCTGTGTCAAATCTTCCCTGTCTGTCTCTTATCAGGACAACTGTAATTACCATTAAGGCCCACTCAGATCATCTAGGATAATCTCTGCTCATCACGATCCCTAATTTAATCACATCTGCAAAGTCTGGTTTGCTATTTAAGGTGACATTCACAGGTTCTAGAGATTAGAATATGGACATCTTATGGGACCATTATTCAGCCTACCACAAACTCTCCGTGGAGATTATTTGAGACCTGGTTTCAAAGTATACTCCATTAAATACCTGTGATTCTACCAGTATTGCTGGTACTAACAAACCAGGACTAAATTAAAAAAATGTTATTGGGGTGGGGGAGTGTCACATAGTATACATTTCAGCTTAGATCTTCTAGAATGCAACTTACAGGAAAATTCCTCACTCCTCTATCCTCCTCAGTTATCTAGTGCCAAAGCCAAATCAAACATGTACCCTAAACTATTTTCTTTTAATGGCAGATTTTTTTCTATTTTTCCCATGGAGGATGCTACTCCTGAAAATCCTGGCTGTAGGTGGCTCTTCAATCTACCTTCTTATTTTACTGAGGCTATGAGCTATGCGTTCTGTTTTCTGTAGAGGTCTATCAAAATTCTGATTACAACCAGAACTGACATATAGCTCCAGTCCAAATGCTGGTTCCAACCCTCATTCCTATGCATGAACAGTCTATATTTTCTTTCTGATCTATAAGACAGTCTCTTATTTTTCTGTCAGCACAGTCAATGCTTTAATTTTTAAAAATATTTTATTCAGAAGTTTTAATTGTGCTGCGTTTGCAGAGTATTCTCTGAACTTAGGTTGTAGTTGCAATATTGTCAGAAACAGAAATCATATATTGAAAGAGTGTCTAATTTATCCCTCTCTACAGCATCTAAAACACTGGCTTCCAAACTGTGAATGATAAAAAGTTAAATTAAATAGAAACATAGCAGACAGGAGCTTGAAGGAACATTAAAATTGAATAGTTGTGACAGAGGCTGTATGGCGTGCAAAACCCACAGTATTTATTATCTGGCTGTTATAGAGTTTGTTGAGCCCTTTTCTAGAGTCATTTTTGACCCCTTCACAAAGTCAATAGGCATAGCAACAAGATCATCTTCAGAATCTCTCTGTCCTGGAAGGGTGTGCTTTGTCTTGGTTATAAAGAACCACTGGGTCTCAGAAGAGCTTATTGAACCTCATGAAGCCCAGGGCTTCCCTGCCATGTCTTTCTTTTGTACAATCACTGATATAGAAAATGTCCAAAGAGCCAGCATGCAGACTACCTTTCAATGAGGATTCTTTCCTTTCCTTTGGGTCAACCTGACTCATGAGTTGTTGAAGTGATAACTTATGGTGTCATGTTGACTTGCAGAGTTAGAACATTTATAAAAGAAAGAACAGACGTTTGAGGTGTCACCTTGTCACTGCTGCTAATTATCCATGAGGATCTGGAGAAGACTCATTATGTTATGTTCCTCATCTAATGAGAGAAAGGTAAATTCAGTGACCTGCAAGTTCCCTCCTATGCCAATGTTCCCTGATTCTAACGTCAGAACAAACATTTTTATCTCCTTTTTCTAAGGTGCATACCCTTCATCCTTCACAAAGATTAGGTGTGCACATCCTTATAAAGTCCTGAAAATTGGACTTGTCCTAAAATACATGCTTAATGGATATTAGTTATTATATTGTTGTTAAGATATTACCCAAAGTTTGTGGTCTTTAATCCTTTCTTTGTGAATAGTATTTCCTCATGTTCATGGTGAGTATTTGGGTATTAGAGTTTCAGAACTCTGGAAAAAAATTCTAATCTGCATAAAACAGCATCTCAATGTTGTATTTGCTTTCAGAGGGATTGATTAACCTCACCACTAATGCTGACTAAATCACCAGCAGGTGAACCACAAGCCACAGAGCATTGACCAAAATCTGCATCTGCAGAAGAGAGAAAAAAGTCTCAACTCTGCAACCACAGGCTGGGCCTGGTACTCTGGATGCCTACACCCTGAATTAGAGGAAGGTAAAGTTATTGTGATGGATATGGTAGGAGTGTTTATTGCACAGGTAAGGATGATTCCCAGCCTCTAGTTAGAAATCTGATGTCCCATATGAATTCTGTATCAGCCAGGGTTCAAGAAGGAAATAATGCAGATAGCTCAATTGAAGGGATAATAATGTGAGAAAGCAAGGGTAAGGTAAGTTTGCAAGAACCATGAAAGTATATTGAAGCAGCCAGAGACGAGAAATGGTGGAATGAGTTGTCACTGCTAATACTGAAAGGAGGAGGGGAGAACAGAGGGTGACTGTCCCAGAGATAGCAGGAGCCAAGGAGGAAGGACGGCCTGGCAAAGGGGCAATAATGGGGATGTAGCTATTACCAGAGAATCAGGAAATCAACAAGGAGGTGACACTCTAGTTCCTGTTCCTCCTACTCTCTGATTTCTTGTGGTGCCTCCTGTTGGCTTAATTTAGTTGAAAACCAGGCAGGAAGGGATCCTAGGAAATTCTCCTGTGTAAGCTGAGTGAGCAGAGAGAATGGTGGAAGCGTGGAAGGGTGCAGACTGAGACCCTTTTCCTCCTGAGTTTTGCTCTACTGGCTCTCAGCTGGACATTTACCTAGAGTGTTTGACATGTGGTCTTCTATTGGGGTTTGTGGATGAGTATGTGAAACCGTTGCCTGCTCTGTGTGGTATCATGAAGCACACACCCAATTTGAACCAGTGTACCAAAATTTTGATTTGTTAAACACCTCATTAAAGTGATAAAGCACACTTAATTCAGGACTACTGCAATAGATATGTAGACCACTCTAATGTCTTTTTTTTTTTTTTAAGAAATAGTGCTTAACTCTGAATAAAAGGGAAAAAGTGAGCATTTATAGCCAGGGTTGAAGGGGGATGTTGGAGTTAGTGGATAGAAAATTCCTAAGAAGAAGCATCACATATGGGGGAATTCTGAATAAACCAGCCTAAGAAGATTCTTATTAAAAGTAGTCCAATAGACATCTTCTGGGGTTTGGGGTGAAGAATTTGGTCAGATAGCAAAGATAGGGGATTCCAATTAAACAACTCTGGGGGGTTCTTGTTAAAATGGACTCTTGTGGACATGTCCAAGGACAGTGCTCTCAGAAGAAACTGTCAAGAGTTTAATCCAGGACATGCTTTGTCATGTTTCAGTTATACCAAAAACTTGGGTAAAATTAGGCAAATCCCTTAACCTCTCAAGGTCTTATTTTTTTATCTGTAAAATTGCAGCAGTAACATGTGTCCAGTATTTCTCAATGAAATTTAAGGATCAAATAGAATAATGGTTAGATACAAGGCTTCCAGGAGAGTTCCTGAGGTGAGGGTGGAAGCCAAAGGCTCTGCCTTTCTTTGAGGACTTTGAGATTCTCATGCACATGTAGTGTGGCTTAGAGACCTGGGTGGTAGCACATAGAAGACTGTGCTGGAGCTTGCTGGCTACCTATCAACACCATTCTCCCATATACTGCAGCCTTTGAATAATAATTTGGCATGTCTCCCTTGCTGGGTGTAGCCATGTAAACACATTCTCTCCAGTGGAATTTGAGCAGAAGTGATGCGTGCCACTTCCATTCCTGTCCTTCTCGTATTCTCTCCTCTATGCTCCTATATTGTTCAGGGAAGGAGACAACAGAGAGATCTACAAGCCATGTATTGATGGCAGAACTACCATTATCTAGGGGGATTTAAAGACTGTGAAGAACCGAGCCTTCTATCCTCAAATCTTTCCCATTACACTCACTTTTGACATCATGTATGAGAAAAATAAACTTCTATATTCTTTTAAGCCTCTGAATGGTGGAGCCTCTTTGTTGCAATAGCTTAGTCTTTTCTACTACAGGGAACAGAATATTTCTCAAAGTTCAGCTCAGAACACAACTTGGTTCTGTCAGTATGATGATGGCGATGAACAGCAAGGCTACTGGGGGTGGCTTTTGAGATAGAAAAGTGATGTCTTCACATAAGTCATTGGCAGGTACTTCCATCTAGCAATGGCAGGATCTCCCGATATCAGGCTTACAGGTTGGAGCAGAAAAATGTGGGTTTACATGCTTTTAGTATAGGTGAGATGTTCTGAGATAATTTCAGAAATAAATGAGAGAAATGCAAGGTTTGGGGGAGAGCAGTTAGTTCCTCTCCTTCTCGTATTCTCTCCTCTATGCTCCTATATTGTTCGGGGAGGGAGACAACAGAGAGATCTAGAAGCCATGTATTGATGGCAGAACTATATAAGTAGAACACAGCTATTAGCTAGAAAATTTGATGTTTTAATATTTATTAATGAAACCTGATTTGCACATTGTATCAGAGTGCTTTGTTCTGCAAGAAACCATCACCTTGAGTTGTTAGTCTAAACAATATTTGCATGTATTGCTTTATCTAATACAAAGTACCAAAGTAGAGGGGCTGGGGCTGTGGCTCAATGGTAGAGCACTCGTCCTGGATGTGTGAAGCCTTGGGTTCAATCCCCAGCACCACATAAATAAAATAAAAAGAAATTGTGTCTACTTACAACTAAAAAAAAAATTTTTAAAAAAAGAAAGTACCAAAGTGGAATGGATTCCAGGCAATATTCAATCAGAGTTTTCTTCTGTTTTCCTATGATTTTCTCAGCTCTATTCTCTTCTGTGTGGATGCTTTGTTCTCAGGCCAGCTTTTAATCACCACAAAATGGCCATCTGTTTCCATCTGCTCGCTCATTCATCTCCAGTGAAAGAGGGAACAGAAAGGGAGGAAGAGGAAGAGACTGAAAGGAAAAAACAAGAGGGAGAACCTCTTTCCCAATCACAGGATAAGGTTATTCACTTTGGTCATACTGGATAAACTCAAGTCATGTGCTAGCCCTTGACTAGTAACTGTTCTTAGGGAAATGCCATGCTTTAATTAGCTTGAGTAGGGACACTTAAACGTTGATGACAAAGAGTGTGGCATTGTCATGATAGACTAGACCAACAGTCTGTAAACTATGGCCTGTGAGCCAAATCTAGCTTTCCACTTTCTATTATGGCCCCAGAGCTAAGAAGATGGATTTTTATTTTTTAAAATGGTTACACTTTAAATGATTATATAAATACTTAGATAATACTGTCAACATTGCCTGTTGGCCTGTGTAACCCAATATAGTTCCTATGGAGCCCTAGAAGCCAAAATTTGCCACCTCCTCATCACGACCAATCAGAATCTGTCGGTGGAGATGCTGATGATGGCCATCTTTGCTTGACATACCTGCTCTGTATTGGGGAGAGTCATCAAATGCTAGGGAAGCTGGCTTGAGAATGTGAAAATACAAACACCTAATGTGACAATGTTAAATATCAAAAACTCGAGTTAACTGTGCCACTATCCCTGCTTTAGTGCATGTTTCCAGTCACTGTTGTATGTCTATTATCTGCCGAGTTTTGTTCTAAGCACCAAGATAATGATCAGATCTTGCCTGTGATGGATTTCTCATCCCCATCTTCTTGGAACACATACTGATTTTTCTTTCTCCCTTTTGTTTTGTGTGGTGTGGAGGATGAGGGAAGGTAGGGTCTCAGGTAATACATCTGTAAAGTGGACTGTCAAGTTCTTAGAGCACCACACAAAATGATGGAAGGCACTAGAAGCAGCAAGGTCTCTCTCAGTGCAGACGGAGGTCACCCATAAATGCTGTTCACTTAAGCTAGCCAATACGCTTAAACAATAATGTAAAATGTGATTCTGTGTTTTGAATGTAGTTAGAGAAGTGTGCAATTTAGATTTTAAAAATCAATGTAAATTAGTCTTAACTTGAATTCACTTCAAGAGAAAAGCAGTAGTGCAGGAGATAGTATAATGAGGAAGAATCAATTTTACTGGTTTTATTTTTTCAGGGCCTCATGAGTTTGGTATCTAAAACCAGCTCTACAACAAAGTTAAAAAAAAAAAAAAAAGGTAAAACACAGGGAGAACATGGTGGGTGAATTGGCCTTTCTCTATTCACTTACGAGGCAGTTCAATTATGGTTTAGTTTAGGATTTATGGGGAAAGCTAATATTTGGAATGGAAATTCAATTGTGGAAACTATAATCATTGCTCAAATACATAGGGACACAAAGATATTAACCAAGAAACAAGAAGAAAACATTTTAGGAAATTAGTTGTCATCTACAGTGAGGTCTGCTGGTTCAGGAATGGTCTTGTCTGGGGTACTGATTTTGATCACCACTTAAAATATGACCTGGGGCACTTTTGGTGAATGAATCTTGTGAACCTCAGAGCTGTGTGTAAGCTGTAATATGCAGTTTCATCAATAGGCATTATGGTTATTCTTCTGTTTTACCCTTCCATTTTAATTCCTCCTTCTCTCCATCTCTTATTCTGATTTTTGTCACTATTGCCATAATACCTGACAAGAATTCCTTAAAGGTGGAAGAGTTTATTCTGGGCCCACCATTTCAGAGGTTCGGACCATGGCAAGCTGACTCCATTGCTCCGGGCCTGAGGTGAGGCTGAACATCATGGTGGAAGAGCATGGCAGAGGGGAGCTGCTCAGCTCATGGTTTAGCCAGGAAACAGAGCAAGATGCCAGGGACAAAATGTAATCCCTAACGCTATGTCCCCAGTGACCTACCACCTCCAGCCATGCCCACCTGCCTACAAGTACCATCCAGTAATCCATGCAAATTATTAACCCATCAAATGGATTAATCCACTGATGAGGTTGCAATCTCATAATCTAATTATTTCACTTCTGGAACAGTCCTGCATCAGCAACAGATGAGTTTGGGGGGGAATATCTTGTATCCAAACCATAATACCCTCAATACTCTTCAATTAGGAGCTGGACCAATTACTTCCAAGAGAAGAAAGCCACACCCAAAGGCATGACTGTCTAAACCTGAGAAAAACTAAGTGTGTATGTTTACACATATACTTCTGTCATGAGTCACAAGGATTAGCTATTGATCAGATGGAATAAAAAGAACCAAAATACTAGTTTCAATTTATTGAGAGCCTTTCATGAGGCAGTTGACATACATGTTGTCTCTTTTTCTCACAGCTGCATGTGGGCTTATGCATTGTGCCTGGGCCTAAAGAAGGACAGGAGGCCTGGAGAGGTGTAGGTTGCCTAAGTTCACAGGTGGTGAGCAGCAGGGCCTGGACACAGGGCTGGGCACAGCTGACCAGGCTCCTTCCATAGGTCACAGAGCTCCCACTGTGGGGCAACTGATGGCCTGACATGTCTGTCTTCTACCAGGAAGGGAGGCATCAACATTTCTCCTATCTATGTTTTCTGGGGATGAAAGATGTGAGAAGTGACTCCAGTTAGGAAACATGGGAGTCAGCTGGAACTCCCTCTGCAGTAAAATAACAGTAGTAGTAGTTCACACTTTTAAGAGATGACAATGAATTACCCTGTGAGGCAAGTACTATTATTATCCTCATTCTAATCCTCCTTTGAACGGAATTTCAGAAAAGAAATTTGCCCAAGGTCACATAGACACTAGAGGCAGATCCAGGATTCACACTCAGATCATCTAAAACCACCACGCAGCTCTGAAATGCTGGAGTGGCAGATTTCCTGGGAAAATCTCCCCAGGAAAACCCAGCTCAGCACGCAACTATCCACATCAGCGTGGCTCCATGTGAAGCTCCTTGAGTGGAGTCCTATCTTTAAAACAGGGATGAATATGGTCCTTGGAGCCCTCTCCTGATTCCCCTTAGAAATAGAAAAATGCAGTGATTTGTAAAATAGAAGGCAGATTCTGCTCTCCACACAATCTTTTCTTTTCTGGTACGCTTTGCCCTGGGAATGCCTCGGTGTATGTAGCCCAGAAGAGAGGAGACAGGGAGTTCTACATTTTGGGTCCATTTTAGTTTGAAGAAAGAGAAGATCAAAAGAAGGATCCTTTTGTTTGCATCCACATTTTAATGAGCCACACATCATATTTCCTACACAGTGTTTCAAATCAGATCAGACACTGGTTTCAGGGATGGGGTGAGGCATTTTCCCAGAGCATCTGCCAATCTTGTATTACAAAGTCAGTTGTTCCCAGCAGCTCTCTTACTGGGAAGGCCAAGTCAACACAGTCAATGACAAGACCCAGTGCAGACTGGGGGTTGATAGCACCAAGATGCCCCTGAGTGCACCCAGCTCACAGCTGGTGTACCCAGGCAGCCTCTGCTCCATGAATCTGTCAGCTTCAACATTGTTTTAGGCTCTACAGCTGTGCCAGCTCATCACATCCCACAGGAAGGAAGCTCCTATGGCCAGTAGGCAGGGATGTTCAGGTGACTAAGGATCTGGTGTTCAACATTGCTGACCACTAGGCCCTGGTGAAAGCTGGTGAATGTCCCCAACTCACTCTATTATTATGAACACTTCATCTCTCTCAAAGACATTTTTTCCTGTTGTCATTTAGTCATTTTAAGTATAACATGACACACTGCTTTTAAATAAAGTTTGTAAACATCAAAACAATTTATAGACACAAAAGAAATAGGCAAACTCCTTCATGCCCATTGCTTAAATACCATCTTGTCACAGGCCCAAAAGTGGTAGGGTCAAGTGATCATGGACTGAAACATCTAAAACTATGAGCAAAAATAAATATTTCCCCTTTTTAGGTTGTTTATATCAGTAATTTTATCACAGTGACAGAAAGCTAACAGTCCCTTAAATGCAAGCCATTCTTCACTGCTCAGCTTTGTACCCTGTGTGGACTACATATATTCCAGGCACCTTCATGATTTTGTCAACATCTAACTCAGATGTTAGAATGAGTTGTTCCATCTTAGATTCAGATGAAATTAACCAACCCCCAGTTTCATATGTTGTTTTAATGTCCTGAATGGGCTGTCATTATTTCATATTTTCCCCCATGTATGTAAGTTTTCCATTCCATTTATCTATGCCCACACCACAAACACACAATCATAAAGAGACTTTGGTTTATGTGTAATAGGCTTTACTGAATGAATGTTTGGAGAATGAGGCACAGTTTATATCACAGAAGGGCAAACAATTTAGAACTGGATACCAGATACTTGTGTTCTTGATTATTGTCCTTTATTTCTTTCCACCAAATCAGGCTTTAGTCTTTCATGAACTTGTTCACCCTCTTCTTTCCTTGGCCCCTTTTTCCAAACCTAGCACTGACCTCCTTTTGTGCAACCTAAGCTTCTTTAAAGCTCTTCTATATAGTGAGCTGTATTGGCTAGTTCTACTTCTTCCTCCTTCTGCAGTGAGAAGGGAGTTACAGAGAAATAGTCCACATGACATGGATTGTGTCACCTCAACCCATGCCCTCCTCTGCTTCCACATTCAGCCCAACCAAGTCACCCTTAAAATACAAAACCAGGCACAGAAGTTTGGGGATTAAATACCTATTCTCCATATACATCCTCCAAATTCCTGTTTGTATTGCTTTTCTTTCTTTCTTTCCCCATAGGTATGGAAAGGTCTTAAAGAGGCTGACCAAAAGAAAGGGGCCCAGGAGGCCTGGCTGTGGTAAAGACCGTGGGCCACCAGGGGCAAGCATAGTTGCTGACCACAAAGGGGTTCCCACTGGGGTTTGGGAACAAAGACAAGTTAATACTGAATTGCTGTCAGCGGCTGTACCTGTTCTCTGTGTGGAGATACCTATGGGTTTAACAGGGTATTCACCATTTGGAGAGTTCTGGATCCTGGCCATCTCTGTTTCTTTGTACCACAAAATTTAAATGATCAAAACAGACCACTACTGATTGCTGGAAAATCAATGCAAAACATATGCCACACCCTTTGTAGTAGAACCACTTCATTTCTTCAATCCTTTCCACGAATGTTTTATTTTAGATCCTCACATCTCTTGCCTGGACCAAGGCTATCTCATTAGGTGTGCAGGTCTTTTCCTCTCTAGATGAAACAGAGTCAACCCCTTTGTATTTTATTTAAAAATCATTACCTTTGTGGGTTTTATCTTTAATAGTAGAAGTAATATGTGTTCATTAAAAAATACAGGCAATAAATATTGACAAGAAAAGATGAAAATTCTTCTAACCTTACTCTATCCTCTCACTGAAGGTAGCCATAGTTCATGATTTATTTTGTATCCTTCCATACATTTTCCTGTGTACATACAACCACATCCACAGATGTGAACACACGCACACATTCATATAAATACACATACACTTTGGTACATAATATTTGGCAACTTGATCTTCTCAACAATACATGGAGAGATCTTTCCATGTCAACGCACATCAGCCTACCTTTTAGTTTCAAAAGCTGTGAAATAGTCCATTTATTTTATGTATTTACTGATATTTATTTAACTAATCTTATTGATGAACATTTAATTTTTCACTGTTACTGACTTGGGCTTCAATGAATAGTCTTTTATGTGTATGTATATACACTATTTCGGGAGATTTTAAATGCCCGCTGACCATTATTGTCCAATCCATAATATTTTAAAGAATTTAAAAATATTTTCTAAATAACAAATGTACAGTTAGGAAAAAAACATAATTTTAGGTTACTAATGAAAAAGAGCAGCCCTGCTTCTCCACCCAGTACATTACTGGTTTTAGTTTCTCAGATACTACTTCTTTCAACTCTGTTATCTATACTGTGATCTGATGTGTTGTACAATCATTGCTTTCTCTAGAATTATTGTTTTATTTGTTTGTTTTCTTGATTTTCCATGTATCACATATTCACTCCAAATTTACCAATAGAACTAAAAAATCTTCTTTTTAAATTTTCAGACTCTTTGATCACCCCAACATTTATTTTTATTTTTTTGTGAAAACCACTTCTATAGAGATTTTTTTTTTTCTAGTCAAGAATCTTTACTTTTTCCCTAGTTTGGCTGCACAAATCTCGGTGGTCCTGTTGAAACTTTCATTCATATCAACCTCAGGAATCCTCTTGCTTCTTGTCAGTATTGCATTTCTCCTTCAATTTTGTATTCTTTTCTCTTGATTATCATCATACTCAAAGCATCTTAATACCTTTACAGAGTAGCATTCACATATTTGTCAACTGAGAGAACAAATAAAAATGTAATTGAATTAACATCTTACTTCAAGGCTAGACATTAGTTGAGTTTCAAAAAAAAAAAAAAGAATACACATTCACTAGGAATTCCATGAACCCCCCAGAGAATAACCTTGAGATACTGGTAACCAGGAAGCACACATGTGAGCGGCACAGTCTGGCTTAACAGTAGACTACATAGCAGTAGAAGTGTAACTGCTACTAACTGGTCTTTGCAGGAATTCGGCCTCCTGCCCTTGACCTCATTAACTCCCTATTCTGTCCAACTGAGCCAACTAGCCATAGGCATGCAGCTCATGAAATAGCCTGGAAAGCTGGCCCCATATCATAGCCTCCGGCTTTAGGCCCTAATGAGGATTGCTATTGTCCTTGAATTTAGTCCAATTCCTCCCAGCAGGCTGCCCTTTAAGGACGTGTCTTATCAGCAGTCACTGACCCAACAAGGTAAGGGGGGGTCCTGCTATCATAAGGACTCTCTATGTGTTTTGTCCAGACCAATTTACTATTGCAGCCCACCTTCACTCAGTAGAGGTTTGCTCTAAGCTCCCAGAGGTTAAGGTCAAGCTTTCTTCAAAAGTCTTTCTTCCAAAACCTTAAATCATTTATTTGTTTGCCTTCCACTGCACTTTTTCAAGCTCAGTCAGCATTAGCCTTTCCTTGCCCACAGTTCAGAACTGCAGGGACCTTGCTGAGCACAGGCTGTGGAAGCCTTCCATTCCTTCTTTGACTCAGATTTTCATCAGCTAGCAGCTCCCAAGTAAAAGCTATTCTCTCTGGCTGCTACTGTGTATTTCAGAATTTCTGGCTGTTGGGGTTGGCTGCTTTGGGTTACACAGACATGGAAACCACACAGGGGATAGGTAGAGACGAGAGGCATCTTTAACAAGGGCTGTAAGGGCAACTGTGAAGAGGTAGGAAGCAGCCTAGTATGGGGACTGCTTGGAGTAGATTTGTCACCAGTTTCCAAGGTGGGAGATTTTCCATTAAAAATATGTTGACTTTTCCTTCCTGAGGACCTACTCTGTGCCAATCCTATGTATATATGATCTCATTGAACTTTTAATATAAACCCATAAGATGGGAAAATGAGGCATCAGAGGTTGACTTGCCCAAGGTCACATAACTAATAAGTGGCCTAGCTAGGATTTAAACTCAGATCTCACTCTCTCCAAGGGCCATGTTTATTCTCAAATACGGCAGGTTGACCAGAGACAGGAAAAAAAATCAATCCCTTCAGGAATGGGGTCTAATTTCCTTCTTCCAGTGGTTACATAAGGTACCTCATTGGGCCTCCCTTTTAGCAAGGGCTTGCTCCACAGTTGCTGCTTCTCCAAGGTCTGCCTTGGTGTCAAAACCTGAACTCCAGAGAGATGTGAAACCCACGGGTGGGACAGGTATTAGGGATAGGTCCTGGTTTTCCAAGAAGCTCCCAGAATGTGGGACCTGAGTGCTAAAACAAGGAAAGTCCTGGGAAAACCAGGGCAAGGTGATCACCCTGTGGCAAAATGAATGGGGTATACCACTCCACATATTCCCAGTGGGTTGGTCAGATCTTCCTTTGACCTCTGATCTGCATCATAGTCCCATTTCTCCCTCTGTCCAATCCTGATTTATTCCCTCCTTTCAATAGGTGGTGATAACCAATAAGAACCCTGCACACCAGATTCTACCTAACCTCTTCTTCTAGGGCCCTCCCTGCCAGCACCCCCCATCATAGCACTTTAGTGCCCTGGAGGGATACAGAAGAATCTCAACAACAAAGAGCCCTGGGTTGAAAGGAGAATGGTATGTGGGAGAGGACTGGGGTGGGGGATTTGACATTTTCACTTTCAGACCCAGAGATTATCCAACTTTCCTAGGGCATAGGAACAGGCTGATGATATTCTGACTCGCTAACCTCTCATTGGTTAAGAGAGAGGGGTAACCAGAGACTTCTGGAAGAGTACCAGGAGATAGGCACCACGAATTTTGCAGTCATTTCTACAAAAATTTCTCTCTCTCCTTTGTGGGTATGTTCTTGTTACCCTCTAGCTTCAGATGCTTGGCTGTGCTTTTCTTTTCTAATCCTTCCTGGGCTTTTCATTGTGGCTACATTTCAGTGAGGATATTTTATAACTGATTGAAAGGCTCTCTATATTCTGCTTCCTTAATTAAAAATGGATTTTGGTGAGGATGCACTTTTTTAGTTGAAAAGAAATCCTACTCCTAGATATGACCTTTATTTTTAACTATAAAGAAAAGATGGTCCTTTTCTGCTAGGAAAATCCACCTTCAAGTTCCAGAGTGATCCTTATATATCCATCCTGCTCAGGTGTACATCGAGGGGGCACATGTCTCTTTACCACTTCTTGAAGTTGCCAAGGCAAGATGGTTTAGGACGGGTGTTGGGACAGGAAGACAGATGGTAGTTGAGGAGTCATCTCTGATGGTCACAGTCCTCTGTATGTGACAGCTCTGCCACATTCATATCACATACTTCTTTACACTTCATCACACCTGTTCACACCTAGCAGCATTGATGAATCTATTAACAGCCTCCTTTTGGTGCTCACACATCACTTTGCATCAAACTGGCCATTCTTTTGACAGGAGCTGACGTTTACCATCCCTGTTGGATACTTTCCAAAGAATGAATCAAACTACAATCAAACTTGACTGCAAAATCATTGAGAAGATTAGTAGGGGCCACAAACATTTCACATTGCAAGTAGAAGTGAAATCTCCGATGTTTATTTGAATGTGACAGTACAGTGCTCTGTGTGGGGTGCTGACTGCCACTGGCTAGGCATTGGGCCTTGGGAAAAGGAGACTCCCTCTAAATGGTGAGTCATCATTAGAAGAATGCAGACAATAACACATGTTAGGATCTTCACCTCACAGGATTATTGAAGATCAAATGATACGCTGTGTGTGAAAGCACATTGCCAAATGACACCTAGCTATTTCAATGCACAGTATTTTAACACACAGAATCATCATCACTATCACCACCATCACCACCAACATAAAACAGAGCAGAATCGACAATAATCAGTTGATGAAGAAACTCATCAGAAAGACTTACAAAAATTTTTAAAAATAGTGGTAAGGGCCATTATATTTAACACAGTCAAATAGAAATGAGTTTTATGGAGAGATTATTCTATAAAGGGAACTTCTTACCTACTTTTGGACAATCCAGACCCCAAGAGCTTGGTTGAAATACTGGTGCAGGAACCTGCTCTTAAAAACTGGTCCACAGGCTAATGGCATTCTGGCACTTCTTCAAAGTCTTTGGGGGAGTTATGGTCTCAAACATTTAATTATGAAAAACTTCAAACATACAAAAAAGATGAAAGAGTTGCACAGTAGGCAGCCATAAGTTTGCTACCCAGATTTCCATTAATATTTTACCATACTTTGCATCAACTCATCTTAATTTTTTGATACATTACACAGTCAGTTGTCAGCATCAGTATTTTTGTCCCCAGAATAGAGAACACAGAAATAGACCTATGAACTTTTGGACTAATATGTATGTGACAAAGGTATAAAGGCAGATTGGTGGATAAAGCACAATTTTTAACATTGGTGCTAGAACAATTGGATCTCTATATGATTAAAAAAAAAAAAAAAAGAACATGTCGATCCTTACTTTGCACCACACAGAAATTAAGGTGGAATGAGTTATAAACCTAGGTGTAAAATATAAAACAACAAAATCTTTTAGAGGAAAAAGTAAGTGAAGATTTTTATGACTTGGATTAACAACAATTCCTTCAATATGGCACCAAAAGCATTGTCTGTAACATTAAACATTGATAAATAGGACTTCATGGAAAATTAAAACTCTTACTCTTTGAAAAATCCTGTCAGAAAATAAAACAAGAGGCCATAGGGGGAAAAATTTCAAATCAAAAATTTCATAAAGTATCTTTATTCAGGAAACATGGAGCTCTTAAAAATCAACAATAAGAAAACAACCTAGGGGCTGGGGATGTGGCTCAAGCAGTAGCACGCTCGCCTGGCATGCATGCGGCCCGGGTTCGATCCTCAGCACCACATACAAAGATGTTGTGTCTGCCGAGAACTAAAAAATAAATATTAAAAAAAAAAGTTACTCTTATAAGTACCGCGCGCTAACCGATTGCGCCACTCTACATCGTGTACAACCAGAGAAATGAAAATGCTCCATTTATGTACCATGAATCAAAATGCATTCTACTATCATGTATAACTAATTAGAACAACAACAAAAAAGATATTCAACCTCTTTTTGTAGTTAGGTCTGAATAAGCATGTTTGTCAATAGTCGCACTGGAATTTTCTGAGTCAAATGTTTTTGAGGATTTTGGCATGTCCCAGCAAATGGTCCTCTGGAAGAGGTGATACCAGTATGCACTCCCATGAGCCAGTTGTAACAAGGTTAGAAATGGAAAAGGACTATAGATGCACTGGTTTTTTTGTTATGTGATTTAATTTAGAAATATGCCTTTAGTAGCTCCTCAAAAAAAAAACATATGCTGAATATATGAGTCATACTAGATTTTGGCTGTTGGGTAAGTAAAAATGCAAGCTTAACGGGAAGCAGAATGTATTTTCCCTTATTATTATAACTGTGTGTGTGTGGGACCTGTTGCCCCCTGAGCTGTGCCCCCCTCCAGTTCATGTGTTAAACACTAACTTCCAATGTGTTGGTATTTGGACTCTTTGGGAAGTAATTAGGGTTAGATGAGATCATGAGGGTGGGCCTCGTGATGTGATTAGTAGCTTTGTAAGAAGAAGAGAGCTCTCTCTTTGCCACCTGAGGACAGCAAGGGGCCAGCCTGGAAGAGGACACTCATCTGAACTAAACTGGTCAAGTAGCTTGACCTTGGACTTCCCAGCTTTCAGAACTACGAGAAATAAATGCCTGTTGTTTAAGCCATCCAAAAAAAAAAAAAAAGTTAATTGTTTAAAAAAAAAAAAAAGAAAACAACCTAAATCAAACACAGCAAAGGAAATGGAAAATAAAACAAAAATGAGCTAATACTGCAGACCTAGGGGGGGACTAAAACTGAAAGAGTAACAATCTCAAAGGCTGGTGAGGACATAGAGCAACAGGGGCTGTCATTCATTGCTGTGGGAATGCAAAATGGTAGAGCCACTCTGGAGAATAATTTGGTAGTTATTTTTTTATGTAAACATAGGCTTACTTAATAAGTGACCCCAAACTGTACTCCCAGGTATTTATTCAATTGATTTGAAACTTGTGGCCATACACACACACACACACACAAACAAACAAAAAACCCCTATATATGAGTGCTTTTAGCATGTTTATCCATACTTGCTCAAAAATGAAAGCAACCAAGATATACTTCAACAGGTAAATAGATAAACAAATGGTAGTGCATCTACATAATAATGAACTGTTATTCAGTAATAAGAAGAACTGAACTATCACACAACTTGAATGATTCATAAAACCATTTTACTAAGGTGAAAGAAGCAGCTTCCAAAGATTCTGTACTAGCCAAGGTTCTCCAAAGAAACAGAACCAGATTGATAAGACACACACACACACACACACACACAAACACACACACACACACACACATTGGAGGGATGTATAATGGTATGATGGTTTAGATCTGAAATGTCCACCAAAGGCTCATGTGTTGAAGGCTTGATTTCCCAATGCAACAATGCTTAGAGGTGGGCTCTTGGGAAGTGATTGAATCATGATGGCTCTGACCTTGGGAATGGATTAATCCATTGATGGGTTTGTAGCTGATGGCATTATTGGGATGTGGTAGATACTGTAGGAGGAAGGGCCTAGTTGGAAGAAATAGGTCATGGAGGTGTGCTCTGAAAGAATATTTCTTGTCCCTGACTCCTTCCTCACACTCTGGCTCTCTTTCTCTCTGTTTCCTGGCCACCATAAAGTGAGCCACTTTGCTCTTCCATGCTTTCTGCCATGATGCTCTGTCTCACCACAGGTCTGGAAACAATGGATTTAACTGACTATAGACTGAAACCTTGCAACTGTAAACCAAAATAAATCTTTCCTCCTCCAAGTTTATTTTCTCAGGTAGTTTGTCACAGTGATGAAAAGCTAACATATATGAGAAGCAACTCATGTAAGATTGGAGGCCATGATATGCCATCTGTATGCTGGTGAACCAGAAAACTGGTGGTGTAATCTAGTTCAAGTCCCAAAATCTGAGTACTAGGGGGAGTTGATGACATAACTTTCAGTCTGAGCCTGGAGGCCTGAGAACAGTGGGCAGGAGGACCATGGGTGTAAGACCCCCAAGTCCAAAGTGATGTCTGAGGGAATGGGAAAATAGATGTCTTGCTGAAAAAGAATGATTTCACCATTCTGCCTTGTTATCCTGTCTGTACCCTCAATAGATTGGATATTGCCTGCCCAAATTGGTGAGGGTGATCTTTTATACTTAGTCTACTGATTCCAATGCTCATTTCTGCTAGAAAAACCCTCACAGGCACACTCAGAAATAAAGTTTTACCAGTAATCTGAGCATTCCTTTGCCCAGTTAAATTGAAGAAAAAAATAACCATCCATCTATATAGTATATGATACCCTTCATTTGACATTCTGGAAAAGACTAAGAGAAGTAGCTTTTTTTTTAATATGTATGTATTTTTTAGTTGTAGATGGACACAAACCTAGAGCCTCATGTGTGCCAGGTGAGTGCTCTACCACTGAACCCCAGTCCCAGCCTGAGAAGTAGCTTATTTGAGGTCACACAGCTAGCAAGTGTTAGAGCTGGGATTCAGGGCAGGCAGTTTGTCCCAACATTTAGACAGATACAATTTACTATGCTGCATCTAAGAGAAAGAAGGAGAGAAAATGAAAGAAAGTTGAGTGATTGACAGGCTAGAGCCTATGGAGCAAGAAAAAGAAAGTGTTGAGCAAACAATGTGCTGTGATATGCAGCTCTGAGCATGGCAGGAAGCTGTGGGAAGGAGAGATGAGGGCATGGAGCATCCCAATTTGGCAGGCAGTAGAGTGGAGAGGTGCAGCTTATTTTTAGCAAGAGTAGCTCAGCAGCAGCACAGACAGCAAAAGAAGAAATGCAAAAGCTGATACTGAGAGACAAGACCTAGATGTGGCTGATGGAGTGCAGACTATGATCACAGGTGTCTGAAAGCAAGAAGGACACCACATATACTTCAGATTTTTTTAAACGCAGCTTCATAGATTACTTAAGAACAGCAATACCACAGAAGTTTTGTCAAATGGGAGACACAAACTTGCACTACTATTTCTGTGCAAAATTCTAACACTTGCTCTGAGACAGCCCTGAGTACCACCAAGGCAAGTTTGTGTTGCATAAACCACTGATAAGAGCCACTAAGGTGCAAAATATCCAAATCACCTTTTGTCAGTAAAATGTCTTCCTTAGTACTTGTACAGGAAGAGGGCCTCCTCTGTATTCCACTATGTTTGTTTGAATCTAATGCTTTGTTTAAATTTAAGAGAAACATACAAATGGATTCTTCACCCTGCTATCTGCTCTAACTTTCCTTTGCTGCCTCCTCCCTCCCTTAGGAATTGGCATGGAAGTTTGTTTAGATAAAATTTTGTCATTCTATCTCAAGAATGAATTTCTGGGACAGGAAGGATTTTGCATCCATCATCTTCTAAATTAGGGCTCCCTCTAGGCCTTTAGGATAGGCATTTGGCCAGCTTTGCAATATCCTGTAATCCAGACCAGAGAGGGGGTCCCCTATTGCACCTGGTGGGTAAAATTTTGAAGACTGGAATGAACTAACATGTTTCTTTTTCCTTTCATTTGTCATCCTTCTCATTCTTTAATCCTTATTCTTCACATCTAGGCAGCCACAGGAAGAGATCTGTTTTGGGTCACTATTGATTTCCAAATCCATCTACCTCCTCTTGGTCCTCAAGCTCTGTAATACCTACGCTGTGCTTCCCACCAACTTTCTTTCTCTTTCATTTCTTTCCTCATTCCTTTCTCTCTCTTTCTATTTTTGAAATTTTAAAAAAAATCATATTTATTTTCAACTGAGACAAAAAAATTATTCATATTTATGGGATGTCACATGATATTTTGGTACATATATCCATTGTGTAACATTTAAATCAAATTACATATATCTATCTAGTTAAACACTTCTTTTAAATTTTTTTTATTTATATATTTTTGCATTACAATTCTTAATACACCTTTATACCACAATTTATCATATCTCTGATTGTATATAAGGTATATTGACACCAAATTCACATCTTCATATATGTATTTTGTATAATGATGAGAGTCTCCTTTTCACCATCCACACTATTCCCCTTCTCCCTCCCTTTCCCTCCCACCCCTATTCCCTATCTAGAGGTAATCTTCCTCCCTTGCCCTCCCTCCCAACCTCATTTTGAGTCACCCGCCCCCCTTATATCAGAGAAGACATTCGGCATTTGTTTTTATGGGATTGGCTAACACTTTTCTCAGAGTGCAGTTATCTGGTGTACTGATTTCATTTTCTTTTGTTCTATACATTATATGGAAGAGCTAGATCATATGGTAGTTCTGTTTTTAATATTTTGAGGAATATTATGAACTGTTTTCCATAGTCGCCCTATAATCTGCATTACTACCAACAGTGTCCAAGTGTTTCCTTTTCTGTAATCTTGCCTAGACCTGTTATCTTTGGTCTTTTTCATTATAGGTATTGGAGTGAGGTGATAGTGCATTGGGTTTTGTTCTGCATTTCCCTTATGATTAATGATGATGATGTACCTCTTGACCATTTGTCTGTCTTCTCTTGAGAAATGTCTATTTAGGTCTAATGTCCATTTTAATATCAGGTCATTTGGGCTGGGGTTGTGGCTCAGTGGTGGAGCACTTGCCTAGCACATGTGAGGCCCTAGGTTTGATTCTCAGTACCACATATAAATAAATGAATAAAATAAAGGTCCATCAACAACTAAAAAATATTTTTTAAAAATCGAGTCATTTGTTTTTTGCTATTGAGTGTTTTGAGCCTTTTTTTTTTTACATGTTCTGGATACTAATCCTTTGTCAACTGTATAGTTTACATGTATTTTCTCCCATTTTGTAGGTTTCCTCTGCATTTTCTTGTTTGTTTTTCCAAGCAGAAACTTTTTAGTTTGATGTAATTAATTCATCTATTTTTACTTTTGTTTTCTGTGCTTTGGGGATCTTGTCTAAAAAAAAAATCTTTGCTCATTCCAAGGTCCTGAAGCATTTCCTCTAATGTTTTCTTCTAATAGTTTCATGATTTCAGGACTTATCTTTAAAACTTTAATCCATTTGGAGTTTATTTTTGTAACTAGTGAGAGACTGTGTCTAGTTTCATTCTTCTTCACAGGAATATCCAATATCCCAACAACATTTATTTAAAAAACTGTACGATCTCCAATGTGTGTTCTTAGCAGGTTTTTAAAAAATTAGTTGGGTATAGATGTATATGTCTACTTCTGAGCTCTCTGTTCTGTTGCATTGGTCTATGTGTCTGTTTTCATGTCAATACCATGCTGTATTGATTGCTACAGCTTTGTAATATGTTTTGAAGGCAGGTGATGTAATGCCTCTTGCTTTGTTCTTGTTATTCAAGGTGTGTGTGTGTGTGGTTTTATATACATTTTAGGATTGTTTTTTCAAGTTCCATGAAGTATGTCCTTGGCTTTTTAATAGGGGTTGCACTGAATTTGTACCTCACTTTCAGTAGTATGGACACACTAACAATATTGATTCTTCCAAACCATAACATGGTTGTTGGTGTTCTCTTCAATTTAAAGGAAAATTAATACCAATTCTTCTTAAATTATTCCAAAAAATTGAAGAAGAGAATTCTGCCAAACTCATTCTATCAGGCTAGCATTATGCTGATACTGAAATACGACACACACACACACACACACACACACAAACAAACACACACCCCTCTTCAGGACAATATCCTTGATGAGCACAGATACCCAAATCTTCAATAAAATACTAGCAAACTGAATATAATGGTACATTAAAAAGATTATTCATCATGATCACCAGAAATATAAAGGCTTTCTACAATGAAACTTCCAGCTCTTTCTTTTAAAACCATATTCTCCTATGGCTTTCTTGATCCCACCTGGCCTGGGCTCTTCTCTTACCTCTTGGTCATGATTGCTTTATCTCCTCTGCAGTCCTGCTATCCATCACTGGGTCCCATGCACAAGGCTTAGCTCTCAGCTGAGTGAAGAGCTCAGCTGAGCAAATCAGCTGCTTCAGAGTAGGTTCCTGGGTGTCTGAGGCTGTTTGGAAAACTGAAGTAAGGGTCTTCTAATCAGAAATATAGGGCCATGCAGATAAATTTTGGTTTCTGGCACAATTTTACCTTTACTCGAAGGATCAGGCTCATTGCAAAGCAGTTTTATTTTTGCTTGTTTTTCAGAAGAAAAACTGCATGTTGTGACATGGAATATTTCAATATGGTGGATGAAATCACAGGTTTTATCTTGTCATAAGAATAGATCTAGCAGCTAAAGTCCCATGATGCTTATAGCCACACCTCTTCAACACATGAGTGTTGAGGAACAGAAGCCTTCATCTCTCTTGGGTGATCAGTTGATGTGGAATTATATTGTAAGAGACCTGGCACTTGCCTATAGTCATTCTGAATCAACATAACAAGGGCAAGTTCTAACACTGTTCCACAGGACAATGAAATCTGGTATGAGGTTTCCCACTGTTGCATCAAGAATGAAAGCAAATGAAATTTGGGTTAAGACTCAATAACCTTTTAATACACTGAATTAAGAATTTCCCAATTAGAGGTAAAAGGCAGATCCAGGAAGAGAAGTGTGTGAGTATTTACTTTCTGTTTAAAGACTTTTTGGATTAAAAGATATTGGAACGGATAACACCACAAAATTAGTTTTTGCTGTGATGGCAAGGTTAAGACTTCTGCTGTTGCTAGGATATACGGCCCTATCACAGCTGATCTTGACGGTGAAAATTGGTGCCTTAATTTCCCAGTGGCCCGTGCTACTTCTGACTTAGGCCTCATTCTGGTTAATCACACTGTCATTCTCACTGCAGATTGCCTTTTGACATCTTCATCTGCAAAAGGATCCTGCCGCCAGGACTCTGTCTGTGGAGTCAATTCAACGTCTCTTCTGTCCTCAAGACCCCTTCACTGGCCTCTGGGACCTGGTGCTGCTGGGGGCAGAGAGCAGCTCAGGAAGAATGTGCTCCACAGCTGGAAGCAAGGTTAGGAGAAAAATGGACTTTCTCTTGGTGTACGTGGGACTGTGATAGGGAGCCAGGTGCGGATAAAATGGTGGAGACAATAGTAATTTGCAAAGTTAAAGTCTGCAACCTGTGAATTTTAGAGAAATCAATTTATCACATTTTAGAATCCAAAAAAAGGTGGGAAACAGACTTTCCTATGAACATACATGAATAGAGCACAGTGAATCTCACCATTATGTATATCTGCGAGATCTTAATTAGAATAAAATAAATTCCACACTTGTAGAAAAATACCAAAATAGATTCTACTGTCATATAAAATGAAAAACAACCAATAAAAAAAAAAACACCACAAAGAAGATAGGAAAATTAGTCATATTGTGTTTGAAAAATCTGGCTTTTATCAACCATCTATTTTATGTCTTTAACCAATGACAAAGGTTCTTTGCTTAGGCAAATTTTAGGCAGGCTTCTCCACCTTCTCCTAGGTCTATCTTCCTTTCAAAATCCAGTTTTAACAAGAACATTGCTAAGTCAATTTAGCAAGAGCACTTCACCCTCAATATCCTCCTTCTCTGCCATGTCTCATGTGATGTTTGATCTCCCTGGCCTGTTTCAGCAAGAATTTCATTAGGTCAATTGAGTCTTTGTCCCCCTTATCCCTGATGTTTCATCTTGATAATTTTTCATGCACTAACACCCCCAAATGATAAGTTCACACTTTTTCCATTTGTATTTGGAGTTCAGTCTACCTTTCCCCCACTCCAAAATCCCATTGCAGTGGTCCCTAAACCCATCACAGTGGCCCTGAATCAGGTCTTCCTTATTGTGCTTTAATAAGTATCCCATTTAGTAATTTTTTTTCTTGTATACCAGTGAGTCCATCAATTTAAAATATTTGAGCCAGTACCTTATGTCCTAAGTCTGCAATGGCTCTTTCAAATATTTCCACATCCCCAGGTATGTGTTATAATATTTAAAAATGTCAAAGATAGATATTTTTCATCAGAGTGTTTTATCAATAGAAATCCCTGACTCAAATTATCATCAGCATTCATTCTGCATCCAGTTTTAGGTCTAGTGTATAACAGATGTCCCTAAAACACACAATCTCATAAGGCAGGTGTGATTCACAGCTGGAAGAACTGAGTCTTGTAGATGTTAAGTCACTTGCCCAGAAACACAGAACTGGCAAGTGGCAGAACTAACTTAAACTCTCATCTCTTCGACCCTAAAGCCCATGTTCTTTTTATTATAATATGCTGTTCTGCCTGCTTACCACATTGGAAGTTGTATCTTGTAGTTCTGAAAGCAATGACTTACACATTATGTTAGAAGTAGTAATGATGGTAAAAATAGACTCAGGACATATTCATGTCATTTTACCATAATTTTTCCTTACAATTATATTATATTTAGAATCCTGGGCTAACGTCACCTAAAGAAACTATAGCCTGGGAGTAAGAGACAGCAAGTAGGGAGCAGAAGTAGGAGGTCATTTTGAAATTTGTCATCCCAAGAATAGGGTGGTCAAGACCATCTTTCCTAGAGATGCCTAACCCTTACCTGGACATGATGTGCAGGATACTTATTAATGCAGGGATGTGTTTCTGTGCTAGGAAAATGAAACTCAATGTTCAGAGTTAATCAGCATTTCTGTGGGTGATCCAGAGGGCAGCTACAGGCAGCCTGGGGCACATGGCAGAGTCCATTACCTTGTTGAATCCCACAGCATTTTCACTGGATGCAAAGACAAGGATCAGTGTGGGAATACTGAGGCATCCCAGGTCTGCACCTGACCAAAGGCGAAATTCCCAGACTTGAGGAAAGAGTTTTCTAATGGGTTCTTGGTCCTACCTCTCAAACAAGGAACCAAAATTTTTATATGCTTTTTCCCTAGGGTATTTGAATATTTCCATAGTTGATTGACATACTATTTAATCCTTTCTTATTATTGGTATACTCTCTTTAAAGAGTCCTGGGAAATTACCTAGATGGAACAACAACAAAAAAATATGGTTCAATCTACTAACTCTGCATGCAACCCTGGACAAGTCACCCAACCTCTTCCAGGGTTTCCACAAATGAGTAGATGGGACTTTATGTGTTCTAGGGTTCTGATCTAGTCAAAACTTACATGATTGAAACACTGGAGGCCGGGCGTAGTGGTGAGGCTGAGGCAGGAGGATCACGAGTTCAAAGGTCAGCCTTAGCAACTTAGCAAGAGCCTGAGCAACTCAGCGAGACCCTGTCTCAAAACGAAAAATAAAAAGGCTGAGGATGAAGCTCAGTGGTAAAGCGCCCCTGGATTCAATCCCTGGTACCAAAAATCAAACAAACCAAAAACGCTAGAGATTTGCGATGGTGATGTTTAGAAACTCCACATATTGGCCTGTCATGTCCATCTAATTCAAATTAGACTTCCTTTCCTTCTAACTAGCATAGCCTCACCATTAAGGCAACAGCTTCTTTGCAAAGAAACTATAGATTTATTTATGTAACAGGACAACTGCAAAGGGCGTTATAGGTTCTCCTGAAGTTGTTTCTTTCCTTTCCCCAAACTGTTAGCACCTCCAGTGTTCATGCAATGCGAAGAAGAACTCACGTTTTTGAGCTTTTGGTATATATATTCTATAAAATACTTTAACACAAATTGTCTCATGTCATCGTAATCTTTATGGTAGCTAATGTTACCATTCCAGTGTATAAATAAGGAAAGTGGGGTTCAGAAAATCAAAGTGATTGTACACAATGACAGTCAATAAGTGGCAGAGCCTGGATTTGAACTCCAGTCTCCCTGACCCCCAGCCTGGGACTTTTCCTTCAGAGCATTGCCTTCTAATTGATGACGAATGTACAACTGGCTTGATGACAATGACTCTAGGTTGAATCGATGTGTACATTTACTTAACATTTACTAAAGTATTCACCATAACCATCTTGATCTGTTTAATAGAGAATGAATTCTAAGAAGAAGAAAAAATCCTCTGCTATTTCTCTCTGGAATGCTAATGAGTCCTGCCTTTGGGACAGAGTGTGCATGGGGCCCTCACCATGAATAGACCTCACCGCTCACCACGCAGTGGGTCCCTCCCAGCTGCTTGTCCTCCTTCCTTATTGCCCTATCGATTGGCCTCTTTCCTTTACAAAGAATGCGGCACTTGAAGAAGAAGATAAATGGCTGTGAGTGTCGGCCCTGATCCTCTCCCTTCCTTTCTGCTAATGATTGAAGAAACCTGAAATACTGGGTTTGGACCATCAGATAGATACACCTTCCGGTGCACCAAAACTAGGAGTCAAAATCAACAGAGAAGAAGAGACAAAAGCCAATCCGAGGGAGTTGCCACCTTTTCTTTTGCCTGCAGTTGAAGAAGCACCTCCTTCTGGCTTTATCATTTTTAAAGTCCAAATGGAGCTTCACAGGTATAAATAAAGGTAGATAGCTCAAATGTTCTGTTAAAATTAGCAGATTGGGAACTCAAAAAAATGCCATAAGGCACTTGAGTTAGGGATTCCTTGTTAAATAAAAGAAAAATAGTCTCCTAAACACATCATCCCTCGTTCTTTATAAATCTTCTGTTTCTGAAAATATCTGTTAGGGACTCAGAACGTATCAAATTTGACCCCCTTTCTTCTGCAGGGCCCAGTGGAGCATTTAACATGTGTAGTTCAGAGAAAATTGTTAACTCATATGTAATAACCCCCAAAATAGCATGCACCGGTCATGCACTGATGAAGTTTGCATACAGCAAAGAGGAAACCATTTTAAAAGATGGTAAGAATGGGTATCTTAACAAACAGCAGAAGAGGCAGAAACAGCTGAGGTCCTTAAAGAAATTTCAGAAGAGGATGCACACTGGTCCTCGTCCAGGTGGTCGGTACACTGTCCTTTGTGTGTGGAGTTTGTCTGCTTTGGCACCATGATGAAGTATCCCACCCTAAATGAGTCTGTTTTTCACTGACACACATTTTGTAAACTAGATTCAGTCTTTTGGGCCCTGGCAAATTTCAAGGACTGCTTCCAGCTAGCCATGTGTTTCCACGGTCATTGCCAGTCAGGTGGACAGAATCCGTTTTTCCGGTACATCCCACCCGTGTGCTCTTCAGCCTTTAATCCATGGATGCCCACAGAACCAGCTCCGTTAACTGTTTACAAACCACACATTCTGAATAGATGTAAGAGTTGGCATTGATCTCATTTTAAGCTTAGAGAGGAGTCACTTGCTTTGTCTGTAGTGAATGCTGCCCAGGATCACAATTGTGGCAGAGCCGTGCCCAGTGTTCTGGATGGCACAAGGGCATCTGAAATAGCCAGAATCATCTAGGATGGAAATGAATAGTTTATTTCTCCTTCACTCTTACTACAGGTTTCAACATTTTCGATCACTTTGTTATATCTCCATAGCAATCTATATAACAGATATTTTCTTCTGCATCTGTCCTTTCAAAGATGTTTCACTATAGTATCAATAACACTGATATCTTGATAACATTTTTCAGAAAATAAAATACATTTACAAATATATTTTTCAGAATATAAAATGTATTTAAAATCCATTTGTAGACTCTTTGAATATCAAAGTATGCTTATATATGTATGTGTGCATACTTTGATATTTAAAAAAATCTATAGAACTTTTAACAAGCTTGTAGGGTAGAGAATTACATCCTCTAGCGGCAGAAGAGAAAACTGAGGCTCAGAGAAGTTGAGTGATTTATGCAAGGTCACACAGCTAATAAAGGGCAGACCTGAGACAAAAATCAGGTCACTTAATTTCAGACTCAGGGCTGGTTCCATTATTCTGTTCTGCCTTCTAATAATGCCTTCAAGGAACAAATGTTTGCCTCTAAAACCCCATAATAGCTTTTTCAACATGCTGAAGTCCAAGTCAGAGGATCCGGGGTACCTACCACCCAGGCCACATTCACAAAGAGCAGACGGCCACAGAGGAAGGTAGAGCATACAAACGGCTGCTGTAAAGCCCAGCCATCAATATAGATTACTGCACAGCTGATGGCGTCCAAGGAGAGCCGCATCAATTTAGCAACAGGCAGTGATGAACGGTGTGAGCTCTGCTGTGGTCCATTTTGCACACACCCAGAGGTGGGTAAACATTCTGCTTGAAAAATGCCAGGGTACATAGCCCAGGCAGCTCCGCCATAGCACAAGGAATCCTCCTATCCGGTCTTTCCCACCATTGCAGAGTGTTCAGGAAGCTTGGAATGGCTCCACAGGATTTGGGTCCTCGGGAAAGGGTCGTGGCCCTGCAGAACAGCTCGGTGTGGGCCAGCCTGCATCATCCCCGCATCTCCCTTCCCCATCCCCTCAGCCCTCCCTTCCCCATCCCCCACACCTGCCATGGAGCTGACAATAAAAAATGATGCCCTAGGCTGTCCTGTTTTTATTATTAGTTATATGGCATCATAAATGTACATAGAGATGTTCAGTAAATGAAATTGTGCCAAACACCAAACAGGGCCACTGCCCCAAAGATCTTTTGGCCTTAGGGCAACGGCAGAACAATATAAGAGAAACAAAAGGAGCCAAGAGCCAGACGAGGTGAGGTTTTAGTACCACTTGGCCTTTCAGAGGGGGTGGAACAGGCAGCCCGGCAGGCTGAGGGAAGAGGTGCAGCATATGAAATGCAGTCACAAAGGGACTTGGAGGCCAACACTCGGCTCCCAGGAACGGGCTGGGATGATTACAAGAAGTCCAGGGAATCGGGCCCTCCTGTTATTTCATGAAATAATACAGGTGATGGAGGGGGGCCACGGAGGGGGACAGGGGAGACTATTTGCTTTTGCTCATGAGCAATCTGACTTTGTTAGGAGAGGCATTCACAGCCTACTCACCCTCTTTGTGAGTGTCCCTTCGGATTTCACCCAGGATTAAATTGCACCGACTTCTCCGGCAGATACATTGTGTAAATATAGGACAATAACTGGAAATTTATGAGGTTAAATACTGAGGAATTGCTGAGTAGTAAAATGAAGAGACATAAATCACAGGAAATGCTGCACTTCAATGAATACATTATGCATAATAATGAAACTTTTAAAAGGCAACAGTAACCAAATATCACCAGAGGGTCTGAAAGGAGAAAAGCCAAAGGAAGAACTGGGGCTAGGGCAGCCTAGAGTTGGAGGTGGTTTGTCACCTTCACGGGTCCCATTGGTCCCCTTGGAGTACTGTGGCACTTCTGGGAGGATGAGGTCGAATAAGCAATTAAAAGAAGTGGCCTGGTACAATCAGAAGAGTGCAGAGAGCACGGCCTGCAGAGTCATTGTGCCTCACTGCCCATTTGGCCTTGGCCAAGTTATTTAATCTACAGGAGCCTCAGTTTTTCTATCTGTACAGTGACTTTGAAAAAAAAATCTATTGCATAGAATTGTGAGAATTTAGGAGAGATACATAAACCACTTATTCCAGTATATAGAAACATTTTAAAAGAACAAATTCCATCTAAGACCTATACTAAATGATAACTGTTACCAAAATATGGAGGAGGAAAATAGGTTCTGCTCAGAGAGACTGGAAAGCCTTAAGTGGGGTTTTGATGAAGATGTGGGAAGGATATGAATCAAGGCAAGGGGGAAAGAAAAAAACAAGGAGCACTCTGGCACTGGAAAGCAGGGAAATTGAAGGGAACAAAGAGACAGACATTGGACCCACATCCTGCAGTGTCAGAAGCTGTCTGTGGGTAGCATGTGGGTCACAGTGCATGGAAGCCTCATGGATAGAGAATGGCCAGTGGACATTTCCTCTGGCCAACTGCCTAGGGACAATGTAAATCTCTTTCCTGCTCTGCCATGGCCCACACAGCACCTGAGATGGGTGTGACCTGCCAAGATGTCACTCTACCTGATGACATCACAAAACAAGACTCTGCCCTTGAAATCTTATCCTGCCTTTGATGTACCCCCTTAAATAAACCACCAGAGCCATTTTGCCTTTGTCTAGTTCCAGAACCCATGTGGACAGATCTATCAGGGGTTAGCATTATGTAACTAGAGTATTTGTGTTTTGTTACTTATTAATTATCTGAGATGATAACTTTTAGGGTGGCTTGGATTCCCCTGGGCAGAAAGAACCCCGTAAGAGATGCTGGCCATCGTTTTCCCCCAAACTGGAGGGTCTTGACTGACATGCTAAGTCACCTGGCATTCTACAGGCACTGAGCAGACATCGGGGGTGTAGAAACTGGAGTCAGATGAACAGAGAAGTATTTCAGGAAGATTTTTCTGGAACAGTGCAAAAAATACACTGAAGCTGGGAAAGACTAGAGGCAGGAAGACCAAATGGCGTTGGAGGGGTTGTGACAGTAGTCGAGGCAAGCACTAAGGAGGGCCTGAGTTAGGACAAAGGCAGTGGGAATGGAAACAAGGGGACAAATGCAGGACACTGAGGAGGCCACTGTAGAAGTCTTAGCTACTGACCAATATGAAGAGAGGCACAGCAGAGTAAAAGGCTATGAAGTCCTGAGCCCAAGGAACTAACGATCTGGTGATACCTTAACAAAATCAAAAAAGATGGGGTAAGGAGGGAAAAGCAAGTTCACTTTGCATTTACTGAGTTTGGGTGTTCATAGCATTTGAAGAAGTCCCTGGAAATGCAGGTTTGTGTCTTGAGTCTGAACCAACACCTAGATATGGGAGTCACTGACGCTGAGGTCCAAGTTAACACCACAGTAGTGATTGAGTCAACCAAAGGAAGAGATCAGGAGAGGGCAAGGAAGAACATAGAAAACACAGAGAGAAAACAAGGGCAAAAGCCTGAAAATACAGATCTTTGGGGGAGGAAAAATGAGAATGCAAAGGAGGTAGAGATGGAGTAACAGAGACATGGCCAAGGAGGAGGTTTGGGGGTGATAGAACACCAGAAATCAGAATTGAGCTGAGATGAATAACAGCTAAGAAGACTTACAGCTCAGTGACTTCAGCACCAAATATTTATTCCTTGCTTTCTTCCAAAAGGTACTGAGAAGACTTAAAAGATTACAAGAGACAACAGGGTTCAGTTTTATAAGGAGTAAGAAACACACATACTAACATGCAAAGGGATCTGAGGAGAAAGGGTAAGAAAAAATAGGAAATAACAAGTACTGGCAACCTCTAAGACTGGCTCTGTGGTGCAGAGAAGGAGCAAGGAGGACAATGTTGACATCTAGGTAGGACGTAGGTTATGGTGACAAAGATAAAAAAGGTTAAACATGTATACTGTGCCAGGCACACATGATAGATGCCTATTCTTTCTACAGAAATATGCTCATTAAGAGATAGAGAAATCAGAAAGAAACCTGTGCGAAAACTTCACACAGAAAACAGACTCCCGCTTAGACACAGTAAAGATATGTAACAAGGGCATTCCACTGGGAATGGAGGCTTGAGTGTGCAGAGCCAAGGAGCTGAGGTGGATAAAGCATGGTGCTCATAAGTGCTCGAAAGTGGCAGAGTCTATTTCTCGCATCCCATTTGATGATCTTCCTCTTGTGTTCCATTCCCCACAAAGGTGTTCTAATTCCATGGGTGACAAAAAAGTTGAGCTGAGACATTTCCCTGGTGCATCCCTGGGAAAATTTGTTCAAGGTCCTGAAGTTGGAGGATCCCAGCAGCTACGACATGGAAAGATGTGGGGCAGCTGGGAGGACCCAGGGAAGGAACAGTCCTAGGGTTTCCCTACTAATGAAGGGGTGCAACCTCCCAACAGGGCTCACATCTTTTCACCCAAGCTCTCCTGCCAGGAGGCACAAGGTGTGGGGGATTGTGGGTGGGTACGAAACACCTTTTCCCTGAGCCTCCAGCTCCATCTTCCATTCTGTAAGACCTTGGCTGATGGTTTCTGACCAATTAATAACAAAGGACGCTTTCAGCTTTTATTGAGACTTCCTATAAATCCCAGGAAAGTGACCTAAAATTTATTATTATCCTTATTGTTAACTTTTAATTTGAAAATAAGGTTAAGCCATAAAAAAATTAGCAAAGTGATTCATATAGGAAGGACAATCAATGGCCACTGATTGGAATATTTTAACATTCTTCAGTGTTATTTTATTAAACATTTTTATACAAATGTTTGATAATTTGGGGGAAAATATTTTGGCATGGAAACAAAGAATAGGCACTGTTACTTCTTTCTTTCTAATGGAGCGCCCTTAAGCATTTTACCAAAGAAAAGAAGGTTATAGGAAACTGAGGGATAAGAGAGCTGTCAGTTTCAGAATGTCTTCTATATGTTGGGTATTTGAAGAAGGGAATGTGAAATAATTTTTAATGGAGATGGAAGAATCTAAAAAGAGTTAATAAAAACAAAAATACAAATCATATGTTTTGAATCTGTTAATATTATTAAATTTTCAAACAACTTTCTAAAGTAGCTTATTTAAGTACAGACTCAAAGTGACTTGCTCCACATCCAGCATTGGAATCAGGAGCTGAGTCCAGGAACAGGTAACTTGAACATTTTCCTTCTCCCTACTACATCACCCTGACTGACTCCTACAGCAGAGGACAAATAGAGATGGAGCCATGAACTGGGATGCTTCTTCTTTGAATTCCCCAAATGGTTCCCATGTGACTGAGCATCTCTGGAATGCCTATGCCTCAAACAAGTGCATATGAGCATCCTCAATGAGAATTTTTGTTACTAAAATAGTGTTATGCAGAATGTTAGACTCCTTCTGCACGCTGAACAGGTAGATCCTGGACTAATGGGACAGATTTTAGTCCAACATAAACAATAACTTGCTGATAGAGTAGCCTATTGTGAAAGAAAAATCACAAATAGGGATGGGATATATGGTGTATACACCAAAGAAGTAAATAATAACAATACTCTTATACCCCATTAGGCACATGGGGATACTGAGCTATGTGCAGTCAGGCAACTTGCCCAAGAAGGATCGGGGATTTTCCCAGTTTGGTTAGTTAATGGCTCCTTTCAGACAAAGAATAGGGTCAATGAGGTGGGGCCTAGCAACTCCTACATATCAGTCTATCTTCTCCCATCCCATACCCAAATTCTAATACACAAACAAGACACTAGACTGGGACAAAAGGACAAATGGGCAAAGGCAACTTTTCTCCTCTCACCATCGTCCCTGCATCAAGGTGTTGCATGGGAGGATCTCTGAACCACGACCCAGCTCAAAATCTGGTGGTTTCTTCATGACCATTCCTGTGTCTCATTATTCATCACACAAACATTTATTGCATATCCGTCATTCTAAATATGATACTGACCCCTGGAGACAGTGTTGACTAAGACAGGGTTCCTTCCCTCAAAGGGCCCTCAGTTCCCACAGGAGGAAGTTAGATAAGACCGCAAGTAGTTTTTACAGGTGGCTGATGAAATCCTTTAAGGGAAGCAGACACAAACAAAACCCTGTAGGATTTGAAGAAGGGAATCTGAAATAACTTTTAATGGAGATGGAAGGATCTAAAAAAGAGTTCATAAAAACAAAAACACAAATCATATGTTTTGAAGAATTTGTCCATTTTCAGTAGAGACAGGAAGGGATGATCTGCTTCAAGTTCTTGGTAAATAAGCAAAAGGGTGTGCTGAGACCTAAAATGTGAAGGATATGTGAGTAGGGATGGTGTTTGCCGGACAGAGGTGTGAGCCGGCTGGAATACTGTGGACTTTTAGCTTGACCTGGACAATGGCAGGTGGTAATTACAAAAGAGATCCCAGAAGCTGAGAAATTTATATACTGATAAATAGCAAACAGGCGAAAGGCACGGAAAGAAGGGCAGTCAGAAGGCTGCAGTGGTCACTCTAGAGCCAGACCCACTCTGAGGCCCAGCTCCTCCATGATAGTTCTGCAGTTATAAGAAAGTTATTTCCTCTCTCTAGGCCTCAGTTTCCTCATCTGTATAAGTGGCAAAAATAACACTGTGTAAGTGGGTTGGGAGGACTTGATTAAATATTGTGTATTAAGCTCTTAGCAGATAATGAGCACTCAATGAATAATAGCAAAGTGAAAATTAGGAAACAACTTGCTGAATCAATGAGTCACACCTGCTCAACCAGCTTCTCTGGAAAAACTGTTAATTGCTTTGTGCTTGGATTTTTATTGTCTTTCCCATGTTTGGGGTACTCTGAAGAAAATACCATCCCATAGCAGATTTGCTGTAGTTTCACACAGATAAGCATCAGGATATTGGCAGAGTTTTCCTGTGATGGGCTTTTTCTGTGGGCTCCCTTTGAACATTTCCCAAGCAGCAACCTTGCACACAGCCAGAAGGATTTCACAGGACCAACCTCAAGACCTTATCAGGGGCCCAAGGGATATTCTAGAGGGTTGAGAAAGCAATTAACTGAATTGTGTTTAAGACAAAAATAATGTGAAGAAAGGCAACTTTAGCAAGTATTTATGAGCTGGCCTTAGGCATACTGACCAAGGCATCATGCCTTCAAGGAAGACAGTGATGCCTCTGTGATGTTTGTGCCTTTTTCAGATTTGGTGTGACTCATCAGTGCAGAGCAAAGCCTGTTACCTGTGCTTTCCTTCATATCCTGTGATTACGTGTTCAGTAAATTGCATCAAGACGGCGAAGACTTTGTTGTGAAATCAAGCAACATTAACTCATTAAGTCAATAATTCATGGACTGTTTTATCTAAAGTGGCAACATCACACCATCAATTCACAAAACAGCCACTTCTCTGAAGTGTATGTGATGATAATAATGGATTTTCTAACAATACCCTCTCAAAGCAAGGTCACTGCGCCTAGATGCTGAGGACATGCCCATCTGACCTAGGTCAGCAAAACAAGCTTTATTATTGAACCTAATTATGAACTATCAAGATAATGGTCTAGACTGAACTGTTTCCTCAGGGATTATTTAGAAACAAGCAAGCCATGCTTGGCAGTACCTGGGATCATGCAGGAAATGTTTTTCTGTATAAAATGGACCACGATTGACACAAATATTTTGGAATCTTAAGGCAGTGGTGATATTCTACAATGTTATGCTCTACTTGTGAATACTTTTCCAGTTACAATTTTACTTATAAATAACCATATAGGTATAGCTCAGGCAATCATATATCAAAATAAAGATTGCAATTCTTAGTATTTGTCATCATTTCTGTAGTGTGACACACAGTGGTACATGGTTAGCTACAAGAAGTTTTAGTGTCTTAACTTGGGAACTGGTTTTGAAGATGTTTATTGAAAGGTTTTCTCCTGCTGTCAAATCGGTGGTTAATTTGTCTCTCCTTTTCCAATTTACAGAATACACTTCATGCTTGCCTGACATTGGGTAATGTCGCCATGCTTACCTTGTCAGAAGAATTAACATTGAGAATGTGGTTCTGGGAAGGGGAAGAGCCAAAGAGCACAGTATTCCCTGCTTTCAAACTGTACCACCAGGTTGATAACAGTTTCAGGGAAAACCCCAACTTAAAGTAGGCAGTGATTATAAGATAAATGACCATATCTGAAATATGAAATTGAGGGAAAATACAAATTAGAATCGAGGAAATAAGATACATTTTATTTCACTGGTAAATTCCTGATAAAATTTTTCATCACATATGAACAAAGAAATGCATTTTCAGATATGATAATATATTGACCAATGAAACCAGTGCTTGGAGATTTCAGCCCAACATCTTCATCTCTTTGCCATTGAGTGAAATATTTTGAGGTCATTACAAGCTGTCTTTGGGGATATCTTTTGGTGAAATCAGGTATAGGACATATATATCCTTTTTTGCTTTCCTGGCATTTTAAATATAAGCTTAAAGGTTATCTGAGAAAATGGGGTTCAACTGTTATTGCAATTAATCAGCATACTACAGTGATGCAGCTACATCAATGTTTAGAGCAGCTCAATTCATAATAGCTAAGCTATGGAGCCAACCTAGGTGCCCTTTAAAAGCTGAATGGATAAAGAAAATGTGTTATATATACACAATGGAGTATTACTCAGTCATTAAGGAGAATGGCTTTATGATATTTGCCAGTAAATGATGGATCTGGAAAAAATTATGCTAAGTGAAATAAGTCAGTCCCCAAAAGCCAAGAGCCACATTTTTTTTTCTGATATGTGGAAGCTAACCCACAATAAGTGGGGGAAGGGGAAGAAGAAATTTCGTAGATGAGACAAAGAGAAATGAAGGGAAGGGAGGGAGGATAGGAAAAGGAAAAACAGGGGAATAAATATGATATAATATTCCTATGTACATATATGAATACACCACAGTGAATTTCACCATCATGTATATCTACAAGAATGGGGTCCTAATTAGAATAAAATATATTCCATGCTTATATAATTATATAAAAATAGATTCTAATGTCTTGTATAACTAAAAAAAATAAACACTATTTGAAAGTTAAAAAAAAGCAGTATCAACCTATAGAATTTCTGCCTTCTGACTTTTGGATGGAGTTTTGCAGTCATTTGCAAGTATGTTTGAATCTCTAAGACTGGAATACAGGTGAGCAATATGGTAGTTGATAAAGAGGTCTCTGGAAAGCCATGGTGCTTTGTGTCCTGCCTTGGTCCTATATAGAAGCAGACAGGTTGCTTTACCTCTCTGTAATCTTTGGGACTCTCAACTTGGAAACTGCAAGAAAATAGAGCCCTATGTCAGATGTGATCATCTACAGGATTATTTCTTTGTGTTGTCTTAAAAGTTTTTCTCTTTATCTAGAACAAAGAGAAAGTTTCTTACTATAGTTCTTTTTCTTTCAATCTGCCAGTTTAAATTATGAATCTGGACTTTAGTTTTCTTGTTTTCTGCCTTGCATCTCTTTATTTCCAATGTTAAAAAATGTTACTAAATTATGTGGGGGTAGTGTTAGAAAACAAAACTGTATTTCTATTTGTGCGCATGTGTGCGTGCACTCACACACACACACACACACACACACAGACAAGTTCACAATTTACACCCATTTAAATGACAGCGATTCTGCAGAATTTTGGGTCCTCCCCCAAAAGACTAAAATCTGATGACACTCTTATGTAGCAATGGATTTTGTTAGAAATATTGCTTACAGAGCATATTACTTTTTCCTATCTCATTCCACTTGTTTCCTCATTTCTTATGATTTTTAGGTTTGACAGCACTAAATTTGGTATAGGAAAGAAATGTTAATGGCACTTTCACAATAACTCAAATAATGACCCCAGCTAAAGTCTTAACCCCCATTCAAGTCATAATGAAAGGGTTTTACATAATTAGTACATTTACAATAGATGTTACCAGCCGCACAGGTAGTTAAATTACATTAAATGCATTGAAAGATGAAAAAAGATCAAATTTAAATAAAATCATTTCACTTACATTCTCTTCTAATTTTGAAAGAAATAAAATTGACTAATGCCTAAAACTAGGTCAGTGGAAATATGCCACTCTTTGTATTTATAATGTAAAATATTTTTGATGTACTTTTATTCCCTGCATTTCAATTTTCTACAATAATAAATAATAAAAATAATAATTACTATTGAAAAATGTCACTTGGCTTAATTGTTTGGAATTCTTCATTTAACATCGAGTAATCTTCTTGACACCCAATAAATAGAAAAAGACTTAGGATCAGGGAAGAATTCTTACTATACGGGTTTATCCCAAATAAATAGATCTTTCTATATTAAGAACTAATCAACTCCTCTGGAGTTAATCAACAAATTTCCAAATAGTTTCCAGGGCATAATTAGCCACTGGCTTGTCTGACAGGCACTGGTCGTGGGGAGGGTGCAGGGTTCAATTAGTGCCACTTTGCTCAGCAGGCAGCTTCCAGGCTGCACTTAAACAGCTAATCTGCAACATCACTCTTGGCTTTGGTGGTGGCTGCCCACATGTAAGGGCTCCAGGACGGAGAAGATTAATTACTCAGACACGTAGTTCACTAGAGCCCAGGCCCCGGAAGCCTTGGTAACAAGGCGGCCAAAGATGGATTAGTGGCAGCTCTGGCAGAAGGGTTTGGACTTCTGTGATGCCAATGTCAAAAGGGCATAAAGGAACGGAGCAAAAAAGCGCTCCAGAACCATGCAGGTGCAGAAGACCCTGGGCCACAGCACAGGTTCCTTCTAAGTTCTTTCACTGAGATTTTCCCAGTTCTCACCTCAATTCTCCAGCTTCTGGTTGAAGTACTGATTTTATTTTATTTTTTAATCTATGATTTGTGCACTTCAGGAAAAAGTTCACATTTCTCACCAAAGTAAATGAGACTAGTTAGAACATAATGGTCCCTAATTATTAAGACAATGGACTCATCTAATTAGTGCTTAAAAGCACCAAGGAAGAACAAATGAATGAACAAATGAATGGATTAAATGTACAGACTGTTTTGCAATTTACTTACTTATTTTAGTCAGGCCTTTAAACCAGTGGCTTTGGAGGTGAGGACACAGGCTTTACTTAAAATGCCTTGCTCAGATACTTGTAGACTCATGTAGCAAAGCCAAGGACAGGATTCAGAAATCCTAGTACTAATTTGGTGCTCTTTCTGCTCTATTGGACCAAAGAGGCTAGGCAGAGAAAGGACATGTAATCAGCAAAGACGACTAAGATCACAAAAAAGAAAAGCAGAGGAAAATGAGATAAAATAAAAATGGGAGCAGTAATTGGTTCTTTGCCCTGTTTGGCTCTGTACCATAATAGGTGCATTGATGGTATAACAAGACATAATATTAAACTAGGACGTTCACCCGTAAATGCATGGGGTCTCTTCAGGGTGGTCCCTTTGGGAAGAGAGATGATCATAGTTGAACTTGTATTTCAGAGAAAGAAGAAAATCAAATCCAACAAGGGTGAGATTACAAGTGTGATTAATTCAGAGGAAAATTCCTTTCTAGCTATGAACTTTTGAAACCACTCAGTTACTTGCTTCCAAAATCCAGTGATAGCACAGGCATAGAATAGACATTGTAACTCCAAAAGAGAGAAATAGGAAAGAAGGAAGGGCTGATAGGTCCCACGTAACCCTCAAACCTAGCAAGACAAATTCCATTAGCTCCTACATCTTGGAAGAGACTCTCAACCACATAGCCCTGGCACTAGGCGGGTGATCCTGGTCACTGAAGCTAAAGAGAAAACAGGAGGAGGAACCAGAATTTGCAGCCCCAATGATCTTGGAATCTCCTTTGGGTCCTTCTTCCCTTTTCTTAGAGCATAAAGAATGTTCACAGCCCAATAGATCCATTCGTCCTGTAGAATCTCAGAAGACTGACAGTCTTCCTTTATGCCATTCCATCTCTACCTCATTCTGTTAAAATCTCTATATTTTTGTCACCATCTTTTTTATTAAATCATATCCAGCCATGTCCTTGTGTTCTCTTTTGAATACATTTTCTAAATTTTGGCACTATGGAGAAGGTTTTCAAACCTTTAAGTTCTGCTTCTGCTTTTGCTTAATAATTTCTTCATTAAATTACTCTCCTTTCACATTTTAACATTTTGTTTAGAAGTTTCCTTGGCTAAATATCCAATTTCATGTGTTACAATCATCTTCCAAAAATATTGGAACACAATTCTGCTAAGCTCTTTGCCACTTTCTAAGAAGCATTACCATTCCTCCAATTTTTAAAAACCGGCTCCTCATTTCCATCTGAGACCTCGCCAGAATGGCTATTGACATCCATATTTCTACCAGCACTCTGTTCATGGTGATCTATGATTTTTGTAACATGCTTCTCAGAAATCTTGTGACTTCTACCATAACTCAGTTTCAAAGCTGCTTCCACCTTTTTAGGTATTGTTATAGTAGCACTCCACTTGATGATACCAAAGTTTGTATTAATCTTTTCAACCAGTCATAACAAAATAGCACAGATTGGGTGAATTAAACAACAGAAGTTTATTTTCTCACAGTTTTAGAGGTTGAAAGTCTGAGATCATGGTGCTAGCATGGTTGGTTTATGGTGAAGTCTGTCTTTCTGGTTTTTAGATGGCCGTCTTCTCACTGTCGCACATGACTTCTTGGTATGCATGGGGTGGAGGAAGAGCTATCTCTCTTCCTATTATTGTAAGGTCTCCTATCCTATCAAATTAAGGTCTCATCCTTTATGACCTCTTTAACTTTAATTACCATGTTATGGGCCCTATAATGTGACAAAGAGAGTCACACTACAAGTTAGATCTTCAACATATATATTTGGAGGCAGGAGATGCAATTGCGTTCTGAGCAGTAGTTCACATTATTCAGGGAGCTTGGCTGTGCAGACACTGACTTCAGCTCTGCCATACCTTCTGAGCATGGCAGTAGATGAATTGCTACTTCTCTTTATATTTTTATGGTTCAATGAAGTATATATATTATTTTTATTCTCATTTTATATATCAAAACATAGAGGTTCAGAGAAGTTAAATAACTTATCTAGGATTACTCAGCTAATATGGGACAGGGTGTTAACATATTTAAAAATAACACATTTTATCCATTCAATATATAGTATCTTCTATACTCCTGGCTGTGTTTGGAGGTAAAGTCAGAAACAAGACTAACAGAGCCCATGCCCTCATGAAGCTTTATGTTTCAAGCTTTTGATTATAAAACTTTTTTGAGCCACAACTGTCTGAATTCTAGGCCTTCATCCCAGGGAATAATTTACCTTTATAATGTGTCTTTCTCCAGGCATCTTCTCTTTGCCTCTTATTCCTGAAAGGCAGGATTTTTTTTCTGCTTGCCTTCATGAGTTATGAGGACTGGAGGACTAGTCCCATCCCTCCAACAGGGGCCCCTGACCAAGGACTTAGTGATCATAAGGAGAGGAGCATCTTCCTGTGTGCAGAGGAAGACACTGAAGGTGAATCTCCCTCCCAGGCCCAGGTGTGACCTTGCCTGACAACCACAACCTCACTGCCACTTCTCAAGTATTTGCAGCAGCCCAGCTCTGTGCTAAACAGATCGATTCATCGAATACTCACCATAACCTTCTGAGGCAGGCACTGCATTGTCCACTTGAGAGATCCGAGTTACCAAACATCCAGCCCAAGTCACGGAGTAGGGTAGACAACCAGTTCTTTGTGACTTCAGAGTTGGGCCCCAACAATAATGTACTGTGATGTGGAGTTACACACTTCTCTGCAGCCCAACTAGCCTTGCTAAAGTGGCTTTCCTACTGCCAGTTTACCTATTGAACTAGACAAAGGGATGCAGTGCTCTATAAATTGTTGAAGATGAAGATTTTAAAAGTAATTTTGTAACACACAAGCATTCTTTTAAAGACATATATGTAATTATTTTAAATGACTATTCTTTGGAAATTTTAAGAGAAAGCAAATGATACAACTCCAGCTCAGCAGAGAATTTACATCCTTATATGTGTTCCATGTCTACTCTTTATTTGTTAATTTATTTTTATTTTTCCATGTCTTCTTGACATGAGGGATTATGGGTTCCCTGAGAACATGGTTTCCTAGGCATGGAAGGAAGAACTAAGCACAGGGCAACACAGGGTCAAAACAAATTTGTGGGGAATTTTATTGTAATGATGCCTCATTTGATGGACAAGAAAAATAAGTGAGTCATTTTGGGGACAGCGAATAATCTTTCAGTGATACAGTGTATTGAAGTACTCTAGGAATTCAGTGACAATATTTATTAAATTCCTTTTTTAAAAATTATAATTTTAGGACAGAACAATATGCTTATAAAAATCATAGCTTTTATGAATATATTTCCTTGAAGGGAATATTTGTTGTTCTTATGTAATTCAGTTCTCCAAGGAATTTTGTGTAACTTTACACAATATGGACCATTTCCTGGCCAAAGCATAATGATTTCTTAGGATCATATGAGTGCTATCTATATAACCTGTGTATATTTTACTTGATTTTGTGTCTACATGGGAAGGGGACTAATGGCACCAAAGGTAATTTAACACTCACTTGGTATTAACTCATCGATTTATTTAAACTAATCCTAGTAATTGTATCTCTGACTTAGCTTACCTAGAATGGTCTGCCCCTGCTGGCCCACCATCTTGGTTTCTTTTCTAGAAAAAGAAAAAGAGGAAAATCTAAAATCAAAATTCAGAGCCTCTTCTACAAGTAAGACAATTATAACAATTATTTCCTGATCGCAAAGAAAAGTGAAAGATATTTTTCAGTTGGTAAGAAACACTATCTTTTAAACTTTTCTGTATTTAACCCCTTGGTATTTTGATGACCACATCTAAGTGCTTAAATGAAAAAGTCCCTAAAGACATTGAATCTGTAGAAGGGCTAGACAGGCACGAAAACATCAGTCAAAGGAAACCAGATATCAAAGGCCAATTCAGAGAATTTGAGAATGAGATGGTCGCCTTCCAAATATGGCTGGACGGGTAAGGCTTGAGAGGGTTCCTCGTGTTGTGTGTGCTTCTAGAACTTCAGGAGTATTACTTTTCTTTCCTGGTACCTATCCAGTGTAGAGATTGAACAGTTGATTCAAATCTAGGTATTTTTACAAGGATAAAAGTTGTAATGCTTGGTGAACACTTGCCAGTTCCTCTACACTTATCACGTCATTGGATTGCCACAACGACCCTTCGAGGTAGACGATGCCGTCATGGCAATTATTACATGTGCTTCTTTGAAGCACATAAAGGTTTGTTGCTCATTCATTATCCTCAAAAAGTTCGTCATCAGGCCTGGATTCAAGCCCAGACATTGTCATGGTTCAACCGGGACTCACACCACTATCACCACAAGGCAGACTGGAGCAGAACTAATCTGAATGGGATTTTAACGTGTGATCTGAGAGTCAAAGATGTTATTTGGAAGAAACTCAGAGCCTCCAAGGGTAGGTGTTAAAGAGATTTTCTTAGATTCCTATAGTGATCACTTCTGTTACTTGCAGCTCTTCAGGTTTCATTCTGCACTGTGCGATTTTTGCACTGCACTCAGCATTTACCGTTCCCTTCTCAGGAGGAAGCTATAGCATCGTGTTCCAATCACATGTGTAGCTCTATTTCTGTTCCTTGGTACATAAATGTGCTCTTCTCTTCTTCACTCTCATATATCGTTATAAGGGATTTACAGATTCTGCCTGCCTTTTCTTAGCACCCTTCATTATATTTCAGAGTCTTTACTACCCTGGCTGCAAATACCCTGAGATCTGTTCCACTGCAGCTCCTTGACTGTTTTTCTTCTCTGTTCTTATTTGCTCTTTGAATTCCACCTCTCTGTGCTTCATGCACACTGTCAGGTGGTCATTCTTATGAGATCCTCTCTGAGACTGAGTTGCTGCTTACCGGCTATCAAGGTTTTGCTGTTTAAAAAACCTGTTTATTGCTATTTCTGTATTTTTATTCAATATATCATCATAATTATTAACACATTAATTGTGCAAATTTTTGTGATTAACTGTGCTAATTCTATATATGCGTGTAGTTTGGATTAATTGTAACCCTCCTCCTGACCTCTACTCTCTGCTCCCTTCCCGGGTCTTTGTAGTTCCTCTTCTATTTTCAAATTATCTTTTTGTTTTCTTTCTTTAATTTTTTTTCACACAAGAGAGAAAACATATGATACATGTCTTTCTGTGTATAGCTTATTTCATTAAATGTGATGTTCTTCAGTTCCATCCATTTTCCTACAAATGACAGGATTTCATTCTTCATTATGGCTGAGTAATACTCCGTTGTGTATCTATTCATGAGGTGCTGAGCACCTAGGCTGATTGAATATCTTGCCTATTACAAATAGTGCCACAGTAAATATGGGTATGCTGGTGTCTCTTTTGTATGCTGACTTTATTTTCTTTGGAAAAAAATGCCCAGGGGTAGGATAGCTGGACCATTGGATAGTTTATTTTCAATTTTTTGAGGAACCTCTATACTGTTTTCCATAGTGGCTCTCCCAATTCTGACCACTTATCTTTTGCATTAGTAAGCTACAAGTAATAGAAAATTTAACCAACAAAAGCTTAAGAAGAGGGGAGAATGTTTTTACTGACATGCCATAAGTTCAGAGGTAACAGCTGTTAGTATTGGTCAAACAGGACATTGATGTCAGGATAGATGATTCTGTTCCTCTCTTGACCCTTCTTCATGTGCACAGTTTATTAGTAGCAGCCCCAATCATCATATCTACATTCTGGGCAAGAAGAATTAGGAAGGGCAGTTCCAGCTTTATCTACCCCCTTTGTTTATGAATTAAGGCTTTATCCAAAATCCCAGCAGCCTCCGTTTTTGTTCTCTTTGGCCAGAACTGCACCATGCCATGCAGCATCTCCTATCTGCAATAGAGACTGAAAAATAAGCAATTAGCTGGGATCATTATTTCCTTAAACAATATCAGGCCTCTATTAACAAAAACAAAGGGTGGGGGAATAGAAAACCAGCAAACTGCCATGATAGATGGCAAATTGTTTCATTATGTTTGTTTTTTGCTACCTGCCATGGTAATAGACTATTAGGTGGGCATATGATCACCTAACAAAAGACTCCATTTCCCTCTCTCCTTTGTTGTTTGATGTTGCTGTCTATTGTGCTCAGGCTGGTGGTATTCAGATAGCTAGGACTGGTTGTGCACTTACCTAACTTTTTATCTCCTCCTATTAGCAGAGAAATAGATTCCTGGTGTTAGTGCTGCAGATGGGAGAACTGACCAGTAGTTTTCAAGGGTTTTCCACCTTTGGACCTATTGTGTGATAGAGAACTGAGGCATTTCTAGTTTTGGTGGATTACTGTGTTTTCAGTCCTAACTTCAGCAGCTCGTACCCTAACTCTCACAGCAAATGATAATATCTACCACCTCATCCACAACTCTAAGCCCATCACATGCTGTAAGAAACTCTACCTGGCCACTGGCCACCAGATAATGATTTCTCTGGTCATGCTGCTCACCAAAGCTATGGTGGCTGGGGGTTATGCTGGACCAGTAGGCGACCACATCTCACCATTTGACTCACACAGGAGCTTCCCAGGATCTGTTTGATTCAGCAGGGAAGATGTACTTTCTTGGTTTGGGGAAAGGAAATATAGTCACTAGGAGTTATTTACCCCTCTCAACCCAAACCCAAGAAGCAAAGAACTGATCTTTCTCAGAATTTTCCTGTTTCCCATTTTCAAAACTACCTGTTTCTGAGAACAAAGAAAATAGGAGAAAACATAGTGCTTTGAAAGCTACCAACACAAGTCAAAGGGTGGCCACCCTGATGGAAAAACTTGGGGCCACTTATTTATTTGAGGGAGGGTGCTGGGGATTAAACTCAGGTGCACTCCCCCACTGAGCCACATCTCCAGTCCTATTTTGTATTTGATTTAGAGACAGGGACTCACTGAGTTGTTTAGTGCCTCGCTTTTGCTGAGGCTAGCTTTGAACTCACCATACTCCTGCCTCAGCAGCCTGAGCCACTGGGATGACAGGGCGCGCACCCCTGTGCCGGGCTTGGGGGTACGTATAACCTTCAAACTCTTTTCTTTTGATTATCTTAAGCCATTTTCATCTTTCTTGGTCCTAAATTTTATTAGGATTTTATCTTTTAGTTTGATATTTGCTTTTTTCCCTTTTTCTTTTGAACTCTACCTAACAGATTTTAGGGAAAAAAATAATACAATTTGATATATAAATGGTATAAATTTTTAAAATGTGATTTGCATCTATCTTTTCCATACATATATTCTCTAAAATTAGTTTATGGGCCGGGTCAATCTTGTAAAACTGAAGAGTCAATAAACTTTGTCTCCTATCTTTTTATCTTCTTACATTTTTCTGCCCTTTCAAACTTCTGTCATCTCTTTTTATTCCACAATATTTCCAGTGTCATTATGCTTGCCTGATCTTTCTTGCTATTAAAAAGCACCTTCCTCAAAACTATCAAGGTCATCAAAAACAAGGACTTCTGAGAAACTGTCACAGGCTAGAGGAGGCCAAAAAGACATTGATGATTAGATGTAAAATGGCATCCTGGATGCCTTACAGAAAAAGAGCATTAAGGGGAAAACTAGAGGACTGAAAATCAAGAGATCTCTTTTTCTAATACCCAGTTTCCCAATTTACTAGGCCACATGAATTTTCTTCCCAAGTAACATATTACTTCCTATAGAAATAATATTCTTCAAAGACACTTTGGGAAAGCTGCTGCAGAGAAAGTGCTTTTTTGCTTGGATGCTTTACTGGTAAAGTTTATGGGTGGCATTAGCCTCTGGGGGCAAAAACTTCACAGTACTGCTCACATACTGTTCCACCTAGCCACAAATGTGACTCCTCAGGGAATGCTCATCCTACAGGAAAATCACTAAGGTTTTATTATAGATACAAAGGATGCAAATTATACTTAGAAACACACAATGTCAGTCTCCTGACTCTGCTAATTGACTCCAACTTTAATGGTGCTAGGCTCATTATTCCCCTTTTAGCAGTGTCCAACATCAGCATTTGGGAGCCTTTGAAACCATATGCATCTTGAATAGGTTGCAGTTTGATCATTTAAAGCAGCAAAGATCAATTGTCCAGGCCCTAGCTCTATGGGGCTGGCAAACCAGACTGCAGGATGGCTGATCCTCTTACCTCAGCGGCCTTCCAATTGATACTGATTGCTGCATCCACATCAATCGGTCAGTGATTCACATCAATTAAAACTGCTCAAAGGCACAGAGAGAAGTTGCTCTGTCCCACTTTGCTTTAGAAATATAAGCTAAGGGGGGGGAAAGCCTTATGTGAGACATTTGTTTTAATTAGGAACATTTTTATGTATTTATTTATTATTCTAATTTGTTATGTATGACAGCAGAATACATTACAATTCATACCACACTTATAGAGCACAATTTTTCATATCTCTGGTTGTATAAAAGTATATTTACACCATTTGTGTCTTCATACATGTACTTAGGGTAATGATGTCCATCTCATTCCACCATCTTTTCTACCCCCATGACCCCTCCATTCCCCTCCCACCCCTTTTTGATGGAACATGAAGTGTGCTGACCCATCGTCCATCCACAGGCTGACTAAGGGGAGGTTCTACTGAGCCACTCTCTGCCTTCCAGGAGAGGAGTAGATTTGTGTGGCTCTGTTCCTATGCCCCCACTCTTGTCCTCTTGTGCTGCACTGCAGTCCATTTGGGGGACCTTTGGAGGGATACTCCAATGGCTCCACCTAATTATACCTCATGAATTAGTTAATTAAGCAATATTTAATTTAAATAAATATTGATTAAGTACTAACTAGGTCAGGCACTATGCTAGAATATATCACTTAGCAAAATATAATCTTCACCCGTAGAAGAACTTCAACTCTGCTAGGAAACACAGACAGGAAAACAGACTATCACAAAACCATATGATAGAAGCTGTTATAAAGGAAGGTCCCAGGTGCTTTGGCAACAGGAGTTTCTGAGGAGGAACTTGTGATCTGCCCTGGAGGGGGTTAGGGGTGGAGGGGCAGTGAGGGAGGGACTAGAAGGGGGCTTTCATTTAAGTGACTGACAGAGGCAGCATCTAATCTAGCAAAATAAATTGTTCTTTCACATGATCTTGTTTATCATTAAAATATGGAGGTACATAGTCTATAAAAAGGACATCTACTAAATCATGGTGTTCTCAAGTGAAACCAAAGTGAGATATCATGAGGAAACTCTTGCATTTTGTTTATTTATTTTTTGAGTATCAAACACTTTATCTAGACTGAGCACCTCACATGTATAACAAGTTTGCCGAACAAGCACAACATCTGATGTAATTAAACTATAACTTTGCTGCTGTATTCCCCATTGTTCTACTTAACCCTTAATTCACTATGACTAATCTGTCCCTTCCCCAAAAGAAACTTGGGCAGTGTCTTCACCTTACAGCTCACTCCAAGGTAATAGAGAGTCCTACTATCACTTTAAATCACAAAGACATTCTCAAATCATAAATTAGAATGCCTGAAACCATAAAACAATAAAATCTACAAATAAGAATAAATAAATTAAATAAAACAATAAAATAAATCTACAACAAGAATCTGCATACTACAGTGATACAGCCACATCAATGTTTATAGCAGCTCAACTCTTAGTAGTTAAACTATGGAACCAACCTATAGATGAATCCGTAAAGAAAATGTTGTATATATATGTTGTATATATATTCAATGGAATGTTACTCAGCTTTAAAGAAGAATGAAATATGGCATTTGCCTGTAATATCATGTAATATCATGCTAGGTGAAATAAGCCAATCCTCAAAAAATCAAAGGTTGAATGTTTAATATGCGGGTGCTAATTCACAATAAGCGGGGGGCACTAAATAAGAATAGAGTTACCTTAGATTAGGTAGAGGGGAGTGAAGGGAAGGGATGTGGGGATAGGAAGAATAGTAGAATGAAACAGACACTATTACTTTATGTGTATATATATATGACTGCATGACCACTGTGATTCTACAATATGTACAATCAGAAAAATGAGAAATTATATCCCATCTGTGTATGATATGTCAAAATGCATAAATGCATTCTACTGTCATGTTATAACTAATTTTTTAAAAAGAATAAAATTTTAAAAATTAATTGTGAATTAAAATTGTGCATATTTCAATTGTGTAAATGCATGGGATACAGTGTGATGCAATTTAATACATGTACATAGTATGTAATGATGATGCTAGTTAATATTTCTATCTTCTTAAACATTTAAAAAATTTTTGATATCTACAACATAATCTCTCTCAAATTGGATGGTTAAAAAATCAGTTGAAATGTACCACATTGGTTACTAGAGTTTGGGAATTTGGGTAACAGGGCCCCAAAATAGATAAAAAGAATAGTTCTTTACTACAGAACAGTGGGGGGGACTATATTTCACAGAAACCTAGTATATATTTTGTGAATAAGTAGAAAGTCTGAAGGTTCCAAAGACACAGTAATGCTTTGGAGATGGAAGCATTAGTTACCTGAATTGATCAGCACATGTTGTGCACATGGATTGACCATATTGACTCTTTGGAAGGAGCAATGGCAGGCTCTCTGAGGGTCCAGGTGAAACCCCTATGTCCCTTGGCCTGAGTCTGGTAGCTACAGCTCTATTTCAGCACATAGGCATCTGATGCTGTTTTCTAGCCTTTCAGTGTTGCCTAGGTGACTGCTTTTAGTGAGATCTGGATCCTCTGCTCCCAGGGAGATGTTCCCACAGCCTTTGGCCTTGCCTGGGGAGCCCTGGGAGAGCAGCCCCTCCGAAGCCAGTGCCATCTGGCTCTGTAGCCCACAGCCTTTTCAAACTCTAGATCTCAGGGTCTGAGTCACACTCTGTACCAAAGGCCCTTCATATTTCTCAATTGATTTTTCCAAATTATTAGGATGATATTTCAAAAATTCTCTAAGAATCCTCTTCACTGGTCCAGAGGGTAAAAGATAGACAGCCCCATCCCCAACCTTGGGATGGCATAGGGAAGGTGGGGCTTGCACTTCAGGTTCTCTGAAGATAATCCTCTCATCAAATGCTCAATCTTCCCTCCCCTCTTTCTACCTCCACACTGTGACTTAAAAAAACAAACAAAAACAAAACAATGATCTTCTGAGAAGGTGTATAGTACCAAAACTTATATTTCAAATTTTGTTGGAAAATATTCATTTAAGGTCTGGCTTCACACTTAGTATCTGAGCTCTATTGTACTGATGCTGAGTTAGAAAAAAGTCTGATTTTACCTTCTCAACCTGTTATGTGTGTCAAAAAGCTATGAGTCCCTTTATCTCTGACATGCAGTGTATCTCAAAGAGGCTTCAGTGTTCGTTTCCAGACACACAACACTCAGAGGTTAATATTGTCACTAGTCTGAATAAAGCCTCCAGAATGAGACCCCAAAGTAATGGAGTTATTTTTTTTTATGTTTTTGCAGACAGCAGAAAAGTATTTAATTCACTTTTTAAAAATGGGTTAACCTGTTCTATCAGTTTAAAGGTGTTTAAATCCACATGGCTTAAATTGAGGATTTCATTAACAAAAAAAAATTTTTTTAGAAAGCATGACCATGAGCAGAAATTTGACTCCCTTTGAATGATCATCATCTTGTTCAAGTCTTCTTCAGAAACTTTGCATTTGTATAGCTTTTATTTATGTTTATTCATTAAATCCACATAGATGTGTTCAATGCCTATGATATGAAAGATGCTCTGGTAGGTGCTGAAAATTTAATAATTAACAGCAGAAGCCTATGTTCCTATGGAGGTTACTGGAAAGACGATGGAGGGGTGGAGACCAGTGATTGCTTTACTGGGCACACCTATAGCAAGTTGCAACTCTGACAGGGTAGGGTACCCTACAGTGGGGGTTGATAGCCTTCTTCCATAAAGGGCCAGTTAATAAAAATTTCAGATTTGAGGACCTTATTGTCTCTGCTGCAACTAGTCTGTTCTGCCACTGTGGCACAAAAGCATTCTTAGGCAGTAAATAAGCCAACAAACACAGCTGTGTCCCAATACAATTTTACTTACAGAAATAGGCAATAGATGACCCAATTAAAGAATGGACAAAAGATCTGAATAGATGTTTATCAAAAGAAGATATATAAACCACTAATAATGGTATTTAACATCATTAATCATTAGTTAAATAAAAAACAAAAACCACAATGAGATATCATCTTAAGCCCACTATAATAGGTATGACAATAATAAAAGAGAAGACAGACAACCATGGAAGTCATGGAACCGGTCTAGGTGTCCTCATTGGATGAATGGATGAAGAAAATGAGTAGATACTTAGCCATAAAGAATGAAAATATGTCATTTGTAGGAGGATGAATGGAATTGAAGAATATCATGCTAAGTTACCTAGAAAGTCAAGGGTTGTATGTTTTCTCTCATATGCTAGAAAGAGCAAGAGAAGGAAAGGGGACCTCATGAAAATGAAAATAGAAGGAAGAGCAATAGAATAGAGAAAGAAGATGGAGAGTGGGAGGGAGGAAGGGTGGGAAAGGGAAGAGTCTGGGAAATAGAATAGATCAATTTATACCATGTGCATTATTCAAATATATCACAACCAATCCCACTATTATATATAATTATAATGCAGCAATAACAAATTAAAAAACATTATGGTACGTCAAAGAAGGAAGTCATGAGAGACCATGTCTCATATTTATTTGGGTAAGTTGTTCAGAATAAGAAATTTTATAGAGAAACAAGATAGGTAGCTTTACCTGGGGTAGAAGAGTAGGAAATGAAGCGTGTTTCCTTTGGCCTTTACTTCTCCTTGTCCATTTGGCCTCAACTCACCACCTCCTTTTATACTCCAACAACCCAAGGGAAAGTAAAATACACCATGCAAATCATAGTTTCATAGCTCCACACAATCTCTACTGCCAACCACTCTTTCTTTTCAATCAGTTCTGCTATTCCATGACATGTGTGTTCCTAAAACTCACTGTTATGCAAAATGGCATGATCTCTCCCATGAGGTTAGAAGTACAGCACTCAATTCCTAAGAGGCAAATAAAGATAAGATAGACTGTAATAAAAATGGTAGCAGTCTCATATAGGTGAAATGGTTCCAAAAAACACAAGTGCTACAATAAACATGCACTTCACTTTGAAAAAGACCTAAAATTTTCTTGTGTGGAAGTAGTTAGCAGAAGGGTTGCAGCCTGTGAGTGATTGTGAAGGAGTTGAAAGGAGTGTTATGGTAGATCAGATTGGGAGTTATAACACCAGATGTGGATGGCTTTGGCTCAGAACACCTGCAGCGAACTGAATCAACTATTGAATGTTGGTGGCATGTGCACAGTACACAGGTTTTTTGGTTGTTTTTATGCAGCTCATTTCAGAAGGGTGCAGTTTCCTGTGTTCAGCTTAGTGTTTCTCATACATAAACAAACACTAAATTGGGATCATGCTCCAATTATTCTCTAATGTATTAAGCATGCTGGGACAAATCCAAATCTTGTAAACAAGCCTTAGAAAAAAACGGGGTATGTGCATCTTTCAAAGGATGGAAGAAGGGCAGGTAATATGCAAAAAGAGTCTGGAGAATCTTGAAGTACTAGAAAGTAAGAAAGTGCTCAAATAAGAAAGAACTTTTCAATAGTGAGCGTATGTCAAAGGCATATAGAAGCCAATGGAAAGAGTTCCCAGTGGCCAAAGCTAGAAAAATTTGATGCACAAAATAAGTTGTATTAGATTAAAACTGAAGGTATAAAATAAATACCCATAAGTTTACATTGCTATAAGTAAGTGACTGAATGAATAAGTGAATGAATGGGAAAGAAGAAACAGTTCTCTTGTGTAGAAGAGTGTCAAATCATTAATGAAGATATTCCACCTTCTAGGAGGGGGAACACAACTCCCCATTTCCCACTCCTTAAGTGTGGTCTGTGCATCACATCTTTGCCCCCAAAGTACAACACAGAAAAGTGTCTAGGGTTGGGGGTCAGTGTTACACTACAAAAAATTGATGAACATCACCGCAACCAGGTGACCAGGTGATCAAGGTCATCACTAACAGGGATTACCCACGATGATTATGTGTACCTTGATTTTATGTTATGAAAGTAGTATTTTAATTCTGTGGTCTTTCTGCTTAAAACTTGTAATCTCACCCTAATCATAAAAACATCTGACAAATCCCAGTGAGATACACTCTGTAAAATACTTTAATAGTACAGCTGAAAACCTCAAGATCATCAAAAGCAAAGCCAGTCATAGAGAGTGCCAGATCTGAGAGGAGCCTAAGGAGACATGACAACCAGACATACTGTGGTATCCTGGATGGGAGCCTGGAACAGAAGGAGCACATTATGCAAAAACAAAGAGTATATGAATAAATTATGGGCTTCAGTTAATTATAATATATTGATATTATTTTGTTAATTATAACCAAAGTCACATTAATATGAGGTATTAATAATGGAGGGAATGTTGTGGTTATATGGCAACTCTCTATCCCTCTTCCCACTTGTTTTGCTAATATAAAGTGGTTCTAAAAGCAAGTTTTCTTTTTTCTTTCTTTCTTTTTTAAAGAAAGCTGGAGGAGATAGCAGTGCACCTTCCACAAAACCCCTTACCAGACCCTAAGTTTCATCAGGTGGCTTCTTTTTCTTGACTCTACCCTTTCATATGTTTCACCACAGTGTAAAAATCCTTTTCCTTCCCAATTAGACCATCGTGTCTTTAGGGAAAGGAGTCAGGTTGGAGTTAGTTCTGTGTGTCCCTGTGTACACTCCACATTTTAGGAGTGGTAAGTGGGGAGTTGCAGCCCCATACCTGGAGTGTGAGACACATTCACAAACTATTTGGCACTCTCCCACACAAGAGAACTGTTCTTCTTTCCCATTTATTTATTTGTCCAGTCATTTCTCATGACAGTATGAACTTACAGGTATTTATTTCATACTGAAGTTTTTGTTGTTGTTATTGTAGATGGACACAATACCTTTATCTTATTTATTTCTTCTTTCTATGGTGCTGAGGATCAAACCCAGTGCCCCAAACATGTTAGGTGAGCGCTCTACCACTGAGCCACAAACCCAGCTCTCATACCAAGTTTTAATCCAATACTTTTGTAAATCCAGTACTTAGTTCAGCTGGTGTTAATAACAATTTCCCAATATGTATATACTGAAATGAAAAACTGTTAAATATTAGTTGATGTATCTACTTTCCTGGGCTTACATTTCCCTTGTCATATATTAGTATGCCAGAGTTGATGTGTGTTAATTATGGCTGGATTCTTTCTTTGACTCTTCAAAGTGCTTTTTTTAAGTGGGGACCTGTGAGAAAAGAGAGCACGCAGATGAGCCATATTCCTCCATCCTAAACCCCCTCCCTACCGCCACTAAGCAATAGGTTTCTGATTTTGACACTTCCATCTGCCTTTTATCTGCATTTGCTTCTGTCTTCTGTAACAGGATGTCAATCTAAGAAATCAAAGCTTTTCTAAGCAACCCATATGCCTACAGCTAAGTAGTTCTTTCTCAGACAGATCTGCTCCATTTCCAAGGTCTCAGGTCAAGCTTCAGGCAGGGAGTTCTAGGACTGTGCTATTTTCCAAGGATCACTTTAGCTTCTTGCTGGCCTCAAGACTTCTCTCCTGGCTCATCTGTGTTACTTATCTTTAATCCAAACTTGTCTCAGGACTTAGTGAATTTGCCACACTCTCTGACAGTCAGAAGTCAGTGGTGATTCAAGCATAAGCACCCACTTTTCCATTGAAAGCATTTAATTTCAGGATGAAAACATTAGTAGTAGGACACTTTGCTTTTGAGAACAGCCAATAAAACCAGAAACCCATATTAAGACAGGTATCTGGAAAGACAGATTCTTCTTTAATGAAAGAGACAGAAACTTCATGGTGAAGATATCATTTAACAACAACAACAACAACAAAAGCAATTAATTTTAAATTGAGTTTATGTCTTTGTTGGGTTTCATATTTGGCAGAAATATCAAATCAAGTATTTTATTTTTTTTGAAGATATTGTGAATGGAGTGGTTGTCCTCATTTCCATTTCAGAGGATTTGTCGCTGATATACAGGAATGCCTTTGATTTATGCGTGTTGATTTTATATCCTGCCACTTTGCTGAATTCATTTATTAGCTCTAATAGTTTCTTTGTAGA
>NW_026000229.1:26642821-26654837 GCF_001458135.2 Marmota marmota marmota | reverse complement strand
TACGAGTAGGGATACTGCTACATCGATGTTCATAGCAGCACAATTCACAATAGCTAGACTGTGGAACCAACCCAGATGCCCTTCAATAGATGAATGGATAAAAAAAAGTGTGGCATTTATACACCATGGAGTATTACGCAGCACTAAAAAATGACAAAATCATAGAATTTGCAGGGAAATGGATGGCACCAGAGCAGATTATGCTAAGTGAAGCTAGCCAATCCCTAAAAAACAAATACCAAATGTCTTCTTTGATATAATGAGAGCAACTAAGAACAGAGCAGGGAGGAAGAGCAGGAAGAAAAGATTAACATTAAACAGATACATAAGGTGGGATGGAAAGGGAGAGAAATGGGAAATTGCATGGTAATGGAGGGAGACCCTCATTGTTATACAAAATTACATATAAGAGGTTGTGAGGGGAATGGGAAAATAAACAAGGAGAGATATGAATTACAGTGGATGGGGTAGAGAGAGAAGATGGGAGGGGAGGGAGGGGGGATAGTAGAGGATAGGAAAGGCAGCAGAACACAACAGACACTAGTATGGCAATATGTAAATCAATGGATGTGTAACTGATGTGATTCTGCAATCTGTATATGGGGTAAAAATGGGATCTCATAACCCACTTGAATCAAAGTGTGAAATATGATATATCAAGAACTATGTAATGTTTTGAACAGCCAACAATAAAAAAAAAAGAAATATCAAATCATAATGATGAGTCCCATAAGTATGCATAAGTGAATAATCTCATGCATAAGTGAATAATCTCCAATTATCTCCACAGGCTAACATGACACAGAGGACTCAAATATAACATGACAAGTTAGACATGATCTTTTTTAAATAGATCTCTTCCAGCAAAGAAAGATCTGATTCTGAGATTCTGTATAATCTATATGTATAATATATCATTGTCTATGTATTAGTATTTGTGATGTGTGTGTCCCAGGGATCCCTGGAGAAACACAGCTAAGAGAGAGAGAGAGATTTTGAAAATTCATTCAATTATGGAGGCCAACTCCCACAATCTGTCATCTGCAAGCCAGAGAATGAGAAAAGCCAATGGAATAACTAGGTCTGAGTCCAAGGGGAGCTGATGGAGTAACTTCACTCAGAGGCCAAGGCCTGAGGACTGATGGGAAGGAAAGGGCTAGGAGGGTGGTAGTGGGGACCCCCACACAAGTCTGAGAGTCTAAAAGCCTGAGAATCTTGAACTCTGATGTCCAAAGGAAGAACAAGATAGATGTCCCAGCTGAAGGAAAGAAAAAAATGTGTCTTTCCATTTTTTTTTTTTTACCCTGGTCCTTACTGGATTGGGTGTTGCCTGCCCAAATTGATGAGGGCTGGAGGTCCTTCCTCAGTCTACTGATTCAAATGCTAATCTCTTCTGGAAACACCCTCACAGACACATCCACAAATCATATTTTAGCAGCAGCCATCAGAGCATTCCTTAGCCTAGTAAAGATGACATGTAGAATTGACCTGTCACAGTGTGACAGACACAAGAGTTGAGGTGAGGTCAGAAAAAGGTCAGTTGGGAACTAAAATTAGTAAAAATTTTGAGCACATAGGTAAGAATATCAGAGATCAGCAGAGGTGACCTTCATTGGAAGATTATTGGTAGAGATGCTCTGCACAGGGCCAGAAACTAACATCACAAAGGAACTGTGTGCAGGAAATAGAAATATATGTCCTGAACAAGAGACAAGTATGTTCTTAGGTGGGCTATACCTGGAAAAAAAAATACAACATTAATTTGATAAGCCTTCCTTGGCATTACACAAGGCAATGTAAGGATAAAGAAGACATAAAATCCCCAAGGCTATCCAATGATCCCTGCTCTAATTCCTTAATAAAGAAACAAAATATTAATTAATTATTCTGTTAGTCAGACACCCTAATGCAGAAAATAGGGATGCTGTGAAGAATTGGTGCAAGGGTTGTGGTCACTGAGAAGATATTCCATATCATAAGAAATTTTGATTTATTAATCAGCCACTAGTGAGTTTGGTTAACATGACGCCAAGAATATGGTCACTCCTAATGGAACAGATTAAGTTTTTGAAAATGAGGGCAGATTTTGGACCCATGCTGATCCCATGAAAGATATGTATGGGCACATCTGAAGCTCACCCAGGATTGGCAGCCTCATTTTACTCTTCAATACCACTGTCATACGGCATAATCAGCTTCATCTTCAGTAGCACAATTAAGCCCCAAACATTGCCTTTCTCCAATATGTCTATATTTGACTTTGGAACATATTAACATTCAGGGGAGCAGACTTTTCATCATGGTCTAAATTTATAGAGAAATTACTTTTCCATAATAACTATTATTGATTATTAATCAAGGAAAATGAGGAAATAAGACAGGAAATGGTGAGATCAGGGGATAATGGGGTGAAATCAGAATTCCATTCTAGATAAGCCACAAACTTGGTAACATTCACAAAGAGGACCAGTAGGTCACTCAACCTTATCTATCTATCTATCTATCTATTATGTGTACTTGTGTTTTATTTAAACATATTTCTTTTAGAAGAAATATAGACTTCAAATTTTAGTTCAGAGATTCTGCTAGATCAATGATTAAAGCAGAAGATTCAAGAGCCAGATACTTTTTGGATACAGGAATACATGTGTCCTGTCTTTTATATCTGATTCCAAAACTCCTAACCATATGTCACTGTTCAACATTCTACGGAGGAGAAGAATAAATCCTAAACCTGTGTGACGTCACCCCTTACAGACAATCTCTTTATCTTTCTTCACCTACATTATTTATTAAGGCAAGAAGCTCTCTGAGGAGTTCATGAAAGTTTTTGTTGTTGTTGTTGTTTTTGTGTTTTGTTTTGTTTTGTTTTTTGCCATGATCTAGACAATGGTTCAGGAAAGAAAAAAATGTCCTATTGATTCAATAGAGGATGGATGAGCCCCTCTGAAATATGTTTGTCTCTCACTACTTGTCATTTTCTTCCGAGATCCTCACCATCAATAAGAATTATAACCTCTGAAATGCTTTTTCCTAATGAAAAAGTATTTTCATTTTGATAATGCAGCATGTGATTGGACAGACTCTTTAACTGACTTGCTTTCTGGAGGTTTAAAATGATTTAAAAATTTTTCTTAGACAGGAGAGTTTCATTCATCAGAACAAAGATAGAGTTGTCCTGTCCTGTGCAGTTTCAATCAGTTATCTGGTCACCTCACTCAGGAACTCCCTTTGTTGTTCATTTGGGCAAAGCCCTCCTTTGGGAAAATACCCTAAAAATTGTCTACAGGGAAAGCTATGTTGGAGATTGCAGGCACTTATTATATTAGCTTCCAAGACCTGAGTATCTATTATGCTCTAGGCACTCAGTAATCATTTCATATGAACTATCTTCCTTAGTCCTTGCAATAACCCTATGAAAATCATACCCTTTTATAGGAAGAAAATCAAGTCTCAGAGAGTTTTAATGATTTGTCCAAAGTCTCATAGCTAATTAAAGATAAAGCCAGGATTTGAGCAGAGGTTAACTAGAATTCAAAACACCTACTCTCAGCCAATGTGCTGTACCTATTTTCAGCATATGGCAATGGGATAGGAGCATTTAGAGATTTGGAAAAGCAGTTTTGCTCCTCAAAGAATTTTCATTTTTCAATTTTGACTCAGCCTTACTTTCTCCCTTGGGTCAATCAAATTAGGAGGTTACAGCATTTGTTTATTTGTTTTTCTTTCCTCCTCCTCCTCCTCCTCCTCCTCCTCCTCCTCCTCTTCCTCTTCCTCTTCCTTCTTAGATTTGGACCTTACCAAAAAACAGAGATTATCTTGGCAAAGACAAGTACCTGACAAGCAAGGACTTGTACGTCACATACTTCATCAAACTAAAATGCATTAATGAATTGATTGCGAGATCCATCATCCATTTGTAAGAAATGAGAATTTTAAATATATATTAAAATTTATATATTAGAATATATTATATTCTTATCATTATATATAAGAAAATATGACAAATAAATTGACAGTGTTTTCTTATCAATTAGAATTTTTATTTTTAACTTCTTATAGAAACTTTAAAATCTATTAAACATCTTTGTTTTTTTTTTAGTTTTTCATCTATAGAAAGAAAAGTATTTTAAGAAGTGGATGTACTTCTAAAACTCCCTCACCTGTATAGAGCCTTACTCATTTGAAACTTTTTTCTTACAGTCAGTCATCACTATGATTTTCCATACAAAACCATCCTCTGACCCATCAAGTGCATGGGACATGCAAAACTTCTTAAAGAAATTCATAAATAATCTGGTGCAGCAGCATACACCAAGAGTCCCAGAAAGTTGTGAGGCTGAGGCAGGAGGATCACAAGCTTGAGGCCAGCCTCAGCAATTGAGTGAGACCCTGTCTCAAAAATTAACAAATAAAAATGAGAATAGCTAGGGATGTAGCTCAATGGTAAAGTGTTCCTGGGTTCAATCCCTATACCAAAAAAGACAAAAAGAAAACAAATTCATAAATAGATTAAGAGATAGCCTAGCTTTGGGACTGCTATTAAACTTATCTGCTTCTATCCTACTTCCTTCACAAAACCACTTGGCTTTTTAGAGGTTAAAAGGGTGCTCTGTGTTGTCTCCTAGATTTCCTTCCAAATCCCTGATACCTGTTGCAATGGCTAATTTTATGTGATGGTTAGGTTGACTGAGGTAAAGGGTACCCAGGTAACTGGTTAAACGTTATTTCTGAGGGGTGGGCAGTGTTTCTAGAAGTTATTGGCATTTGAACTGGCGACCCAAGTAAAGAAAACACTCTGCTCTGGGGTTGGGACTCTTCTGATTCCTTGAAGGCTGGGATAGAACAAAATGTGGAAGGACGAATTCCGATCCTCCTGACTGCTTGAATGAGAGCCTCAGTGTCTCCGGCTCTCAATCCCCTTAGTTCTCCAGCCTCAGACTCAAATGGAGTCTTTATCATCAGCTCCCCTTCTAACCACACCACCAGCTTTCCTAGGTCTTCAGCTTGTAGCCAGTGGATTGTGGGGTTGTGGAACTCCTGTGGGGGAAGTGGGGAGAATGAGAGAATGAGAATCGGATTGGTTCTGTTTCTCTAGAGAATACTCAGTAACACACCTATTATGTGGGTTTTGGTTTTGTGGTGTGTTTTTATGTTCTTTCAGACATGAAAGTCAGTAGATCTGAAATGAGTGTGTTTCAGAATCACCAGGTGGCTTATTAGAGAACAGATGATTAAATTAGATTTTCTGCTTCAGTAAGTGAGAGTGGGACCCAGGAATTTGCATTTTCATCAGCTTTCCAGGTGACATTGATATTGCTGGGGGGGCAGAGGGACCGATTTTTAGAACCACTGGTGAGAGCAATCTCAACCCAACCACGGCTATGCTGACAGCTACTACAAGACTTCATTGATTTTAAGAGGCAGTCTAATTTCAAAGATATTAATATTTGAAAATAATACACAACTTTGAATTGATTAAATATGATAAATCCCATTTTCCTTTTAACTTGAGCTATGATATCATTTTCATTCTAATTGATTGTCAATTGACTTATATTTAATCTAGTCATTCATCTATTCATAATGTTCTCTGCTTGTTCCGAAGATGAATTGAAATGCCCTCTATGATTTTAGCTAAGTTTTCTCCCTTCTACTGTTTTAGTCAAGAAATGCTTTGTTTTAGCTCTTTGGTATAACCATAGAAGGCTCAGTCTACAGGTCAAATCCCTTCAGACTGACATGAGCCACCTCTGATGAGGAACTCACTGCTGCAAGATGGAGCCCTCTCCACTTCTGATTACTAGAAGGTACTTCTTTATATGCTCTGAAGGAAAAAGTACTCTGCCAACATTATAGGATGCCCTAACAAAGGGCCTGGTTCAATGCATGTCTGCACCTGCACATCACACACTTTTCTCATGCTGAAAACAAGAACTATTTTTTATCTGGTCCAATTATTTCTCCTAAATATATATATATATTTTTAATTTACAGGTAAATTCTCAGTTGATCATGTTTTTCTTTTTGCCTTTATTTCCTGTATCTTAGAATTAAGTTTCTCACCAGCTTTTAACAACTAACTGGGCCGTGTTCTCCTTCTGCTCCCGAATTCCTGTGACCACTCAGATCTTCACTCTTTCCCCTCTCTACCTGCAGACCAGGCTGCTCACCATGGCAGAGATGTCATTTCCCATGGGTGAGGCTGAAGCTTTCTCAATGGGACTTCCTCCAGCAATCAGATCCCTAAAGAAAGCCTGGAATCACTCAATTCATATGAGCCTGAGACATCTTGAGTACAATCTTTGCAAGCTACATATGGTTTTTTGGGTGCTCATTGTCCAGCAGAAATGTGGTGGGTGCATTCTCTTTGCAGGTGTGAACTGGCCACACCCACCTTGATTCACATTCCTAAATGCCAGGTGGCCACCAGAGCACAGGTCCCTCAGCTACCCATCTTCTGAGTACCTTCCCTGTTTCTTCTCCAGCCAAACTTTCCCTGTCCTAATCTTTCCATCTTGATCTCTGGAACCTTGTTCTTTGTTCTTTAACAAGCTCCTTTGATCTCTTCACTAAACATTTCTCTCACCTCCTTTCCCACCTCTTAGAAGACCTCACTGGCCCTCAGCTTCTTGGAGGGGGGGGCAGCTTTTTCTCCCACTCCAATGCTTCAGAACCTGGAAGCAAAGCCAGCATCTTTTGCCCATTTATATATATGCTGCTTTGCTCAACCTCTCTCTATATTCTGGATTATTCTTACTTAGGTTTTTGGGCTGTTCTAATGTGGTATCAGTAGTTATGTGGCTTATAGACCATGGACATTTATTTCTCATAATTCTGTAGACTGAGAAGCCTGGTGGTCAAGGATCTGGCAGATCCTGTGTCGGGTGAGGGTGCTTCTCCTAGGTTCTGGATGGTTCTTGAGTGGTGGAAAAAGAGCAAGAGGGCTAGTTCTCTGGGGTCTTTTATTAGGGCATTAATCACAACTCACCATGGCTCCACCCTCATGATCTAATTATTTCCCAAAGGCCTGACTTCCTAACAGAATCACATTGGGGGTTAGAATTTCAACACATTCATTGGGGGTGGGGCACTAACAATCCGTTCATAATACTATCTGGACAGAAGGCACACTGTATCCTGCCTTTTCTTTCCCTTCAACCCTCATATCCAATTAAATCACCAAGTTCTGTCAATTCTACATTCCACTCTGTCTCTCCATCTACTTTTCTCCGTCTCCAATACCATCACCCATCTCTTGGGTCACTCCCAACAGGTTTCCATCTGGTTTCCTTTCCTTAATTTCCCCCATTTTTCAATCCAGTCTGGCTTCTAAAAACTAGAGAGACTGAGGTCTGAGGACTTGCCTTTGAGTATGTTTATCAACTCCCCAAGTCACTGACTTTAAGATCTCATTCTTTCCACTTAGGCAAACAGGAACTTGAAGATCATAATTACTAGGAATATCAATGGTGCCAGAAATAATAACTAACATTGATAAAACGACAGCACTTACTCTCTGCGTAATGTCAGGCCTTGCCACATATTTCATATTCAAACATGTCATACCCACATTTCATAAATGTGGGAACCAAGGCTAGGTGTACTTGAATCACAGTTGAAGTTCACAGTTGAAGTTCACAACTGATTAGGGATTAAGATTCTTTTATTTCCTAGTCATCTTTCTTACATTCATGCTACCACATAATAGGGATTGTGTTTTACATGGAAAATGCCAATGACTCAGCTCTTAGTTGAGAAAACTGTAGAAGCCCTCAGTAGCCTGCCCCATGCAAAGCCGTGCATGTGTCCATTTAAATCAGTGGAGGAAAGGAGACTTTCTCTGATGGATTGGCTACTTAGATAAATGTGATGAAGGTGTTAATATAGCATGGTTATGCAGTTTCACACCTGGAGAAGACAGAACATCAGTTCTGTCTATTGCAACACTATTTAGAAATAAAACAATAGCAGCCATCTTTGCTTCCTAGCAATATTTCTTTCTTTCTTTCTTATTTTTTTTTTACCCCTGATTGTTAAGGAAGAAAACCAACTGGGCTCTTCTCATTTGTCTGTTTGTTTGAGATAGGAGTTGCTTGATTTTCAAAGTTACAATCAATAGTCTTCAAAATAGAAACAATACTTGTAACTGGCTGACATTTTTTATAGAGGTAAAGAAATCCAATGGCTGCATTCAAAGTTTAGTTCAGAGCAAGGAGTGATATTTATTTGTTCCTTTTCTCAGGAGACCTGGGCTCTCTCCCACTACCCAGGGTGCATCGTGGAGCTGACTGGGAGAACCGTCTGTATTTAATTGAGGAAGAAATGGTAACCTATTGCCTATCTGCTATAGGTGACATTTGCCCTGTTCACTAGGGAACAGCTCTTTAAAGGGTTGCAAGAAATAGCGGCCAACAGCCTTAATTTAGCAGCTGTGCTGAACTATGGGGGAGCATCCAGATGTGGAGCTCTGTGTGCAAAATAAAATTCAGCCAAAGGACAAGACTAATGGTTACCCTTGTGAGCTCAGTATTTCTAGTAGAGAACACAGCATGTCCATCCAGACCAGCAGACATTTTCCCAGGTGAGAGTCATCTCATACTGTCTTGTCTTCTTTAAACTGTGATTACTTGTCATATATATTAAGGGACAGGAGCATGCAGCACTAAAGTTTAATAATGAGATGAACTGGACTTTGTGTGGATGTTTTGACTTTCTCTTTTTTCTTTCTTCTGTTAACTATCATCTCCACTAGAGTATCAGTCTTTGGGTTTTATTTATGCAAACTTATATTCTTTTGTCAGAAAACATAAGAACCAGATTTTATTAAAATCTCTTTATTTCCAAAAGCCATATTTCCCCCTGCAATGATTTCAACACCAGAGCAGGTAAACGATGGATGATTAAACAAAAAAAATGGTAGCAATGATCCCCTTGCTCTTTGCTGGTATGCATAAAATCTCAAAGAAGAACTGATTTTTTTCACCCAGAAAAAACAAATCCAATTGACTCTGGATGACTCCTGGATTTGAAGGAAAGCAATTTATTTCCTGTGTACTTTAGATTTCACCTTCAGAGCTGCCATTTTTATTAATTGTCCAATTCAGAATTAAAAGGTAGTATATTGTTCTTCCTAAAAATTCAAGGTAAACTAAAAAAATAAACAAATAAACAAAATATCCTCAGAAAATACCCATTGCTTCGTGTGCCTAAAACACAAAATTTTTAAAGTGCCTTCTTTTGTGGCAACATAGAAAGACTACAACTGGCATGGTGGTACACCTTCAAATCCTAGCAACTCGGGAGGCTGAGGCAGAGGATTATAAGCTCAAGGCCAGTTTTGGCAACTTACTTCTGCCTCAAAAAAAAAAAAATTAAAAGGTACAAATAAAATATAAAGGATTTGGGATGTAGCTCTGTGGTAGAGCACTTTCCTAGCATGTTTGAGGCCCAGGGCTCAATCCCTAGTACTACAAATATATATACCACTTATCTAGCAACATAGAAGGACTAAAACTCTCGCTCCAGATAAAAAGCAAAATTTTAGAGATACTTCTTGATTTTCCAGTATGGATTCACTTACACTTGCCTAACAAACTCTACAACATAAAAATGGTGGTTCTAATATGTATTTGTTCTTTTCTTCCTTCCTTCCTTCCTTCCTTCCTTCCTTCCTTCCTTCCTTCCTTCCTTCCTTCCTTCCTTCCTTCCTTCCTTCCTTTCTTTCTTTCTTTCTTTCCTTTTTTTACCAGAGTAGAACCCAGAGGTGCTTAACCCCTGCCTCACATGCCCAGTCCTTTTTATTTTGAGACAGGATCTTCCTAAGTTGCATAAAGCCTCACTAAGTTGCTATGTTGGCCTCGAACATGTGATCCTCCTGTCTTAGCCTTCTGAGTCACTAGGATTAGAGATATGTACCTCAGGGCCCAACTCTATGCATTTTACTTTTTATTAACAAGTTTTCAGGAGCAAGACTTGGGAGGAGCAGAAGTATAAGAGCAAAATAAATGTAACCATGATATGAGAGAAAAATGCAGAGACTCAGGGGCCTGGAGACTGGATTTCAGTCCTAGTTCTACTGCTAACTCCCAGTTTACCTGGCCTCAGTTTCTCTATTAGCAAAATGAGGGATTTAGACCAGATGATAATAAGGTCCTACTGGCTCTGACATTCTAGATTTCTGTGGGGGACCAGAAATCCAGCATAAAACAAGTGATGATGGTAACTAACATGAAAGCCTGTCCTCAGAGTGAAACTGGGAATGCAAGTAAGTAGCCCCAGAGAGGCTGCAGAGCCCTGGGGAAGTGACCATCTTATTAACTAGTGAATGGAAAGCTGGACTCTAGGGAATTGTCACTAACTTCAAACAAGCAACAGAACTTTAGGGAAGGAGAGCTAATCAGAAGAGACAGCTCTGGCAACTTGCAAGCAGATCAAGGCCAAGGAGGCAGAAGGTCTGGGAGGGACACACCCACAAATACACAATCAGGAAGATCTCAGGCTTAGAATCAAACCTAATGTTCTTCCAGAGTAGATTTTCCATGCTTCCTCAATAATTAGGAAATAGTTTTTTTAGTCTATAGTGTTAATTTCTTTACTTCCAGAGTCCACACTCCACTTACAGGCTGAAATTATTAAATGGCACTTGTAACAGGCGAGGAATCACACTTAGTGAGTTTCTAATTAGCATAAATGAACTTGTGATTGAATTAGAGGGGAATTATCAGGAAAAGAGCTACATGGTAAGATCCATAGTCACTCTAACCTGTTCTCCTGGATAGAATGTCTCACTGGTGACTCATTTTCACCTGATCTCCTCAAACCCCATGGGCCATATTTGTCCTAATGTTTCTTCCATCGCCTTTTGTCATTTTGAAAGCTTATCCACAGAATTCTTTTACTTCTTCATCTGTTCCGATCTAGGAAAGTATCTTTATTTTTGAAACAGTAGCCACAGTTATAATATCGATTTTTAGGGAGGGGGGGTCAGGAATTTGTACAAGTGGATGTGCATGCTTGTTCTTGAAAGTCAAATTAAATTAAATAGTCAAATGTTTGCTTCTACTGGGTCTGCTCAAGGAGCAGGCAACCAGCATTCACTCTCACCCCTTCCTGATTCCCTTTTCCTCCTCCCTTGGCTTTCCTCAGTCTCCTCCCTTTAACTTTTTTTTTTTTTGTGTGTGTGTGTGTATGTGTGGCGCTGGGAATAGAACCCAGGACCTTATGCATGCAAGGCAAGCACTCTACCAACTGAGCTATACCCACAGCCCCTCCTCCCTTCAACTTCAATACTCTGTTTCTTGAACAGAAACTTATAAATGTATCTAGATGGCCATATTACAAATCTTATTTATAAGGGGAATACAAACTAAAACCATAATTGGATAGTTGTATTACCCATTTCCCAATGGTTAAAATAAACATAATTGATAATAACAGTGTTAGTAAGTTAGTAAGCTAATGGAGAAAAAAATCGAACCCTTGGAATATATATATATATTGAGAGAGAAAGAGAGAGGTAGTTAGGTAGGTCTGGATGTTAGGTGTCCCCCTAAAGCTCATGTATGAGACAATGCAAGAAAGTTTAGAGGTGAAATGATTGGGTTATGAGAGTCTTAATCTAATAAGTACGTTTATTTCCTGGTAGGGATTAACTGGGTGGTAACTATAGACAGGTAGGGTGTGGAGAAAGTGGTTCATTGGGGGCATGTCTTTGGGATATATACTTTGTAAGCTGAGCTTAGTGTACCTCTCTCTGTCTCTCTCTGTCTCTCTCTCTCTCTCTCTGTCCTTTCCTGGTGCCATGTTCTGAACCACTTTCCTCCACCGCACTCTTCTACCATGATGCTCTACCTCACCTTGGGCTCAGAGCAACAAAATCAGCTATCTCTGAGACCTCTGAAACCCAATTTTCCTCCTCTATTTTTTCTTGTCAGGTCTTTTGGTCACAGCAGTGAAAAGCTGTACAAAACAATACATATATAAAATATGGATAAGGTGTATTTTATATATATAT
>NW_026000229.1:26633954-26642796 GCF_001458135.2 Marmota marmota marmota | reverse complement strand
ATATATATATGCTGTTTTAGTCAGCTTTTTCGGTGCTGTGACTAAAGGACCCAATCAGAAAAATTATAATAAGAGGAAGAGTTTATTTGAGGGCTTATGGTTTCAGAGTTCTTAGTCCATAGAAGGCAGCTCCACTTCTCAGGGCTCTCAAGGTGAGGCTGAACATCACTGCGAGAGAGCATGGGAGAGGGAAGCAGCTCACATCACGATGATCCAGAAGCAGAGAGAGACTGAACTTTCCAGACATAAATACATACACCAAACCCATGCCCTAATTCCCACTTCCTCCAGCCACACCCTACCACTTCAGGTACTACTCAGTTAATCCCTATGAGGGAATTTGATTAAGACTCTCAGAACCCAATAATTTTTCCTCTGAACCTTCTTGCATTGTCTCACACATGAGCTTTTGGGGGACACCTCACATCCAAACCATAACACATACATATACAAGATATCTCTCTCTCTCTCTCTCTCTCTCACACACACACACACACACACACACATTTCCATAACTCAGGACTCAGAAAATTCCATGCCTGAAAACATACAGAGGAATTAATATTTTCACCAAAACATAGGAATAAGAATGTTCATGGCAGCTTTATTTGTGATAGGCCCCAAATGGTAGAAATCTAGCTATCAGTAGCAGAAGAGGTTAGCTAGAGAATAGATCTTAAGTGATCTCAACACACATACACAAACGTAAGTATGTGAGATGATAAATATATTAATTAGTTTGTTATGACAATCATACCATAATTTATATGTATATCAAAGCATCACATTATACACCTAAGTGTATACAATTTTTATTTGTCAATTATATCTCAATAAAACTGAAAAAAACAATGAAGCAAATAAAAAGATTACATAAAATTTGAGGTTTGTGGATTCAAGGTTAAGGACGTCTACCGTCTCTCATACATAGTTGATGAGAATGCAAATTGGTACAAAGTTCATGGAGGGAAATTTGGCAAAGTTTATCAAAATTACAAAAATACACACCTTTTAACCCAGTACCTCCTCTTCTGGGAAATCATCCTTCAAATACATAGGTGAAATGATGTTTTGAGGAAGATAATAGCTGCAGCATTGTTTATTATAGAAAAAGATCAGAAATAATCTGAATGTTCATCAATAGGAAATTGCTTAAGTAAATTTTAGTGTACCCATAAAAATAATAGAAGAGGTATAAAATTTTGGCATATTCATTAGCAAATACTACGCACTAGTGAGAAAAAATTAACTTTATAACATGAATAAATCTTGCAGATGTTGAAAAAAGCCAGGCATAAAAAATACATACTGTTAATTAATTTATATGAATTTTGAGAAAAGACAAAAACTATGGTGAAAAGAATCAGCATAGTGGTTTTTCTTTGGAGAGAAGGGTCATTATTGACTGTGAAGGAACACAGACTTCTGCAATGTTAGAAATATTCTCAATCTTGAGCCCTGTCTTGGTTTCCACAAGTATATTCATGTGTAAAAATTCATCCAATTAAACTATTAGTAGTGAATTTTATGGTTTATTGCACTGTACATCAATAGTGGAAAGGGGCAAAGAAATGATAGGACCAAGAAGTGAATGCAGAAGACCGTGGTCACTTTGCCAGCTCCTTCTGTTATCTGTAGGGGATTGGTTCCTGAACCACTCTCACCACCATTGAAACCAAACTCTGTAGAGTTCAAGTTCCTTATATAAGATGGTATAATATTTGTACATACTCCACACACATCCTCCTGTATACTTTAACTCATATCTAGATTCCTAATACCTAATACAATGTAAATATTATATAAATAGTTGCTATACTGCATTGTTTAGGGAACAATGACAAGAATGTATGTTAGGTGTTACTTTCAAAGACTTTGTGCAATGTCTCATGGGTCATATTTAGAAGTCCAGAGAAAATCTAGGGACAGATCCTCTTTCTATTAAGACATGCTTATGGCTTGCCTACTCAACAGAATGCCTGAGAGAATCTCCCCAAATGAATGAGCAGGAAGCTGGCTCAGCTTACAAATGAAAGAATGATTAATAAAGAAGTATTAGACAGTGAAGATCACACATCAAATTAAATATTTACTATTACAGTAGAAAGTGTTCTAGGAGCTGAGGTAGCTCAGGAAACTCACACCCCTGCTCTCAAGATGCTTGCACTTGGTGGTCATGAGAGACAGTCTGCACGCGCCAAATATCGTCTGAGTAAGAGAGGTGAGAGAGGCATAAAATAATAAAAGGGCATCACTGAGAAAATAGAGAAGGCTTTCTGGATGGGCCATATTCTCCCAAACCTTGAAGGATGGGAAGGATTTCACAGACTTGGAGGAAAATGAAAAGGATCGTTACAAAAGGAAAACAAAGCCAAATTTGGAGATCCATCCCTCAGCTACTCATATGAAAGTTCCCATCTCATAGCTTTTGTGCTAACAAGGGTGCTAAGCTGAACCTGGGGGCTGATTTCCCACTAGAAGCTGCTGACCTCAGTCCTGCTGCTCCAGATGTTGACGTATGAGGGTTTGTAACCCAGGCAGTGATGGGGTGCTGTAGTGACACCTCATGCCTACAACAGATTAGTGACAAAGAAGCCTCTGAACAGGGACCCTTGGCACCTCTGCAGCCCTTAAGAGCCCTCCTTTTTCAGACTTGAAGATAACTTACTGAAAGGCCAGATGTAGGATTAATTTATTGCCAAACTGGTTTAAAAGTGGAGCAAAAACAGACTTTAACACTTGTTTTTTTTTTTTTTTCTAATGTGCCATGAGGTTGAAGTCCATCTCTTGAAATAAGAAATCACTCTTTTGGACAGCTGGAGAGAGAATCTCATCCTGGGTCACATTTTATGGGCTCCAAAGCACGAGATTAAGAGTAAGTCTTTCACCTTATCTTATTTGACCAAAAAGATATTAGATTGTTTTTTCAATCTCATGGCAAAGATGCCTAAATTTCTTGCATTTTTAAAAGATCATAAAATGCACATGGATAAGGCTACTCTGAGTTATAAAGAGGTCATTTAATTTCTCTCCTAGACAGTGGTACATTTTACAAAATGTTTGGGGTTCAATTTGGGTGAGATGTCAGGACATAGTCATAAAATGGGACCATACTGGGCAAACCGGGAAATATAGGAGCTCTAATTATTATAGAGGGAAAAGTTTGAGAAAACTAATTTCCAAACCATGCTGAAAGTAAAAAAGCAACATCAGATTTGGAAATCACTGCTAGTTAGGTATAGTAGTTCTGCAGTTATTGAAGAGGAGGAAGCAAGCTTCATCTTATGTTATATTTCATTGAAGAGTTAGAATCTCATTTCCTATCCTTGGCATATTTTAGTATCTTCTTGACAATGAAATATGGGTGCAGCTCTGAAATTGTGATTTCTGGTGCTCTTTCTTTGCTCCCTGAAAGAAAACTCCTATCAATCAGCATGTTTTCTATCACAATGAGATTTGGTGGAAGATAAAAAATGCAGGGCATCACCCTGCATTTTTCTAATACAAAAATCCATAACTTAGATACTTAGAATAATGAATGTTTGAATTAGTTTCATGCTACCTATTGTCATATCATAACCATGTTTTCTATGCTTTAGTTCATAATATTCCTAGTTTTTGAAATGTACTTTAAGTGTCTAGATGCATTCTCCAGCTCACAACTACACACACACACACACACACACACACAGTTGGTTGTGACAAGCAGGTAAATGTTCTTGGCATCATGGAGCACACCTGTAATCCCAGCAGCTCAGGAGGCTGAAACAGGAAGATCGAAAATTCAGCCATTCAGCAACATAATGAGGCCCTCAGCAACTTAACAAGAAACTGTCTCAAAATAAAAAATAAATAAATAAAAATGGCTAGGGATGTGGCTCAGTGGTTAAGTGCCCCCTGAGTTCAATACTCTGTATAAACAAACAAACAAACCAGATGAAGCACTGTGGGTTATTTTGTCCACAGTAATGGTCCTGAGCCGACAGACTCCATTGATAATCTGAACTCTATAAGCCTTTCCTCTCACAGGCATCCCAGTATCTGGCATTTTGGACTTCTAGGAATTAGTGTCAATTCAGGACTATTGTCCAATAATTCTTTCCTCAATACAGTTAAATAGCCACAGCCCCTCTGGAGAAGACTTAAGGGGAAGATAGTAAAAATTGTTGCTGGTGTAATAAGGTCCTTCACCAATTCAAGGGGATTTGGATTCGTCCCTATCCTTGGAATTTGCAACTCTTTATTACAGTAATTCAATAATTCAAGTAAAATTCATCTTTACTAGACCTAGAAATTTCCATGTATACAAATCGAAGAAGGCTTTAAGTTGTCTACCCATTTATTTTAATTCTAGGAATATGATCTGTTATCCAACACTGAATCTCTGAGTCAAACTATTCTGATTACTGTTTTAACTCTGTTGCCTCTATAGTAACCATGCTCAGATAGTCTTTTGGTAATTAAATGCTACCAGGTAGCCCTTTACCTAGACACCCATCATCCCCATTGCAGTTAGGGATTTCAGAACTCTTCAAAGACACTGAGGCTGATTTCATAAATAGTCCTCTGGACGTAGTAAAGGAAGAATACTCTGGAACTTCCCAGGTGGTGTAGTGAATGAGAGGGTGAGTGACAGTTCTTGCATGATGAATATATTCAGCATTCCAAAGGAAGGGCCCAGCGTGGTGGCAAGGCCAGTGAGACTCTGTCTCAAAAAAAAAAAAACAGGAAAAAAAAAGGGCTGCCCTCTCTGAGCACCTCTGAGTTTTATCCCCAATACAAAACACACACATACACACACACACACACACACACAAATCACCAAGGTAGGTAAAAAGAAGGAAATCAAAAGTAAATGTTTAGTGTGATAATAATATGCAATAAATAAACACTGAAATTAAAAACAAAAAAATGAGAAAATTAGCTATGGAGTAATAAACAACTGTAAAATGTAAAATGAATGCAGATTATTATTATTTACAACTATGGAATATTCTTTGGTAATTAAATAAGTCAAAGTGAAATATATTGGTAAGATAAATAAGTCAAGGTGAAAATGTGCATATATTATGCTACAATTCAAAAAGAAGTGTTTATAAAAATATAGAATTTTTTAAAAATATTTTTTTAACACAGTCAAAGGACAAACTGCTAAAAGTTGAAAAAGGGGAGAATAAGGTGAAACAGACAAGAACAAGAAATAGATATTTTACAATATATCTTGCTGTAGGAATTGACTTTAGAATCTGGTAGTTTGCATAATTATAAAACATGATTATAGGAAATTCTGTTTTTAAAAACTTTAAACTGTTTAGTAATCTATTTTTTATTGAAAGTATTAGTGTTTTTATTATTTAACTGCTTTATATGACATATTATCGTGGGATAAACCAAATGAGTATCTTTTTTTAAATTAGTTTTAATTAGTTACACATGACAGTACAATGATCTTGACATATCATACATTTGAATCAGATGGGATATAATTTCTCATTTTTCTGAGTGTACAGGTTGCAGAATTACATTGGTCATGCAGTCACATATATACCCACAGCAATAATAATGTCTCTTTTATTCTGCTGTCCTTCCATTCCCCCCTTCCCTTCTGCTCCCCTCCCATCACTTCTCTCTACCTAATCTAATGTGACCCACTGCTTCTTTTTTTCCCCTCCCATCTTCATACCTGTATTCTGTATAACAAAGGGGGTCTCCTTCCCTCTTCCATGCAATTCCCATTCTCCCTCCCTTTCCCTCCCACCTCTCTTCCCTACTAGAGGTAATTTTCTTCTCATGCTCTTCCTCCCTACCCCATTTTGAGTAAACCCCCCTTATATCAGAGAAGACATTCAGCATTTGTTTTTTTGGGATTGGCTAACTTCACTTAGCATAATCTGCTCTAATGCTATCCATTTCCCTGCAAATGCCAAGATCTTGTTATTTTTTAGTGCTGAGTAATATTCCAATGTGTATATATGCCACATTTTTTTTTATCCATTCATCCATTGAAGGCATCTAGGTTGGCTCCACAGTCTAGCTATTGTGAATTGTGTTGTTATAAACATTGATGTGGCTGTGTCCCTGTAGTATGCCGTTTTTAGGTCTTTTGAGTATAGACTGAGAAGAGGAATAGCTGAGTCAAATGGTGGTTCCAATTACCAGCTTTCCGAGGAATCTCCACACTGCTTTCCAAATTGGCTGCACCAATTTGCAGTCCCACCAGCAATGTATGAGCGTACCTTTTTCCCGCATCCTCGCCAGCACTTGTTGTTGTTTGACTTCATAATGGCTGCCACTCTTACTGGAATGGTATCTTAGTTTTGATTTGCATTTCTCTGATTGCTAGAGATGGTGAGCATTTTTTCATGTATTTGTCGATTGATTGTATATCCTCTTCTGAGAAGTGTCTGTTCAGGTCCTTGGCCCATTTGTTGATTGGGTTATTTGTTTTTATGTTGTTGTTGTTTAACTTTTTTAGTTCTTTGTATACTCTAGAGATTAGAGCTCTATCTGATGTGTGAGGGGTAAAAATTTGTTCCCAGGATGTAGGCTCCCTATTCACTTCCATATTATTTCTCTTTCTGAGAAAAAAACTTTTTAGTTTGAATTTGTCCCATTTGTTGATTCTTGGTTTTAATTCTCGTGCTATAGGCATCTTATTAAGGAACTTGGGGCCTAACTCCACGTGATGGAGATTAGGGCCTACTTTTTCTTCTATTAGATGCAGAGTTTCTGGTTTGATTCCTAGATCCTTGATCCATTTTGTGTTAACTTTTGTGCATGGTGAGAGATAGGGATTCAATTTCATTTTGTGAGTAATTATCTTAATATTATAGAGAACAGTTATTTTGACATGAAAGAAAGAAGGTATTGATGCAAGATCAATGAAATTATGTAAAAGTACTGTTTTTTTGAATTTGAATTGAAAATATCAGTATGAATTTGTGATGCATATCAACTTTATTGAAAGATACGTATTTTTAAGTGACTGCCACTAATGGTGGATTCACTTTCCATGAATCAAATTTTCATAACCCACTTGAATCTAATGTATGAAATATGATATGTCAAGAGCTTTGTAATGTTTTGAACAACCAATAAAAAAAATAAAAAATAAATAAAAAATTTAAAAAATGAATCAAACTTTTTTTAATCAATTACAGCTAGAAAAGTTGGAAAAAACAAAACACCAAAGCATGCATGTTAAGACATCAAGGAGCTTCCAAGTCTCCAGAATTTAAGAAGAATAAAAATTCAGAGAGTAGAAAAGCCTGAAGTGCAAAGTATTGTTCTTGGTGAGAAATTTCCTAATTTGTAAAGGGTATGGGAGTGAGAGGAAAGGTGAGCAAAAAGTTACAACACAGTGGCTTAGGAAGCTGAGATATAGCTTTGTCAGTAATCATTGTCCTAGGGAAACAGAAATTAGAGCTCAAGAGAGGACAAGGGAGAGAAGCATTGTTAATAATTCTGGGCTCCCTGACATCATATTAAATAGAGAAAAACTGAAAATCTTTCTTTTAAAATGGGGAATAAATAAGACAAGGATGTTCACCACTGCTATTCAATATAGCTCTTGAATCTACTGAGAAAAAAATCAGGAAAACTATCCCACTCACAATAACAACAACAGCAAACCCCCAAAACAACAGCAACAACAAAAATCACCTTGAGGATACATCTAACCAAGGAGGTGAAAGACCTCTACAATAAATATCATAGAACACTGAAGACAGAATTTGAAGAAAATTAACAGACCTCCCATGTTCTTAAGCAAAATTAATATTGTCAAAATGGCCATATTATCAAAAGCATTATACCAATTCAAGGTAAACCTCTTCAAAATACCAATGATATTCTTTACAGAACTAGGAAAAAAGTTTTAAAGTTCATTTAGAAGAATAAAACACCCAAAATAGAAAAAAAAATCTAAGAAAGAAGAGTGATGCTGGAGACATCACAATTCCTGATCTCAAAGTATACTGTAGAATCATAGTAACATAAACAGCATGGTATTGCATAAAAACAGACATGAAGACCATGAAGAGATAAACCCACATAATTATTGTCATCTGATATTTGACAAAGGTGCCAAAAGTATATGTTGGGGAAAAGATAGCCCTTTTAACAAATAGTACTGGGAAAACCAAATATCCATAGGAAAAAGAATAAAAATAGATCTCTCTCTCCTGCCCTGCAAAAAGAGTCAAATCAAAGTGAATCAAAGGCTTAGGAATTATATCAGAAAATTTGAAACTGCTGGGAGAAAATATAGACTCAACAGTACCACATATTGGCACAGGCACTGGTTTTCTTAACAAGACCCCTAAAGCTCAAGAAATAAAACCAAGAATCAATAAAGTGGGAAGGCATCAAATTAAAAATCCTCTGCACAGCAAAGGAAATGAATAAGAGCATGAAGAGGGAGCCTATAGAAGGGAAGAAAATCTTTTCCAGCTATTATTTTGTCAGAAGAGTAAGATTCAGAATATAGAAAGAACTGGAAAAATGATACCAAGAGAACAAATAACCCAGTTAGTAAATGGCCAAAAGAACTAAAAAGACACTTCTCAAAAGAAGAAACACAAATGGCAGTGAATATATGAAAAATTTACAACATCCCTAGAAATCAAGGAAATGTAAATCAAAACTACACTGAAATTACATCTCACTAAAGTTAGAGTGGCAATTATTAAGAATCCAAATAATGGGGCTGAGGTTGTGGCTAGCAGTAAAGCACTCACCTAGCATGTGTGAGGTGCTGGGTTCGATTCTCAGCACCACATAAAAAATTTAAAAATGAAATAAAGGTATTGTGTCTAAATACTATATATATATATATATATAT
>NW_026000229.1:26582367-26633940 GCF_001458135.2 Marmota marmota marmota | reverse complement strand
ATATATATATATATATATATATATATATATATATATATATATATATAATGCAAATAATAAATAAATAAATACTGGCAAGGATGTGGGGGGAAATGTATACTCATACATAATTGGTGGAACCAAAAATCAGTACTACCAATTTTCAAAGCAGTATGGAGATACCGCAAAAGAATAAGAACAGAACCACCATATGACCCATCTATCCCACTCCTAAGTATTTATCCAAAAGAAGAAAAATCAGCATACTATAGTGATATAAATATATCATTGTTTATAGCAGCACAATTTACAATACCTAAGTTATGGAATCAGCCCAAGTGCCCGTCGACAGATGAATGGATTTTTTTAAAATGTGGTATATATACACAAAGGAGTATTACTCAGTCATAAAGAAACATTAAATTATGGCATTTGCCATTAAGTGGAGGGAAATGGAGAACATCATGCTAAGTGAAATAAGCCAGACTCAGAAAGTCAAGGGTTGAATATTTTCTCTCAAATGCAGAAGCTAGAGTAAAGTAAGGGGAAAGGGGGGGAAATGGGGGCAGCGGGGGGCTCAGATCTTACAAGAATAGAGAGATCAGTGGCATAGAAGGAAATTGAGGAGGAAGAAGGAGAGACTGGAAAGAGGAGGAAATGTGGAATAAATTTGACAAAATTACCCTATGCACATGTGTAAAAATGCCACAGTGAATTCCATCTTTATGTATTTCTGTACCACCAATTAAAAATAAATAGATATATAGATAGATAGATAGATAGAAGGCTAGTAGAGTAGGGGGAGAGGAATAGGAGGAGAAAGGAGGAGAGGGAAAGAGGAAGCACTAAGGACTGAAATGGAGCAAATTAGATTCCATGCATTTATGGTTGTCAAAATAAACCCAACTGTTAATGTTTAACTATAATTCTCTAATAAAAGCATTTAAAAATTAATTCTGGGCTTCCAGTTAAGAATTGGTCAAATCAAAGTGAATTAATTAAGTCTTAGAGTTACACCTTAGGATTAAGGGCAGAAATAGATAAGCACACAAAAGACCATTACAGAAAAGGGTACAACCAAACTTCAGACAAGTTCGGTCCCAAGCAGAGTAAGGCTTGCTGCTCTTATTTACTTCCTCTCCAAAAGCACAAATCTTCTTGGAGAAAGATAACACAAGCTGTGAATCATGGCTAAAATTTTTATAGATTATGTCTGGTATTCAATAAAAGTAATGGGCATAGTAGAACACATGATCAAACTGATAGAAAATACCAGGTAATGGAACTAGATTTGTAAGTGATGGAGATATCGGCAAATTCAGACATAAACATTAACATAACATTAATAATTTAAGAGTAGAAATGACAAGATAGAAAAATTCTCCAGAGAAGTTGATCTATTGAAAAATGAAAATTCTAGAATTAAAATATATAATAACCAAGCTGCATGTGGTAGGTGCATACTTGTGATCCCATTTACTGGAGGCTGAGGCAGGAGGATCCCTAATTAATGGCCAGCCATGGCTATTTAAGGAGACCCCATCTCAAAATTAAAAAAAAAAAATTTAAAAGGTTTGGGGTGAAGCACAGTGATAGAGCATTCCTAAGTTCAATCCCCAGTACAGAAAATAAATAAATAAATAAATAGATGAAATTAAGAACCCAATGGATGATTTTAATAGGAGATTAGACACAGAATGCAAATTAATGAAATCAGAAGGCATATCATTAGAAAATATCCAGATTTAAGAACAAATAGAGAAAAAAATGGATAAACCAGAAAGAGTTTAAAGAACATATGTCATACTATCTTTATCTAACAAATACATAATCTAAGCCTTACAATGAGAAGGAATAAAAGTGATATTGGTAAAGATACTAGACATGAATTTTCAAACACTGAAAGAGGTCAATTCCCAGATGCAACAAGTTCAACAAACTCCAAACAGTCTAACTCCAAGAAAAGCATACCAAGATACTTGAAAGTTAAACTGCTGAAAAGCAATGCAAAAAAGAAGAATTAAAGCTACCCAAAGAAAAGAAAAAGATATTACTTTCTGTGGAGCAACAATAAAACAGGTAGCTGACTTCCCAAAAGAGATCATGGAACAAGAAAATGTTCATAGTCCAGAGAGAAACTGCCAACTGAAAATTACATATCATACATCAATAAAGCTAATTTAAAAAGAAAAGGGAATACTAAAGAGAATTCTTTTGGTAGAAATAAAAAGATCGCAGAAGAAAATGTAAAACTATAAGGAAAATATTAGAAAGTATATACTACAGAGAATTAATCTGTGGGGAAAGCTACATGAATGCTAATTTACAAAATAACATTTTTAAAGAATTCCAGAATTTAAAATATGTGTGGAATTGAAATACTTATAAACAAATAAACAGAAAGTTCATGAATTAATATGAATGAAAAACATTATTTTCATAAAAACGGTGAAAGTAGTAAGTTCCTATCAATCTCTATAAAGGATACTAGTATATTCTTTATGATAACCATTAAGAACAAATTAGAAAAACAAAATTAACATGCTAACATCTTTTTTTAAAACTTATATATGACAGCGGAATGCATTACAATTCTTATTACATATATAGAGCACAATTGTTCATATCTCTGATTGTATACATAGTATATTTACATCAATTTGTCTCTTCATACCTGTACTTTGGATAATAATGATCATCACATTCCATCATCACTAATAACCCTGTACCCCATCTCTTCCCCTCCAACCCCTCTGCCCTAACTAGAGTTCATCTATTCCTCCCATGCTCCCCCTCCCTATCCCACTATGAATCAGCCTCCTTATGTCAAAGAAAACATTCGGCATTTGGTTTTTTAATAAAATAGTATTATTTACTCCATTGAAGGATTTGAACATCTTTTGTTATCCTAGGTATCTCATCTTATTTTGCTACTACTCAAAGTTATATATTTTAAATATATTATTTTTTACATATTGTTGCTGGTATATAAACAGCTAGTTATTTTTATATACACTAATTTGTATCTCTCTAACTATTTAAACAATATTTTGCACAATAACAATTTTTTTAAATTAGTTTTTTGGAGTTTCTAATATTAGCAATCATTAACTGTGTATGATGACTGTTTTTTATTTCTCATTCTTATACTCTATTTCCTTCTCTTATTTTATTGTGTTTGCTAGGATATTTAATTGGATGCTAAATAGGATCAGGGTCTCTGGATTCCAATGTTGTATTTCTGACGTTAAGGGCATCAAGTAGGATATTTAAAGTTTTTTGCTAATTAACTTGACGAGGTTAATGAATTCTCTTTTATTTTTAATTAACTAAAAATAAGATTTTCAAGTATCTTGTAAAATAACTTTTATATATCTATTCAAGTCATTTTCTTACTTGTCTGTTAATGTAGTGAATTATATTAATAGATTTTCTAAAGTTAAAGTAATAATAAATTATTGGAATGAAATTAACTTAGTAATGATATATTGTATTTTTATATATTGCTGAAATCCATTTGCTAGTATTTTGTTTAGGAGTCTTGCATCCATGTTTATAAATGAAATAAGCCTCTAGTCATTCTGTCTTGTGTTGTCCTTTTCTAGTTTTGTTATCAAGATGAAGAGATGGGGAATATTCGCTTTATTTTGTAATATCTAGAAGAATTTGCATATGGATGAAAGAATCTTGAAAGTTTTTAAGCTTATTTGTTATGTTATCTCGGCCTGGCGTTTTCTTTTTTTGGAAGATTTTATATTAACCTTCTATCTTTTTAAATACATTTAGTAAATATGTTTTTTCTGGAAATTTCTTTGTGTTGTATAAATTTGTTTATATGAAACTGTTTAGTTGATTCTCTTATTTTCTTTTGAAGACTTCATTTTCTTGTGGAGACAATTTTCCCCATTGGCTCCTTTTGCACAGAAAAAAAGGAGATTTTTACCTAGCTACTGGCACTAAGTCGGCAGTGCATTCAAATGTACAAGCTTTCTGTGGAATTTTCAGGTTCAGCTCCCCCTCGGCACGGGTCTTTGTCTTCCACTGCACACACTGCCATTATCCTCAGAGTTCCAGGGTCTGGTTAATGCTATTTCCCATCAGGTAATCCGTAGAGCTCTACTCACTTAACATTTGGTTTAAACTCTCTTTTCGGGATTTCCTTCACATTGTAGGGATTCCAGTAATGCACATGCATTTATGGATTCGTAGAGGAAAAGCTTTTCAAATATGTTCTGCTATATTTTGAGAAGCTGAAGGCTAATTGTTCTGATTTTCTATCAACCTTACTTAAGTGACTTCACTTCTGTGAGCCTCACTTTCCTCATCTTTAAAATGGGCATCTCTATTCTTATCTCCTGAACTAGACAAAGGATGTCACATAGTGAGCACTGAGTGAAGGCTAGTCCTATAATTAGTGTTATCTGTTAATAAGAACTACCCAGTGGTTATAGACTATCTAGTCCATGATGACTTATTTCTAAGATCTTAAACTTAGCTTTTGCATTTTCTCAGACATTAGGTGGATAAACCTGGATTGCTTTTGACGGGGTGTGTGTTTCCTTTCAAGGTGCTCTGGAACATGCAGTCTTCTTGATCCTCTAATCTGAAAGTCTCTGTCCATGTGTGTATCAGCCAGGTCCTCTCAAATACAGCCATCATTCTTTCAGCACTGAGATTGAAAAGAGCATTTTAAAACTCTTTAGGCTAACAAAACTTCTGCTTGGAGTCCATGTATTGACCCCCTGGGGCAAGACTATGATAGTTTTTAACATTTAACCTGCCTGTGAGATACATAGGGGAAAATTATTACTTTCTCTTTACAGATGGAAAAGTTGAGGTACAGAAAATTTAAGTTGTATACCTTGGGCTATTAGATTTGAAAAATGTCACCTTGTTCTGGTCTGCATGTGGTGGCTGAGGTCGTGCTTCTGGTTTTCCAGGTTGCTCCCCCCGGCCCCCCACAGGATCCAGGAGCATTTGCTGTAATTGCCCTGCAACTATGATAGATTTGAGGAAATCGGATGACTGGAGAGGAAGATTTGTACACTAATGAGGTATATGCAAATCTCTAAGTGCACAAATGATGATGGATAGAAGTTATTCTAATATGTGAATTAGCTATAAATGTATTTTTGTGATTTAATTAGGCTAGAAGATCTAACCTTAGAGGTTCTAAGTAATGAGACATTAATGTCACTGCTATTTTTTCAAACCACCACAAAACCTAAGTATATGTCAAAAATGAATCAGCTAAGGATGGCTGTTTTATGGATGGTATTTCTAATATTATCATTGCCATTGCAAACCCAAGCAAAACAAATCTGGTTATTTCAGCAAAATCCCTGGTAAGCCACAGTGTCCATTCAGAAGCAAAGCTCACATCTTGGTAGGTGTGTTGTTAGCTGCTCAAATGAAGACTAAGTCTGTGTACTTAAATGACGCTGGGAAATTTGCCTTTAGGATCCAGAGTGTTCCTGTACTATACTTTCCCCCCTGAAAAAAAGTACTCTGCTATTTCAAGGGTCAACTTTGAAGTTTTCTTTTTATTATCTGTCTTGTTGAACTTCATTTCTAGATCACTCTCTATGAGCATGCCTGTGCGCTTGTGTGGCATTTCCCATCAGGTAATCCTTGTTCATTTAACATCTGGTTACATGCAGTGATTTTTCAACCCTGGTTGCACATTAGGATCACCTACTCCAACAATTACAGAGTTTCTATTCAGTAGTGATAACATTGATAATAATGATAACATTGTCATTTTTTTCAAACCACCACAAAACAAAAAAAACATGTCAAAAATGAATCTGACTTAGGCCTGTGGTTCTCAAATTTTCATGTTTTAATGTAATGTCATTCATATATGTACGTGTGTGTGTGTGTGTGTGTGTGTGTGTGTTTGTGAGATCGAATCTTACACTGTCTTCCTGGTCCTGGCTCTGTACTCCTATAAAAACATGGTGTTAGTAACTATCTCCAAACCTCCCATTAAAACCTCAGGAAACAGGTTTCCCAAATAGGCTGCCACTCAGCAACTCTGCTTTAGCAGATCCACATAAGACCCAGCTCCCCTCTACCTGTAAGAGGAGTAGGCTAGCAGACCCCCTTTTTTCTCTCTGACTTCGTATTTAGCTAATATCTTCTTCTTTCCCTGTGCACATCTGCTACCATCAGAAGAACCGGTTCCTTTCAGGTCCACGTAACTGGTAATTCTAAGCAGTATTTCTTCTTATTATTAGCTGGCAAGGAAACTATTACTTTCCTCTCCATAGATGCAGTGTTTTGAAAGATTTGTTTATCAAACTTTGTTATTAATCCACTTTCAGATTTGTCAAATATATATTCAAATGCCAATCATATTTCATCAGTGCGAGATAACCAGGTTACCTTACTGACTGGAGACAATCATTCCAGCCAAAAGGAAAGAAATGAACTATAATCAGTCTTTGCAGTGTCATCAATATATTCCATTCAGCTTTTTAATATTGGAATCTTGCCTCATAATTTGCAGCTGATTATTGTTTCTCTCCTCAGAGGGTATTCATCTAAATAGGGGGAAAAACTTGAAGCTAAAGAGATCAAATTCAAAAGGGAAAATATGGTAGTTGCTAAGGAAAGAGCTGTAGGGGCTTTTAAAATAGCTATAGATATAGGTGTCTGTGTATGTGTATCTATATCTATCACCCAAGAAAAATAGAACAAGTTTCAGAAAGATCATTGGATATTGAGAATGTTGCCAATGGCACCTCTGGTGTAATCATAGTTAAGACAATGATGGTATGACAGGTGAACAAAACAGTGACAGTGATTAAAGAGGTGAGTACTGTTGAATAGAAATTCTGTTCTAATTGATGGGGTGGCAGAGTAATGCATCAGGAGATCTCAGTGTGCAGCCAGGGTTCAAAGTCACTGCATGTAATGGTCTATAGGCTTGTGGTTTTCAGATTTTAATGTGTGTCAGAATCACATGGAAGACTTGTTAAACTACAATTATTGGGCCCCAACTGTTGAGTTTCTCACTCTGCAGGATTGGAATAGGAGCTAGCCTCTAACAAGCTCCCAGGTAATGCTGATGTAGTTGGTCTGAAGACGACATATTGGTACTACACCTGAGGTAGTAACTTCCATGCCCATCTCCCACTAGACTTCAAGCCCTATGACAGGTAGGAGCCCTATGTTGTTGGATTGGTAGTACAATGTTCAACACATACTGGACACTTAAGTGATGGTATTGTATTACAGATTAGTACTGATGCTTCTTGACCATGAGGGGACTATGTCCCCATAAAAACATCATATATACACAATGAAGTTATGACATTTGCTGGTAAACAGGTGGAACTGAACATTATCATGCTAAATGAAATAAGCCAAATCCGCCAAAACCAAAGGCAGAATGTTTTCTCTGATAAGCGGATGCTAATACAAAATAAAGGGAGGTAGAAAGAATAGAAGTACTTTGGATTAGACAAAGGGCAATGAAAGGAAGAAAGGATGAATGGGATAGGAAAGATATTAGAATGAATCAGACATCACTATCCCATGTGTATATATGATTACACAATTTTACCTCATGTACAACCAGAAGAATGAGAAGTTATACAGCATATATGCATAATATGTTCTACTATCATGGATAGCTAGTAAGAACAAATAAAAAAAAATAAAATGCTTGGTACCAGAAAAAAAATCATGTTAAAAATATAGCAAGTCAAAAATGCATTTAATACAAGTAACCTACCAAACATCATAGCTTAGCAACATGGTACAATATGGAGTATTGGTTGATTGTGTAACTATTCACAAGCTGTGACTCATTACCCAAGCCAGTATCATAAGAAAGTGTTGTACTGCATGTCACTAGCCAGAAAAGATCAAAACTCAAAATTTGAAGAGCAATGTCTAACCTAATGTATATCATTCTTGTACGATCACATGTTGAACCATTTTAAGTCAGGGAAACTCTGTGTATTTGATTTCGTATACAAAGGAGTGTTAGGTGAGTTTGATCACAAACACAAGTTCCAGGCCTCAATTATTTCTTTAGTGGCACCATACTGAAGTTTCTAGACTTGCAAGGCTATTATGAGACCGGATCTTTAACTGGCTGTTGCTCTTCTAAGGCTTTCAAGCAGAGTCCCATCCTCAAAAGACTCACCCTGAGAACCCTGAAGCTCTGTTTTCACCAAGCACACTGTACTTTCTATTTTGAAGACATCAAATATGTCTGTCTCAGCACTTTCTTACTAATTATTTCAGGAAAAAAAATTTATGTCTTACATTTTTATTAATTAATTGGACAATGAGGTTCTAATGGTTTTTTAATCTATGGATGGAAGAAAATTGATCATGATTTAAAAAGTAGTTGCACCATCTAAAGGATACCATAAACATTCTTGCTTTCCTCTTTGCTGGGTCCAGTAAACACATTTTAAGAAGTTTACAAGAACAGTCTTCATTTAGCAAAGTATTACTGACCATGTAGAATCTGTGTAAAAGCAGCGGATGTGTCCAGTCCACCTGGCATCAGGTCAGGGAACACAGGGAGGAGCAAGATCCAGTCCCAGCCTTTCAAGAGCCCACAAGCCCAGGGTGACTATTTTTTTCATCTGAACTGCCCAGAACAGCATGAAAGGGAAGCCCATGGTCCAGGTTAAGAGAGAGATGCAATAGCTGGTGTGTGTATGTTGGATAGGGGATCCAACCCAAAGAAAGGAGACATTTTTACTACTGGCTGGGTATATCCTTCTGAAATAAAATTTAAAAAATAAAATGGAGACCTCTTAGAACTCAAATGATGAGCAAGTTCCATTTAAGAAAAACACAGGGAATAGAATTCCATCATAAAATTAACCATTGTTTCAAGAAGATAAAATGCAAGAGTAGGATCCTCAGGATTTTTGTTGGTTGATGGGTGCTTCTATCTCACCCCCCCAGTCCTCCCTACATCTGTGCAAACACACACCCATCAAGTCTTCTCCTGCAATTTTTTTCAAGTGGATCCTTTGTTTGCTCTGCTGTACATCCCAGCGTCAGCCACTCTGACTCCCCTGTAGACATTAAGGATAAGGAAGCAATTACACTCTTGAAAAAGCACATTATAGACACTTTACATGTCCATTCAAACCCTTTCCCCTCACAAGTCTTGCCTTTGGCTGCTCTAGATAGGAGGCCATTTTAAAGCCATTATATGTGTGTGTGTGTGTGTATGTGTGTGTGTGTGTGTGTGCAATTGTAGCTTCAGAAAGCATTTATATAGTTAGAATCTTATCTTTGTCTTCTACTACTATAACAACAAAAAGGATTATGATACTTTAAGTATGGGATATTACTTTTGAAAAACAAAAAAGATTTATCAACTCCCCAATTATAATTTCTTGGGTTTTCATAGCCTAAAAAGAATAAATTCTCTTGTAAAACAAGTTTTTTTTTCTTTTCTTTTTTTTAAACTTCATTGATTTTTAGATGGGCTTGTGGTTAGGGTACACACATTGATTTCTATTCAGGAATACCTCTGGAGTTCTCTAAGAGGGACCAGTGTGCTTGACTTACTAATAGAGTTATGGTGAAATAATTTTAATTTAAACAGGATATTTTTACTTTACTATTGATCATGTTTTAGAATATATTTTTTGGAACCATTTTTAATCTTCAATGAAAGCAAGATGTGCATGTCTTTTGTTTGTTTGTTTGTTTCTAGACTAATTTTGTACATCTTTTTTTAAAAATTTTGTACATCTTTTTCAGGAACTTGGTTTGAGAAAAAACATTTTTCCCCTATCTTTTTATATGTCTGCAGAATTTTTGAAACTATTTTGTATATAATGCAGTGTCTCTGTAGATGCCTGGTTTGGGCTTGACTTTCATCGCCAAATGAGCTCCATTTAAAAATAACTCATTTACCCTCTGAACAAAAACATGGCCTAGCAGCATGCATAGCTACAATATTCATTCAACTCAAGAAGAACAAGAAATGAGATGAGACAGCAACACAAGATGGACATGATATTATCTCAAGGCTTTTGTTTGGAGCAGTGTACAAGGATAATTTGCATCTATGTCCAAGGGTTGTTGTAAGAATTAAATTAATAACTTAAGTAATAATACACATAAAGAAACTGTAAAAGTGCCAGGCCCTATAAGTGCTCAATAATGGTTAGCTAGTGTTTTCACTATCTGAAAAAATAAAACCGAATTTAAAAATAGCATTTATACCCAGGGTTCTGAGATGGAGGAATCTGGCCAAGGATTGTCAACACCGATTTCAAGTTTATTTTAAATGCTCCACTCCCTTGCTTTTTAAACTTCCATCCTTGTAGGTAGAAGTCAATATATTTCTCCTGCTCAGTTGTCCACATGGGAAACGGAACAGCCTCTCCCCCTCCCAACTGCCCACCCTATTAAGGAGATGGTGGCCTCCAAGGCACACACAAAACAAATAATGATAATAAAAAAATCCTTTCTTGAGGCCATTCTTTTATAAGCCCCGGTTTGTTGTTGACTGGTCAGTAGTTCATCAGTCAGAGGGTCCTGGGTTTGGGGCTACATAAGCAGGCCTCTCTCCAACAGTATGACTCTGCTAATTGGGATGAGAAGTTAATCTCTCTCAAACTGAACCCAGCTGAGTCTCTGAGAGCAATGATGTATTTAAAAGATCTCTAGCAGTCCAGGGCGTGTGGCACTAACCGGATTTAGCTCATTAGCAAATCCACAAGGCCCTGCTGACACTGCACCCAGAATAAAATACATGAGGCCAGCCCATACCCCATGGGCACCTACAGCATGACTACATAATAAAAAGGCATTTATTAATAATCTCATTGGTCACACAATACAAAGGAAGGCTACAAGAAGTCAAATGCTGTCATTTGTCATGACTAGAAAGGCATAATTAAAATAAGTGCCATGTGATTAACCTTTGAAAAATTAATCTGGTATTTTAAAAAAGGCACAAAAACAAGGAAGACAGGCTCTTAAAGTAAATTTAATACAATAGGCAGCTGTGGTATGAACTTGGATCAAATTCCATGTGCTTGTGAAATGTTAACATCATTGACAGCAAAGAGCAATTAGCAAAGTTGGGAAGCAGGGTGTCTATTATTAAAGATAACAGCAGGCCACAGTGTGCATAGGGCTAAAGAGCTTAGTTAGGATTTGGTGTTACCCATCTGGGTTTGAGTTCAGATTCTTCCCTTTACTGCCTACATGTGCTTGAGGCATTTTCTTACCTTCTTAGTAACTCCATTTCTGCATCTATAAACTGGGGATATTAGCACATTTCATGTGATTCTTGGATGATTAAATAAGATTGTAAGTATAAGGCTCTCAGCATACAGTTAGGCATGTTATAAATGCTCAAATAATCTTAGAGATGATGAAAATATTTGTTAATTTAGGTCCTCGTGATGCAAAAATAAGTTTATGATGCATGGAAAACATGGTGTGTTCCTTCAGCACCAAGATACAAAATGCCTTACTGCTGTTCATGGTGTTTCTCCAGGGTTCAAAAGTGGTACATCAGTAACCCTCAAGGAATGTTACAGGCTCTGGAAAGACAAGTTAATGAAGGTCACAGATGAGCATTTATACACTCTCCATTTGGTCTAGCCCAGAATGCTCAACTCACATGCCTACAGGAGCCAGGTAACTGACATGGCCAGGATGTGGAGGTGGAGTATGTGTGTGTGTGCAGGAAACAGAGGAGCATTGGAGGCAGCTGACACTCAGAGGAAGCCACTTTTTTGTTGTTGTTATGTGGAAAGGCAAATCTAACATTGCCAGATATTATTTTTACAAATGATGCCAGAAACACTAACTTGCATGAGGAATTCTGCTTTTAAGAACACTGTACTGTGTACTGGCTATGTCCATCCCTTTATCCATGGCTGGGATTAGGAGACAAATGGCACCCATCTCAGTTGTAAAATTTAAGGGAGTACCCTAAATTCTGTAATTGAGATAAATGGTATCTTAACACAGTATTTTAAAAATCAAAATTGAAGAGAAAAACTCAATTTGCAAGAATATTAAACTCTTATGTGAAGATGGGATCACTATTACAAAGTTTTCCTTTTGTCTCTGCCTCCAGTATGGCTCTACACAGCACTGCCTTCAGCTTCCAGTTGGTGCCTCCAGTTGGCAGCCTCCAGTCTGGGCTTGAACATGCCACGGCCACTGTACTGCCAGGCTGAACCAGTTTTGCATTGGCTCACTTCAAGGAACAGCCAGAATGTGCCCTAAAACAAAACAGTTCAGTAAATTATCAACTAATATTAAGGACATTTTAAGCTCCATCTTTGAATACAACTCCACTAATGTCAACTAAGAAGGAATTAATGAAAAGTCTGGATTAATCTATGTATTTATAAATAAAAATGTATATTTCTTTCCAATACAGGGTTACCTAAAACACATATGACCAACAAAATAGTTTCACCTGGATGACCTAGTTTTATGAACAGAAAGGAAGAGATTTATAATTAGGCGTGAAGGGCAGGAGTTCTTGAGTGTAAAAATCTCTTGAAATCATATGCAACATTTTGAGTGGGTTGTTTATAACTTTTCTTCAGATTCTTAGAAGGGTCCAGGACCTTGGAATCTCAAGAGTTACTGTAATACAACATAAAGAAGAGAACACAGACTTTGGAGCCAGCCACACCTGACTTTTCCCTGTTGTAAGCCCTTGGACAATTCAAATAATCACTTTCTTTCTTTCCTTATCTGTAAAAATAGAACAATCTCAAGAGATTTTCTGTAAAGACAAAGTTGATGATACATCAGGTTCTCTCATATTCTTGGTCTGGATGTGGACGTCTCATATGTGGGATCATTTAGCATATTCATTTCAAAACACTCCCTGCCAACAAACACCATTACAAAGACATGGTCACCTTTCAGTAAGTTAAGTATGTTCTTTTATTTATGCTATTAATTGACTTGATTCATCTTTTCTTCAAAAATAGCAAGAAATGTAGCTTTGAAGACAATTAACCCAAATCCTGAATTCAGTAGGACTCAAATTAGAAAAATTTAACTATCCTTGAAATAGCAAGACTTTCTTTTAAATTTCCTCTTTAGAAATAAACAGCATTAAAACAATAGACTGAACTTTTTATTACACACATGGCAGGAGAATAACTACTGACCAGTCAGCAGTTACAAGCAATAGCCCAGGGTGCTGCAGGATGAGGCCCAATAGAATCAGCAGTAAAATTCAACTTTAGCAGCCAGGTTTTCTGGTGCTAACTTTTACAATAATGTTCCCAATGTTCCTATATAATGCAGATGCTCCCAAAGTGACCAACAACATCATAACTCAGTGGCTCTGGGTTCAAATCCCATTCCCACCACAAATCTGCAGACTGACTCGGGGCAAGTTCAATTAACTTATCCAGGCCTTGGTTTCACCCGCTGTAAATTACTTCCCAGAGGGCTTCCCACTGGAGCCCTGTCATGTGCATTTAAGAAAAATGTGAAACTTGCATAGCTTTGCTATCCTCTGCAATACATCTTTATTTTATGTTCTTTTCCCTTCCTCCTGTTCTTCTAGAAAGTGGCTAGGATTTCTCTTTTAATCAGGAAGCCATTTTTTATCATCAACCAAAGTGTAAAATCTCTATCAGTTAGAATTGGATATTTATGGCAGGTTCATCTGATTGGAACTTAACTCTATTTCATTAATATGGAGAAATGTCACCCTTTTAACTAATGAAATGTATCCATAATAGAGCTATATTTTTAAAGGTGTATCATCAGAAATGGCCATACACAGAGTGCCCTTCAGAGTGCCTGCAGATCTCTCCCAGCAGAGTCTCTCTTCTCCCTTGTCTCCATTCTTTCCCCAAGTGAAAATTTCAGTTTAATGGAAGAGGCTCTGTTTCAATGTGAAGAAAAACCATTTCCACTCCTTCCTTATCTGAGGAAACATTTCCTGTACTAGCCTATCACCTTGATATATTCACAAAATCTTGAATTAAATCATTTAGTGCCCACAGATGATAATCTTGAATACACCTTGGAGAAGAGCAGAGGATTTGTAAAAACATGGGAAGTCAGTTAATTTTGAGTTTGTTCAGCCCCACTCACAGTTTCCTCTGCCATGCCCCTTTTCTTCCCATGTTATCAAGACTCCTCTCCCCCTGTGCAAGCCTTCTAAAACATCACCCTGAATCTAGTCGAGAGGGTCCATACGATCTTCCACTTGGTAGCCAAGAAGACTTGACAGATGCAAACAGTAGAGTGTTCAAAAGAAACCACAGAACAGAACACAGCCTTGAAGTGGCCCTCTTAGTTTTGCAAATTCGGGCTGACTGGTTCAGTAAATAAAGCCAAACCATGAGCACAGAGGCAGAATGCTCTATGGAGAAACTGGTTTCTTCATCTTCCCTTCTTTCCTTTCTGTTCCTTCATTTTTTTTCCCTTTTTCTTCTCTCCCTACTTCCTCTACCTTTCCTCATTCACTTCATTTCCTTCTTAGGGTCCAAAATTTCCAAGCACAGTATTAGGCCCTGGGAATACAAACATTAATGTCCAGAGGGAGCCTCTGGTTTAGTGACAGGAGGTGGTCATACAGTAAATAAGCACAACAGTGGAACACTCTGTACAGGTACTTTTCTGTTCCAAAGGTAAAGGGATCGCCTCTACTTACCTCAATAAAGGAAGCACACAACTTCAAAGTAGCTTCTGAAGGATCAAGTATAAAACTCCTAGACCAATGCAGAGGGAGAAGACCCTGGAGGCAGAAGAGACAGCAGTGTTAGAAAATGATGGCAGGCAACCCAGAGGCAGCATTGTGCACCAGCCACCTTAAGATGGTGGTATAGGAGAACTTGGGCATGGGGAAAGAATTTAGAACTAGACAGAGAAGACAGTGGGACCAGAGCAAGGGAAGGTACCAGAGTAGATTGGACACATAGGTTTGAAGTCCAACTATGGGCCAGCTGGGATGCAGTCCACACTCCCATGAAGTTCGTATTATTTGGTGAAAAGACAGACAATGAAGAAGTAAACAAATAATCAGTCAGATCCCAACAAGTGCTATTAAGAAAATAAATCAGAACAAGATCGAATGGGAGAGAAAGCATTGGGATTATTCTCCTTCAGGCAAAGCAAGCAGGGATGGTCTCTATAAGGAGGTAGCATGCAAAAGAATATGTACTTTTCCAAATAGTATTTCCAGGTGTGACCCAGACATCTGTGCTTTTTAAAAGCATCCCAGTATTTTCTTGTGAAACTGGGCACAGAGGCCATTGGACATTTCACATGGAGCAGGGTAGCCTGGCTGAGGGTGTGTCCTGTAAAAGTTTGTTCATGATGAGCAGCACAGGCACATGCATTGGATGTGGAAACTAAAGCTTGGAGACTTTATACCAGAGGCAGGGAGCCCTTGTGGGAGGTTTGGCAGTGTGGAGTACTGGCAGGGGGAATTATATCTATGGTCTTCAACCTGCAAAGGTAGAGACGACTTGCTGAACTGGCATCAATGGAGCTCAAAAATTTAGGAACCAAAGGTGTGGAGGTAAAGATCCTAACAGTCAGCTGACACCACGTAGTCAAAGAAACCTCCCAAAACATGGAATTCATTTCAGCTTTGCTAACGTGATGTAATCCAGGGTTCACCAGACTATTTCCATAAGAAGGACAAATAGCTAATATTTTAGGTTTCACAAGTCATACAGTCTCTGTCACAAGGACTCGACTTTGGCATTACAGCTCAAGGGCTACCGATGACAGAATGAAAATGAGCAGGTGGGACTGTCTTTCAGTAAGACCTTATTTACAAAAACAAGCAACTGACAGGTTTGGCCCATGGGTGGTAGTTTGCCTGTCCCTGCTCTAATCTGTCTGGGAGATTCTTTTAATTGAGGAGCTCACATTCTTCCTTTCCAGTCTTAGGTCCCAAACACTCTTGGACACAGGCAGAGCTTCCGACCTGACAATATTCCCACACTTTCCCCCTCTTACTTACTACACCCTTTTCTCCCTGTCCCTTGCTCTCAATCTCAGAGGTATTAGAAGTTCTCTGGGACCTTCTTACCATCCTCAGATAGAGTCAGTATTCACCAAACCAAATTTAGATCATATGGAACGAACTCAAGTCCCAGAGACATCAGGATGCAAATACTACTGTTTGTAAGACAACAATTTGTGTTCTATCTCCCAAAAGTCCTGAGTAACAACCCAGTATACCTAGTAATGGGGTAGATTCACCCTTACCTAACTATGAACACGTACATTTCTTATTCATACACAAAGGGATATTTAAGTATTCAACTCTGATTGTATGGTATATTAGCCAGAACCCAGACTCTCTACTCAGATGGCCTGAGGAAAATACTGGTTCATATTCTTCTAGCTACTACTTAACCTCTCTGGACCTCAACTTTTTAATCTGTATAATGGGAATGAGGGTAGTATCTACCTATTTGAATGGTTGGGATAATCAACTAAAGTACCAGGTGCTCTGTAAATTCTATAAAACAACCAGCTATGATTGGTCATTCATTTGAAAAATATTTATTGTGTTTTGTCCTTTGTGTCTGTCACAGACAGCTGATCAGAGTACAGCACTGTCTATTTATACTGTCTAAAGGGTGGACATAGATGAACAACAAATTCTATGATGGAGGATATTGTGATGGTCTCCATGAAGTGTCATAGAAGAACAAAGGAGAAGAGAGGAAGTACATTGGAGCAAACATGTCTTCCAGAAACTGGTGGTTTGTTCTTGACTAATATCTGCATATTGCATTGTTATGCTATGCAAAAAATATCCTGGTGAATATTTGTATAAAAAGGTGTCTTCAACATAAAAATATTTAAAATGTACATCTTTCAAAATCCTGTTTATCCTTTTCAACTAAATTGTAAACAAACAGCACTTTCCTAAAGAAAAGGAGAGTAAACGAGCTTTTTGAAGAACAGGAAGTGAGGCTAAAGCCCTGGTAGTGCACCTGTGCTGTGAAGAACCAGCCGTTATCTTTGGGTCTTGGGGAGTGGCACGGTGTGAACTGCACCTAATATCCTGAGCTGGTTTCCTAAGTCAATATCCCCACTGACAGGAAGCTATGGACGCACCAAGTGAAGTTGCTCAAAATAAATTCCAGTCTGGGAAAAATTCACTGAAGAATCTGCAAACGTGCCTGGCTTGTCTTGGAAAGACTGGGTTCTTTGTGATTCAACTAAATAAAAGCTGGGGGCTGCCCCTCAAGACAAAGCCCTGGCCATGATAACCCAGCTCACCAGGTTCCAGATGCCCAGCACTTGGGGCAGAGTAGAGGGTGGTGAAAGGCAGGCCACACTAGTGTGCTCAGGGTTCGGGATAGGCGGCTGTGGCTTGTTGGCCACACACACACACAAACACCCTGGCTAATTCCAGGCTCACCAGAAGCGTGACTCTGTAATGAGGGGCTGGTGGTAGCTCTGCCGCGTCCTTGCCCTCCTTTCTTGCTTAGTGGCTCATCACACTTTGATGGAGATGAACAATGGGGGGAGGGGCTAGGAGGCCAGTGGGTTAGACAAAGAATGAAACTGTGCCTTGGCCAGATCCACGCCAATTATGTCTGAATAAACGAATCCACAGTACAAGCTAAAGAACCGTCCCTTCCCTCACCCCATCCTACCCCACCTCATTTTATTTATTTTTGTCTTGGTCTGGAAAGTTGGACATATTCCCTGTAACGTCCTGGTACCCAGATGGCCTGTTTGAGTAAGCAGTGGGGAAGAAGGTCAATAATACATCAGCATGCAGAGCCTTGGCTAAGGTCAGTCCTGCATAAAATATACCATGACAACCTGAGGGCAAGTTTAAAATGGCGCTCCACAACGGGAGTGGGGGTGGTACAGATGCCGCCTTTGCATAATTGCTACAAAACTGACTTCTGTCCCATCAAAGTGTATTTTAATGGGTCGGTATAGTTAGGGTTTAGGAAAAGTTTTCTCCATAAATAGTGCTCAGGATCTAGGTGAGGAGGTTTTTAAAAGTTTCTTTTTTAAGAGGGTCTGTTGAGTTAGGGACTTTTTCTAAAACAATCAGTTCCAATTACCCCAAACAGGAACCCACTGGCTAAAATTCTAACCTATTAATTAATTTCTTTTTTCTCCAGGTGTGTTTGAACAGGATTCAAATTTGAATGCTGAACTAGGCAATACTTATGAATTTATAACTGCCCTAAGATCCATATTCTTGAGAGGCATGTCTCAATTTTATTTTAATTATGGTTATATAACTAATGAAGAAAAACACAGAAAAATGCATGTAGAGTCACTTGAGATTTTGTAAGGGTTCTGCTTTTCTCTTCCTTTTCTGAGATTGGGGGGAAACTCAGCAGCACCCTTTTAATGTAAAAATAGAAGAAAATACCATTTCATGTTGGGAATGTATTCAAATTGAAGGTGAATACTGACAAAAATATTCTTGAAGATTGATCCAGTTTGAAGCATGTTGTGCATGGGTTGACTGTTCAACTTGCAAGCAATTTGTAAAGCCAGAGTCAGTCTTGACTATGAAACATTGTATCACTGTGATTGGAATCAATAGTTCTTGCACTGTCATTTGTCACATATTTACAAGCTTGAAAAATAGTTCATTTTGTCCTCATCCCATAACTCAAAAGATTGAATCAGAGCCCTGGAGGGATCTGCCAACAGGACACATTCATTACTGATCACTGGTCTTGGTGAGGCTATAATCACAACCTTACCAAAAATAGAATATAAATAAAAATTAAAGAACTACCCATTTGGCACGCCCTTAAATATTTTTGGTTTCAAGTATTTCAAAATCTGCTGGGAGAATTCAATCACCTTGGTGACTTACCTCAGTGACCACAAAGAGAAAATTCATTGGAGATGATTTTCCTATAATACTCTCAAAACATATCAAACATATGGTTGTTTTTTTTAAATGAAGAAAAATTCAAAGCTAGAGTTAATGGTCCAAAAACTTCATAAAGTATACTTCGTCTCGTCACCTCACATATAGTACATAAATGACCTCTATTCCCATGAAAGATTTGTAGAACACAGTTAAAATATAATGCCTTCAATTTTAAAATAAAAGATTTATGAGTGATAGAACTTGTGTCTATGAAATCACTAATCCCAACTCTCTAATATTTCAGATGGAAAGCTCCATAAAATGAAAAGACTGCTCATAAAGTTGTACTACACCTGCTGTCAAAGGCGATCAGTAATGGAATTACAAAGTGAATATTGAAAAGGATATGAGATATGCATTTTGGGTGAGAGTAACGTGTTTTAAGTCCTCTCTCCTCCACTACTGTGTTGATAAGGTAGTTAATGATCAAAGTGCTGAAGAACCAATTCAGTTTCTTTAACCAAATCCTTAGATAGTAACAGAAGAACGCCTTATTCATAAAATTTAGTTGCTTAAAATAACCCCAGACTCTAGGTTGACAGCTAGTTTTTTTCCAGGTATTTTCCTGACTAACTTCAACCTGTGGGAGATCAATCCACTTCTCAAGGCTCAACCAGAAGCCATCTAAAAACTAAAAATTGCCTTGCAAATGTTCAGTTGAGTTGTTCTGTGTGGATAGGGCCTAAAATTCCTTTTGCTAGAACAAAGCTGAAACTGGTGTCATGTAATCTTCATTTTCCTACGAAAATCCCTTTAATTTGCTAGATTCTATGACTCTACCATTCATTATAAGAAGTGACCATATTTCCTCCATCAACATTGTCACTGAGAATGGCTAAAATACATTAGAAGTCACGCTGAGATTTAAAATCTGATCTACTTGTGTGCTTTGGGTAATAGATGAGAAGGCAAAACTTCTCACAAAGAAGGAGACCTGAGTTTGAATATATGGGCATTAGAGAGTTCTTTATTTCCCCTCATCTTCTTTAAGAAGAGGTGGGAGGGGAAATAAAGAACTTCACATGCAGCCAGTTAGACCCTCTATAACACTGGTTAGTGGCCTAGCACCGTGTGCCCTGCTTTGCCAAGATAAACTAGGTAAATCAGACTTTCTCTCAAAAATTTGAATTGAGGGACAGAATGAAAAGTTTTCAGTGGGGAGTTTGCTGGAGGCAAAAGTGTTTTAATAGAATCCTGTTGGAGATACCATTACTGGCCATGTGCAAGATGAGAGAGCTTGCCATCAAACAAAGAAGACACTGCAGTCACAGGCAGGAGATGCTGTAAGAGAAAGAGAGAAAAGAAGCTTGTCTTAGGAGTAGCACTAGCTCCAGCCATTCCAGAAAGACAGTTGTTCTGCTTTGCTCAGGATTCCATGAATCCTCTCTGAAAATCCCTAAGTATATGCTTTTGCTCAGAACTTCAGTCCCTTAGAACCAAGGGAAAAAAAAAAACAAAACAGGAAAAGATATTTAACATTGTATCTAAGTCAGAGCTAACATCTCAAGATCAGGGACTTTGATGTCATTTATTTCAGGTATTACTGACAACATGATTTCTCTTAGGATCCATAATAGTGAAGTTTAGTTATGGTGCATGTCTTTGCACTTCTTGCATTCTAATAGGAGAGACAAGGTATTCAGGCACAAATAACAGAAATAGTCCTAACAAACTGAACAAGTAATGTGCTGAGATAGGCTGGGAGTTATATTAATAACTTTAAAGACTAACAAGAAACTTCAAAAATATTACATATTTTGACATCTGTATGGAAATAACACATCCAAAAGAAAGATGCATTTTGGATGGATTCTTAAAAGAGGAAACTTTGTCCTTTTGGAGAAAAAACAGAGTCGAGTCAACATAATCTATTTGAGTTCTGACTCTACCACTTATTGGCATGCGACCTTGAAAAAATTGTATTTCCAAGTCTCAACTTTGTTTGTATAATGGAAATAATTAAGACTTTTTTTTTTACAGAGTAGTGAAGATTAACTAAGGTATTGTATGCAAAAAGGGCACTGAATACATAAATACTTTTGTCTTTTTCTGAGACATAAGGAAGGATCTTGGTGACTAAAACTTATTTCCCCGTAAAAAAAACTTTCAAGAAGCTGATCACATATACTATTTAAATATTTTTAATAGGGAAACTCAAGGAGTTTAATAAATCTTATCTTACTCATTTTGGAGAGCTGATTTGGTGGCAAATATTAATAGATCCATTCTACTGATGAAGAAATACTTTCTTAGAATAAGTGAAACACAAAACTGATAGCAGTGGCATACTTGAAGAATTGGGGAAATATGATCAAACTTTCTTGAATTCACTGGGGGGACCTGAGAGCTTTGCAAACTAAAACTACTGATGGTCTATTTAATGGTGTGACTGTGGGACCTGATGAGGTATTTGTTTGCTGTTTCTGTTTTGGCAACAAGTTCAAATATTCATGCAAAGGACTTCCTATACGGAATATTCATAATGGTCTTTATTATGCAACTTCAAAACCATGTTTGTTTTTAGCTACTTAAAAAAGCATTACTCTGTGTTCATCAATAATACTTTAAGCTTATCATGACCATTTTTATATTAATCTATGTGTGTACTCATTTCTCATCTGCTGTTCTTAGCAATTGAATCCCTTGTTAAGTCTTTCATTTGTGAAGACAGGTGGAAGATAATTGCTTAATACACATTTCTTTGTCCTCTATATCCTAAATTTTGTTGTCATGCTTTAAGATCCCAATTGCCCTTGACATCTGTCTCAGAGCATGTGAGTGCATATTTTTATTAAAAGCTGAAATAATATTTATGAGAGGATCCTTGTTACTTACTATCCCTTCTGTCTTTCTAACTTGTTGCATCCTCTTTCTATAATCTGACTAATTTTCCTGAGACAAAAAGTCATGGAGTAGTAACAAGAGTAGAATTCTGCCAAGTACAGACTGAAGAAGGAAATAAAAGAGGGCACTCAGCAACAGTGCATTTGCTATTGCCAGGCATGTTTTGATTTATGGCAATTATGTAGAGAAACTTAGGAGTACTTCCCCAAAGGATAAAGACAATTTGACATTGTCTCTATAATTCATATGCATGGAATAAGCTATATACAGAGATAATCCACCGTACAAAATAAATGGGGGAAGAAAAGATGATAAGAAACTAAGTTTAGCCCATGGAAAAATACTAATCTCAAGAAGGCCAAATCTAGAGTGTGATTGGGCAAGATGAACTAAATGTTAGTGAGTCCAAAGAAAAAGATGAGTGAATTGAAGGAGATCTCATCTATATGCACCCAAGACAGAAGAGCCCAGGGCTGAAGGTCCGGTAGCATGCCTCCTGCATGGTAGCCTGGCCAAATAATGTTCTTAAATTCACTTAGGAAAAATCATTGAGCCCTGCTCTGCCATAAACTGTGCTAGGCCAAGGGAAAGAATAGAAGATGGATAAGATTCCCTCCTAGTTCCTTTCCTTGCTTGATGAAAGCAAATAATTATTCTCTTGGGCACATATTATCTAACATATTATTCAAGATGTAAGTACCATGAAGATAGGGATTATTGAACTGAAATTATTCAGTGTTGTATCCCAAAGGTCTAGGACAGTTTCTGGCACATGGTAGAAACTCAGTAAACTCGTTTAATAAATTAATCAGAAGTAAACAAGTGAAAAAAATAAACCTTTGCAATCAAGAAAGCTATAAAAAAGAGAAAGAGAACTCCCAGAGAATCCCTCCCCTGCCCATATAAGACATGTACGACTATTCTCATTTTGGTGCACATCTTTCTCATAAAAATTTGCAAATGTGTTATCCTGTGCTTTGTATATAAAAAAATGTTTAATTTTTAATTTAACAACACATTGAATCTATTCCATAACATAGCTTTACGTTATGCTTTCATAGTATAGCTTTATGTTATGGTCACAAACTATTGTTTGGCTTATACCACACATTATTTAAGCAATCTTCTATTGATAAACATTTGTTTCCATGGTTTTGTGTTATAGGCAGTGCTGCTGAACCTCTGTATACCAGCATCTTAACGTGCTCGTCTGTTTATCCTTATAATTAATTCCTTAAAATGAATTTACCAAGTTAAGGAATATGTACATTTATATTTTGATACATATTTTCAAATCACCCCCAGAAACACAATTTGTACTCCTAACACCATTGAAAAATATCCATTTCCTCCCACACATACTAACTCTTGCTTTTGTGCTTGGTGATATGATAAGGAAAAATTTGCACTTTATTATTGTCTTGATGCACATTTCTTTGATTTTTATCAAGGTTAGACTTAATTATACACACATTAGTCATAATTTTTTGTGTATGGATTGCACCATGTATAGCATACTGGCACTGTTTGTTTTTCTACATAGTGGAACAAAATTTTAAAATGTTTATTAAAAAATCTATACAATTTCTACATTGGCCTGTATTTAAAAGTATAATACAAAATGCTTAAAAATGCAGGGCATGTATTTTCAGAAGAAATGAAAAGCATGAATTGGTGCAGTTACATAGCATCACATTAGGCATTCGATAGCAGAATCATTCCTAAAGATGATTGCATTCCAACTTCAGATGCTCACTTCCATTCAGCCTTTCATGTTGAGTACAACGGCCACTGCTCCAAGACTTGACAACAAGGTCATAGCAACACTGGAACAGCAGGGAGATGATACCACTGCTGTTCAGGAGTGAGATTAAAGAATAGTTCATGTAAATAAAGCAGCTGGGACATTTTTTTCTCGAGGATACCACACTAGAGGGATGCTGAGCCATCATAGTCCTGGAGCCTTCTGAACATGCTTGGGGTTTGTGTGTTACCAGACAGGCCCATTAGCTGCCAAGGAAGAAAAGGCTCAATCTCTCTGGAACTGCTACTTTTACACCAATTTGGGAGCAGTGGCAGAGAAACTCATTTATGCTAGTCCCCAGTGGCTCTGTGTCTGGTATAGATTGTTCAAATCTCTTGGTCCCACCAGAAAACCTATAAGCCTGATGCTAAGTCGTCTCCTGTGTGTCATTTTGGTTCATATCACTTTACGCAGCCTGTCATCCTTCCTTTTCTATCCTTAGAGGAACATATGAAAAGTTCTCCCTGAAGGACAAACACAATTCCTAAATATCCCAGCAACATCAAACACTTGCCGTGAAACCCTTTATTCTCTATCTGTACACCTCCTCTCCCACTAGAGCGAGAGGATGGGCAATAAAACATGCCTAGAATCCCAAAAGTTTCTACTTAAACCATAAAAAGAGAAAAACTTGGAGCAGAAATGATCCTCCTTTTCTCCTCCTCCAACTATAGTTCTCCCCTTCCATGCCTCCTAAAGACCTGACACTGACTGGGCACTTGCTTCTAACCAGGACAACCACCATTCATGGGATACGGCAATAGAAGTTCCACTCACCTTCCAGAAATGACACTTGAACTTTCCTCCAAATGCACATTTCCAGATGTGACTTGATTTGTGTGTAGGTTTTCCAGACAGAAATTGACTTAAACACAATGAAAATTTTAAAATAGCGCTAGAAGCAGATAACTAAGGACATTTTGGATGCTCTTAATAAGCTGGATCTGAGAGCTTTTAACAAAGTGGACCAAAGAGCCATATCCTTCACAATTTCATCCCAGGATTTAAAAAGCAAAAGAATGTTTTATCAAACCTTTTTTCTTATATGTATTAAAAGTTCAGACAAGTTTTGTACATGGGGTAAATATTATAAATGTGACTAATTTTTTTCAGAATTATATAGATTATACATAATATATTGTCAGATATCTGAATATTGGGAAAAAAATCAGACATATAAGTGCTTATTTAATGTTTCATTTATTTAATGAATTCATAAAACCAACACAAAACCAGGCTTTTAACTTCTTATTCTACATGTTTAATGTCCATCCTCCCAGTTTCAATTCTGTCTTCCCTGAGACAACAAAGCTTTTTAGGGTTTCACTTGTCATCATTTCAAGACTATACAGGCATTTGTTCCAAAGCTATTATTAAAATTGCTGAAGATGTCCTCTAACATCCTCTTGCAGATTCAAACAATCATTTCCCTTTCCGTAGACTCTTGTTCCTTATTTGGAAGCACTCAATAATAAACAAAGCAGGAAGAAGCAAACCAGGCTCCCTCTGAAATGGCTAAGCAATATTTAATCTGGTGGCAAAATAAATAAATAAATAAAATTAAGCTGGTGATGAGACATCACTTGCATACATACTCAGGAAGCAAAGATAGACCCTCTGCTCTGAGATCTTATAAGAAAGCATGGATTAATGTCTCTTTCTGGTAAAAGGAAGGGTTATCTCTACTTAGCAGGCAAGCACATAGTAGGGAGTTGCCGTTTGATGAGCTCCTTTTGTTGCACAGGAAGGCTGGATGTTTGGTGGTGACTGGGTACAGAGAGAGAACCTTCCAGACATTATATCAATGAGGACCAGAAGATTCTTCCTGCAGCCAGTATCTGCACCAGCGCCCTCTCCTCATCTCTCCCACTGGGTGTGGACTCCCTCACTCTCTTTGTCAGAGGGTCCCCTTGTTTCTTTTATGACATGCCTAGTTAAGTCCTCCTTTCTTTGCAGAGCCATTCCTGGGGATCACATAATAGTGAAGAACTAAAGAGAACTATCATTTCTTCTACCATAAACTACCAGGTCTGATTTTAAGTAACCAGAAGTTTCCAAACCTATTTAACATAAAAGATAACATACCTGTTTCTCAGAGTTGTTGTGTAGAATATAAACTAACATTGAACAATACTTGGATGAGATGCATGAGTACATGGGGTGTCTTGAGCACTTTCAAGGTTTTTGTGTATGTTTGAGAATTTCCGTATTAAAAGGTATTGTATTAAAAGGTAACTAGCACATAATAGAAAAGTCCTCATTCTCCTTACCTCCCACTCTTTGCATCCTCTTTCTTCCTCCTTAGAGCTTTCAGGGTATTCATCTTCATCCTTCAGTTAAGCATGTCTCAGGCCAGCAGTGTTTGAAGGATGGCTGAAAGCCCAGGACCCCGGCTTCCATTCTCAGCTGCTCCTTGGTGAGGCTCCCAAGGAAGACCCAACAAGATAAATGTTCCAGGCAGAAGAGTCCTATCAGGAGCTGAGGCTCTAAATCCAGAGCCCAATAGGTGTTTATGAGCAGAGTTCCAATACATGATTGAAAGGTGGATATCTTTCTCCCAGGTTAGAGGCAAAACTTGATCTTTCCCTTGGGTTCATGTCTTAATTTTACACTTGTAGATACTTCTTCAACTCTGGTAACAAAAGAAAATAAATTGAAGGGAGAGAAAAAAGAAGGAGGTAACTTTCCCCCATGACCTAAAACAGAATTAGTCTTAGCCACTCCCTCTGGGCTGCCACAGGAACGGCTCTTCTCCCCTACAAGGAAGGTGCCTTGCTCTTCTAGGGGCCAAGTTTTCAAGGAACAAAACAGAAAATGGGGTGTACAGGAGCACAAGGAGTAAAGGAGGGGAATCATGGGGGGAGATTTGAGTTCTTTGCCCACCTTTCTTTACTCTTTCTCTTTACTGTGACCCAGGAAATGTTTTTTTTTTTTTCCCCCCCTGGGAAAGTCAGAGCACATGGTAGGGAAGGAATCCTTGAATTCTTCCCAGAAGAAACTACTGAAGGTGAAGCCACTTGTTTTCTGTCAGAAGCCAGGGAGGGCCTTACAGGGTGAATGAGCGTGGTAGGGCATGTGGTGGTGTAATAAGGAGCAACTCCATTTTATGATATCTGACCACTAACTTCTTTTAAGCCTCATCCTCTTTCTTCCCCTTCTGCCCCGTATCTGGGAAAGCAGATGAGAAAACCAGGTGCTCCCACCTTTAGCACCAGTGCATGATTCAAACCATGTACAACCTTCAAACCATATGAGCCCCTTACCTCCCTATGGCCCCACCCTGTCAACACCCTAAAAATCCCAAGCCAGCCTACTTTTCCAGCTCTTCCAGCCATTTCCAGGCAGTTTGGAATGACTTTTCAGTTCCTCCAGAAAAACCTATGTGAGCAATAAACCTCTGTGTCTTCTCAGTGTGTAAGTGGACTATCATTTTCAACATCTGAACCAAATTTGGCCTGGGGAAGATCCATCTTCTTTCCCAAAAATGGCTTCCATAGGAATAAAAAGTGAGGAATAGACAATATTAGCATTAATGATTTCAGGGTAATGAGATTATGAATTTTATTTTTTTATCAGTTTAATACAGATATCAGAAAAAAATTCTGTAAAGATCTACATAGAAAATATTTTAGACATTCTCAGTTATTTAATTATATTCAACACTTGCTTTAGTATGAAAGGAACCTTGGACAACACATAAATAAAAGGGCACAGGTGTATTATAATAAAAATTTATTTAAAAAAATAGGTAGATAATAGTAGGTAATAGTCTGTCAACCCCTGATCTAATATTTATTTACTGAAAGTTTATTACCTTCATGATTAAGAAATATAAACATAGAAATTTTAAAAATTGAAAAGCATTTTAATCCTAATTAAGAGTTAGTGGCTGGCTCTTTTGAGCATGATAAAGGGAGACATCAGAGCTGTCCCTCTCTTGGCTTATTTGTATCAACAACGCATGACTTACTTGTAAAGGGAGAGTCTTAGAATCCTAGATTGTGCTTCTCCTCCACCATGAGATGGTGCTACTCTGGCCCTCTGATCCCGCCCAGATTCATACAGCTACAGCATCATAATTTATAATCTAGAATAAGAATGCACATCTTTAAACAAAAAATTTGATTTCAACCCTCTAGTAACCACAAAATAACTTTGAATACCTTGAAAAAAGCTTCTGATAAATTCAACACAGTATCCTAGAATGACAATGACTTGGTTTTCTTTTTCCTGGGTTTAAGCTTTCCTGACTAATTTCAGCAGACAGGGCTGGAACCTTTTAAAAGAGTAAAATGGGGCTAAGTTCCTTGCCCAGCCACTCTGGCCAATTCCCACCATGGTTCACAGTTCATGAGCAGAAAATGCCAACCAGCCTTCCAAAATGCTGCCTCAGCCCTGGCCACAGTCACAGGCTCCAACTGCCTCTTCTAAAGTGTGTTTCTCTAATCAGTAGGTAGGCTATGAAGGAAACACCAATGGTGGCAGAAATTGTCTTCCTACTGGGAGAACAGAGGTAGAGCAGGTGCTTGAATGTGGGAATGTCAGAGCTCAGAGTGAAGGCAATTATTCTCCCCCATGTAGCTCAGCAGGGAAGAAAAATTAGCAAGGAAAAGGCAGGCAGCTGCTCTTCCCTGGATGTCACAGGCAGCTGGATGAGAGGGCGCCACACACACCTGGGCACACACAGCTTGTGTTGGCTTCCTCAGGCCTTGTGACCAGTGCCCAGGGTTCTGAGATTCCTGATCCAGGAAGGAGCTGGACGGAGACATCATTGCTGAACTTTGTTTTGTTTTTTTTTTTTAATTTTTTATTGTTGGTTGTTCAAAACATTACATAGTTCTTGATATATCATATTTCACACTTTGATTCAAGTGGGTTATGAACTCCCATTTTTACCCCGTATACAGATTGCAGAATCACATCAGTTACACATCCATTGATTTACATATTGCCATACTAGTGTCTGTTGTGTTCTGCTGCCTTTCCTATCCTCTACTATCCCCTCTCCCCTCCCCTCCCCTCCCCTCTTCTCTCTCTGCCCCCTCTACTGACATTCATTTGTCCCCCTTGTATTATTTTTCCCTTTCCCCTCACTTCCTCTTGTATCTACTTTTGTATAACTCTGAGGGTCTCCTTCCATTTCCATGCAATTTCCCTTCTCTCTCCCTTTCCCTCCCACCTCTCATCCCTGTTTAATGTTAATCTTCTTCTCATGCTCTTCGTCCCTACTCTGTTCTTAGTTACTCTCCTTATATCAAAGAATTGCTGAACTTTGAACAGGAGCAGGAGGTAAAATAAGGAGGAGGGTAATCACATTTTTCAAAACCAAAATCAATGCAAAAGGAATAACAGAATATCATCTTCTTCTAAACACTCATCCACTCACCCTCAATATTTACCTAAATAAAGCAACAACAATAACAACAACAATAAAAATGGGAACTTATTCCACTTATGAAATAAGCCAAAAGATGAGGCCTCAAACCATGTATTTAGGGAAAATGGGAAGCATTTTAATAGGAAAACCTGCACCCAATTTTCTCTCAATGAGGGACAGGTTACCCAGGAGCATACACTGTCAACCCCAGCTGGACCCTGGTGATGAGGAAGATTCAGATTGTTTTTGGAGCTTTCCTGTGTGAGGACTCCTGGTCCTCTTCTGTCTTTGCACTATGAGCATGGCAAATGTTAAAAGATTCCCAGAGGCTTGAAAGGAGAGGCATTGTATTGGCCCAAAGGTAATGGGAATTTCTAATAGAGGCAACTGTCTTTCTGTGTGACTACGTAATTTTATGCTGGATTTAGTTCCCAGAGCTCTTTTGTTTCATAGTAAAACTGAGAAGTCCAATTGAGGCCTACAATGGTTTAGCTCCTACCTATGTGAGTGACTGCATTAATTCAGTGCTGTAACAAACATACTCTCCAAATCTATCCCCAAGTCTGAGCATGCATTTTTTTAAAATACACACAAAAGCCCAAGAAAGGCATTCCTGGCTGGCCAGTGAATTTTCTACACATGGTCATTCAAGGATCCAGGCTTCTTCTGCCTGGTACCTCCTGCCCCTTCCAGAGCTTCAGAAACCTCTCTAGCCATGAACATGAGAAACAGAGTAAAGAAAAGGCACATTTTCTTTGTATCCACTCACCCAGAAGGGACATGTGTCACTTCTGGTCATGTTTTATTCATGAAAATTACTTTTCTTACCACACCTAGATGCCAGGCAGCTGTGATATACAGTCCCTGACTTGGACCGCCACTATCAGCAACAAATAGACACCCTCAGGAGGGAGTACATTCATGGTCCTCAGGGGATTGACGCTTTTGGCCTCATTCCCTGTTCTGACCTTTGGGGAGGGAAGAGGAGCTATAGTATCAATTTTAACACCAAGGGCCTATGATTAAAATCAATTGTGAAACCTCAAAGAAACCCCTAAATGATGGAATGTGGAAAACTGAGTTGGTGAGCATATGGAGCATCCAGAAAAATCATGGATGAGTTGGTGAGCATATAGAGCATCCAGAAAGATCATGGAGGCTATTTCACCATGTGTCTCTTCCATTTGGCTCTTTCTAGAGGAATTTAGTTACAGTGAACTGGTAATAGCAGGTTGAACATTTCCCTGAGATCTTTGAACCATTCTAACCAATTATTGTACTTGAGGAGAGGGTTGTGGGAAATCTTCAACTTTACAATGCCTCAATCAGAAATATAAGTGACTGACGTGCGATTGGCATCTGAAGTGGTGGTAGTCTCAGTCTTGCTAAACTGAGTCCTTAACCTGTGGGGTTTGCCCCTAATTCCAGATGGTGTCAAAATTGAATTGAGGTATCCAGAAAGCTGAACAATAAGTTTGTGTGAAAAAACACACACAGAAGACAGAGAGCCCCCCACCCCCAGTTTCCTAATCCCATTGTCTCCCTATAGACTCTTTCAAAGCAATGGATCAGAGAAGTTTTCTATAATCCAACAACATTAGAAATACTCACAACTTAACTGAGTAAATCATCAGTGTAGAAAGAGGAAGGAACTTCACAAATCATCATACTCACAGCCCCCAGATCCATATCTTTGTAAGTCAACATACTACAGTAACTTGTCACTGATGATGGATAGAGGCAGTAAGCACATGCGGCAGAAGTCCATGTTTATTAGTGGAAAATAATTACCACTCTTTAAAAATCACATATATCCAAAAGTTCACTTCTGTGCTTTCTTTATGGGGAAAGGAAGAGTTTCTACTTCTACTCTGCGACCAATGGTGATCTTTGTTGTTCTGCTCCTAGCCACAATGGAATAAGAAGCAGCATAACTGAATGTGCAGAGTGTAGACTCTGAAGCCCATCAAATTATATTCAAAATCTCAGCTCACACACATGTGAATTTGCAGAAAGTACTTGTATTAGTCTTTAATTACTATAATGAAATACCTGATGCAGATAGCTTATAAAGCAAAAGGTGGTTTGACCTCCTAGTTTTGGAGGTTCGCGGGCCTGGTACCTGTATCAGCTCAGTTCTGATGAGGTCCCTCTTAGCTGTATCACATCTGGGTAGATGGCAATGGGAGGAGTGCATATGAGAGCAAGTGATCCTATTGCCATACAGGAAACGAGAGAGATGGATGGGGCCAGGCTCAAGGTTTTATAACAACTTGTGCAGCCAGAATTCTTTCCAGGAGACCAATATTCTTTTCTGAAGGCACCACTCTCAGAGTTCTAAGGGGACCAGTAGTCCCCACCTTTTAAAGTTTCTATCAGTTTCTAATACCACACCCTGGGTACCAAATCTCCAACAGATGAGCCCTTGGGAACATAAATAACATCTAAACCATAATAGCAGTTAACTCTCTGTGCCTCAAATTTTTACTTGTAAAATGCAGCTGATAACCTGCCTTATGGGATTGTTGTAAGGGTTAACAGTGTTGAAAATATAAAACACTCTGAACGGTGCCTGTCACATAATGAGAACTGCATAAACCTTTGCTACTTTGTAATGCACACTGTTTACCAGGTCTGGGATATCAACTAGTGGGAGATGAGCAGACAGTCATTAAATTCTTTCTTGGCTAGGCATGATTTTCAAAATCCATATTCTTGGTTAGGCTCATTTAGGTTTAGTTCTCTCCAGAGGGAGGGGAATAATAGGGAGTAGAAACTGTGCCACCAAGTTACCTCTACATCTGATAAGTGTCTGGTTTGCTCTACTCTTGATCCTTGGGTCCTATATAATTTATTGTTGAAGCCCAGGCTACATTTGAGAGAGTCTAATAGTGCTAAATGGAATGAAACACCCTGTCAACAGTGATAAACCAGGAATGCCCTAGACAAACCAGGACACACACTTATGATCACCCTAATGACTGCTGATTTAATGTTTAGCTATTCAGTTTGCTGTAGCCCCGAGGTAGTAATTATGACACTTAGTACAGCATTTTACAGTGCATCAGGATGTTGACTACCTTCGACATCCTTGTGAAATAGATTTTAGTCTTTTCCCCATTTTATAGATGAGGCAGTGAAGGTTTATTGATGTGTTAAAACTACACAAATAGTAAAGAACTGCTCTATTTCTATTCTACCATGTTATGGTTGTCCCTTGTTCCCAGAGACCAATTTCTGAACATCTTCAACAACTTGGAACAATCATTTGTCAGAACTGTTTTGACCACATGCTTTCAAGATTCCCATTGTTCATCTAATTCTTAACCAAGGGTAGATTCTGGTTTTGTGTACATGACAATGCATAAAACTAATTTTAAAAGTTATTGAAATTGAGGTGTAAGATATTTATCTTTTTTCCTGAGCCATAATGTAGGAAACTGGTTTGTGGAAAGGGAAGGTTTAAACTTACTTCTACCAATCATTACCTTTGAGATCTTGCTCAAGGCTCTGATGTTCATTACACCACAGTTTTCAGGACTGTGTGTGATCCTGAAATTGTGAATCTCTTTCATTATTAAAATGGGAAAAATAATACTATCGTGTTTGTAAGGACCAAATGACACACTTTAAGGAAAGAGTTTAGCAAATAGTTAAGTGCAATCGTTAAATAGCAGATAGTTAAATAGAAATGACGATTGTGATTTTTTTTCATTATTATCATGGAAGAATTATATTTGAGACAGATAAACAAAAAAAATAACCAGGAGCTCCTAAAAAGAAATAGCCTGTGCCTTCCTATTTAAAAATGTATCCTATGTTTGCACAAATATGCAAACATGCATACACAAGGATTTTTATCATGACACTATTTGTAAATGCAGAAAACAGAATGCCTTTGTCCTTGGCTGATTGACCATGGTGTCCCTCACACTAAATTAGATGGGTGGTCCACTTATTTGTGTCCATGTAAATACTGGAGGTCCAGGGATCAGAAGTCTGATGGAATCACCTCAATAGAGAGTTATAGTCCTGCCACACCCCAGATGTGAGCCAAAGGCAGAATTGAAACACTAGGAAAAAACCCATTAGAGTTTATAAAAAGGAGTTTCCTACCCTGCCAAAAATGTGCACTTCACTTCCAGTGTGTCTTCCTCCTAGACTTCTCTGTGATAAAAGTGGGAACACATTGCATGAAAGACTGCTAATGACCCAGACTTCTTAGCAATAAAGATTTTGGTTGCTCCACCAGCCAAGAAATACTTCCAACTAAGGTCTTGTAAAAGGTAAAACAATATGGAATGTGTAAAAGATGGAGGTAGTTATAAATACCAAGTATAAATATGTGAGAAGTCATGAAGATGAAAACTACAATAATTATAAACATTTCTTCCATATTTCAACCTAAATATATTTGAATATTGTTATGGTTTAGATATTAGGTGTCCCCAAAGAGCTCATGAGAGCTCAAGAATCAATGTAAAAGGGTTTAGAGATGAAATGATTGGTTATGACAGCCTTAACTTAATCAGTGTGTTAATCCTGATTAAGATTAATTGGATGGTAACTGTAGGCTGGAGGAGGTGGGTCACTGGATGGGTGCCTTTTGAGGGGTTATATTTTGTCCCTCATCTGCAGTCTCTCTCTTTCTCTGCTTCCTGGTGCCATGTCCACGGCTATTTTTCTCTGCCACACACTTGTGCTATGATGTTCTGCCTTACCTTGAGTCTCACAGAATGGAGCTGACAATCTATGGATTGAAACCTCTGAAAATGTGAATCCCCCAAATAAATGTTTCTTCCTTTAAAATTGTTCTTGTCAGTTCTTTTGGACACACCAGTGAAAAAGCTGACTAAAATAGAAATCAGTACCAAGAGTGGGGTTGTTGCTGTGACTAACCTGACCATGTGTTTCAGAAGCTTTTGGAGCTTTCTTGAATTTGCGGAAGTTTGGAAAGTCTAGCCATGCAAGCTGGAAGACCTTTAGAATGTTGTGAGTGGACCCTAAGAGGCAATTCTGGTAGAAGTTCAAAACACCAGAATGATGATAGGACTTCAGACAGTAAAGTCATGGCTTACAAGGTTTTGGAGCACAGGGACTCTCTTGGACTAGAGATCATCCATATTCTGTTCTGGCTAAGAAGTTGTCTGCATTTTGCCTGGGTCCTGAGACTGTGTGAGGCTCGATTCAAAGATGACGAACTTCTTAATCTGGTTGAAGAAATTTCCAGGCAGCATAGCATTCAATACCTTTGGTGGTGGCAATGGTATTGCTGGTGGCTGGTGGCCAATTTATTATGATAATTAAGAGCAGAAAACAGTGGAAAGATCTGAAAAACTTGCAGTTTGGCTTGAGAAAAGAGCCCCTATAAAACTGAGGCTAAGGAATATGTATGTGGTTGTTAAAGACAACAGGGCCACTAAACAAACCTTTGCCCAGAGGCAATAAGAAAGATGGCTTGAGGGCATCTCGGAAATTGGCAAGACCATACCCATCTCAGGTTCAAGGGTGTAGAAGTAAAAATTCATTTGATCAGAGATCAGTGGGGTACACTGCTGGAAAAGGGCAGCTCAGGAAGTTGTTCAACCATGCTCAGCCACACAGGTACTCAGAGGACGCTGCCATCCTGGGACAGTGAGCCAGGAGATCAACAGCAAAACTCACAGGCTGTCACAGACCCTCAAAGCCAACTTTGGAGCAAAGAAAGGCAGCTACTTAACTTTTGCTTCTCAAGTTTTACATAAATATGTCTTGTGATCAACCCTAATGCAGAATCATACAGGAAAGAGTTTTCTCAGAGCTCCAGTATAGCAAAGTTGAACACCAAACCACTTCAGTTCGTCCTGTTTCAAAGTGGCTTTTATGTGCCCTTATTTTCACTTTAGAGAACTTCCAAAATAAAAAAAAAAAAGACAAAAGTAAAATCTTGTTTCAGTCTCATCCAATCAAAACATGCTAACACTTTCCACATAAGAGTCATTTTACCATATTTTGCTGTGTTCTTTCTTCTTCTGAGTCACACTACCTTTTTGATAACATAATTTATATACTGAACTATAACTACTATCATCACATCTTATGCTAGAAAAATAGAAAGGAGAGAGACAGAATTGGTTAACATATTTGTTTTAGTCAGTTTTTTTTCACTGCTGTCACCAAAAGACCTGACAAGAATGATTCTAAAGGAGGGAGAGTTTTATTTGGGAGTTCACGTTTTCAGAGATCCCAGTCTGTATAGAGCAGGCTCCATTTCTCCTGTTCCCTCAAGGTGTTCTTCCATCATGCTTCCTGGGTCAAGTGTGAACGAAGGTGTCAACATGGGTTCTAGTCTGCCCTTGGTCTCTCTTACTTTGTGTTCAGTTTTCTTCTCCAACTGCGATCAAAACTGACCTATGATGGTTTTAGCGAAATACCAGGTTCTACAACCTTGCAGGAAATTCTTCACCACCTCTACAATCATGTAATGGCTGCTCTCTAATAATAATCCATTATTTTATACCATTTGCAGTGATTCTGGTCCTCTGCTCAAACTCATATACACTGTCAATTTGCTTTTTATGCAAAATGATGCTCTAGAATAATAGAAAGGAGAGAGACAGAATTGGTTAACATATTTGTTTTAGGTGATAACTTGATGGACACTCCAATTTTCACAATCTTTGGAGCTAGAAGAGCCTGGGACAATAACCAGTTGAACAGGCTTCAGATTTTGTTCCACTGTCATCCAGGTTCCTCTGAAACTCTTCTAGGCTCAAAAGTGGAGCTGTGGGTCTCACAAGTGAGTCACCTCTACTCTGTTCAACTCATGTTTGCTCATTTCATGTTGGGATTTTGTTGACCTTTCTTTCGTTATAAAAGAGGGACCTTATCTAACCCCCTTATTTCATAGATAAGGAATTTCAGGAACAGTCTCAAAGTCAACAACAAGATACTAAGATACTAAATGAGGTTTCAGGACTCCAGACTTCCATCTAAGATCTTAGTCCACTGATTTAAGAGGCAATTGTGCTGGAGATGCCAAGATCGCTCACAGTGTACCCCAAGGCCAGTGTGATGTAGGTAGATTAGCTCCATAGTTGACCCTGAAAGTGCTAAATCTAGGTGCTGCCAGTTTCTTCCCAGACTTTTAGGGGGCACTTAAAACCCTTGTTAGTTGTTTCAGGTTTCTATACTAGTACCTGAATGAAAAAGAAACAATCATTCAGAAGTTATTTATTTCCCTATTTAACTGAGGTAGTTTCTTTCTTTTTTTTTTTTTCCTTAACGAAGAGGCATCTTATTCCCTTTAAATCCACTTAGACAAAAACTAGATGTTATTGACAGAAGGGCTGTGATATGCATCTCAGGTTTTATATGGGGATTTTCATTTTGTCACATCCAGTTTAAGCCACCAGCCTAATTTAATTACAATTAATGAATCACCATTTACCCTGAGGCAAAACCAGGTTTTCTTGCTGAAGAGGTGTTCAGTGCATAGCATTCAAATTCATGACCTAGACCTCAAATTAACGGGCTGTCCATTAAGAATGGATGAGTGGCTTTGAAGACTGCATTTATCGGTTGTCGACAGTGGTCTCTTGCAGTCCCCAGTGGTCCCTATGGAAGAAACAATCAGAACTGGAAGATACTGCAAAGGGAATGTTAGGGCTACCCAAGGCCAAATGGGGTTTCATTAAAGAACAGCTTTGCCCTTGTGGGGGAGGATTCTATGAAGTGGCATTTAGTTTTGTCTGCCCTGGAGATGATACGAGGCTCTGTTTCAGCTGCAGCATTTTCTATACCCGGAAAAAAAAAAAATCAAACTGCTGAGAAATCAGATCCTTCCCACAGCAGGGAATACTTCCATCCTGCTTCCAACCCTGAGGGTCTTATTGTTGGGAAAAAGCTAAGGGAGAATAAGAGACAGAAATGCTTTGGGTGACAAGGTCACCTTTTATCATCAATGGACCCCTGGGAAACTGAACTTCTGGGCAAAAGGACTCACCTGACATTTAAGTCAAAATAAAAGGGTACATTCCCTACCCTCAATTCATTCAGTAAGGGATATATGGGTACCTACTATGCACCTAAAACTCAAGATATTTAGATAAAAATACCCAAAAGCCAAAAAGCGTAGGATTGTGTGCAAACACTAGGGCTATAGACCTCTTGGCCTGGGATAGGAAGAAGATTCATCTTACAGAGTTTACCAGGATCGATTATTCATCTGGTCTAGTTGGCTGACTTGATGGCCCTTCCTTCCTCCCACTGCTCCATTGGTCACAGAGGGCACTATTCCTGACAGAAAAGGAAAAGGTTTTTTCTTTGGGAGACTCATTGGATCTGTGCTGCTCTGCCAATGATGCAGGGCTCAGATCCCTGAGGTAGGCTCGCTGGGCACACCGGGGAGCGTTTCAGGAGGTGCACGTTTGGTCCTGAAAGAGGAGAAAGGCTCAAGTCAGGTAAGCATTCCTGGTATACTGACTTCAGAATATACACCAACTGCTTCAGCTGAGCCCATGGATAAGTAGGACACTGCTCCTCCGCTGGGGCAGGTAGAATCCTGCGGGAAGTGAGCAGGAATAATTGCTGGGAGAGTCTCCCATTTGCAGTGTTCCTGGAGGGTGGGGGTGGCTGTGGTTGGGGAATGAAGTGTTGTTCTCTCACAGTCAGTCCTCAGCTTGGCTGCCATGTTTTGCCTTTCATTTCTCTGCACTCCCCACAGATGTGAGCCCTCATAGGTTTACATTGGCCTTTGCCAGACTTCCCCAAATCTCATCACTCCTGGATCCCAGGCCCATCCCCATTTCTCACAAGAAGCTTGAAGTCAGATTGTGACAGCCCCTTTCAACAACTTCCTCTGCCACTTTCCCTCTGCCATGATTTGAACAACTTCTCTCTTCAGGTTTCCAAATCCCCCTGTTGCCTGACTTTCAAGTTCTTTTCACTAATTCAATCTGGAATATGGAGATAGAAAGGTGGGAACAATGAGCTTTATAGCACAGGGGAAATGCACTAATTCTGATAAATTAAATACCTCCACACGTGGATCCACCTAACCCCTGAAGCCTCTGAAAGCATCTCTGACCAAAACCTCTCTTCTCTCTTTCTAAAAATCCCATAGTACCTTGTGAGACATCTAATGCTATCTTTGATATTTGATGCATTCACTTAATAGGACAGAAGTGGGGCTATGGATCCATGTGGAAGCAAATCACCTAGTTGTGTTACCGCTGTTTACCAGTGACGAGTCCTTGCTTCCCCGAATGCTGAAGTATAACACCAAAGAAACACACGGAGGCAAGTGAAGAGTGGAAAGTAGAAGTTTTATTAAAGGACAGCAGAAAAGACTTCTCCCCGGAGGAAGAAGGGGACCCGAAAGGTGGAATCCGTGGAAGGGTGAGGTCTTCCCTTTTTTATAGCTAAGGTCTTCTTTTAGTCCTCCCACATTCCTGTCCTTTGTTTCCCTTTATCTTGCAGTGATTGAAAGCAGGTGGGAAGGCCAAAAGGTGGGAGACAGGTGGACTGGAGGAGTAATCTGGGCAGGAAGGGCCTTGGGTGATTAGCATCTCCCTGTTTGCAGGGAGCTGTTTTATTAACAGTTCCATAGGATGGGTTCCTGGCCTTGGGGACATAAACATTTCAATTTCCCCAAGTGCTGCTCTGGTTTTCTGGACTCCATTCTCTATAATGGCCTCCATTTTCTTTATCTTACTTGATATTAGATCTGATTTACCTAACTACACTAACTACCTATCCTCAAATTTGGCTTCAGTTGTACCCTCAAGAGCTTATGATCCTGTTGAAGAAACATTACCATCATTATCCTCACCATCATTGCTATTGCCACATACATTTAAATAGTATGACAATAATGCAAGAGTTGTTACAGAACAAAATGAAACAAGTGCCAAATGAGCACCCCCTGGCCCTAAATATGATAGAAATGGGTGGAATCAGTCAGGACTAATGGTCAGAATACCCTTTATAAGAGGGTTTTAAGCTTGTCCTAAAAGGAGAATGAGAGTTCGATAAGCAAGATCCAAGTTTTCCATGACACTACAGTACCATATCCTCTACTTTCTGAATGTGTGTCAGGGCTGTCTTCTTAGCTAGACTAGGAGTGTTTGAATGCAGACAAATGTCCCATCTTCCTTTTGGAGCCCGCCCCCCCTACATCAGCTTCACAGTGAACACAATATCTCCTTGGGGTATATACCAGAGACATGCACTGAAATGAATCAAATTGAACTGAATGCCCCGAGGCATTTATGCTGGGCTCATCCAAACAAGAGAGTATTCTGAGTCTGAAGTCAGCTGGAATATAATGGGATCTTTGGGCAGCAAAATCACCTCACCTCTCCTGGGAAACTTGCCTTTCCCAGAGTAGCTGTAGTGTGGTCAGAAATGTTCTCTTCTAGTAAACCAGAAGGGTTTGTACTAATAATTTTTACAATAATTATTGTCTGATGATCCTTTTCCACAAAGTAAAACCATGAAAAACTTAACATTCATGTCCTACTAAAGGCATGCATATACATCAAAAGCCCAAGAAACAACGTTCATGGACTCTCACTTGCCCAGATACTTTGTAAGACCGTGTACCTAATAATTTAAAATTCCTTTTGGAAAGAGGACCCTCCAATTTGTACTGACTTTAGTTCCAAGAATATTCAGATCTTCTTTTGCAATTTATCCTCAATTTACTAAATACTTTTCTTGTGGCATCTTCACAATAGGATCATGATATAAATTTTATATAATTTGGAGTTTATCTAGAGTTCCAGAGACTCCAGCTGACTTGTTCAAGGTCGCATAGCATGTTAATAAAAATGGAACTTCTGTAAATGAGTTTCACAACAGAGATGGGATATTCCTATAAATTAATCAAGATTGAACACTGGAGGCTTTTCATTTCCTCTCCCAGACAGTGAAAATGAGAACACAGCTCTGGATAACACCATGTCCTTTCAAAGTCACCCTCAGCCTACAAGGTGAGAAGCCTGGGACTCTGTGCCTAAGCTAGCAAGACTCAAGGGAGCAGACACCAACTTGGAATGATGTGGTTATTTCATTGGTTCTTAAGGTCTACCACCTTCTTCACTTCAAACTGCAGCAGTGAAGGGGTAGAACAGTGCTAGAAAACTGATTGAACCCAAAGACATACGTGGGCCATTTAAACTTATTGTTTCTGAATTTCATTTTGTTTTATTTTTTGTTTTGCAGGGAAGTCAATCATGGATGGTGCTTTTGAACAGGAAGGAAGTGTGCTAATGTGCAGTCACTGATGAAGTTACTCATCAAACTCGTTGTTAGTCAGCATTCACTGTGAGATGCATACCAGGTGAGGGACTGGCCACAGCCTACTCATGGGCACTGAAGAATCTTGAGCTATTTAAACAACTGCAAGCTCTTAAGCCTTAGATCCTTTAAACTGAGGGCCAGGATGGAGGGAGTGCATGAGAGGGCCACATGGCCAAGGCCTTCAGATATAGATTTATGCCCTTATCTTAAAATAAGGTTTTAGAGATAGCATCATAATAAGGTTGAGCAAAACCATTCATAATATATCTTGAAATATGTGTCTCACTGCCAAACCTTGCAACCTGTAGTGCACCGTGAATCAATCAATTTTAAAAACAAATCTTCCCAGTATCATATATATATATATATATATATATATATATATATATGGACAAGTAGATTTTATATAACATTGTATTTTTTGGTAACAGTGTTAATTTGTTAAGTGCAAATATTTGCAGTTTACCACATGTCTGATAACCCTTTTTTGACATTTTTATCATTGATGAAGATCCTAGAAGCCCAGGCCTCTATAAGTAGTAAAGAAGTCCTTCCCTTAATAAGACATTTTTCAGAAAACTCTGCCCATCTCTCCAGGCTTCTTCCATATAATGTTCCCTTGTGCTCACTCTTGCCTGCATCCATATTTGTGTGATTCTCTAACACAGAATATTCCCATTAGTCCCTGCACCTTAGCCATCATGCTAGTCTGGCTGCTCTGTGGTCTTCTTTGGGGCTGGCTCTGTTTCATCCTTCACAGTATGACTCAAGTGTCACCTCCTCCAGGACTGGTCCTTGATTCCTAGCCATATTAGGTGCTTCATGTTAGGTCCTTGATTCCTAGCCATGTTAGGTCCTGGCAGCTCTCTGTTCTCCTCTTTGGTAGCTCTGATTATCATTATATTTTGTTACTTGCGTAAGTCCATTTTTGTGGTTGAGATCCAACTAACCTCCAGTCCCTGCACTGAGGTATACAGTCAAGATTCCATGTCCCATTCCCCAGCATCTTGGAATCTAGATGTAAGGTGTAAACCTCCTCTTTGCTGGTTTCCACAAAAGGAAAATCTACTGTCCTCAAATAGTTCCTATGCTTAGAATCTGATTCTGAGTGCTACCCTTTTATCTCTCTTTCTCCTTCCCTGCCACTAATGTTTAGAGTTAATGTCTTCCCCTTTGAGGGGAGAAGAGAACATAAATGTTCCAACATTCTACTTTATTTAGTTTACACACCTTACCTCCAAGTATTTCAAAGAATTGCTTAAAAAAAAAATGCAGCACTGTTCCTGATAGATTTCTGATGAACCATCTCTGCCTATTTCTTGGTTAGCTCACCTCTCTCTCTCGGACTTACAGGTAAGCTCCAAGAGCACAGGCACCGTGACTGTCTTGTTCACTGCTAAACTCCTACAGCTTGCCTGACACAAACCTGAGTACTCATGAAAGTACTTGTTGAATGAATGAAGTTGAATCCAAAACAAATGACAGCATGTATCAGGTACTATGTTAAATGCTTTACATCTATCATTTTATTTCTTTAATGACAGTATAATTAGGATGGATGACAGTTGTTATCTCCCTTTTACAGATGAGGGTATTGAGATCCAGTGATTGTTTTCAATATCACATTGTTGGCCTGTAATGAAGTCAACATTCAAGTCCATGACTATCTGATTCTATAAAGTAAACCTTAGTTCACTTTTTGCTTTTTCCTCATTATCTTCTGATACAAGTATCAATATTAACAACAGTAATAATAATAATACCTATTTTTATTGAATACTATGTTCTCGTTGCTAGGACCATCTACTTATAAAAATTATCTTTTCCCCCAAAAGCCTATGAAATAGGTGCTATTGCTTTCTCCATTTCACACATGGGGGTATCTAAGACATAGAAAGAATCAATTAGCCACTCATGAGCTGTACACATAATTTAAATTTGAACCAAAAAACAGAAAAAAGAATCATGTGATATAATTTTTCTTTGCTGGATTTAAATTATAAAGAAACAGGTCTTTCTAGTAACACACAGAGACACAGTTTCACACACACCAGAGTCTCTCTCAGAGTCGGGGATGCACAAGTGAAAAGCCCCCTCTCTCTCAGAGTCGGGGATGCACAAATGAAAGCCCCCTCTGTTTCTGGAGGCCTTTGTGCTATTTCCAACAATTATTTTTCATTTCCCTCTGCTAAACAAGCCCATAATTGGTGACTTCTCATCTGGTCACTTCCCTGAATGACAAATTACATTACTTTGAATTCCCCAGAGCTTTCTAACTCTCTCCAAGGCCAGTGGTCAAAAGCAACAAATGAAACTTGGAGTGCCCGTGTTTATGACAGGGAAACTGAGTTTCCTAGTCCCTGATTGTCTGATGACAAGGCTCTAGGGCCCTGGAGGCCTCTCAGCTCCCTGGAGCTGCTGTTGGATCTCAGATCAGGCAGGGAGAAGCCCTGAAGGATTGGGATTGGATTAGTTGCCTTATGGCTGCTGTAACAAAGGACTATACATTTAGTAACTTTAAACAATAGAAATTTATTCTCTCATGGTTCTGGAAGCCAAAGGACCAAAATCAAGGTCACAAGGCTGTACTCCTTTTGGAAGCTCAGGGGAGAACCTTCTTTACTTCTTCCCACTTCTGGCAGTTGGGTGTGTTCCTTGGTTTGTGATGGCACGCTTCCAGTCTCTGCCTCTGTCTTCACATGGCCTTTTCCTCTTCTGTCTTTCATAAATACACTGGACCTTGGAGTTGAGCCCACCTGATTAATCCAGGATCATCTCCTCTTGATAGTCTTAATTACTGTACATCCACCAAGACTCTTTTTTCCCCCCAAATAAGATTGCATTCACATGTAGTAAGTTGAAGACTTTGAGAAACCACCATTCAGTCCTCCACAGGATTCATGTGAAGTTCTCTCTGTTAACTGGAAGTTTTAGCACAAGGATGGCAAGAAGCTGCATAGATGTCCTGGTCTAAATGTGTTCACTCAAAATCCATCTAACCCTCAGGGTGGGAGTATTAGGAGGTGGAGCATTTGGAGTGATTATGTGATGAAGCCAGAGCTCTCTTGATTGGAGGGGGAGGGGGGGGTGGATTGGTACCTTTATGAAGAAGATCCCAGAAAGCCAAACCTCCCTTTCTCCAACTGAGTACCCAGGAAGAGGACACTCAGCAAGCACTGAATATTCTCTCCATTCTCAAAATCTATAAGACAGACTGACAAGGGCACAGATATTTACAATCCAATATGACATGTTCTCTAAAAGAGGTCTGCACACAGAGTTGGTATAATGCATATAGGGAATGTGTGGAGAAGATGGGCAGGAAGTCTAGATTCCCTTTGATCATAGCAGAACCTGAGGGCCAATGAGCCTGAGTGGTTCTAAGATTCCACAGCTCAGACTTGACAGAACTAAGGCTTGAGCCCAGAGCTTCTAACAGTTATGTAGAGGCTATATGCTGAAAACCAAAAGTTTGTCCTGTTAGAAGGCAGATCCTCATGTTCTTGGTGATTTTTCTTTGTATTCTAATAACTTGTATTATCCTTGTAGAGCAATTGGGGAAGGTTATATATACTGCTGGTTACCTGACATTCTTGCTGAGTATCTCACAGATCTTTTTCTTTTTAGTCTCTTCTTTTTCATTCTGAGTCAGTAAGTGCTGAATATGAAATTCCAGACTATTTTTCCCGCACATTTTTTTATTGGTGCATTATAGTTGTACATATTGATGGGATTTATTGGTACATATCAGTACATAAATACAATATCACGATATGATTTGGACAATATCTTTCCTCAGCACTTCCACTGTTTTTTTTGATAACATACTTTTAAACAACAATGAAACAGGAGAGCAAGGTCCTAGGTCAAGAAACACTGTAAATTGTAAATTTACTGTAAACATGCAGCAAATTGAATTCTTCCTCAGCCTTTCCCCTAGGAGAACCTCTGTGAAGCCTGTAAGGAAAGCCTCACTTCTGTCTTCACCCCTTGCTCACCATCTCCCAGTTTTTCTTTTCCTTACTCAAAGCCTCCATCTAGGAAGAGAAGGGTAGGACAGATGCACAAAATTTGCTGTGGGCACCTAGGGGTCTCAGGATTGGGTCCACTCAAGATAGTTCCATTCAGTTCAACTGACAGTTATTGAATATCTTCCAAGAGTCAGTAATTGTGCTTATCACTAGGATTCAATAACTACTAAGATACAGCCTCTGCCTTCAAGGAACTTATTGTCTGATAGATTTTCAGGAATGGAGATATGTGTCACTGCAAAGAAGGAGCATGTACACTAAAGAAAAATTCATTGTCAAGGTTACTACCAATAGGCTCAAATATATGGATGAATAAGCAATGACTGATAGATAGATGGTGGACATAGGTCACACTTGCAGTGAGATATGGAGACTGAGGAAGAGCACATTTTTATATTGTAGATAGAATAAGGGGTTAGACTGAACCTGCAGGCAGCCAATGTTAGGGATGAACAGAGGGTGGCAAAACGAGCCTGGGGTAATGAATTCTTTACCAATCCAAAAAGATTGGGTCAATCTTTCTCCCTCAAAGAATTTTGACATTGAAAATAACCATGTATACCTCCTTTTATGGAAAGCTATAAGACTAAAAGAGGATAATAAATTATTTTCCACAACTATCATGCTACCAATTAAGCTGGTGTATGCTCTAGTCCAGGTCCTTTCACTAGGCTCTTTCAGCCCTGTGACAAATGCCAAAGCAATCCTGCAGTATAGTTTGTCTGGGTCCCAGTTGCCTCTTTGCAAGAGCCAAATCTGGATGTTGGGAAACTCTGCTTTAAAAAATGCATTTTTTTTTCTTTAGGAATTCCCAAGGAGCTATTGCTAAGATTAGTTTGTGTAAGTTCTAAGTTGTAGCTACTTCTTTGTCAAAAGCTAGTGTAGTATTTTTTGGATCCGCTAGAGAATGTCATAAGTAGAAAATCATTTACTGATTGTTGTTTCAATACCGAAGAAAGTACTTAAAATAGAAGAAGATATTAAAGAAGGGAGAAAGGCTAGTGTAATGTGGAAGGTGTTCCTGTTATATAGGAATTGTCAGAAGTCCCCGTATAAGTTCAGGATAGTATAAACGCTTTTAGAGTTATAGGGTCCTGAGATAAATGACTTCTTCCTTAGATCCTAGACTTCAAAATGGTTTCTGAAAAACAGTGCCTTTCTACTCGGTGAGAAGAGTCAACAGTTGGCATTTCCACAGGCAATTCAGGAAGAGACAGTATGCTGATATTGGAAAAGTAATTGTTCTATAGCCTCACCTGCCTTTTGACAGCCACTACTACAGTGATAGGAGGCTCCCTCCAGCTTTGCAAGCTACAACTTGGGAGCCTCATGCCTAAGTCTTCCGATGTGCATCTTGCTTCCTGTCGTGAATCTGCTACCTCATGGGTCACCACAGGAACATATTAATTTAACCTCCTTTGTGCAAGGCAGAAGTGAGGGGGATTTAACATACCATGAGTGAAACTTTGGACAATGGGAAATAGTTGCTGATGAATAACCATCTTCTCCTTTATTCGCTAATGAGGCACTTCTATGATGTGTTTCTCACAATTTCTGAGAGGGTCCTCTGGGATAGAGCAGCCTATGGAGGCTGGTCATGTGATCATACAATATTGCACTGCAACCCCTCCCTCCCAGATTCTCCCTCCATCTTTCCCTTCTACTCCCTGGAGTCATATGCCCAATAATAAACTTGTGCATAAACATTTCCAGGGAATACAAGGTTAGATAGTTGCCAGTGTTTCTCAAAACAAATCACTTAAGTTGACTTTAACAGAATCACTTTAATAGAACTTTAATAGAACACTTTAAAATATATATGTTCATTAAGATCAATATCAGAAAAATGTAACTAGTATAACAAACCCATGATAAAATGGATTTTTTTAGTTATCGGCGGACACAACATCTTTGTTTTGTATGTGGTGCTGAGGATCGAACCCGGGCCGCAAAAATGGATTTTTTTTTAAATAAATTTGCTTTAGTAACAAAAATGTGTTGAATTAAAGACAAATGATATTAACAGTAACAATAATAATGTGTTCATACAAAGAAACTATTAAGGCAATGTACAGATAGAAGTTTGAGTAGCACTGAACGAAATCTAACTTCTTCCTATTGTTCTTATTATTCCTGACAAATGTCTAAGAGTCTACAGAGCTAATCTTGCTGCTGACTTTACTTAGGAGTAGAGATCCTTGAACTGGAGGAAAAGCAACCTTGTTGTGCATGGACATGGTCCAGTTCACACTATGGTAAGGTCCCTCAGGAGTCCATGAATAAGGTTCCCCAGGGTTCTCCTCATACTATGGGGTAAAGTTGCTTGGGAATCATGGATATAACCCCATGGTTCCATAAAATTTTCTTAATTCTGTATATTAGTTTTCATATAATATTTTAAAGTATTTTGTCTATTATAAATGAAAATGTCACTTTTTCAGTGATGAGAAAATTTCACTTTTGCAGTGATGATTAGCATTTGAAAGACATTTTTAAAAAATGAGTTTATTTCTTAGACTAAAGGTTTCTGTTTGCATGGACTTTTCCTTTATTAAAATTTTAAAAATGGAGAAAATGTATAATGTATTATGCAAACATGTTGCTATGAATTATTATTCACTAAATTATAAAGATATTAAGATACCCATTTTTTTCTCCAAGAATAACAATACATGAAAGAATATAATGTATGTGGGAATGTAAAGAGGTGCAAAATGGTATGTAAATGTAGGAGAAAGAGAAAGAACTCAAATAAGAGCCATTTGAGAAAGATCCATTGAGTAGACATTTTCCCCTTCTGTTTCTTTTCTAAGTTGCAGTATGAGAGAATTCCCTTGTGTGACAAATTCCAGTGGAGAATTAAAGGGAGCTCTGAAAAGAGAGTAAATCTAGGTCCCCAAAAGTTAAAATAGTCCACTCAAATGAAGGGAGCTCACAGTAGCTCATTGAGATGGCACAATCTGAGGCTTCTGTCATATAGAGACCACAGGGAAAGTTAAGGTGGTATTGAGGTTTTTGCCCCCTCCCACTTTTATTGGTTATTTTCAGTTATATGTAACATTAGGATTTATTCTGACATAATTGTAAAAGCATAGAATATAATTTGCTCTAATTCAGTCCCCAGTATTTCCCCTTTTCCTCTCCTCCTCCCTCCCTTGTTCCCTTCCCTCTACTGATCTTTTATTTTGTTTATTTTTTTAATAATTAGTGTTTTGAGTATATACAAGGTTATGAGATTCACTGTGGTAGGTTCATATATGGACATAGAAAAGCCAGGTCAGATTCATTCTGCTGTTCTTCCCTTATTCAGTCCCTTCTCCCTCTCCTACAGTCCCCTTCATCTAGTCTACCAATCTTTCTTCTATTTTGATGGAATACCCTCCTTCTCTCTCCCCAACCCCCTTACTTTGGACTTGATTCCTCATGTCAGAGCAAACCTTCAGCCTTTCACTTTCTGAATCTGGCTTATTTCACTTTGTATGAGAGTCTCCAGTTCTATCCATTTAGTTGGTGAGGTTTTGAGCAGAAGCACACCTAGAAATGAAGAGAAAACCAATAACTGAGTTGCAGATTTGATTCTCTAATTGTCAGATTGACTCCTGTATTTGAATATTTATTAGGTGCCTTCATAGGAATGGCAGAAAAATGGCAGGAACTACCCACACAGGTAAAGCACAGTGACCTAATTGGTATGATTCTAGCCACAATAAAGGAAGAAAGAGTTGATCATTTTTGTGGCAAGGTGCAGAGGAAGCCAAAAGAAAACTCAGAAGAAATGAGAGCCAGAGCCCAAATTTATAGGCCTCTTGCCTAAGTTCATAGCGGAGAGGAACCCTGAAGTCCAGGGTGGGCAGGGAAGAAATTTAAAGTACCCAAATGTCATCACCTCTTCTTTATTAGCACTCCCATTATTCTTGCCCTTTCCTTCCTGGTCAAGGGGCTGTGAGGACCACTTCACTCTCTTTGCCTGCAAGAGGAACAACAGGGAGAGATGCACAGCCAGGGCTGGCCCCTTTTTACATCACTCAGTAGCTCAACAGCAGAGCAATCATTTAATAAAAAGACACCAGACTCTAGTTCGAACTTTGACACAATTGCCTGTGGAGAATCAGATACAAGTGTATCTGTGAACCTCTGATACCTTCCCAAAGGTCAAATAATACTATTAAAAATATTCTATTGGAACTGAAGCATGGGTAACAGAACTATATTTACAAGATAAAACAAGGTTACAAATAGTTGCTTTTCTTTTTTATTGGTTCTTTTTTATATAGTAGAATTCATTTTTATATAATTGTACAAGGTATATTTATACAAGTACATAGGAAAATCATTTTGGATTAATTTCACTGTCTTTTCTATTCTTTATTAAATGCTACCTCCTAAAATCATTTATAGCAGCTCCTATAAAACTTGGCCCTCATTTCCTTTCTTTTCTACAACTACACTTTTCTCCAGAGATGGCTGCCATCACCCCATTGATCTAATGCCATCTACATGCTAATGATCCCCACATTTATCTCTCTAGCCCAGGTATTTCCACTGAGCTCTAGACTTGGACATCTGATAACCTAGTTGATTTCTCCACTTGGATATCCAACAAACATTCCAAATTTTAAAATGGCCAAATGGAATTCCTAATTTCCCCTCCAAAACCTGTTCTGCTGTTCTGCTTTAAATCTGCCTCCAAAAATGACACTAGCATATACCCATATCCTCAGGTTAAAAACCTTCATACATCCTCTCTCTCCTCTCTTACTACATCTAATTTATCACCAGATTCAAGCCACTTGCAAAATATATCTCAATTTTTCCCAATTTTTTACATTCATTGCCATAATCCTTGTCCAAGACTTGGCCTGTCTCATTTGCATGACAGCAGTGGTCTCTGAATACTGCCCCCCCTGGTTCTCACTTTTGTTTTCCTACAGCACTCTCTCCATACAACAGCCAAATCAAATCAAATCCTGCAATACTTAAAGTCTTCCAGTGGTTCCCTATCTCATTTAAAATAGTTTAAAAAGGTTACACAATGTATGATCCCCACTACATGACATTCTGGAAATAGCAAAACTACAGAAATAATAAAAAGATAGTTTGAAACCTATCAATAGTCCTAATACGTGCTTCTAATATAGGACAAGATTCAGGCCTGGGCATTTAGTAAAATTTCTTCCATGAATTTTCATTGATAATTGCTTCTTGTGAGAATCTTCCTTCTTATTCCCATGAGACAATGCAGACTATTCTGTCTTTTGACTACCATGAAACCAGTGCCCATAGATTTAATTAGTTCAGCCCTAATAAGTCAATCACTGAATACTTTCAAGGGTGTACTTACAAAAACTAAGGCTCTCATTGACTTGAATCTCTGTTCTTGGGCCTCTTGTTGTGGTTCTAATACCTCTAGGCTTATGCCACTTGAAAAGGCTAGTCATCTTGGATGGTTCCTCAGTAAAGACTTAAAGTTTGTCTACAAGGCCAGGCTCAAAGAGCTCTTTTCCAGTTGAGTTGGTTTTATCAGCCACAATAACAGCCAATCAATGAGCTATCTATGGACACATGCATGGTTGATCCAATTCAGTTGTTAAGGTGTCTGAAATAACATCAATCTCATTGATTGCTTTGCCATTTATGGCAATCAGCCCTTATGATGACTAAAAAAAAAACAACTATTTGATTAGGAAATTATCAATAGAGTCATAATTGTGCCTTGTATATATGGTCTGAGTATATCTCGGGGGACCTTTCCATTTCTTAATTCCAAAAAAATGCTTCTTCCTGATTGGAATTATAATCAGGAAATGGAATATGTATGTGATGGGAAAGGGAAAGGGAGTCCTTTTCTTATAGAGCATAGAAGAGGTTCTTTTGAGCATAACCAAATGGACTCTTCATTTAATTGGTATGGCATTACTAAAAGTCACCTCATTCCTCACAGTAACCTACTTGTTTTCCCAAATGCAGATAAAATGGCAATGACATCTGGGCTACTCCATAATTCTAACAACCACATTGAACTGGCCTTCCATGTGCTATGTGAATGCAGTGATTTCTCACACTTTGCCTTTTCCCATTTTATATTTTGTTCCAAGTGGAAATGTTTTTTTTTGTTTGTTTGTTTTTTTTAATACCAGGGACTGAACCCAGGGTCTTAAAGGGGCTAAGCAAGCACCTCATCACCAAGTCCTTTTTCATTTTATTTTATTTTGAGATATAGTCTAATTTACCCAGGCTTGCCTTGAACTCATGATTCTCCTGCTTCAGCCTCCCAAGTAACTCAAATGACAATTTTGAACCTATCTGCCATCCATCCATCCATCCATCCACACAGACATATTTACACACACACACACCACACACAGAGAAAGAGAGAGAGACCTACATGTACTCAAAACCCATGTGTTTTATTTGTTTTTTGTATTTATCTAGTTGTATCTTGTTTAAACAGATATGAGTCATTCTGGTCCACTACCTATTCAGAAGGGAAGAAAGTGTTTTACATTACAAGTTCCAAAATAAACTTCATATTGGTTTTGGAAGTAGGTAGAAGCTGACTTATACATTTTTCAGAATAAAAAACTTTCAAGATCAGAAAATATATCGAACCATTAAATTTATAGAAAACAATAGGAGAAATTATCCAAAAAGCCATTTAATATGAAAAATAAGATTTTACAGAATAAAATATACGTACAGAAAGCATAAAATGCAAATATATAAAGTAAAAACATTTAATGGTGTTGAAGTACAAATTCATAAACCATTTCTCCACTTGGAAAATATAAACTTACTTATTACATCAGTAATATGCCTAACTTCAGGTGAAAATATACTTTTTGAATTTAGGCTTTTGAGTTAAATAGAAGTTTAATCAGGTTATACAGAATAGAGAAACAGAAGCAGAGAAACCAAAGTAATTTGTCGTTAGTTTTTCTTGTTAGAGGACATGTCAACAATAAAACAGCTTTCTCCATCTGCTTTTGCTCCTACTTCAACCAAGATCCCAATTCTTTTACTTTTAATTTTTTTCCTGTTCATTCCTAACTTTCTTATCACCACTCCAATCCTGGGGGATTATTTCTCTGAAATCAGTTTTCCCATCTTGAAGTCTCACTCAGTGGTTCACACCATTCGCTCTGATGGCATACCCTTGGTAGAGGCCATTCATACCAGCCCTTCCTATATGTGCCCAGATCTAACAAAACCCAGAGGACAATGACAGTTTATCACTTGCTCTGGCATGAGGATCAATCACAGCCATGCTTTGTTGGCTGTGGATAAGGTAAGGTACCAGATAGAAAGCCTCCTTTTCTCCCCTTTAATAAACATGTCACTGTACAAATGACAAAGAATAAGGTTTTTTGTTTTTTTTTTT
>NW_026000229.1:26534403-26582349 GCF_001458135.2 Marmota marmota marmota | reverse complement strand
AAGCTTTGAATAATCTCTATTCAAATAACTTTTGAAAGTAACTAATACTCAGCTTTGGTACTCTATTTTAACTGAAGCAAAAATTTCCATATTCCTCATAACTGTTTAGAAGACACAAAAATTTCCTGAGTCTATAGCAAGGAAATGCAGAGTTTCTAAAGTGGAAATTAACAAATTGCTGTCACAAGTAATGGATTTCACAAACAGGGTTGCAAAAAGGAAGCCATACACAAAAGAACAAACCTGGCATGATTCCACTTATATAAAGTCAATTAGCAGGATAGATGAACACAGAGAAAGAAATATGACATATAGATACATTTGTCTTGAGTAACTTACAGCTGGGAGGGGTTCCAGAAAGGTTTCTAGGGTTTTGGTGAAGTTCTTTTTCTTGTCTGGGAGGAGACTGTGTGGTTATGTTCACTTTGTGAAAACTTATCACATTGTACTCTTACAATTTGAACAGTTTCCTGTATAAATGGAAACCGTATTGTGTTTGCTTAAAATGATTACATAAGTAAAAGATATGGAGAGCCAAATGTGCCCATCAGGAGCAAGGACTACTATAATCCATTGAGTGTTCAATAGTGCCTAGCTCTGTTAAAGGTCCTGGGGTTACACTATCTAATTTAATGCTTGCAACACTGATAGAATACAATTGTAATCCACACTTTACTGAACAAGAAACCACAGTACAGAGAGAGATAAATTAACTCGTCCAAGGTCCTTGCAGGTAGTGAGCAACAGAAACAAGTCACAAAATACAGATTTTTGAATAAGAGCACAAGCATCTGAACTGCAAGAAGCTTGGCTAGTGTGCCTGGGGATGAGCACTGTCACTGTCCTGGAGCCTCAGCTTCTTGTTTGTCTCTTTTGGCTCTCATATTGTAGTTCAGTCTGGCTTTGCTGACAGATTCATGTATCTCTTCACCTTTTTGTCCCTGTTCCGTCTTCTTAAAAAAAAAAAAAAAATTCTCCTAGACAGACGAATGTGATATTTGCAGACAAGTAGATTGAATCTAGAGTGCAATTGCAGAATGTTTTCTTTCTCCTTCTTTTGTGGATAGGTGGAGTGTAGGCTTTGCAGGACTGTCTAGATGTGTTCTGGGGAATGTGGCTGGGTTTTTTTTGCTTAATACAATTCTATCAACCTTAAGTCCTTGTTGCTGCAGGCCACCACCATATGGAGGCTGGTTTCCTTAAACAGGGGACTGCCATACTGCAGTCCTCCTCATTCAAACGGATCTTACCTGGATAACGCCTTTTAAGGAATGTATCCCAGAATTTGCACAGCTCCCAACTGAATAGCCTGCCATTTGTGATGCCTTCTTTAGGTTAAACATTTTAGATTAATCAATAAGTAAATGGCAAATAAATGGCATGAGCCCTATGTCCAATATAAATGAGATCAATGAAAGAAGCACAAAAGGGCACTTTTGGCACTGTCCAACAAACCTGGAGAAGTGCTGCCTTCAGCTCTGTCTACTTGGGATGAAACAGCCAGATGCAAAGTGAACAATGACAGGCATCGCGCAGATGGTTTAGAACAACAATGGCGGGTGTCCTGTACTTTCACACACAGACTTCATATCAGGGTGCCAAAGGTGCTATTGTTCTGAATTCCTGACATCAAGAAGAAGTTCATGATTCTGGTTCAAAATTCTCCCTCCTCCCACATAAATCTAACCAGCCAGCCTCAGAACACGGTGGGATGAAAATAATTCCAAGACTTGAGCAAAAGCATCACTGACTTTTTATAAAGAATTCCATTCATTTCTCCCAATGCCTTCTGCTAATTTACTTCAGTTACACTCTTCAGATGTGTAATATCTCATTTTTGTAGAAAAATATATTACAGCCCAAAGAGCTGACCTTCGTGCATTTTCCGAGTCTCTACTATGTACCTGACAAATGAGGCACCCAGGCCCTTCCTTATTCTGTTTGGGGGTCTGTCGGCTGAGGAATCCTTGGTCATCCCACCTGCCTGGCGTCTAGGATCATGATGAATTGTCTCCAACTCTCGCCTCAGATTGTTTTTTAACATTTAATTTAGTTTCTTCCTGTGCTTGGATGAACATGGCCATGTTATGGATTTCTGCTCTAATGTACAGCAGCAGGCTGGAAGAACAAGCCTCAGCAAGCTGTGGAAATTAGAGAGACTGGATCAATAGGCAAGGTCATGACCCCCGGCTCCGATTCCGTACACTGTCCTGAAATTCTCTCCCGGAAAATCCTCCTGCTGCTTCTAATGTGAATCTGTGTGTTTTCCCAGAGAGAGATTCATGTAAACAAGCCTACCGCACCCTCCCATTTCAGAGAGGGGCACCCATAATCACAAGTGTTAAGAAATTTGTGTAAACAACAGCCTAGAATATAAATGCCTAGGCGTTTGCTCTATGTATATGTAGTTGGTTAACTCTATTGTCCAAAGGACCCTTTCAGAGGGAGGACAAAGAGACAGATGACTTGCCAATTCTGGAGCACACCTCTAAGAAATGATTCTGTATCATACACATACCTCAAACAAAGGGACAGAATCTTCTGTGCCTATGCCTTGAAATTTTTATGAGACACAGAATTGTAAAAATCATTCTGATTTAAACACCAAGACACTAAGCTCTAAAACTCTCTGGGCTCAATGAGACAGAGTGAAGAGAAAGCACCTAAAAATATTTTAAATGACAGTGGGTGCCTTTTAGGTCTTCTCAATCAATATAAAGAACCTATCTTTCCAAACACAAAGTTATATTCTTAACAAACCTATTTTCCTTCTAGAGATTTAGAAGTTGATGCTGTACAGAGTTATAATTTTCCTGGGTGGAAATAACTAATGCATCAAAACTTCAAACCTGCAAAAGCAAATCTGCTACTGGTAATTTATCATGTTCACTAATCACTAGTTCCAAAATGACCTGACATCAAAATGATCAATTTAGAAAAAACAATCCTAAAGATCTGTCTTTTGGGGAGAAGGTTAAAGGTGTTCAAGAAATGGGAGAAAATGAAAGGAGGTTTGGATCAGGAAGATGGGGAGGAAGTCCCAAGAGCCCCTTATCATCTGAAAAGTGGGTGACACTTTCACTTTATAAATCGAAGCAACAGAGCCAGGAGAGTACAATTCCTTTTATTTGGAGAGTAAATTCCATATAGTAAGGCATGTTTTTAGCTAAATCCCTTATTAGGAAACAAGACTTTCTAGAGCCCAGTATTTCTACAATGCTCAGTAATTTTTCTTCATAATTGAGATAATTGGGTTTTATTCAGGGAGTGGGTATGTGACCTTCTGTTTCATTTTTTACCAACTCCTTAGCCAATTTTCTGTATTTCTACTCTATCTAGGATTTTAAATGAAATGACATTATGCTTTAAATTTCTAGATGGAAAATTAGTTTGTTGAGACTATTGTTTTGTGCTTGGGAATGTAGGTCTTTGCTGGCAAAGGATGTTATTTTCAAGAACTCTGGAAAATTAGGATGATTTCTTTGTCAGCCCAGGGGCTAATTGCAAAGAAAAGTAAATCTTGGGCTTTGCTGGTACTTTTTATTGTGATGGGAAGATGCACAGTTTCCTGTTTTCTTTGGAGATACTACAAGAATTGTATTTGCTCTTATACTGTGGAAATGCCCTCAGTGAAAGCTCTACCTATGAACAGGGAATATGACAAAGGTTGGTGAGGCAGTGGATTAGAACAATGTAAATGATGAGGTTTTCTCCCCTACTTAGTGAGGCTTTAAGTTTGGAAATAAATCCCACTTTGATCACAATGACAAGTCACAATGAGTATTTAGATGAATTAATGGAAATTTAGAATTAAAGTCTACAGCAAGACCTAATCTTGTTTCCTTTTAGATGAATAAAGTTATTATCTCGGTGTTTCAGGTGAGTCACCTAAGATCCTGGGACATCTTGCCTGTCTATCAGCCAGCAGGTCATGGCCAACTGGAGCTGTGCACTTCTGTCTCATACAGGCCTTTACCTTCAAGAAAGCTACATCCATTTCAAGGCTCTACCTTAATACAAGCTTCCATGCACTAATGCAGGGCTCTATCCCCCATACAGAGCTCTACCACAATCAAGAATCTGCCCCAATACAGAACCCACTCTATTCCTAATGTGGGGCTCTTCCCATGCTATGGGAAGGGTGCCATGCCTTGTGAGGGGTCCCTTTTTCCTGCCCAGGGGGTTTTAAGTCACCAAAGAAAATAAGTCAGAAATAATGAGAGAAGAACAAAAGACAGAGTCAGAATTATAGTTTTGAAGCAGAGCTCCTGATAGGTCCAGTCTACACAGGAGCTGGAGCTGGACAATTAGAAAATGGCTCCCGTGTTTTATGTAAGCAAGTGACTGGCATTTTGGCAGGTCACACCCATCTCTGAGAGGCTGTGTTGCTGCAGCAGGTCACCCTATCTCCCGTGGGACCTGGGGCAAAGCTGAATAGGGCTCACATGTGTCTGGGTGGTTGTGGCCAGAGGAAATTGGAAGTTCCCAGACACCAGATTCTCCTATTCACTGACTGCGATACCAATTTTTGGTTCACACAGCTCACGGATGGCTCTGGACACCATGCTCTCATGTTAGGAATTTATTTTCATTCTGCTCATTTAATGCTACAAAAAATAACCCTAAAATTAGTGGCTCAAGATAGTAACAGTATATATTTGTCCAAGAGTCAACAATTTGGACAAAGCTTGAGGACGACAGCTCATCTCTATCCCATTTGTCATTGGCTAGAACATCTGGAATCATCAGGAGCCACCTTCCCTCACAGGTCTGGTAGCTGATGCAAGATATTGGCAAGCATCTCAATTTCTCCCCATGGGAGCCTCTCCATGTGTTCTGTCCACCTGGTAGTCCGGGCTCCCTCACAGAGTAGAGTGAGCATCTCAAAAAGATTAGCCTTGGAAGTTACACAGCACACCTTCTACTTTATTGGTTGAAGCCATCAATCAAGCTTCTGCCCAGAGTCAAGGGGAGAGAACGTATCTCACCTCTCCGTAGGACACTTGATGTCACATTGAAAAATTAATAATAGAAGGGAAGATATTATTGCATTTAGGAAAATATGATCTTCCCTCTGGCCATAACAATTCAAATCTCTTCCATGTGTTAAATATGCTCATGCTCTGCCTCTGAAATCTCAAGTCTCATCCCATTGAAGCATTAGATTGAAGTCCAGGATCCCACTGAAATAAAGTTCAGATGAGACGGAGGCTTCTGTAGAATGATTTCTCAGGACTAACTCCAGGAGCACTGGTTCGAACATTGAAGTGTCATTGACTAGCATGTCTGATTGTTGCTACTAGGTTTGGCTGGAAACCTTGGTTTCTCTATAGGTGAACCTTTCCATGTGCACTCTTTGTGTGGCAAGGTTGGGTTTCCTCACAGCATACTGGATGGCATCCCTAGAACAAGCACCCCAAATTGTAAGCCAGCTAGGCATTCTAGTCTTTTGTTGTTGTTGTTGTTCTAATTATTTATACATGAGAGTAGAATGCATTTTGACATATCATACATAAATGGAGTATAACTTCTCATTCGTTTGGTTGTACATGATGTTGAGTTACAATGGTCATGGAATCATATGTACACATAGGGTAACAATGTCCGATTCATTCTAGTATCCTTCCTACCCCCGTACCCCTCCCCTCCTTTCACTCCTCACTGCTAATCCAAACTACCTCCCTTCTTCCCTAGCCACCTCACCTTATTGTGAATTAGCATCTGCACTTTAGTCTTTTTTTTTTTTTCTTGTGAGCTGGCCTCAGAAGTCTTCTGTATTCCATTGGTTGGAATAGTCCCAAGCACTACCCAGATTCAAGGAGAGGAGCTATAGGCTATATTCTCAGTGGGAGAGGCCTCAAGGTCACATTATAAGAAAGCAGGTGGGATGAGAAATATCACCTTGGTCATTTAGGAAACTACGATCTGCTGGAATGGGCTGCCTTGCAAAATAGGAAACTTCTTTTCAGTTGGTCACCTGGAAGCTAAATGACCAGCAGTCATCAACACTATAGAGGGGATACCTACCATTAAGAGAAATTTTGACTAAATGATCTCTTAGATTTTTTCCTCAGATTCTCAGAGTCTATGAGGTAATGAAAAGGTCAGCAGAACCTAACAGAACCTGAAATTTTTCAGGGGCTGAATTAGGACCTCAACCAGAGTGCAAAGACATACACTGTCTAGATGGTAAGGAAGGAAGCAAGTCATATAAGAATTTATACTGAGGGAAACCAGAAGTGATTCCAAAGCATGAGTAGAAAAGGGATTGTTTCTTCTATTGGCCCAGAAAGCAGACACAGAAAAAGCTATGACTCTTCAGTAAAAAGTATATGTGATTGTATGTGTGTTTGCATGTGTATGTGTGTGCATTTGTATGTGCGTGTGTGTCTTTCTGTGTGTGAGAGAGAGAGACAGAGAGAGCGAGCGAGAGAGAGAGAATGCTTTGTAAAGAGCAAAGCATGTGTCAGTATTGTTTATTGTGTTGGGACTCCCATTCACATAGCTGAGACTTTTATAAACGAAGCTGAACCCTCTCTTGCTCTCTATCCCACACATGGATTGCTTACATTTGGTCAAATCACCTTTCCATGAAGTGTTTGTCTGTGTGCATTTCCTGAGAGACCCTTTCTTAACATTCTTAGTCAATCAATCAGTTTGGTTACAATATTGGCTCCTAACCAGTGGCAGGGGTTATTAGCAGACACAGCCTCAGAGTGTACTGCTCTGGGTCTGTTCCTTGTCTCTTATCATGTCCTCTTCTCATCAGTTTTTCAAAACCAGGCACTTTTTCTGCTGCCCTTCACTGGGCTGGTTTCCAATCATACCTTGCTCTGGGGCAGAATTGTACTGTCAAATGCATAATTCAGTGGTTTGTACTTTGCATCTATTAACTGTGGCACCAAAGGTAGAAATGACACAATGGTGAGACTTTTGCTTAGATCGTGTTTTTCCTGAGTAAAGCTTAACATTCAAACCAATTTATAGTTCCTTTGCATAGTAGATAAGTATCATAATAGTCTTTTAATAGATGACTTGATGGAAACACATACATTATAAGGTCAATGTCTGCAAATTATTACAAGAGATGCAATTCAAGGGTCCTAATTTTCTATATGTAACATTTGCTGTTAGATTATGCATAGTACATAGTAGGTTTTTAAAAATATCCATTGAACTTTATTATATTATCAATAGGCAATTAAATAAAATGCAACTCCAAGGATTTTCATTTTTTTAAATCCCAGATTGACTCAAGACATACCTATTTAACTGGTTTGAAAGCCTTTGGCAGATAATAGTCACACGTTTTCACTAAATAAACATTGGCAAGTAGGTGAAGTCTCAACTAATTGATAACAAATTCTACTGAACTTATGCTAGTTTTGGAAACAAAAGTAAGATTGTAATGGGACACTTTTATTTCTTTTCTGTATCTTACACTTAAAAATTGTTTATAAAGTTAAGATATTCATAGTTCCATTCATCTACAGAATAAGCCTAGGGGAAATACTGGTATAGATTTCATTACTCCTATCTAACAAACAAAGGCTAAAAGATTAGGAGCAAGTCATTTTGATTTAGAGCCCAGCCCCATTCCCTGGTAAAATTCTCTTCTTATTGCATTGTAATATTATATAATAATAATAATGACAACAACATTGCTATTCATTGAATGATTATTGTATTCTATACTGAGCACTTTACCCACATTATCTCATTTAATCTTCATACTACTCTTGAAGGAGGCAGTATTTTAGTGTCATTTGATAGATGAAGAAACCCAGACATGGAGAATTTGAGTAATTTGTGACAGCTACAAGGATAAATAGTAAACTAGGTGGAATTCGGAACCATACAAAGGTGTTCAGCCACAATGCTCTATTGCTTCCTATACCAGATACTAAGGAGAAGACTGAAGGCTACAGAAAAGAGAATGGATGAAAGAAATGGGTAAGGACAAACATTAGTTTTTTTTCTCTAAAATAACATTTTTAATTTCTAACATTAAGATTCTTCTATTAAAAAGAGATTTAGCCATTCTATGAATGAAACTCTTGCTCCTATAAAGTTGAATCTTCTCCCCTCCTCCCCATTATATTATTACAGCTCAGTTGATGTTCAAGTGGGAAGGAATGTGCTCTGGGTGGATTTATATTTTATAAGATGGAATAGGCCATTTTCATGCCCCATTCGCTCAGTCCTGTTCTCCATCTGTATCCTGGTAACACCTAAGTGTTTGTCCATTCAAGGATATCATCTAACTTGGACAGACCAGCCTGTGTAAACCACACTTTCCAGTTGCTTGGTTATCATTACTAATGTATCAAAATCCTTTTTGAGAACTTATGTGCATCTTTCCACCCAGTGAGCCACAATTTTCTTATTCTACATCTTGTCTGGCCAGTAATTGGGCTTCTCTGTTACTGTGATCTTTCTCCTCTGACTAGTGCTAGTCCTTCAGGACCTCCAGACAAGGCTTCGCTCGCTGGTAGCAAAGGTAACGATGGGCGACTTTTGTTTCAGAATATTTTCTTAAAGACTCCTTTGTCTTCTTTAATAGGCTACAATTTGGGGAAACATCAAATTGAGTCCAGAAGCTTAACTCAGTCTGACCCTTAATATCAATGTGTATGTAAGCTGTCTTGATTCAAGTATCAAATTGGGCAGAGCAGGACCAGGCTTTTGAGCTTCACCATGGTGATACTCTGCCCCCTTAACTCCCTATCACAGTCTTAGGGATCACATGATGACTGATTTCCTAAGCAAGAGGTTTAATATCATGTTGGAATTAACTTTGCAATATCCCACCACATTTTCTCTCTGAACTTAAAACCATAACTGAGTCTTGATATTTCCATTTCTTTTCTTCTTTTTTTGTCATAAGATATGTCCCCTTCTTCAAGACATTAATCTTTCTAACTACTGGAAAGATTGGTTGAAGACTCCTTTTAATTATTTCTTACCTAAACCAAAAGTTTCTTTGACGCCCAACAACTTGTTATTCCATCTCATATGTAATCATAACTGTGTTAGTCAGCTTTGTTACTATAACAAATACCTAAGATAATTAGTTTATAATGAGAAAAAGTTTCTTTTGGCTCACAGTTTTGGAAGTTTAAACCCATGGTTGGCCTTGTTATTTTGGTCCTGAGTGCCACCATGGTAGGGAGCACAAAATGGAGTGGGTTGCTCTCCTCATGGATAGCCTGGGAATAAAGAGAACCAATACTCCATAATACCATCTGAGGAGGCACCCATCCTCACCATGGTGATCAAAAGATCTCCCACGAGGCCCCATCTTTCCACCAATTCCCAATAGCTTCATCCTGGAGACCAAGCCTTCAATACGTGAGCTTTTGGGGGATAATCTACATCCAAACCTTAGGAATAGCATACAAATAATGTTTGTATGGACTGTGGTAAACCAGGGATGTCTATATAATATGACCATCTTCAATGAATACATTTGAAGTTCTGTATTGCCTTCCTTATATGCCATAGTAATTTTCTTCAGGTTAGTAACTAATGACATCCTTCTGCCTAAATCCAAGGAATCCAAAGAATGAACCACTATATGTCTTTTGATGAATTTTTCCCCCAAAAAATGGTGCTTCCAAGCTTCTTTATTTTTGTTTTTCTCCCATTTCTGTGATTCTGTTTCCTCCTAGAAGTACTTCAACTCTTGACCATCAGCTCTTATTTCTCTAAAATCTCACCTCAAGAGTATTTATCCTGTCTTGAGTTTCCAGATATCACCATAAAAATGACTTTCAAATCTGACTTTCCAACTCAGTCCTGTATCCTTATTCTGTCATTTTTAAGAGATTAGCATATACCAGACCTAACCCATTACTTCTCCCCCAAATATTTTTGTTCTGGCTTTATAAGATGTAAAGTTTAAGTGGTAAACCAATGTAGTAGCAGGCAAAGGGAGAAGAAAGAAATGTACTTGCAAAACCTTTCTAAGGAACAAAGTTCGTATTAAATGGCTGATAGAAGAATGATTTCAGGATAAAGTATTCTTAGTTAAGCAGCTCCTCAGCATCCGTGATATGGGATTCAGGTCTCTTTTGACTCCATTCTTTGTTCATGGCTTGCCCTCCTTCCCCAACCAGTTAAGGTGTTTAATTTAACAATTTTATGTTTATCTTCTACCCAGGTCACTTTAGCTATAGACTTTACAAAATATTTATTAAAAAAAAGAATGAATAAATGTAATGAATGGATCCTATATTCATCTTTTCCTGAGATTGGTGTCACCTCCCAGTGGCTTCCAGCAGCTTTGAATCCTTGTTCTCTCAATCTGGGCCTTTACTGAATACTTTTAGAGGCCATGGTTGTTTCTGATTTGTAGTTGGAATATAATATCCATGTGACTCTTCCAATTCACCTACACGAGTGCTACCTTGGAAGCACAATCATTCCAAAATTTAATTAATCCTGGTGGAGAAGCCTGTGCTTCCCCTGCCATTTCCAGCTCTATTCACTCCTACCTGAGGGCATTTTGTGGCTCCTATGATAGAATAATGTTCCCCACCCCAAACAAAAACACATCCTCATCCCTGAAACCTGTGAATATATTAGGATACATGACAAAAGAACTCTACAGATGTGAGTAAATCAAAGATCATGAGATGAGAGACTGTCTTGGATTAATGTAGTGAACCCAGTGTAAGCACAGGTGTAACTGAAAAGGGGAGGCAAGAAAGTCAAAGGAGATGTGATGGTAGAAGTGGAGTTTGGACTGATGCCATTGCTGAAAGGGGGTCACAAGCCAAGGAAACAGGGAAGCTTCTAGAATCTGGAAAAAGCAATGAACAAATTCTCCCCAAGAGCTTCCAGAAGAAATACAGCCCTGCCAACACATTGATTTTAGCCTCCAAACTCCCATTTTTGGATTTCTAACATCTAGAGCTGTAAGACAATGAATTTGTATTGTTTTGATCCTCCAAGTTTGTTGTGATTTGTTATAGCAGCTGTAAGAGTCTAATAATTCCCTGAGCCAAACATTCTTTACCATCATTTAATCCCTGATCACTGTTTAAGACTCATCTTTGTGTTCATTTATCTCTCCAAATTTTTCCTTCCCCAGATGCCCTGTGCTTCCTATTAAGGCTTTCCATCACGGTGTATGCAAACACTGCTGTGTTCTCAGACACTTCACCAAATGCATCCCATAACTGCTGGCTGTGACTGTAAAATGCTCTCTCCCGAGGACAACTATACCCTAAAAATTCCTCAAGAAGATGCCTTTATTTTTCATTCATGCCACATATCGCATTTCCAATAATGAACTGTTTCCAAACTATCACACTTTTATTTTTGTGCAAAAATCCCTGGTTGTTATAGACTACTCATGATATTTGGCCATATTAGTCTTGACTTCTTGTCACTCCCATCTACTAGTCTTATGATAACTCCCTCCTTACTTACTGAAACATTTAAAATTAGATTACTTCATCAGATTTCTGTGCCAAGCCATATTGTCATCTGGGGAGATTTGGAAATTCCTAGGAATACACTATCCTAGCCTACCCACATCTTGACCTCTTATACTCCAATAGCCTTCAGCTCCATGCCACTTCTGCCATGAATTCCCAAGGGCTCACTCTGGGCCTTGTTGTCACTTAGAATTTCTCCACCTTTGGAACTCTACTTTTAAATTTCCTATAAATGGTTGGCCTAAAACATGAAATTAAAAAAATTAAAAACAAAAAATTAAAAACAAAACTCTCATAATATATTATCTATCTCGATTATCCCCCATCCAACAGAAGACACCTGCTCTTCCTCTCCCAATACCTTGCTCAGGCAGTGCCATCTACACCTGGGCTTAGTGATCTGGGCATTTTCCCCAACTCTTACCTCTGTCTACCAGTTTCCACATCCAAACAATCACTGTGTTCTGTCTAATTTGCCTCTGGTTTCTGGCACCTGTCCATTTCTCTCCAATCCCATCATCAGTATAGTAAACAGTCTTTCTTCTGGACTGCTGTTGATCTCTTATTGTTCTCTCTTTAACTGGTCCCCTCATCCTCCCAAAACCCAAGTACTGTCAGGTTTAGGTTGATCATTATCAAGCACATTATGATCATGTTACTTCTCTACTTAAAATCCATCCAGAGTTTCCCACTGCATTTGTAATAAAGTTCATATTGACAGATCCTTAGTTACTGGCTGCTACTTACCCAGATAGCATCACCTGATTTACCTTCCCTATGTCATCCCTTCTTCCTTAAATAAACACATTCTAAAGTTGTTCTGAATTACTTTCCATTTTCCAGATGAATTTTGCTGTCAGTGTTCCTAATCTCCAAGTTTTTTTTTTAAATGAGCCGTTCTCTTAAGTAATACTTGTTTCACCTCTTCTTTACTTATTTGATAACAACACATATTCTTCAGATGTTAGCTAACTGATTACTTTTCTGAGAAGTCTTGCTCTATTTCCCATCCTGCCACCTCATCTCATCATTGAGAAAGGCTTCTCTTCCATGGAAGTGAACTGTATTAAACTCCATTCTAAACACCATTCAAATGTCTTCTTAGTTACCTCTTTCTCCAACTGTTCATAAACTCCTGGAGGAAGGACCATGTCCTTTTTACTCTTAAAGCCCAAGCACACAACATAATCAATAATTTTTATGGAAGCAACAAATTAACTAAATATTGATTTGTATTCCTGAATATACTCTCTTCTTTTTTATTGAATTTACTTATTTAGGGCTCCTCACATCTATCCAAATTGGCACTACTCTTTAACATTTAGATTAAATGACATCTTAATATGCTCATTAGTGGATCTTTTTGTTTGCTGTTATTAGCAACCTATATTTGGCCCACATTAACTTATGGACAAGATGTCCCGATCCATCATCGGTTCTGTCTCAATCCATTCCCAGACACCCAGGAACTTATACGTCCCAATCTAGTTCCAGCTCAAATGACACAAATATGTGTGTTATTCCTGAAGTATTCCAACCCCACAACCACAACAAACTACCTATAATCAAGTAGAAAAGCCGGGAACCAGCACACAGTTTGTTCCTGGGTTAGATCAAAGCCTCAATCTGCCTGCAGAGTGTCTAGAAATCACTTCTACAGATCCCTGTACACTCAGTTGGTCTGAAAAACACTGATTCAAAGTCTTCTTGTCCAACCACAGAGAGAACAGAAATTACCAAGAGACTCTAAAGGAACTGTTCTGACTACATTACTAGTGAGCCCCTTTCTGCATAAAATGAAGAGACTGTGCTTTCAGAGAAAGAGGACTCTATTTTTCCTGCAAAAACATCCCAGACTATCACATAACAGGCTATGCAATGGGCTTATAGCTGACAAAAAATGTTCTATGGATTCATTAGTATTTTAAAATAAATTTATTCATGTTAATTACAGAAATGATTTATGTTTTAAAAAATTCATAGTACATACATATGTAAGATAGTAAAGCACATAAAATTGCAATAACTGCACTACTTCCCAGGTTTGAAAACTGCTGAGGTTGAAAACTTTTTAGTTAAAAAACTAATAAGACCATTCAGCCTCTAATGTTGTCTGAATCTATCAGTTTAAGTAATTCTCACTAAACTTGTTGAGTGAAAACTTCTCCCCACTCCCTTCATGGTCTAAAGCCCTAATACAACATTTCTTATATTTGTACTATGGAAATATAATTGTTGTTGAAGGAAGTGTGCCTGCCCAAATAATCTTGAGAAATCCCTATAATATTGCCCTCTTAGGGTTGTGTTAATATGCATAACATATTAAAGACTAGCACTGTGGAGATATTTGTTTGATATTATTTAATTCAGCATTTCCTATACTTGTTTGTCCATGGATCAGGTTTTTCCTGCATGAGACACTTATTAATCTATTATGAGTACTTGTTTGAGAAAACACAGGTTTTTAACACTTTGTTAGCCAAGGGAGCAGGAGTTCCAAGAGCACCACCTCCCACTGGTTATTGCAAGCATTATGTATTCATCTTCATGTGGGAACTAAAGCTGAGTAGCTATGCACAATAGTCTAAATGATTTTGATTTGGAGATGTGGCCACCTATGTAAACCTCATGCTTGCTGAACCAAATTCAGGACGTTGTAGCAATCCTGCAAAATCCATTTGGCCTCCCAAATTACAGTTTTGTTGAAAATCTTTCTCCTTAAGACATAACCATCTCTGCAATTTCACAGATGCTGACCCTTAAGAAGTGCAATTCACACAAGGAGGTTGATTGGACACCAGCAAAAAGTAGCACTGCTACATTAAGGATGGGTGTTATCAGTGTGGTGTGATGAGATTTCTGAATAAATGCTTGCATCTTCCTCAGCATTCCAACACACACAAACTCACTATTTGACAGAATAAATGCAAAGTGACTCGATCTTGTTCCTTGTTCACCATAGATATACTCAGTGTATAAGGCAGATGACATGTGGAAACTCTTCTGGGTGTAGCCGTAAGGTCAACAAATTGGAAAAAGCCACAACTCACCCTTGGGAAGGATTAAATACGCTGACATCCTCCAAATTGATTTACATAGATCAGACCACATGTTAATGAGGCAGGCAAGTTACTCTAATTCGTTGTTACTCTTCTAAATGCAGGGACCTTTTCACACTTAAGAGGTGGGACCACGGATTCAAATGAGTGTCACTTACTTATGGCTTGTCACTCACCCTGCCTGGTCCAGTGTCTTTAAAGAAATCTATAATCACTGTCATCCAATCTTCACCAAAAAGAACTGGACATTATAAGAGCATAGCTCCAAGAAATAAAAGTAGTTTTTTTTTTTTTTTTCTCCTATTACCTGTACCTCTGAAGAAATGCACACAAATGCTCTTAGCCACCAAAGTACAAGCATTTAGGTTTCTTCTGGGTGCAGACATTTCTAAGGGCTATAAGAATTTCCATTATTTGAAGGGTCTTCTTGAAAATGTCTCACCCACTTTTCAGAAGGACTCCTCAGTAAAACTGAAACATTATTGGGACCACAGATCTCAACTGTGTCCAAATTAGGAAGTAAAGCTTATGCCTGTATAAAAGTAATAGTTATTGGTGTGATTATGGGATAAGTCATAGATACTAAGTGATTGGAACAATTGTCTAATAAGTTTTTACTATAGATAAAGGAGAATATAAATTAAAGACCAGATAGTAGACATTTATATAGTCTGTTGAACTCAACTTGGCCATCATGGTACTAAAGTAGCCAGAGACAATATGCAAATGAATGTGTGTGACTATATTCCAATTAATTTCTATTTATGGACAATAGTGAAATTTGAATTTCATATAATGTTTAAATGTAACAAGACATTCCGATTTTGTTCAACAATTGAAAAATGTAAAATCCATTCATCACTGGCAGGTCTACAGTGGCAGACTGTATTTGGTCCATAGACCATGGCATACTGACTCCTGCTTTAACCCATAGCTTTGAAACTAAAACCTATAAACTCTTTGCTTACATTTCATTTTTAAGTTCTTTATTGACATGAACTCGCTCTGCCTGATTGGATGAGGAGATAAGTGAAACCATGAAAACACATGCAGAAGAATTACTGCAGTTTGTAAATATTAGTGATTTCAGATTTAACTTTTGTAAAGTAAGAAGGAGAATATCCAGGGAGAGGGAAAGAGAAAGAGATATTTGCATTTTTCTCTTAAAATGTGCTTCAAGAAAGATTGTTGTGATTTTTCTTGTGCTTTGACTACTCTTTGAGTTACATTTTTCTCATGAGGGTACTCTCAGTTTCCTAATATATTGTGAATTTTTCTAATAAATGAACATTCATTATTTATATTCATTTTTTAAAAAAACTTGTAAGAAAAATTGCTGTTTCTGATTACACAATTGTACTTGTTTATTTAAGACTGTGGAAAATGCACAAGAACATAGGTTGCTTCTAATTCAGGAATGATTTTGCCATTTGAAACCAAGAGACCTTCTTATCTTCTTTCATGTGTCTATAGCTATTATATAAAAATCTTTGTGCTGGTAAATCAAAAGGTGAATAAAATGGTTGTCTATTTGGCTAGAAAACTTAACAGTTTAACCTTGCATGTAAATTCAGGGTGAAGCAAAGGTCTCTAATTCTAAATATTTGTTGGTAAATGTTGCTCCATCAGCTACTTGGAAATCAGTTTCCATCAGATTGGGTAAAGGCAAACAATGCAGCAATTAGGACTGCAGTCAGAAAACAGCCTCTGTTTCATTCTCTTTGTACCTATGCAAAGTCAGTTTTTTCCAGGCTGGTCCTCCTACCCTCCTTCTCCTTTAGTATAAAATGTCTTTGGGCTGCAAAGCCACATCTGTGAGTTTATTAACACATTTTGTGACAGGCTCACTGTGCACTGAGGCCCACACAGGTGTTCATTCTTTGAGAAGACAGATCTCTGACTCGGGCTTCCTTCAGTCCTCTTTCTCCTGGGCCAGCAGCTCAAAGCAGCACCCTGGAGCTTCCCTTTAATGGGAATATGAACAGTTAGAGTGAAGCTGCGGACTACAGGGCTTTCTTAAAGCAAATTCAGCTCCTTAAAGAAAAATAACAACAATTCTTTGCCTTCAAACCCCTTTCCCCTGCCCCCAGCCCACACCCCCAAATCAGACAGGCCAGATGTTTGTGAAAACTGCAGTTTCCGCAATCAAAAGTACAACATTTACCATAGCTTTTATCAAAGATTTCAATTCCCCTCATCTTAAGGAAAATGACCCTTTTATTTTGTTGTGGACATAAAATTATGGCTCTGGGAAAATTGGAAGCATTTCTGTTGAGGGAAATCAATTTTCTCACTGCCATATATGATCAACATGTCACAGCCATCACCCAGATAATAATAGTAAAGTACAAGTAAAATGGCTGGTAATACTGGCTTTAAAGGTGGAAAAAGATAGAAGCAAGATAACACCCCTCCCCCCATCTTTAACGCACGTTTGCAAAAAAGAAAAAAAAAAAAAAAAAGAAGAAAAGCCTCTAAGGGTTATTTTTGTTCTTTAATTTTCTTCCTTCCCGGCCCACTTTCTTCCCTTTTGCTAGTGCTTTCTAGAGTATAAGTATTTTATTTTGTGTACTAATCGGCCAAAGCATTAATGAAACTGTAGAGATATGTGTTCTTCCTGGAAAAGAGTAAGCACTTTATGTGTAAACCACTCTGGCTCCTTTTCAATCATCCTGTTAATGGGTGGCTAATTGTCAAAAGATGTGACCAGAGTGAGATGACCCAAGAGTGTGTTTAGGTGGGAGGCAACAGGGAAAGTACAGAAGCAGCTTCTTAATTTGGATCCTGCAAACAAAAGGAAACATCAAATCTGACCTCGCTGCTGGAGTGTTAATGGCTTTCTCCCCATCTCCCCCCTGCCACTTAGCATCTTTTGTGCCCCACCCTGGGAAGCTTCCCGGCAGAAGTGTGCATTAGCAGAACTCTACAGTTACAAAATGCTGCTTACTTCAGACAAGGGGAAAAAACCTTCAGAGTGATTAAATGTTCTTTGGACAAACACATCCATAGCCATAAAAGTGCCATTTTTATTTCAGGCAAGCCTCTCAGTGATGTCCCTGCTGTGGCCACTAGCACAAAGGAGTGTTATACCTAGGATGTCACTGAAGCCCTTCAAAGAAGATCTAGACACTGTCTTTCTCTTTATAGGAAATTTGGCTCTCACGTGTGGATGTGGGAAACAAAAACCACATTCATTAAGGCCAAGGTCATACCTGAGGAAACAGCAGACTGGATTTTGGCAAACCCTCAAATATTTAAATAATTCAACCATTTGCAGGAAAACAAAACTGTCTGGTTTTAGAATGAAATGACAGTGGGATATGGAGAGGACAAACTCACCAAAGGAATCGAGGTTGATGGAATTTCACAGGTATAAGAGTGTCGTGCAAAAGGGCATCCAGAGAAATGTCTAGAACCCAACATAAACTAGATATCCAGCAAGGAAGGGTTTTAAAAGATTGACTATGGCATATACATTTGATAGTTTATTATGCAGCTATTAAAAATAAGGGTTTGGGAAAACAGAGATAATGCTAAAGAAATAAAATAAACATATACTATAGGCAAATAAAAATGATAATAAGGCATAGCTATGGAAAAGTGAATGCTCAGAAAAACAGCAAAAAAACCTCACCCACCCCAAAATGCTATGACAAGGGAGTTATGGTTGAAATATGTTTTCCCTTGTATTCTAATTTGGATATTGTATTGATTTAAAAATTATTAACAATAACAAGAACAATAATAAATTAGGCAGAAATGACTCCTGAGAAACCTTTCTTGGGGAAGGGGACTGATAACAACGTTCAAAAAGAAGTTTTTGTTTGTTTGTTTGTTTTAATTTCCCAGATTCTCATTTGAATTTGTCAATACTACATTTTCTCCAATGCTTAGGTAGTAAATTGGGAACTAAAGGAACCAATGGTTCTTTCTAGCCTAGATGAGGCCATTTTACGCTGTTTCTAACAGCAATGCCCCAGTGCTTTCTCACACTTGCTTTGAAAACAACATATGTTTTGGTGCCATGATTTCCATAGAGAAAGTGAGGTAAAATTTGGAGATCCCAGACAGAGCCTGATGCTCAGTGACATCTACCTAGGTAACACCTGGCCTTCGAAAGGGCCTGCAGGAAGAGGTTAACTTTTCTCCATTTATCTGATAACCCTTTTCCCTGTGCACTGGATATGTGCCTACTCATACAATAGTTCATTTCTAGCTACAACTGAATGTCTTTTTTAAAAAGACCAAGAATTATCCTGCAAATATATATTCCTTCCTATTTCCTATTCATGCTTCTCACAAAAGAGGGGTTAGATCAGGTCAGGATATATGTCCCACATCAGGAAAATGCTGCATCTGAATGGGAGAGATTTAGGTGGCTGTTGCCCCACTTAGCACTGTGGTTGGTGAGGCCCTCAGTTCACCAGACAGCAGCAGGGACCATGTGCTGGAAATTATCAAACTCAGTGGCTTATTGGAGTGGAATGGGAGAGAGGTGTTCAAAGAACACTTCCTGTCAGTTAGTAAAAGCACATCAATAAAAATAAATCAATGCCTGCTTGTTTTCTAGGAATCTGCTTCATATTCAGCAAGAGGCTCCATTATGCTGCATTTCTGATAGACTAGCCTAGAAAGGACATAGAATAAAATTTCTTGAAAAAAAATCATTACTCTGAAATGCTGAGCCTTCCACTACAGATCAAAATGTAGAGATAAACTTAGATACGCATTTTTTAAAATTAAGAGATAAATCATAGTAGATGTTTGCAAAATAAATGAAGGCAAATACATGGGTGTGGGAGATCTTGGAATAACTTAAATAATTAGAAAGGAAAAGTTTAGTTAAAATGTGGGTTTTGAAGGAAAATGACATAAATAAAAACATCTGTGATTTATTTGAAGAGAAGAGGATCATGAACAAATTGTATTGGTTTGGAGAACTTGAGTTGATTGCTACTTATTTATTAACCTTATGTGTGCTATAAGTTTTCCCTCATTAGAGCCCTGGCTTTATCAATCACAAAATAAAAGAGTTGAACTAGATTGGCAACTCTTGATGTGGAACATATACCCATTCTTCTATGCCAGTCTTGTTATCCATTCTGGTCCACACCTGCCATGTCTGACTGGGGCCTCAGAATCCATCATCTAACAGTATTCCTCGTAGCCATCATTAATTAAGTGTAGATGTAATGGATCACACTTTTCTATCACAGGCTAAAATAAGTTCTTAAGTTTCTGGTCCATCATGACTCTAAAAGCCCTTTCCCAACCCTCAATGGAACAGAATTAAGATTCAGTTTTCCACTAGATATGTAGACACCTAACTCCCTGGACACTGTGTAGGCTCCATATCAACTATACTCCAAATGTATATCCAAGCAGTTCTACATTTTAAGACTCACTAGGTGAATGGTACCAGCTTATCAAATACTGCTTTCTTTTTCAGTAGCCAATTTGTACAAATAGCAAATTGCAAGCATTTGTTTGGCATGAGTGACCTGGTGTGACTTTATTATGGCTATTTCCACTGTAGCCATCTTATATATTACAAAAAGAAGATATGCATTATCAATTCATTATTAATTTCACTCATTCATAATTCAAAATTTCAATTCCTGACCTACCAGTGTATGCATCATTTTATTTGCTTTCCAAGCCCATGTAAAATAAAACAAACATTGGTTCTTCCCAAACGGGGATGTGTTCCAGAATCCAATGGAACTGCTGCATTATTCGGTCAAATTATGAAAACATATTTCACATCCCTTCCCCAAAACCTGAAATAAATCCACTATCTCCTCAGCCCCAAACTCATTGTTTTATGCTTTATATGCAGTTACCAGTTGGACTTTTCATTGCATCTTCATATCTCCTACTGGCCTTCACACCATTAGTCCATTTAGACTGCTTGCTGTCTGTCTCTTTGTCGAGTCCAGAATGAACCTGGCAAGACAGGTGAGACAAGGGAGCCAAATTTAAAGAGGCATCCTCTCAGACACCTACTTAGTAATCTCCTTGAATTTCCTGCATGTCTTACCTTCTTTATTTATTCCAGCTCTGGACTTGCCTTGTACCATCAGCTAAATGTAACATATATATTACATTACTCATTATGATGGGGTGGCTAGCACCCCAACAGAGCAGGTTCCTGCCAGGAAGTATGAACCTGCTGGGAAAATAAAAAGTCTGAAATAGTTGGTTAGAAATAAGACAAAGCCAAAGATAGATTTAAAAAGTGGAGCATCTGATGGGTCTTTCAGTCCTGATAGGAACTGGAACTGAACAACTGAAAAAGGCCCTGATTCTTTATTTAAGGGGGAATACATCAAAGGCAGGGACAAGATTTCAGTGGGAGAAGTTTTGTTTCAGGCTGGCTTCTTGGTGTGGCAGGGGTCTTGGGGTAAACATGTTGATTGGCCTTTGGCAAGCTACACCCATCGCCCAGAGGCTGTGGATTACTCCTCTTGGGAGCTATGTTTGAACCTGAACCGTGAGCTAGATCAGGGTGCCAATGTGAATTTGGCATTCTGGAACCAGTGGATTCCACCTGGGAGATCCCAAGACCCGGCTTCCCTGCCTAACCACTCCAATGTCGTGCAGTTCACACAGGGTTCATGGATGGCTTCGCTTTTCAACATTCAAAGTCTATTAATATATTAATATATATGTTGTAATTTTATCCTCTCAGCCTCCAGATACCAATAGTATTCCCTATTCTACATACTGAGAAAATTTGAAATTTTGAAAAACTAAAGTTAGGGAGTGTCAGAGTCAGAAGGTGATATCAGGCCTCCATCTGAGAAGAATTTTCTTTCCAGCCCAAGGAAACTATGCCCCCTCTTATTGCTCTGTGATGAAGATGGCTTTATATTCCTTCAAAAATCCACAGCTTATCATCTCAGTTCTGATCATCACATTTTTTCTCATCATACTCATGTATTACTTTTCATTTTTTTTGCAAATAATATTTATTTTCTCTCACATTTTCTTTCCTTTTTGGTCTTGTTTTCTTAATAGATGAGGTATTCTTTGAGGTTATGTGTACAATAAATACAATTTGATATTTTTATAGAACCTGAGCTTGTTGGTGAACTTTGTGATGGATAAAGAAGTTTACATTGTTAGCCAGGTTTTATAAATGAGAAAACCATGTGGCATGAAGTAATGACAGCTACATATATTGGGGACTTCGGTGTTACAAGGACTGTGCTAAGCAGTTAATATGCAAATTTCATAACAACCAGTAGCATGGTTATCATCATCATATAATAAAGATGAGAAAATTGGAGCTTTATGAAATACAGTCAACTGCATAACTTCATGGCATTTGTAAAAGTCAGGTATGGGATTCACACCCAAGTCTGATTCTAAAACCCATGCTTTTGTGAGATTAGCCTTAAAACTGCAAAACTAATAAGGTTTTAAGTTGGGCCCAGTAGTCCTGACTCCACCAGTTCCCTTTTAGTTGTCCTAATGCTTTCTCTCTCTCTCTCTTTTTTATTTTTTTTACAAAACAGTGTAGGCATTTAATAAGTGTTTTTATTTTAAGTGAGCTTAAAAAATAATTTTAAGAATTATTAAGAATAATTCCAACCCATGTTTGCTTTAGTGATTTAAAGTTAAATCTTTACTTGAAATTAAAACCTAAGTAGAAATATTACAAATCTCTATACCTGCTATTTGGTGATAGAATGGGTATGGTGTAGTTGGAACATGCAAATATAAAGATGTCTCAGTGTGGCCTTCCTGTCTGTGCCTTCAGGCTGGGAAGCATAACAGGCTGTGATAATTAAGTCCTGGTGGATCCCCTGGGCTCTAAGGGTTGTGGGTTTGGGAACCAGTATATCTCAGAAATGGCAAATAAGTAGCATCGCTAATCTATCCCAACCTTTTTTTCCATGGGACTCTGTGTGGCTCACAATCTATCTTAGCATAGAACTGCAGGCAACCACTACCCTTTGACCAGGGCTGGCTCTAGAGAAGAAAGCTGTGTGATATCCTCAGTAAAGTGAGAAGTATGTAGGTTATGGACCCCCTGAGGTGCCACTTATTAGCTGAGTGGCCCTGGACAGATTACTTAATTTTGCAGATCTCGATTACTGTTGTATCATTATCATCCAGGGGGAAAAAAAAAGATGACTCCATTATCCCCTCACTCTTCCCTTTTCTCCCCCTGAGTTCTGAACTTAATCAAAATCATTCTGAGTTTTCACAGAATTATTTTCAAGTATTTATTTTTCTTTTTAAATGTATGATGTTATCAGTGCATAGGATTTGGGTCAGTTAGACAGTTCTAGGTTTGAAGTACAATTCTATTATTTACTTGGTGACAAAGAGTAAATTGCTTAACTTCTTGAGCTTCAGTCTCCTCAACTATGAAACTACAATAACATTACCTACATAGGCTAGTTATTGAGATAATTTTTTAAAAGCACATAACAAAGCACAGCAGCCATAATTTACTTGCTAAATATTTACTCTAACCAGTTTTGCAAAGCACATCTCTTAGGAGCACCCATGCCCATTCTAATACAAGGAGACAGCTGGCCATGACATTGCTCTTTGAGCTTGTTCTGTTTAGTGCAGCCATTGTGTTAGCTGTTGTTTATCTAACTCTGATGTAGTTTCTCAGTTCTTGTCCTTGGCTACTTCCTGGCCCTTGTGCAATATCTCCTGATTTGAAGCTGGAGCTCTGCAGATGGTGTAACCCGGTCACAGCAAAAGTGGTTATGCTTTAACAGTCTCTTCCCTCCATGTTATGAACTATCAAGCAGAGAGACAGAAGGGACTGGGAGGTCAGAGTTGGGGAATACCAGGAATCCTGCATACCTGATCTTTTGCATGATTCAATAATTATTGATTGCCTACCTTATACCAGGCTCTTAGGGTATAAACAGGACATGAGCCAGGCCTCAGGGAGCTCAAAGCCTGATGCTACAGTGAGAACACGTTTCCTCTGAAGTGAATTTTACACAAAAACACAGCTGGATATAATAAGAGATTCCTTCAGGAAATATATGTAAGTGTGCACATACCAAATTCAAGAAAAATACAAAGATATTTACTCAAAAAACACCCCTTTGAACTTAACAGGAAGAAAGATACATCTTTCTCTAAAGAAAAATAGAACCTAAAGCTACTAAGGACCTATGCAGACGTTTTTGATGCGTGTGCATCTTCCTTATTAAATTTTCTTATCAAGTTGAAATTGAATGTTTTTGTCACTCATACCTATACATATTATAATTGTCAGGTTCAATGAACTTCATGAATTGGGCACACTTAGGTAACCAGCACACAGATTAAGAAACCTAACATTGCAGGCACCACACAATGCATGCGTACTTCTTCAAGTCCCTGCCTCCAAGGGCAATCAATATCCTGTAGGCTAATGGCACGAAACAATTTTTTTTTTGTCTTTACATTTTATATAAATAGGATCTTAGAATGTACAGATTCAGAAACATTTTCTATAAAATTCGAAATTATTATTTGTTACTTTATTCATTACAGTAGGCCAGCTAAAGTTGTTCCACTGTGAAGCTTAGGCTCAGAATGAAATTCTCTCAAAAAAAAAAAATTGCTGAATTTTTCCTGCACAGGACAATGCCTAAATGTTCTTAGTTTACAGGTTATACCTAAGAAGGTAAACTCATTCATTAGAAAACGCTTTGATTGAGAGCCAGGTACTTGCTTCCCAGCAACACAGCTTAAGTAAATGCTCAACTCAGACAGTCAACATTACTGTCTCAAAAATCTTTCATTCTGACCTACTATCACACATTTGTCATTAGGGAACTGCATACTCACATATGTCCATAAATATTTGGTCTTGGTAGACCCAGGTTGACCTGCTTGAGAAAAAGCAGGGGAAAAAAATCTTATCTCTGTCCTTGGAAAACATACAAGTAAATGAAGGGAAAGTTTGAATGTGGCCTCTGAGAGACTTCGTTTCTCTGAAAACAAAATCATTTTGCTCTAGTCAATCAATAACTCTACATGGTAAATGTGAATCTTAGGCTCAGAAAGAGGTTATCAGCCATAACATTTCTTAACACTTTCATAATGTTATCAGGAATTAAACGGTAACATTTATCAAATATTTACAAGTTGTGTGGGACACAGCACAGTGTAAACATGGTGAATCTGATAATGTCCAAGCTGCATTTTAAAACAGATGCAAAAAAAATCTCAAAAATGTTTGCTTTCCAATGATGCATTCTCCATCATGTAAAATTTTAACTACTGAGATGCTCTAATGACACATGGAATGGGTCACACAAGAAGGAATTTACCTTAGGTGAAAGGTCAGTATCAACACAGATGCAGGTGACTGCATAGGCAGCTTATGTCCACCAGAAAGGACACACATTTTATAAATAAATATATAGAGAAATAACTATTATATAATGAAAATGTGAAACAAACAATATTTATTTGCACTGATGAATTATGAAAGATATGTTCTAAGACACTCAAAAGAAAGTCCCATCCATCTTTCCGTGGTCAGCTCCATTCTCCTTTTACTTGTCAGTGGTGGTGTTTTCTAGGTTTCTAGAAACTCATTTATCTCTCTCCCTCCTCCATCTGGGAAGTTTGCCTCTTCGGAGGGCTCATCCAGTGGAGGCTCCTTAGCTGTCTCCCTTGTAGTGGATCCTCTGTTCTACGAGCTAGAGATGAGCAAGAAGAAGGAGGAGGGAAAGAGGAGGAGGAGGAGGAGAGGAGGAAAAAGAGAAGAAAGACTAGGAGGGAGAAGGAAGAGGAGCTGGAAGGGAGGGAGAAAGAAAGCTTAAGGTGGGAGGCAATAATCTTAAAGAAAAGAAGGGCACTAGCTAAAAAGAAAAGCCCCAGTACCCTAACCCCCACACTCCTCTTGATACTGGGAATTTAATGGCCCCAGAGCCTGCTCAGAGTCGTAACCTCCACCCTGCTTTCTCCTGTCCTTCTCTTTGGGGCCCAGTGTGGGGGACAGGATTTGGCAGAATTGGAGTGGGTTTGACAGTATAGTAAAGTGTGGGTAGACTGATCTGAAGACTTAGGACAATAAAATAGCACTTTCCAAAAAGGAAAAAGAAAAAAAGAAGTGTTTTGTTTTTTTTTTTTTTAAGCAGATGATGTTGGTAGGGTATTTATTTCTTTTGCTTTCAGAGTTGATAGTATTTTCACTGCTGATTTTTTAGCCCGTAAATGTGAGAATTGTTTTTAATTCTACAGTGAAGGTGAATGACAGCCGGAATTCAAGTTTGCAAGGGTAATTGGAAATAAGGCCTAGATGACCTCACAGAAATAGAACAAACAAGATTTCTTCTTAAAATATAATTTGTGAGGTTTTTTTCAACTATGAGAAGAGGCATTAAGGTGTAAAGAGAATTGGAACTTGAATATCACATCAATCTTCTATAGAACAGGCATATGTGTATGTATATATTTTTTTTTAATTTCAGGATTTGGTTATGTGTTCAATACTTAAAATTATAACATGCAGTTGTTTTTATTCACATGCATGACAAATAATTAAAATAAAGAACACCGTAAACTTTTAAAATTAGGCTATAAAACATAAAACTGTTACTACTTCATTAAATTAGAGCTTTAATGACTATTCACCCCGTATAAATATGGGCAAGAAAATGGAGAGTCTTATAACTAATTGACTTCCTGCCCCAGGCACCCAAACATCTTTCTGCAACTCTAGATTTGTCCCTCTAGGATACTACTGCCAAAATGATCAACACAAGCTCCCAAAATAACAATTTATTCTGCCCAAAGGACATTGTGCCCCGAGTCTCCTGGCCAGATGAATTGGCACAATTACATCCTTCTCTCTTGCTTTCCCCCCTCAGGATACCCTAGGTGTCAGGGCTTTACATGTTGTGATGATTCAGAACAAAAAAATCTGCTAAGAAGGAAGACACTGCTATAAGCATCTTCTTAGATTCTTAGGTCCAAACTGATGGAGCGAAACACAAATCCTCCATTGGTTTGTTTCCTTCAAAACTTCACTGCCCCTCAGGCACATCCACAGATCAAGTAGAGGGCTAAATCCTTCCCTGACTCCCGACACAAGCCTATCAGTGGTAACCAACAATGACCCCATTTAGCCAATTACCAGTCTTTTCTTCCACCTGCCCCTGCCACCCCATCAAGAATTAGTGATTTAAAGACCATGCATGATACGAATGGCAGATTAATCTACTAAGTTACATTTCCCTCCCTGAAGCAGTCAGACACATAGCAGGAAATATGCATTCATTTCTGCTTTGGAAAATAAAACTGTTCAACATGGTTTCTTAATGATCACTTCTTATTTGCTTTGCCTCTTTTGCCTTAAAAGTCCTTTCTCTGAATATACAGAATTCGTTTTTTAAAAGGTTATTTGTATGTGTTTTATGCATTTTTCTTTCTGAGTCTTGTTCACTGAACTCTGTATGAACAAACAGTTTTTGGAGAAACCCCACAGCTTGCACTGGAGATGTGTGGCGCAGGTGTGTATCTGCTGCAAAAACTTTTGTCATTGTAAATTATCTCAAGGTGGGGCTCTTAGCAGAGGGATAAAAGGTGCAAAAGGAAGGTGGCACTTCCTCAGGCAAGAGGTTCAACTTTCTGCCCTCCTGAGGAACGGTGTTCATGGATAGTGATGAATGACTCCACACCATAGGCACTTAGTGCTTCTGAGTATCTAGAGCCTTCTGCTAGAGGATTACTCACTACTGGCATTTAACCGCCATTAAAAAACATAATGCTTGTTTTCATCAGCTTTTTTGTTGCTTTGAGCAAAAGACCTGACAATTTTAGGAGGGAAAGTTTATTTGGGGGTTCATGGTTTCAGAGATCTCAGTCCATAGATGGCCTACTCCATTGCTCTGGGCTGAAGGGGAGGCAGAGCATCATGGTGGAAGGGTGTGGTGGAGGAAAGCAGCTGGGAACATGGTACCAAGAAGCAGAAAGAGAAAGACTCTACTCACCAGGGACAAAATATATAGCCCACAGCCCACCCCGACCTGTGATCTACCTCTTCCAGCCACATCCTACCTGCTTTCAATTACCATTTAGTTAATCCCCATCAGGTAATTCATTCACTATTTGGGTTAAGGTTCTCATAATCCAATCTTTTCACCTCTAAACCTTCTTGCATTGTCTCACACAGGAGCTTTTGAGGAACTCCTAATCTAAACCATAACAATGCTATTACTTGGTAGGGAGTGCAGGGGGTGGGGAAAAGACAGGGAAGATCATTCCCAGTGAAAAAGCATTTCCCAATGAAAAAGTAGCACTTATGTAAGAGTCCCTCAATAGTTCTTTAAGATTAAAACTTTGTAGAAAAATGATGTTAAAAAATTATTAGAAGCCATTGATTTGGTATGAGATTCTGTATAGTCTAAAACAAATGAAATCACAACTACCAAGATCTTATACCATCCAATCAAAGTCTAGGCTGCCCACTTGTAAGATTCAACCTTCCAGAACCAGATGTGATGGTGCACACCTATAATCCCATGACTTGGGAGGCTGAGGCAGGAGGGTTGCAAATCTGAGACCAGCCTCAACAATTTAGTGAGGCCCTAAACAACTTAGTAAGACCTTGTCTCAAAAAATAAAAATAAAAAGGGCCAGGAAAGTAGTCAATATTAAAGATCCCCCGGGGGCGGGGGGGGGGGGTAGAGAATGATTCAATCTTTCAGGAAATTAGGAGAGGAGTGTCAAATCACCATATGGGGGAGCTTGCCAAAAAAAAAATAAAAATAAATAGATTCATAGCACCCATTCATAAAAGGCCCAGACAACTTGAGCCCTTGAGCCAGAAGAATAAGGAAATCCCCTCTGCTTTTACAAGGAAAGAAACCTGGTGCTAACATTCCACTTTTTGGACAATTCTGCTTATTCCTTGTTCCTGTTTCAGTTGCCCCACAAAAAAAAAAAAAAAAAAAAAAAAAAAAAAAAAAAAAAAAAANAGATCTAAATGGCTTTTACTAGCAATTTATTAACTGGGAAGCATTCAGACTAAAAAATGTTCTATTAGACCCAGAGGGGCCCTTGTGTATTTTGTAGTCTGAATGCTTCCCAGTTAATAAATTGCTAGTAAAAGCCATTTAGATCTTTAAAACCCAATTTGCTGAAATTTTGTTCTTTGAGACACAAAAACAGGTTATATCTGCTCATTGCCCATTTCAGCTTTGGGACACTTACCAAGAGGGACATAACTCCCTTTTTAACTTTAAATATTAACTGGGATAAATTTGTTTGCAGAATCCCCCTCATTTTCCATTTTCTTATTTGTTTATACAGTCAATATTAATCATTGAGTGTCAAGTTTATACCAGGTGTGGCAATAGGTACTGGGGTAACGAGTGAGCAGAACCAGGTATCTCTACCTTTCTGGGTAGATAAATGAAAGAGACAACTAATCACACAAATAAGCACTCCAAGGAGTGAGGCATGTGGCTATTCGAATAAGAATGTTGTTTGGCCTTGTTGGGAAGATAAGAGAGCACCTGGTGCAGAGGTCATGGGTCATGTGAAGGAGAGGGAGTGCCGAACATTGGGTGAGGCTTTTAGGGACAGGGTCATGCAAGCCCTGAGCAAGGGTCATGTGAAGTCTTGGTCTTTGTCCTGAGAGCAAGGGAAAGCCATAGAGGAGTTATCCATAAAAGGATCACATGGCACGACGTGGGATGATATACCACGATATGACATCACCAGGTTGGGTTTCTCTGACAGCAGTGTGCTGGCAAGAATGGACATGCAGAGGCTGGATGTCAAGACTAAAAGAAATGAGAGGTCAAGAGTACAACATCCAGGAGTCGTTGTGCATTAATTAAATAAGCCTGATATTGTTGAGATAGATCAGATTCTGGTTTTTATCAGTCACAACATATACTTCTTATTACTGGGGCCTCTCCATTTACCCTTCCTCCTGCCTCCTAATACCTTGGTCTCTTTACTTGTTCAATAGACAATTTGGCTCTGTAACTCAGGGGCCAAAATCACTTAGCCAACCTGTCTGAGAATCTCTACTTGTAAAAGGGCTAAGAATAGTCTCTTGGCTCTCCTGATGGGATTAGTTATTATGAGTGTAGTCTGAAATAATGGATGCGGAAGTGCCTTGTCCACTAGAATATGTGAGATCCACATTGGTTGGTATTACTACCGTATTGCTCATGATGCATGACCACCTTCTCTGGGAGTCAGAACTAATATGAATATTTGGTAGAAGGAAAATTTCAGATTCTTTCATAGGATGATTGTCAAATTCCTAGCCAAGGCAATAATTAAGGGAGAAATAAAAAGGCAAAGCAGAGGCAGGGTTGGGGAGGGAATTAGGATAACTTTGCAGCTACAGTCTCAGGTCTCTGGACTCCATGAGGCCATCTCCCATCCATTCACCATGGTAAAGAGTCAAGGGTAACAGCAGCAGAGAGGAGCTGTGCTCTCAGGATGTGTTCACTCACAATGGGGAGGAGCTAGACAGACTCTAAGAACTAAGAGATGACATCACTACTGTCTATGGGGAATGTAGAAAGAGTTGCTAGTTTCTCCAGAAAAACAAAGACAGACACAATTATTGTCCAGCTGGTTTGTGCAAGTGAATTCAAGGTTTGATCAAACAAACTACTGTAAGAAGGGAAGAACCACCTCTGGGATAAAGGTGGGAGAAGAGTCAGGAGAAAGATGAAAATAAAAGCATACCAAACTCATAAAGATCCTTTCTGACTAAATACTGTGGGACACCAAGCTACTGCAGGGATCAGAGCCTTTTTGATACCTGCTTTCTATCCTCTTAGCCCTTCCTTACCAAATATCGATACATTCCCTAAAGATTTTTGAGGGTGGGAAAGCCCTACGTATTTACCCAGCAGGGACAGAGAGTCATGAGCTTATTTGTACAAAGGAGTGGGGAGAATAGAAGGAAAGTTTGGAGAACATTCCTTTCACTCATGAGAGTCATCAACAGCACACTTGATGGAGTTAGAGTTTTGAAATATGAATTTAGATGAGGACACAATTCAGTTCATAGCACTAGACACCGTTAAGATTTTAAAAATTGTCTAGCAATTGTCCATGCTTGCTATCTATATATTGTTTCCTCATTTAATTCTGTCCATAACATTAGGAGGCAGGCAATTATCTCCCCATGTAACACCTTATAGAAAATAAAGTTGCAAGAGTTTTAAAAAGTTTTAAAATTGCTACTGTATCTGTTGGTGACCCATGAATTAAAGCCCAAGGTCCACTTTCTCTATTCTGTATCACCCTGCCTGCTACTGCAGGTGCCTCAGTCCCTGTGTCCGTAGGTTCTGTGTCACCTTGGAGAGGGGGTTCTCAGCCTATAGAATGCTTGGCAGAGCTTGCCAGGTGCTAAAAAATAACCCCTGCCCCAGAGAACCCAGTCTGGAGAGAACATGTGGAAAAGGAAGTGTTTTAGGGGAAAATGTTATCTAAGTCAGTTTAAGAATGGTTATTTATTTATTTTTATTTTTTTTTAAATTTTCATTTGTTATATATAAAAACAGAATACAATTCATATTACACATATAGAGCACAATTCTTTATATCTCTGGTTGCACACAAAGTAGAGTAACATCCTTTATGACTTCATACATGTACTTAGTGTGATAATGACCATCACATTCCACTGTCTTTCCTACCCCTATGATCCGCTTTGCCCTATCTAGAGTTCATTTAATCCTCCCATCCTCCTCACCCCCCACAGCATATTATGAATCGGTATCCTTAAATCCGAGAAACATTCGGCATTTGGTTTCTTGGGATTGGCTAATTTCACTTAGCATTATATTCTCTAGCTCCATCCATTTACCTGCAAATGCCATGATTTTATTCTCCTTTAATGCTGAATAATATTTTATTGTGTATATACACCACATTTTCTTTATCTGTTCATCTACTGAAGGGCATCTAGGTTGGTTCTAGAGTTTAGCTATTGTGAATTGTGCTGCTATAAACATTGATGTGGCTGTGTCCCTGTAGTATGCTGTTTTTAAGTCCTTTGGGTATAGACCGAGGAGTGGGATAACTGGGCCAAATGATGGTTCCAATCCCAATTTTCCAAGGATTCTTCATATTGCTTTCCGTATTAGCTATATCAATTTGCAGTCCCACCAGCAATGTATGAGTATGCCTTTTCCAACACATCCTCACCAACATTTACTGTTGTTTGTATTCTTGGTAGCTGCCTTTCTGACTGGAGTTAGATGAAATCTTAGAGTAGTTTTGATTTGCATGTCTCTAAATGCTAGAGATGTTGAACATTTTTTCATATATTTGTTGATTGATTGTATATCTTCTTCTGAGAAGAGTCTGTTCAGTTCCTTGGCCCATTTATTAATTGGGTAATTTGGGGGTTTTTTGGTGTTAAGATTTTTGAGTTCTTTAGGTATTCTAGAGATTATTGCTCTGACATGCATGTGGTAAGAATTTGTTTCCAATTAGTAGGATCTCTATTAACCTTACTGATTGTTTCTTTTGCTGAGAAGAAACTTTATAGTTTGAATTCATCCTATTTATTGATTCTTGATATTAATTCTTGTGCTATAAGAGTCTTATTAAGGAAGTTGGGGCCTAATCCAACACGATGGAGATTTGGACCTACTTGTTCTTCTAATAGACACAGTGTCTCTTTTTTAAAGAGGGGGGGGAGAGAGAGAGAGAGAGAATTTTTCAATATTTTTTTTTTAGTTCTCAGTGGACACAACATCTTTATTTTATTTTTATGTGGTGCTGAGGATTGAACCCAGTGCCCCGTGCATGCCAGGCGAGCGCTCTACTGCTTGAGCCACGTCCCGAGCCCCTAATTCCTACATTCTTGATCCACTTTGAGTTGAGTTTTATGCACAGTGAAAGATAGGGGTTTAATTTCATTTTGTTGCACATGGATTTCCAATTTTCCCAACACCACTTTTTGAAGAGGCTATCTTTTATCCAGTGTACATTTTTGGTGCCTTTGCCAAATATAAAGTAACTGTAATTATGTGGGTTAGTCTCTGTGTCTTTTATTCTGTACCATTGGTCTACAAGTCTATTTTGATTCCAATACCATGCTGTTTTTGTTACTATTGCTCTGTAGTATAATTTTTTTTTTTTTAATTTGAGTCCTTTTTTTTTAAAGAAAGAAAGAAAGAAATTTAGGGGGAAAAAAAGTGTTAGAAAACTTCCCAAGGTAGAATTACTTAGTTGTTTGGGGAAATTAAAATGTATTTTCTACCTGGGGAAATATGAAACTCCTATTATGGTTTGCATCTGGAATGTCCCCCAAAAGCTCATGGGTTGAAGGCTTGCTTTTACCCCTAAGACACTCTAGAGTAGGAGGTGGGGCCTAGGTGGAGGAAGTAGGTCATTGGGGTGTGTGTCCTTGAAGGATGTCTCTTGTCCCTATCCCCTTCACTCTCTCCCTATCTCTCTAAAATAAAGTAAGCAGATGTGCTTTATCTTCCTCTTTACATCTCCACCATGATGATCTGCCTCACCACAGCCCAGAAACAATGGAGCCAAGTGACCATGAGCTGAAATCTCTGAAACCATGAGCCAAAACCAACCTCTCCTCCTGTTAAGTAGCTTTTCTCAGGCGTTTTGCAGAGCCATGGAATGCTGACTAGCACGCCCCCACCTTCACAGCCTCACAGTCTGCTCTGAGCATGACTCTGTGCACACAGAGCAATTGCTAAGGGAAATGTGCTTGCAATTGCTGTGACAAGCTTCTGCAAAGTGTCATAGAAAAAGGAGTCTGTGAATGAAATTATGAGAATGCGTTGGTTGAATGGTTCATTAATTGAAGTGAACTTTCACTTTGCCAATCCGTCAGGCTTGACTTTCAGATAGAGTCATTGTGAGTTTGAATGCCTATAAACTGACTTTCCCTTCAGTTTACAAGAGAAAGGCAGCATTAGAAGCATTCTCTCACTTGGATCTTGTGTATCAAGGGCTCTGTGGGGAAGGTAAATCAAAGCAAGAGGTATTTTCAACAGCTTTTATCTGAACAAGTTAATGTGTTTTCTCTTAAACTCATAGTAATAAACATGAGTTTGATAGTATAGAAGATGTAAAAATGGGAGTTCATAACCCACTTGAATCAAATGTATGAAATATGATATGTCAAGAATATGTAATGTTTTGAACAACTAATAATAAAAAAAGAAGATGTCTATCATAAGTGAGCTAATTTTTGTTTGCCAAAACTTAATAGCTCATTTTTGCTTTCCAGTCACTCTCAGATCCTACACTTAACTGAGTAGCTCCTCTGCACTCTCAGAATTAACATAAAATACATAATTTAATCTTCATAGTGGCCTAATAATGTGTGGTTATTTCCCTGTTAGAAGTAAAGAGGAAAATGATGCCCAGAGAAATGAATGATGAGCAAGTTTTATCTGCTATAAATTCTGCCTGCATGTCTCCATCCAATCTTCAGAGCTTAGCCAAGTGCCCATTGCACTAGAGATGCTCAGTATTATTTGTGAAATTACTTAAAAGTAACTGAATCTCAAACTCAGATTTATGGCTCTTATGACAGCACTTTTCTTTGAATAACAGGATGGCCTCTCATTCAGTAATAATAGATAGTTATTTTTCTCCATTGGGCACTGATGCTAAAGCATTGTATATATACTTTGTAATATCCATGTGGATTTTTCTATCTTTTTTAATAACACACATTTACTGTACAAAAAGTATTGAATAAAACTAAATAAGAATAAAAAACAACAAACATATTCAAATCACTTGAAATCAGCCCAGTAAAAAATAACTGCTTCTGTTCTATAATATTCTTTATTATGATAAAATCTATATTATTTTCCAAACAAAAGAAGTGCCCTTCCCATTTACTTTCTGAGGCTCAACAATATTCTTTCTTGGAGTCAAAGAATTTCTTTATGATTCTCTAACAGAATTCCATAGGGCCTCTCTTTGGCTGGTGGACCACAAAGCATTGCTGGGGTTGGCAAGTCTCCCATTTCAAACATTTTAATCCAAGTGCTGTTAGGAAAAAAATAAACACCAAGGTCATCTCCAAAGGGCAACAACTTTGTGTTTCCATGTAGAGAACAAGTTTAGGTGGGTTTAGACTAACAGCATGCTTTTCCAGTGTCTTAGTTAACTCATTGTGGAGGTGGAGGTATCCACTCAGATGATGACTAGGGCTATTTCCAGACTGAGAATATTTTGCCCCAGGCTAAGAATTTGAAAAAGGCAATGTGTATAAGAGAGAGAAACTCACCTCCCAGCTTCTCCATGACTAAGGAGAATCATAGGGTTGTCAACTGGGAGTAGCTAGATCTATGAAGATCTCACTCTCATTGCTGGTTATTTTATGAACTCAATACTAGTTGCTTTCCAGCTGCGAATCACTGGTGGGTAAACTCACATTCCCTTGTTGATCTTTGGAGCCTATGGACAAGGACTCCAAAAGAGTCTCCACCAAAACACAAAATCCCAAAGTGCTCCTCTCATGAAAATCATATTACCCCTGCCTCTGACCGAAGGATGACAAAATGTTCCATTTACCACTAAAGATGGAGAAACTAAAGGGTGGGTTTCAAGACATTCACAATAAGATCCAGAGCTGTGACAGTCCTTCTTTTAGGCCTTGCCTGGTGACTTAACAACCAGAACAGCCCATTAAGTTTTCCGAGTTCTCTTTTTCCCCTAGAACTTAGACATACTGTGTTATGACTTCAATTGAGAGAAGTGATAACTGAAAGCTACATTTGATTGGTATGAGACATTAAGAAGAAGCTGCCTCTCCCAGTAAAATTCACTTAGTATTGTCAACTAGTGTTCTATCCCTTTATTTCCCCCTAAACTCTGACCTCTTGTTGGATTGCTAAAAGCACAGTGACATTGTGCTTAGCCAGAATGTGTCTCATACCCCTCTCCCATAACAATAAGTGGACAGGGTGGGGAGAGTTTTTTTTTCTAAGGTAGTAACATCACCTTTGCCCTGCAAGAACTTTAATTTCTTACTTATTATTTTATTTTTATTAAAAAGACCTCTGACTTGACTTTTGTGAGAGAAGAGGAAGAAGTATGGCAAATATAGAGAGGAGAGAAGAAAGTAATATGGCATTATCTTCTGTAGAAAAAATGTGTTTTGGGTGACAGAAGCTGACAGAGGGAAAACACACAGACAGTCAATGACAAAAGTCTTGGTGGAAGCTTAGGGGACTAATCCTGATGCTTACTTTATTTTCTTTTTAATGGGATGTCAGTTCTGAAGAATAAACAGTCTTTCCTGAATCCAGAGTTATAAGCACTTATTTGTCTAGATAAAGTACCGAAAAGAAATATTGTGTGCTGCAGCCCATAAGTCATCTTCATGGCCTTTCAGGTAACCTACCAAGGATTTTTACTGTTCAACTCACCGGAACACAAATTGGTAAACTGAGAGCTAACTGATCATGGCCATTGAAGCAGTCCAGAGCTGAAACCCAAAATTTCATTTTTATTTGAAATGCCACCATCAATTATCTACAAAACTACTACAACTGAGGATGCACACAAAAGGGAGAGGATGCATTAGACCGCTTCAGGAAAGCAAAATTTCAGGGACTTCCTTTAAATTATTCAAAACATAATTTGCTTTGAAAATTCTACCTGCTACTAAAATTGTCATCAGTGATCAAGGTGGCTTTAACCCCAGTTTAAATGAAATATCCGAAGATTAGCGGCAGAATCAAATATATGTGTGGATACAAGTTTGTATTTTGAGCCATTTCATCCTGAAATCAGGAATATACCTTGGCTGGACTCTACTATGTTATGGACTCTAATCCAGTTAATTTCTTTACAGTTATTTTTCTTTCTTTTTAAGTGAGCATTATATGCCAAGCAAGTGTTCAAGGTCTGAGGCCATAGACCTCCTGTGGAAGGATAACACATATATGACTATGACACCGTAGACTGAGGGTCATGTTGGTAATTTGATTTCAATATTTGTTTAACCAGAGCCCTCAGCAGCATGGCATTACCTGTGCTTGGAGAGATGAGAAAGTTTCCTTGGCTCTGCAGTGTCACACAAATCCTCTACTTTCTCAAGCCATTCCTCAGTCCCATATGCCCCTGAAAATAGAAGTTCATGTAATATAGTCTAAGTACTTGAAAATCACAGATTAAGATGACAGAACTATAGTTTATCTCCATATGTGGACAATAGCACTTCATCTCCATCTGGAAGGCCAAGTTTGAGTTTAGATTTACTGGACTTCATGTGGCACCATGGGGTTAGTAGCCCCTCTCCTGGCTCCTGACCTAAATATAGTCCATCTTCCAGTCCCACCTGAGCTCCATACAACATCTTGTGGAAGCAGGCAGATTGGTCAGTCCTCAAGAGCATGGACTAGGGAAGAGCACACATGGGCCCAGGGATCAGGCTCGGGCATTTTTCAAGTAATTTTCCCTATTACTCTTGTTTGTAAAAAATATTCCATAATATCAGGACTTCCTAACTATTGGTCCTATCACCTATTTAAAACAATTTTTTTTTTTAGTTGTAGTACCTTTATTTTATTTATTTTTATGTGGTGCTGAGGATTGAACCCAGTGCCTCACAAGTGGTAGGCATGTGCTCTACCATGGAGCTACAATCCCAGCCTCTATCACTGTCTTTTACTTTGTGCTTCCCCCATCTCATCTGGTGACTTCTCTTCATCTCCAACGGAAATTCTGTGGCCAAAGCTTATAATGGTTCTTATTTTCACTTCTCTCTCCCTTGTTTAAGTCTCCTTTACTACACTGCCCTAGAAATCCCTAGCTCTGCTGAACTCTAATACTCCTATTATTCTGTGGCTGCATGCATGAAATTGAAAGTTTGGGGAAGCACAAATTCAGAATGCCTGATTTCACTAAATTTGTCAACCTTGACTTTATGGGGACCTTCAGTGCTTCCCAGCAAACATTTTATGCTTTCTTTATACATTCTCTCTCTTCTGTTTGACTGCTTCAGACCTTAAGAGTTCTTAAAACTTCAAATCTTTCCTCTCTGCACTCTCTGATGATAATCTAGCTTTCTGTTTTAACTGAGGATACAGAAGCAATCTGAATAGAACTTTCAAAGATTACCACTCCACATCTATCTGCTGGATTACATTTTTCACATTTCTGCCTGTTACTCAAACTGAACTGTCCTTGCTCCGTTCTAAGGCAAATTCCTTCACTTATGCGTGACATCCTCTCATCCTCTCCAGTCTATTCATAAATCTCACTCCAACAATGATCCTATGGTTCTTCTATATCATAAAAATTTTCTAAGCTACTCAATTATTCCCATCACCATATAAACATGCTGTTATTTCTCTCCTCTTGAACAAGAAAAAAAATTCTTGGTCTCTTGCCATAGACCTCTCTTCACCTATTATATAATTTCTCCACTGTCCTTTACTTTAGCGCTGGAATCTCTTCTTCATTTATTTCTTGAAGTCCCCCAACTCAAGCTTTTGACTCAATTACTTGACTGGAAATACTTTAGACAGGTTCACTTATGACCTCCATGAAGCTAACTCCAATGGCCATGTCTCTTCTATAATAGTTTCCATAAATTTTCTGCAATGATGGACCTCAGCAGTTCCTCCCACCAAGACTGATGCCACTCCTTCTATCAAAAATAAAAGCCAAGCTGGGCTAAACTCAGTGGTGAAGCACTTGCCTAGCAAATGAAAGCCCCCAGGTTTGATCCCAGCACTGGGGAAAAGAAAAGTAGGCCCGCTTTCCCTGCTTGGGCCTGTGCCTTGCTTTGACCAACAGAATACATTGGAAGTGCTGCTCTGCCCACCCCAAGCCTTGTTCTCTTCGTTCCTTCTCTCTTTCCCACTCTTCCTTTTTAGAATGCCAAGTATCTTGCACATACTACATTATAGTGTATGCTTAATAAATAACAGATTGTAGGATTTTGAGAGGGGAGGATGAATTTAAAAATCAGGAATAAAAGAAGATGGGAAGAGAAGCAAAAGCAGTGAGGCATTAACATTTATAAAATGTTTAGGATACCGAGTGATCTTTTTGTCTCTCAAATATTAAGATGGGAAAAAAAAAACATGAAGCTTGGGCCAGATTTTTAACAGTTGTGAATTCCAGGCATATCTATTTAACTTTGGATCTTGTCCTCTGAAGACTAAAGGATTTATGGGGGAATGGCTTCCACATGGAACTTTTTAAGTACAGGTCTCAGTTACTTCATTGCTCCAGAAACTCAGGGCTCCTCCTTGTTTCCCACCCCTCTTGATTTTTATCTTTCCTTTCCGACTTTCTTCTACATTTTACTTTCTGACTCCCAGTTTGTCATCTAGCTAAGTGACACTGCTCACATTCTGTTCTTACCAGACACTCTTCACTGGTGTTATTATTCCACTTGTGATACTGTCTTTATTCTCATCCCCTTACGAGTTCTATTTACTCTTCAAGATCTTGCTTTGTCCCCAGAGGCTCCAAGAATTCTTTCTCAGTCATTTTATCCACAGATCTTTTTCTCCATTCACTGAAGTTCTCTTTTAATTATGGCTGATACAACTTGGCTTGGCACTTGATGGCTCTCTGTGTTTTTATGCGTGCTAGACTGAAAAGCTAAGGATGGCATCAACTTCATGTAAGGCCTCTTACATCCTATGATACATTTTGGTGCCCTCTGTAAACTTCAGGTGTTTGTGAGCTAGTTACATGGAATAAACCTAAGGAGCCTGCCATCAAGGGTTAGAGCTGGGATGGGTGGCCATGGAGGATCCTGATAGTGTCAATGGTACCCATGATTTGTACACAAGGAAACGGTCATTTTATTCTAAGACCTGTTCTAAATGTTTCCTGCAAAATGAGCAAAGTGTGGCCTTCCCCAATTTCTAGCTCTCCATAAGGCAACAAATATATAGAAATGCAGATCATAAAATGCAAAGAAGGAAAATGGGACTGTAGTGCCAGAGAAACAGAGGAAGGAGGTTAGCAGAGTGGATATTTTTAGAAGCCTGTCCTATTCTAGTCTCATGGTTTGTAGAAGTAGAAACACAACAGTCAGAGCTACAGAATAGCTAAAAGTCAATTTAAATTTGGAACTGTGTAAAATTGTTGAAGGAAAAGCTGTAAATTCTCTGCAATTGGTATGAAAAGTCAATGTTAAGAGAGAGCTATAGGTGCAACACAGAATGACATGAAATAAAATCAAGGAACACAGGACAACCAAACGTTAATGACAAGAAAATGTGAAATGTTTCACCAATTTTTTTTAACTAAAGAGAGTTGGAAAGCTAATAATAGAACTCTATTGTCTATCATAGCATTATAATAAATATGATTCCAATGGAGATTTTTCTTGCAAAATTGTTCACACATTGTCATGTGTGAATAATTCTGGTGTAACGGGAAATACTTCAAACCTGCAGTTGGAACTTTGTTTCAGACCTTTTGCCTATTGCTCTCTGCTCATTTATTCATTCATGTATTCATTCAATCATTCCAACAATTTTTTTTTGAATTTTTGAACTTATGCTCCGGTCTCTAAATAAGTTTAAACAAAAGTTTTATACTTCTGGAACTCAAATTTCTCATCTGCAAAATACAGATAACTATTTCTATACTGATGAATTATAAGGCCTATGGAGAATTCTATGAGTGTGAAGAAGAATTGAGCTACAAATATAACTTTTCTCTTTTTTCTAGAAAATGAACATAAATTCCTTTAACCTGGTCTAAGTAATGTGGTAGTTACCTTAGGAGTGCTACTGCAGAAACCATCTTTTGATCATCTAAGCCATTATTGAAACTATGAACAGCACTCAATCACCCATCCACAGTGCTTACAACACTCCATGTATAGTTCAATTTTACCTAAAAACTGTCAAATATGAATTGGGATTAGTCTTATTGCATTGATCTTTTTACTCAGTTAAATAAAAAATATCAGTTCAGAATCTATCACACACACACACATACACACACACACAAAAAAAAAAAAAAACAGAAATAAGAAAAAAGAAAAGATTTCTGATGCTCACAAAGAGGGTCCAGAGGATCACCAAGTCCAGAGGGCCACAGGGAAGCCTGCAGTGCCCTGTTCCTTCAGGCAAACACTAGCACTCCTCTTCAAGAAAGCCCTACTTTGTCGATCTGTGTCCATATTGGATTCAAATTACACTTTTCACTAGTGCCAACATTTCAACATAATTTACACACGTGCCTCCCTGTGCCCTCCTTTGCCCTGAGAAACCTCTCTCAAAGAAAGCATCCTTGGAAAGAAGGTGCAGTGGTGCACACCTCTAATCCCAGTGACTCTGGAAGGATGAAGCAGTAGGACCTCAAGTTCAAGACCAGACTCCTCAATGTAATGAGATTCTGTTTAAAATTTAAAAATTAAATAAAAAGTGATGGAGATGTAGCTCAGTGGTAAAGCACCCTTGGGTTCAATCCTCAGTATTACAGGGGAAAAAAATAAAAAGGAATGGAGAAAGAAAACATTGGGTAACTGTAAACTCAGTGGTTAGAGAAGCAGACTATTAGTCTGTGCATATTTTTAGCCCAGAGGGGAAGAAAGTAAGTACTTGGTTTTTCAGTGGTTACTCAAAGAATGAAAGAATGCAGCTGGATAACTACTTTTCTTTCCTTTTTGGCTTGGCTAATGCACTCTAAGTTTGCATTGGTAGAATACAGTTTTTGAATGTAAGGGGCAGAGTGCCACTCTGTGCTGGTCAGATCACACCTCAAACACACAGTTCAGTTCAGGACATTGATAAAATAAAATATCGTCTGTGTTCCTCTGCCACTGGCACCTAGGGATTTGGGCCTAGGGGTGAAAAAATGTACAGAGAACACGATTGCTGTCTTCACAGTAGGAAAGGCTGTCAGAGGGAAGACAGATTAGACTCACTCTGTGCTGCCTGCCCTCCAGAGCCACACTGGGGTCAGTGGATAGAAGCCACAGGGAGGCAAACCGGGGCTCCACGGAAGGAAATGTTTTCTAAATTATGAGATCACTTCACATAGCAGAGAGTTGCCTCAGGAGGCAGAGAGCTCCCAGGTACCAGAAATGTGCAAGTGAAAGCTGAGCCATGCTCTGCCAGAGCTGTCACTGCAGGCGTTTGAGCACTGGAAGGGGATTTAGGAAAATGATGTCTCAGATCTCTTATACTCAACATATTCGTGGCTCCCATGAGTCAAGGCAAAACAGCCTGCTCAGAGGCTTCTCTCTTGTTTTTAAACACTCTAAGCAAGCTTTCTTGAATGCCTTCTCTAACAAATAAGAATTTATTGTTTGGGGATAGTCTTTTGAGGTTTTTCTCAACTCTTTGTCCCATTTAAGTAGAAAGAACGTATTTTACAGTGAAAATACAGATATCCTTGCATTTCTCACAAACCCTTAAATTTAAGATAAATTATCATTTGTTTCTTTTTGTAGAAAGCAGAGTATTACTCTGGTGGTGTCCATTGATAATGAGGGAGCTAGGCATGTGTAGGGGCAGGGAATGTGATTCTTCCTCTCAATTTTGCTATTAACCTAAAACTTCTCCAAAAATTGAGCCGACTTAAAACAAGTATTATTTGTACAAAATGTATCTTGACTGTGCCACATTTCTGAGAAGGGGATTTTGCTGCTCTTTCATGAGCTCTTCTGGTCTTTTTATCAGCAGGAATGAAATGACACACTTGAACTTCATAATTGAGCAGGGTGTAAGAGAATGTTTTCAAAGATGTAGGCAAGGCTTAGGAAAATAGATTGTGCAGAAACCAAGCTCTGATACTAATGGGTGCATTTATTTCTCTGTTTCTGAAGAAGCAAAAAGAGTAGTTTGCAAAAGCCACTGAGGGTCCCTGTAGGAAAAAATAACTGCCTGAAGCTGGTAGAGGACCAGCCAGCCCATGGTGACTGGCAGGGGAGGAGCTGAGGGAAACAGTCCTTATCCTCACATCCCCCACTCTCTTGCTACTACTAATGCCCTGGACAAAATGCACTGGAAGCCAGTGGGCAAGAGCAGCTGCTGGTGCTGTCCACATGCTCCAATGCTCACAGGGCACAGAGTGGGGAGAGGAAGCTTGAGAGTGAATATGGAGAGGAAGTGGGACATGTCTGGCACTGTCCTTTCCCATAGCACCATTTAGGTCGCCATTTACCATCTGCTATTCTTGCAGCCTGAAATATAGCTCCTAGAAGAGTCTATATAATTGACTAAGATTCCTGACTGACTCTAAAAGGATTTAAAGCAGTCATTATTTTGATTTATGGAAACTAAATATTTATCAACAATACATATTTCAGTGCCAATCAAATGTTTGGGTTCATTCAAGAAAGGGTTTTGGACTGGAAGATTTTCTGATACTCCAATTCTTAAAAAAGCTTTACTAGGACTGAAGGGCTCCTTTCTTTTATTAAATAGGGTTAAACTTAAGGAAGATAGTTCAATATCAATACGTCTTGTGGAGTCTGATTACCAACAGAAGAATGAATACTTTGTTCATGGCATGGGAATGGTTATCACGTTGGGGAATTGACATGATTTTGACATGAGATGGGGGAAGGGCTAGGTGGCTATCCCAGATTCTGTGCACACATTTCCTCCTCCTAACCCAGAAGGAATTATCAGAAAACAAGTGAGTCTGGTATTTAAACATAAATTCTCCTGTAATTTGGTGCTCTTCAATGGAGGTTTTCAGAGCTCAATTTCAGTTTCATCTCAAAGTGGAATTTCAGAGTTACTTGACAATAACAGGTTTGCTCTTGAAAAACGAAAGTGGAGAGTGAAGTCTGGCTCCCTGCACCCCCACTTTACTCCCCTGCTGTGGGCTTCCAGCCTCTTCCAGAGTAAAGAGCATACTTGGTGCTGATGGAAACATAGTGACCTACTTTGTGGGAACTATTTTGGTACAATCAAATGTATACTGTAGCAGGGTGTTCAAATCTTTCTGAGAAATCTATGGAACTAAAAATAAGAGCCTTCCATAGTCTTGTGGACTCATGCACTGGACCTCCTGTGAGATCTACTGGGCATATGGACTCGCTACGATGTATAAAAGGAGGCCTCATGGAGTCCCTATTTTGATCCCAGATTTCTCTAGTTTTGCATATAGAAAGGTTTTCCTTGTCATTCTTTGCCTGAAATATCTCAGTAAGATGATCAAGAACAATGACATGGGGCTGGAGTTGTGGGTCAGTGATAGAGTGCTTGCCTGGCATGTGTGAGGTCCTGGGTTTGATCCTCAGCATCACATATAAATAAAATAAAATAAAATAAACCATTGACAACTAAAAAAATATTTAAAAAAAGAAAAAAGAAAAAAGATATGTTAGGCCACTCCAAAAAATGACGAATCTCCTGACAAGAAATTTCCACCTAAACAAATGTCATAAATCCTTTGCTTTAGGTGCCAGGTTGGAATAAGTTGGTAGAGTTGGACTACTTAGATTCCAATGGGGAAAGCAGATGCATATGAGGTGTTAAAAATATAGAATCTGTTTGTAGCTAATAAAATATAACTAAAACCAAATCTTCTGTTTAATATTTTAAAATTCAATTCTAAATAAATTTGATAGGATATAAAACTATTAGTAGAATTTGGAATGATTGGGGGTAAAGGGTTAAAAGTGTAAGATGTAATTAATTCATTGCCAGGAATTAAATAGTAAGGTTTTAGAATATGTGTTATCTTGTGGCCTTCATTTGAAAAAGCAGCTTTGTAGATGGTACTTCTTAATTACTCCATACTAATTCTATTTCAATGAAAGAGACTCAGTATAGGTCACTCATCTATGACTTTCTTGTGATTTACTATTTGATAAATATTGCCCAGTGGAGGAAAAATTTTTTTTCAGATTCAACTTATTGCTTTTCCCAGGAAATACTTGAAGTAAATGTCTTTTGTAAGTAAACTTAAACTGGTACAGATTTATCAAAGGAACATTCCAGTTCAAATAATGAAGAGCTAACCATTGGTCAAATTATTGGGGGTTGGGCAGAAGGAGAATCCAGAATATATTGCATGTTATACCAATCCTTGTACAAATATGTCTTGGGAGATAGCCTGCTCAGTTCTTTTGCAATACAGTTGGTTTGAAAAGCGACATAAAACCTTCACTATATCATGTACATTTTATACACCTTACAGTTTTTTGGTAATAAAAATATGAAAAGGGTTTGTCAAAATGTGAAAATGACAAATGATTACACATAAGTTTTGTCTTATGTTTCAGGTGGGAATGGAAGCCAGAGAATGGTGTACAATGGTCACAATTTCTCTTAAATTCTTGTCACCACTTAACGAATAAGACCAGAAATGGCCCTATTTCCTCCTTTTTTTCCCAAAGTTGTCCCTCAGTGGAAGACAAATAAAAGCAATAATACCGTTAGCAATGGGCAGGGAAAAGGAAATAGTTTTAGGCCAATGGTAAAGCATGTCACTTCCTTTCAGAATCCTACAGAAGTACACAGGACAGAAAGTAGATGATTTCAATATAAGTCCCAAAGTCATATTTCTTACATGGGAAAATTTGTACAAAACACAAAAACTGCATTGCGTTTCAATACATTTAATGGTTTAAAATATTTCTGTAGTTGCCCATCATTTGAGGAAGATATTCTCATCATTCTGAGTTGCCTGCTTCTCCAGTCAAAAATTCTGACACCCATCCATCCACCCAGACAGCACAACAGATGCATCCTCATCAATTATTGTAGTTCCTAAGTGGACCATGTCCTCATGCCCCATGCCTTTCCTTCACTCCTTCAACCCATATTTCCTGGGTATGTGCCAGACACAGATGAACAAGTTGATGTGATTCAAATACTGTGCAACAATCCCACTTCCACCAGAAATAAACATAAATAAAATAATCATAAATTTTGACGCTGTTTTAGCCAGCTATTTCACTGCTGTGGTTAACAGATCTGATCAGAATAATTTTAGAGGAGGAAAATTTTATTTGGGGTCTTGGTTCATAGAAGGCTGGCTGTATTCCCTGGGGCTCAAGGTGAGGTTGAAGATCATGGCGGGAGGGTTGGCAGAGGGAAGCAGTTCACATTATGATCAGAAAACAGAGAGAGAGAGAGAGAGAGAGAGAGAGAGAGAGAGAGAGAGAGAGAGACTCCGCTTGCCAGATACAAATATATACGCAAAGTCACACCCCAGTTCCCACCTCCTCCAGCCGTACCCTATCACTTTAGTTACCACTCAGTTAATCCCTATCAGGAGATTAATTCTCTGATTGGGTTAAGACTCCCACAACCTAATCATTTCTCCTCTGAACCTTCTTCCATTGCCTCATACACACATGAACTCCTGGGGAACATTTCACCATAACAGATGCTGATGAGGGAAAAGAAAAAAATAAAACAACAGTAACTCTGAGTGTAGACATAGAAATAATAAAAAGGAGGAGAGAGAGAGTGGGGTGTGATGTTTGGAATGTGCCTGGTGAAGACCAGGATAAAGATTTACAGACAGAGGGAATAACATGTTCAAGTTCTACAATAAGAAGACTTTCCTTTCTCAGATTGAAGGAATTGAATAAAGTCCAGTGTGGCTGGATCATGATAATGTGGGGGACTGGAGGTACAGTGTGGGGGACTGAAGGGAAAGCCAGGTGTCAGATCATGTAGGGCTTTTTAGCTCATAGCAGGGAAATTTTATTAGACATTGTTGGTTGGATTTAAGCAAAGGGGTGAGATAAAACCCATTTGTGTCTTGAAAGATTGTTCTGGCATCTGTGTTATTTAATGAACCAAAAGAAAGACGAGAGACATTGAGTGAGAGACTTAGAAGCCTAGTCTGGATGACAAGGAAAGAAAGGATGTGAATGGATTCAAGAGATGTGGAGAGGTAGAATTAACAGAGCAATCAAGGCTTTCTCTTCCTATTTCCCTTGCCTTAAAGGTCATATTACCATGTTACTCTGAAGGCCCTTCAGTCCCACAGGATTAGACAGCCCTTGTGTTCTCTAAGCAACCTGTGCCATACTTCCACAATGTGACATACCATCATGTTGACTTTCTTGTCTGTGACCCATTCTAGGGCAGAGGCTTTGGCTTATCTGTATCCATAACTGTATCCGTAGCATAAGCACAAAGCTCAGTGCCTCGTCCATTTTTATATCATCAACCCAAGCACAGAGCCCAGTGCTCCACAGGCATCTGATGAAGGGATATGTCATACTTTCTGGGCTTTGGAGAGTTCTTCATGTGATGTATACCACTGAGTGGGAGCCAGATCCAGGGGCTTGAGATTGATTTTGATATTGAAAGGACTGTAGAAAAGTTAGTGCGTTCTGTGGATACCCATGTCCATTAGAAGTGACCGAAAAAATCTCAGACAGCAAGGTAAATTGATTTTTCCAATGCCATTTCAGAAGAAGGAGTTCTTGACTAAGGTGGACTCTTTCAAAAATACTTTGAGTTCCACTCCTAAACCTGCTGGGACAATTACTGGACAGAAACACTGGCTTGAAACATATAGCTTAGCAGACACTGTCATTTTTGACAAGGGGTTTGCATTTATCAGCTGTGTGTCTGAGAACTACTGGACAGAAATCATAACCAAGCTGTCACCACAGCCTCCTATTACCTTCAAGCAGATTCATTTTAATTCACCTCCATAAAGATTTAACTGCCTAACATGCACCAGGTATTGTACCTGGCTATTAAGGTAGGGATGGATGTCAGATTATTTATAAAAGGTCTCTTCTGAAGCACTTGCAGACCAATAGGGAAAACAACTAAATTAATGGTTACAGGTGAGTGTTTGTATATACACAGTATGTGTACAAACATTATATGTATGTATCTGGGGAAAAATATAAGAAGGTAATTTATTTATTCTTCTGAGAGGAAGAAGAGATTTCATATTTAGTCAAAAAGAAGCTAACATGAGTTGGATCGGTAGAGTTTGTTACCAGTCTCTCTTTGTCAACTTCCCAGAACCAGGTAAGCTCAAGGCTTAAGATAGTGGCTCAGAGCTAGACTGCCTGGGTTCAGATCAATGACTGTGGGACATGTACAGCCTCCGCCAAGTTATTTAACAGCTCTTCTCCTCAGCTTACTCAACTATAAAGTGGGATGGTTACAGTACATTTCCCATAGGGTTGCTGTGAGCATTAAATGAGTGAATACATGTGAACATGAATAGGCCATTCCAGGTAGAGAGAATAGTACAAGCGAAATAAAAGTCATCCCTGGAATGTCAAGAAGAGCAAAGCTGCCGGGCACAGTGGCCTGTAATTCCAGTGGGGGCTCAGGAGGCTGAGGCAGGAGGATGGCAAGTTCAAAGTCAGTCTCAGCTAAAGCGAGGCACTAAGCAAGTCAGTGAGACCCTGTCTCTAAATAAAATACAAAATAGGGCTGGAGATGTGGCTCAGTGTTGGAATGCTCCTAAGTTTAGTCCCCAGTACTTCCCACCCCCACACACAAAAGAAGAAGAAGAAGAAGAAGAAGAAGAAGAAGAAGAGGAGGAGGAGGAGGAGGGGGATGGGG
>NW_026000229.1:26531201-26534383 GCF_001458135.2 Marmota marmota marmota | reverse complement strand
AAGAAGAGAAAGAAAAAAAAGAAAAAAAAAAGGAAAAGGGGGAGGGGGGAAACAGAGTACAGTGTGCATGAAGAGAGGGAGATCAAAAACAGTTTCATGGCTCCAATTCTTTGTAAGCCTCGGTAAGAACTTTGGATTCTATGCCATTGATTATGAGAACTGTCAGTGATTTCAAACAACAGTGTGATCATGTCTAGAAAAATCCTTGTAGCCAGAATTAAAAGGTTGGAGTAGAAGGAGAAAGATAAGGAGAGGCAGAAAATCTAACCAGGTGGTTACTGCAGTGATCTACAAGAAATAATTTAAAACCTGGCATAGAAAGTCAGCAGCTGGGCATGACAACCTGGTAAATATAAAGTTTCCCAAACATTTGTGCCACATTTTTTCTCATACAGCATTCCAAAAATTCCTCAGGATTCCGCTTGGGAAATGCTAGCTCAACACTTGCTCATTTTGGGATGATTTAATTCTACCTCCTTATGTCTCTCTGTGTCTTCAATTATGTATCCCTGTAGCCCAGGAGGATATCATAATCACAAACAGAGGTACTTATAAATTAACTGATGCACAGTTTATCAGATCAGTAACAAGCAAGTGTTCCTTAGAAAATGAGTTTGTTCTGAGTCCTTAGGCTTCTCACTGCAGCCAGCCATGCCATGAAGCTTGGCTGCCCTGGAAGCTTTGTGGAGAGGATAGAGTGGGAACAGTTGTATTTGGAGAATATTAATTGGTGGTTGTTATACATTTTAAATGGGAAAGGAAAATATATTGCTGGGGACTTAACCTTGCCTTTCCAATATATTTGATGCAGTTCTGTCCGAAGATAAAAGCAACAAATTCTCAGAATGTTGCAGGCATAATTATAAACACCCCACCTTCCCTCATTCTCTGTCTCTCTCTCTCTCTCTCTCTCTCTCTCTCTCTCTGTCTCTCTCTCTCTCTCACACACACACACACACACACACACACACGCACACGCAGTAATCCTATAAATCAGGCAATTAATTATCCCTATTTTGGGATGAGCAAACTGAGTCCAAAGAAAGCTAAAGTCACATAAGTAGTAAAAAATTAAACCAGGAGATCAATGACAATAACTGGTGTTTAGTGAATATGTGAGAGAGTACACAGGATAAGTGAATAAGAAAGTGGTGGTAAGAGTTAGAAAAGAAAACTATGCATTCAGCTTAATGACAACTTCAGAGGTCAAAACAGGAAAGGGGTCTTCTTAACCTGGACAACATTCTAAAGAAATTACTCTCCAAATGAGGGACTCTTTGAAGTAGAAGTAGAAAAGAAAGAGAGAAATTTACTCAAGATTACAGAAAATGCTGTATATTGGGACCGTCAGCACATTTCTCTGCTGTCAGGATCAAGCCCTTCTAATAGTAGTGGTTCTTATAAGTGGCATTTGAAACAGATACCTTTTCAACTGTAAAGAGTTTACTGAGTGAGGCCTGAGAAATGTTTTCAACTTGCTTGATACTATGACCTTGAGAATAAAAATGGTGTCTGTGTATTTAGAAGGAGGTGCAGAAGGAGTCCTTCAGAAGGCTGGGTGACAGTGCTAAACAAGCCATCAGGCCTTACTAAACCTGTAAATAAGCTCTGAATGTCTAGGAACCTCACCCTCCATGTTCAGTGTCAAAGCATAAAAATCATCAACCAATAAACAATCTTAGAGTATATGCTAGTGCTGAGTACTAGGAACTCAAAATAGACAAGATAGGACTTCTTTTCTTTAAGAGAGAGAGAGAGAGAGAGAATTTTAATATTTATTTTTAGTTTTCGGCAGACACAACATCTTTGTTTGTATGTGATGCTGAGGATCGAACCTGGGCCGCACGCATGCCAGGCGAATGCACTACCGCTTGAGCCACATCCCTAGCCCTGACAAGATTCAGGATTTCTAATCTCAAAGGCCTTCTCATCAACTGGCAGGAAGATAATATAAACTTCACCATAAATTTAGATAGCAGGTTTATAAAATTACTCTTTCAATAAAATTTCAAGTGTATGTTTACATCTTACTGGGTATATTTATACCTACTAAGTTATATAGTAAAAACCAATATTTGTTTGTTATCTAAATGAATAACATAAATATGAGTAAGAATTGCTCAATTAAGATATAGGACTTGAGAAGGAATTTTAGTGGGTTTAGATTATTAAGCAACAGATGAGGAGAAGGGCATTGGAGAAGGAGGAGAAGCAAAGCATCAAATGCTGATAAAAGATGAGGGATGCTGTGAAATGCGAAGGAAAACCCTTGGGCTTCCCTAGTGGAGAAGGATTTTACTGACCTGGAATTATAAAATTAAATGTCTACAAAGTACAATGCTAACTTTAAACTTATTTCTTCTAAAATCAGAGTTCACTCTTAGATCTTCTTAGCTCCCTCAGTGTTGCTACTTGATTTTGCTGTGTTTTGTCTTGTTTTGTTTTGTTTTTGGTCTTCAGATCCCTGAAAACTTTTTTCTTGATTCCAATTATTTCATTCCCAAGGTTGGCATCAAGAGGTGATCTGAGTCATTTATTCAGGCAACACAGAAACTCTATCTCCTCACTAGTTTAGAATTCTGTCCTTCTCTGACCTGTCCTTGACCCCAGAGGAGGCTCAGTAGAGCACCTTCCAATTAGGCTCATCCTTATGTTAAAAAGGCAGGCCCTGGTCAGCATCAGTGCTGTGCTATTCTATGAGCGCATACCTCATGTGTCACAGCAGGCAACCTGGCGCTGACATCCAGCAAACCCTGATTGCCATCAATCTGCTCTCAGAATCTTCTACCCAACCATCACAGGACATCATTTGGGGATGACATCTTTGGGGCCAAGTCCCAGCCTGGTGATGTATATCACCCAGAGATGACAGTCTGATCAAAATGCATGATGGATAGGGTCAGACCATCAAACCATCACTCAAGAGCAAGGAGGCAAAAATTGTCAAGGTAGGAGTGTCAGGTGTGGGGAAGGTAATTTCTGACACGTGATTAATGCCAAGGAGCCAGTAATCATCCAGGTACTGCCAAGAGAAATGTGCAGTTACATATATATATGTACATATATATATATACTACACACACACATATATATATATATACACACACAAAACACACACACACACACACACACACACACATATATATATATATATATATTTTTTTTTTTTTTTTTTTTTTTTT
>NW_026000229.1:26457445-26529545 GCF_001458135.2 Marmota marmota marmota | reverse complement strand
GCTCTACCGCTGAGCCACAACCCCAGCCCTAACACTATTTTTAAAATTTAACTACATACATGCAAAATGTCATCAGTATCATCTACGGAGATATTCAGCTTTTTTTTTTTTTTTTTTTTTTTCCCTGTGACAGTGCTTCCCTTCCCCCATTATTGAACTCTGGTTTGACAATACATTACAGAATAACCTCACAAATAACTTTCCCCCCAGTTTAGAATATTTATGTGCCTCACTATATAGGGTTTATATGCTATAATTTGGATCTGGAATGCCCCTCAAAGGTCCATATATTAAAGGCTTGATTCCCAGCATGGCACTATTTGGAGGTCGTAAAACCTTTAAGAGGTGGGGCCTAGTGAAAGGTCTTATGTCATTTGAGAGTGTGCCCTCAAAGGAGATTGTGGGATGTCAGTCTTGATCTCCTTTACTCTGTCTTCCTGGCCACAAGCTGAGAGCTTCACCATGTACCCCTTCCATGGTGTAGCCAAAATAAAACTTTTCTCTTTTTAAATTGATATCTCGGGGCTGGGGATGTGGCTCAAGCGGTAGCGCACTCGCCTGGCATGCACGCGGCGCTGGGTTCTATCCTCAGTACCACAAACAAACAAAGATGTTGTGTCTGCTGAAAACTAAAAAAAATAAATAAATATTAAAAAATTCTCTCTCTCTCTCTCTCTCTCTCTCTCTCTCTTTAAAAAAAATTGATATCTCAGCTATTTTGTTACAGCAACAGAAAGGTGATTAACATATTATATTATATACTGTGTATTACACACACACAAAATGCAATTCTACCCAAATCCCATAGCCCTCCATCTTTTGAAAATCAACTGAAATCCTCCCCAGTTCTGATTGTCCTTCAGGACGCAATATGTCTGTCTACCTATGGTAAATCTGGGTTTCATCCATGACTCTGAACAAATGATTTTCTCTCTCTCAGTTTCTTCATCTATAAAATGGGATTGTTTTGAGAATTAAAGGAGGACATCATCTTAATGGTTTATATAAATGTTTAATAAATACTAGGTAGTTTTACTATTATTGTACTTCTTCTATGCTTGTTATACATAACAGAAAATTTTTCAAAAACTGTGTAGATTTTTAGGAACATCAGGCACTTGGAGAAGGCAGGTATAATGGACAAGGACAAAAGGTACTTTGGACACCTGAATCATGGTGAAATGGGCCTGAGGTCCTTGAGAGGAGAAGTGGAGCAGGAAACAGCCAAAGCCACACTTGAAACTACTGAAAGTTGGTTCTCTTTTCACCTAAATCCATGTTCAAGACCCAGCAGATCACACAAAACATGGAGGCCTTTGCAGAGGTCATACAGAACCCTGAAGGACTATAGAGCCCACAGTTAGGAGCAATGAAATTCCAGTGTAGACTTCCAACAGGTTCAGGGGCCCACATGCTGACAGCAGCGTGTCTCCAGCTCCAAGTGAGATGCAGAAGCCAAACTGGTTATTTCAACTTAGTACAAATACTTGTTCACTAGGCTTGAAGAATTAGAAAGGCAAAGAGAATTCTAAGGTAATGAAGAGGTGGCAAGCACAAGAAACAACTTCAAGCTCTGGGGTTAAGGAAACAAAGGAAGAGGTTACAATTATTCAAACTTGGAAGTCTGGAAGAAACACCGTTTTGGCAAGTGTCTGGGGTGAGGGCACTGTTCAGCTGCCGCTTGGGGCTTGTAGGAAGAGTGATGAAGCTGGTTTTTAAAAGTCAGAAAAACTGGTTGCAAACAGGATTCAGCTTCCACCACTGGACTGTGAAGGCACTTACTGGAGTGAGGAATGAGGCTGAGGTACCAGTGACAGGAAGAAGCAATCCACAGGAGAATGGAGCAAGACCTCCTCTTTCCCTTGCCTGGTAGCTGCCTCTGGCACCCCATGTGGGTGAACCTAACAAGGTTAGGTGGAGCCACTGGGGGAGAAAGAATGTGGTTTGCACCATCTCAGGCCATTATCACCCAAACCAGGAAATAGAACAGGGGCAGAGCTGAGAGATGGTAAGCTTTATAATTGACATACTGTATAATCTGTCTATTCACCCAAGAAATACAGACTACCTACTATGTTCCAATCACTGAGGATACTACATTGTCCTCCAGGAACTTGAGCAAATGAAGAAGAGAGAAATGAACAGAATGTGTGATATGGACAGTGATTGAGACATGCACAACTAAAGCTATCCCCTCATCCAGCATGGAGGAGGAAGGAGAAATGGGGGAGAGAAATGGCCCAAAGTTGAATGTTTATAACCATTAGGGATCTGCTCATTGAAAAAGTGGAAGGAAGTCTGTAGACACTGACAGAGAGAAGGCCAGTCAGGAAGCACCTCATCTGTCATACATGGAATTGTGGTTTTTTCAATGAGAGAACACCAAGAGTTTTAATCTTGCATGATCAGATTTACATTTGGGGAAAAAATCCATTTTTAAAGTAATCAGAATGGCTTTAGAATGGTCATGAAAAATATTCCCATAGCCTAGAATTTTAAAATTTAGTTTGCATACAAAATAAAGAAATGAAAAGGTGGACTATGAGAAATCTCACTCTCCTCTGCCTCCCATCAATAGCAACTTTTAATTTGTTCACCCTTTCAGTGTTGCTTTATTTAAACACAAGTAAATATAAAAATTTTGTTCTTATTTTCCACCCTTTCTTGCACAGCCTTTTAAAATTTAATACAATGCCACAGTGGACAGGCCCTAAGGTGGGGTTTCTGGATGGGTGGCTTCGTGCTTCCATAATCTTGGCAGACCTGACAGACTTGGTTGCTTCTTTCCCTTTCCAGGTGTGGTGCTGCTTTGTATGCACACCTGTGGGACAGGTCAGTGCCTTATATTCATAGTCTGGCAAACAACTTCTTGTTGTCCAAACATTGGGAATTTTTGCCACTTGATAGCTGAGAGAGGAAACATCATGTTCTTATGAGTGAAAATGTGCTTTTGTTTTGGGTACTTAGGGTTTGTTTATATTTCTTTTTTATGCTTTCTTTGTTCATATATTCTAACAACCTTTTTTTTTTTTTTTTTGGTAGCAGGGATTGAATCTTCAGGAGTCCATAACCACTAAGCCATATCCTTTTTATTTTTTACTATGAGACAGGGTCTTACTACATTGCTTAGGGCCTTGCTAAGTTGCTGAGGCTGACTTTGAACTTGTGATCCTCCTGCCTCAGCCTCTTGAGTCACTGGGATTATAGGCAAGCATCACCTCACTCAGTGTAAAAAATGGGTTATTTTTCATTTTTCCCAAAGTTGTAAAAGCTGAAAATATTTTTTCCCAGTTTGCAATTTCTTTTTGACATTTGCTCCTGGTTTTCATTTTATTTGTGACAGGAATCAGTTTCCTACTCTCCCTCTCCAATTATGAAGGAATTCACACACACTTTATATGAATACATGTTTGAGTTCATTTTTACAATTACAATTTGATACATTTGGAGTCTGTATTGGTATACATCAAGAGGCATAGATACAGTGCTACCCTTTCAAACCGCCTACCCAGATTAAAATGCCCATGTTTGCCTCCTGGATTTGAGGAAGCATTTGTATTATATTTTAAATTTCCCTATACTTGGGTTTTCTTTGAAAATTTGTTTATTCTACTGATTTGTTTATCTATTAACAAATCAATACCATACTTTTTAAATTACTGATGCTTTATAATATATTTTAGTATCCCCACATCCCCTGCCTTCCCCTCCTTTCACTTCCCTCTACCTAATCTAAGGTAATGCTATTTTTTTTTTGCCTTTATACATGTACTTTGTTGTTGTTTTTTTTTTTGGCATTAAAATTCTTAATACACATATATACCACAAATTTTCATATCTCTGTTTGTATATAAAGTATGTTGACACCCAATTCAAGTCTTCATACATGTACTTTGTGTAATGATGTCCATCACATTCCACCATCCTTGCTAATCCCCTGCCCCCTCCCACCCATCTTCCCTATCTAGAATTCATCCATTCCTCCCATGCTGTCCCTCCCAATCCCACTATGAGTCAACTTCCTTATATCAGAGAAAACATTTGGTATTTGTTTTTTTTTAGGATTGGCTGACTTCACTTAACATTATCTTCTCCAATGCCATCCATTTACCTGCAAATGCAATGGTTTTGTTCTTTTTTAATGCTGAGTAAAATTTCATTGTGAATATATGCCACATTTTTTTTATCCATTCATCCACTGAAGGACATCTAGGTTGGCTCCACAGTTTAGCTATTTTGAATTGTGCTTCTATAAACATTGATGTGGCTGTGTCCTTGTAGTATGCTGTTTTTCAGTCCTTTAGATATAGTCTGAGGAGAGAAATAGCTGGGTCAAATGGTGGTTCCAACCCAGTTTTCCAAGGAATCTCCATACTGCTTTCCAAATTGGCTGCACCAATTTGCAGTCCCACCAGCAATGTGTAAGTGTACCTTTTTCCCCAGATCCTTGCCAACACTTATTTTTCTTTGTCTTCATAATAGCTGCCATTCTGACTGGAGTGAGATGATATCTTAGAGTGGTTTTGATTTGTATTTCTCTGATTGCTAGAGAAGATGAGAATTTTTTCATATATTTGTTTATTGATTGTATATCCTCTTCTGAGAAGTGTCTGTTCAGGTCCTTAGCTCATTTGTTGATGGGTTATTTGTTTTTTTGGTGTTTACCTTTTTGAGTTCTTTATATACCCTAGAGATTAGTGATCTATCTGATGTGTGAGGGATAAAAATTTGCTCCCAGGATGTAGGCTCTCTGTTCACCTCACAGATTTTTCTTTTTTGCTGAAAATAAATTTTTAGTTTGATTCCATCCCATTTATTGATTCTTGGTTTTAATTCTTGCACTATAGGTGTCTTATTAAGGAAGTTGGGGCCTAATCCCACATGATGAAGATTGGAACCTGCTTTTTCTTCTATTTGACATAGAGTCTCTGGTTTAATTCCTAGGTTCTTGATCCATTTTGAGTTAAGTTTTGTGCATGGTGAGAGATAAGGGTTTAATTTCATTTTGTGGCATATGGATTTCCAATTTTCTCAGCACCATTTGTTGAAGATATTATCTTGTCTCTAGTGCATATTTTTGGCACCTTTGTCTAATAAAAGATAATTGTAATTTTGTGGGTTAATCTCTGTATGCTCTATTCTGTACCATTGGTCTACTAGCCTGTTTTGGTACCAATACCATGCTGTTTTTGTTACTGTTACTCTTTAGTATAGTTTAAGGTCTGGTAAAGCGATACCACCTGCTTCACTATTCCTGCTCAGGATTGCTTTATCTATTCTAGGTCTCTTATTTTTCCAGATGAATTTCATGATTGCTTTTTCTATTTCTATGAGGAATGCTATTGGGATTTTGATTGAAATTGCATTAAATCTGTATAGTGCTTTTGGTAGTATGGTCATTTTGATAATATTAATTCTGCCTATCCAAGAGCAAGGTAGATCCTTCCATCTTCTAAGGTCTTCTTTGATTTCTTTCTTTAGGGTTCTGTAGTTTTCATTGTATAAATCTTTCACCTGTTTTGTTAAGTTGATTCCCAAGTATATCTTTTTTTTTTTTTAGGATATTGCAAATGGGGTAGTTTTCCTCATTTCCTTCTCAGAGGATTTGTCACTGATATACAGAAATGCTTTTGATTTATGGGTGTTGATTTTATATCCTTCTACTTTGATGAATTCATTTACTAGTTCTAGAAGTGTTCTGGTGGAGTTTTTTGGGTCTTCTAGGTATAGAATCATATTGTCAGCAAATAGAGCTAATTTAAGTTTTTCTTTTCCTATACATATCCCTTTAATTTCTTTCATCTGTCTAATTGCTCTGGCCAGTGTTTCAAGAATTATGTTAAATGGAAGTGGTGAAAGAGGGCATCCCTGTCTTGTTCCAATTTTTAGAGGGAATGCCTTCAGTTTTTCTCTGTCTAGAATGATGTTGGCCTGAGGCTGAGCGTAGGCAGCCTTTACACTGTTGAGATATGTTCCTGTCATCCCTAGTTTTTCTAGTGTTTTGAACGTAAAGGGGTGTTGTATTTTGTCAAATGCTTTTTCTGGGTCTATCGAAATGATCATATGATTCTTATTTTTAAGTCTATTGATGTGATCAATTACATTTATTGATTTCCGTATGCTAAACCAACCTTGCAACTCTGGGATGAATCCCACTTGATCATGGTGCACAATCTTTGTGATAAGTTTTGTATTGGATTTGCCAGAATTTTATTGAGAATTTTTGCATCTATATTCATTAGAGATAGTGGTCTGAAGTTTTCTTTCTTTGAAGTGTCTGTGTCTGGTTTTGGAATCAGAGTGATATTGGCCTCATAGAATGAGTTTAGAAGTGCTCCCTCTTTTTCTATTTCCTGAAATAAATTGAAGAGTATTGGTATTAGTTCTTCTTTAAAGGTCTTACAGAACTTGGCTGTGTATCCATCCGGTCCTGGGCATTTCTTGGTTGATAATTTTTTGATGGCATCTTCTATTTCCTCACTTGCTATTGGTCTATTTAAGTTATGTAGCTCTTCCTGACTCAACCTGGGCAGATCATATGACTTAAGAAATTTGTTGATGCCTTCAAAGTCTTCTATTTTATTGGAGTATAAGTTTTCAAAATAATTTCTAATTATCCTCTGTTTTTCTGTAGTGTCTGTTGTGATATTGCATTTTTCATCATGTATGCTGGTAATTTGAGTATTCTTGCTCCTTCTCTTTGTTAGCGTGGCTAAGGGTCTGTCAATTTTATTTATTTTTTCAAAGAACCAACTTTTAGTTTTGTCAATTTTTTCAATTGTTTCGATTTCATTGATTTCTGCTCTAATTTTAATTATGTCTTGCCTTCTACTGCTTTTTCTGCTTATTTGTTCTTCTTTTTCTAGGGCTTTGAGATGTAGTGTGAGGTCATTTATTTGTTGACTTTTTCTTCTTTTAAGGAATGAATTCCATGTAATGAATTTTCCTCTTAGTACTGCTTTCATAGTGTCCTAGAGATTTCCATATGTTGTGTCTGTGTTCTCAGTTACCTCTAAGAATTTTTAAATCTCTTCCTTTATGTCTTTTGTTACCCATTGTTCATTCAGTAGCATATTGTTCAGTCTCCATATGATGCATAAATTTTTATTTTTTATTTTGTCATTGATTTCCAATTTCATTCCATATTATTATCTGATAAAATACATGGTAGTATCTCTACTTTTTTATTTGCTAAAAGTTGCTTTGTGGCATAGTATATGATCTATTTTAGAGAAGGATCCATGTGCTGCTGAGAAGAAAGTGTATTCGCATGATGGCAGTTGAAATATTCTATACATGTCAGTTAAGTCTAAGTTATTAATTGTGTTATTGAGTTCTACAGTTTCTTTATTCAACTTTTGTTTGGAAGATCTGTCCAGTGGTGAGAGAGGTGTGTTAAAAATCACCAAGATTATTATGTTGTGATCAATTGACTCTTGAACTTAAGAAGACTTTGTTTGATGAACATAACTGCACCATTGTTTGGGGCTTATATGTTTACGATTGTTATGTCTTGTTGCTGTATGGTTCCCTTGAGCAGTATGTAATGTCCATCTTTATCCCTTTTGATTAACTTTGGCTTGAAGTCTACTTTATTTGATATGAGTATAGAAACCCCTGCTTGCTTCCACAGTCCATGTAAGCGATATGATTTTGCCCAACCTTTCACCTTCAGTCTGTATATGTCCTTTCCTAACAGATGAGGAATCTCCTGGAGGCAGCAGATTGTTGGATCTTTTTTTAAAAAAATCCAATCTGCTAGCCTATGTCTTTTGATTGGTGAGTTTAAGCCATTAACATTTAGGGTTACTATTGAGACATGGTTTGTATTTCCAGTCATATTTGTTTACTTTTGTTATTTAACTTGACTTGGTTTTCCTCTTTGATTAGTTTTTCCTTTAGTGTACTACCTCCCTCTGCTGGTTTTCATTGTTGCTTTTCATTTCCTCTTCATGAAATATTTTGCCAAGGATGTTTTGTAGTGCCACTTTTCTAGCTATAAATTCTTTTAACTTTTGTTTATCATGGAAGGTTTTTACTTCATCTTCAAACCTGAAGCTTAATTTTGCTGGAAATAAGATTCTTGGTTGGCACCCATTATCTTTCAGAGCTTGAAGTATATTGTTCCAGGATCTTCTAGCTTTCAGGGCCTGTGATGAAAAATCTGCCATTACCCTAATTGGTTTACTCCTATATGTAATCTGATTCCTTTATCTTGTGGCTTTTAAAATTCTCCTCTTATTCTGTATGTTGGTCATTTTCATTATAATGTGTCTTGGTGAGGATCTGTTGTGATTTTTGCATATCCAGCGTCTTGTAGGCTTCTTGGATTTGGATTTCCTTTTTATTCTTCATGTCTGGAAAGTTTTCTGATATTATTTCATTGAACGGATTGCTCATTCCTTTGGTTTGGACCTCTATGCCTTCCTCTAGCCCAATAACTCTTAAATTTGGTCTTTTTATGCTATCCCATATTTCTTGGATGTTCTGCTCATGGTTTCTTATCATTTTCACTGTGCTGTCTACGTTCTTTTCAAGATGATATACTTTATCTTCATTGTCTGATGTCCTGTCTTCTAAGAGGTCTACTCTGTTGGTGATGCTCTCGTTTAAGTTTTTAATTTAGTTTATTGTTTCTTTCATTTCAAGGATTTCTGTTTTGTTTTTGTTTTTGTTTTTGTTTTTGTATAACCTCTATATCCCTGTTGAGTTGATCTTTTTCTTCTTGGATTTGTTTATGTAGCTCATTGTCAAAGTGATCTTTCATTGCCTGTATTTGTTCTCTAATGTCTTCTTTGAGATCCTAAAACATTTTAATCATGTATATCCTGAAATCTTTCTCTGTAATTTTTTCTGCTTTAGCTGTCAATTCTTCTAAAGATGTGTTGTCTTGAATTGTTTGTGGTACTTTCTTCCCTTGTCTTTTCATGTTGGTCGCATTTCTTTCTTTCCAGCACTGTGGGACTGGTGTGTTTTTGTTTGTACTCTATAGATTTTTAGTGCTCTTATATGGTTCCACGATTCCTCCTTTGTGGGGAAGGACAATGTTAACAGATCCTAATATCAACGGTACATCACCTATGAACAAATTATTGTTATTAAGATATTTATAGTTAGTCTCAATGTCCAGAAATGTTGGATTCAATTACTATTTAAAATATAATCAGTAGTTTCCTAAAAGGTGTACAGTTTCTGGTGTCAGACAATGAACTGGGGGTCGAGTGTAGGACCATACGATAAGGGGGTTAATCCCCTTATCGTATCTTGAACCCCCTTATCGTATCTTGAATCCCCTCTCTCAGGGGTTAATATAACTTAGGAAATGTGAAGTAGAACTCTAATGAAGAGGGTTAGTAGCAGGGGAATAGACAGGAGGTAATTTAGGGTAGACAAGTACATGGGAGGACAGTAGAGTACATAAAAACAAACACATATATGTATTTAGAAAATTATAGGATGTTAAAATAGTAAAATTTGGAGGGTGAAAGCAGAAGAAAGAGTAGAAAAAGGGAAATAAAGAGAAAAAAGAGAGAAGAAAGAAGAAAGAAAAAAAGAGCAAAAAAAGGGGGCAAGGCCTTATGCAATTCCTCTATATTATTCAGGTGACTCAGTTCTCAAAGTTCTATTTCATGTTTAGTTCTTGGCTTCACATATGTTGAGGTTGTGAGGGTCAGAAGATAGAAGGGTAGAAAAGAAAGAAGAAGTATACAAAGGGGAAATAAACCAAAACAACAACAACAACAACAAAACCCTTTTAGAACTCCGTTTCTATCCTGCTTCTCTTCCAGTAGGTGGAGTTGTCTATTTTAAGCTGGAGTCTCTGTCCTCAGGGTGGTGTAGGTAACCAGGGTGAGAAGACTTGAGCCCCCTCCCTGCCTGGAGCTTCCCCGATCGGTCCTGGCCTCTCTGTTGTGTCCCAGGTTTTAGACTGCTCCCCTCTCTTGCCTATCAGGTCCCAACTGCAGGACCTCTGGCCCTCAGGCTTGTGCAAGGTGGGCGGTGCCCTAGTCGCTCTGCATTCCTTTTCAGCTGACAGCTGTTTCTGTGCTGGGGAGTCACTATGTAATCACAGCTGGGGAGGGGGGAGGGGGAGGAAGTTGGAAACCAGGTACCTGTTCAAACGGAGGTCCGGGCTGATAGCCACGCCCACCGAAAAACGGCCAGAGAGAGGTTTTCCAAGATGCAGTAGGTCTGCTTCCAGGGCTGGGGTGAGGTGGGGGGAGCTGGGATGGCCTTGTGCTGTGGCTAGATTGCAGCCATGTGGCCTTCATGGGAGGAGAGCACAACTGATTGGGTGGTTCTGCTCCACTGCTTGAGAGCCGTGTGCGCACTAGAACTGCACGCTTTGGGTCCGGAGTCTTACTGGAGCACAGAGGCTCTGATTTCTGCGCAGGTGGACGCAGCTCTGGTGGTTTCTGTGAAAGTCTGTCTGCTGTATAGGGGTCCTGTCACATGCTCTGAGATATTGCATTCCACGTAGGTGAGACCCTGTGGAGACATGGCCTGGCTGGTTCCTTGGTTTCATTCCACAGAGCAGCCAGAAACAGGACTCCTCTATTCTGCCATCTTGAATCCCCTCCCTCAGTGAACCAATTTTTTTTTTTTTAATCTAGTCTTTACTTTTATAAATGCCTAAGGACCTCTTTTACCCATTTTTCTAAATTAATATATATCATCTAGTTTTGAGTTTGAATTACTGGTAAATATCTAAGTCATAATGAATGAATATCTCTATTATAGACATTAATTAATTCACATTCATAATACAAAATAAGACTGTAAGGCATAAAAGTCTATATGCTTCCACATGAAGTGTCCCAGACTGCAAATGTTGCAGATTCTTGGTTTAGATCTTTCCCCAGTTCCTGATTGTGGCTAGGACTCCCAGTAGCACCTCTATTATCTTAGCTGGTATCTACCAAAGGATTCTGACAAAACAGCTTAGAAGTTCCTGAGCACTCATTTGTTCCTAGTCAGGTTCTAACTATACAGCAACTCTCAACTAATTATCTGGGACATTCTCTACTTTTCTGATAGATTCAATGAAGATAATCATTGCATTTGTTTTTAATGGGGTATTTTTATGCAATACTGATCATATTTCTCTTTTCTGAATTCTATTTGTTCCAGGTTCTAGTTTATGGATTTAGGCTTCATCCATGTTATACTCTCCTAATGTGTCAAAGTGCTTAGATTAAGTTATAACCAGACACAGATTTGCTTGATAATATCCTTAGAAAGTAGGATAACGTTTAAGTGAAGAGTCACCTTCTCTGTGAAACGTTCCACAATTCCCCATATTTAATTTTTCTTCCCCTCAGCACTCAGAGCATCTTTAAATATTTAAAATATTTGCCTTACCTTACTTTGTAGTTCAGTGGTTTATTCACATCTCTCCCTATGCCCTACTTTCATTCCACCACCAACACTGTATCTCATCCTACTGTAACCCTGACTCTAATCTCCCTAGATATTTCCTGTATTAATTCACATAAAAGCCTCAATATTTGTTGTATTTGAATATTCTTAAGAAATATGAATATAAAAACTAATTATAACTGAGCCTGCTGCATCTGAATACCAGTTGCTCCAAAAACACTGTGAGTGAATAAAGTCTCTAGACTGAGATATTCAGAGTACCTTGGTCCTGCTGTCTCTGTAAGTTGGGACAATACTTTCTCTTTTGTATGCCCTTAGGATCTCTCTCCATTTACTCAATGACCGGGTATCATAGTGCCATGTTATGGGCCCTGGCTACAAATCCTTCAGAGACAGATCACTTCCCCTTTACCAACACTCCTTACCTTGGCTGAATTCTTTTTCCTCCTCTGCAATTCTGTTTGCAGTAGTTATATGAACACCATTCACTGATGCTGTGTCCTCCCCGGGCATTCGCTCCTTTCCAGCTTGGACTCTACAGTGCTCCCTTTGGTCCTGGTTGATTCCCCGGGGCCACCTGACCTCCCAAGATTAGACATTTGTCTACCAGTTTTCTCACTGCCCCTCTACCTACCATCTGCCCTGTGGGAGACTGTATTGTTACCTCTCTCTCTTCCATTCTCTATATCATAAAAGAGTTATTAACTTGAATAGGAACCCCATTCCCCAAGAGACAGACCAAAAATTCTTTCTATAGTACTTCAGGCTTTCTCATTTTTCTTTTGATAAAACAGCAGGATGCTGAGACTGGTTTTTAAACATGTTACTCTCCATATGAGTTTCACTGGCCTTGGTGGCCTCTGTTTGGACTGCCCTTTATTTTTCCTTCTGTTCTCCCTTCAATGACAGAGTAGCAAGTATCACTAAACTGTTGTACTTTCCAAGAGTAATTCCTGGTTTCTATATTTAATGTCTTGATGATAATGGACTATAATTTCTGATCACTAGATTCAACATGATTTTTTTTTCTGGATCCCATATTCTGCTCTCATATTCTAGGTTTCATACTGACTCAGAACTTGACTTTAAAGAGGTTCTTTTTTTTTTATATTTCTAGCTCATTAGTACTGTGACTGAATATGGTGCTTTGCCCACAATAGACAGCAAGTAATGTTAATTGAGGTAAATATCTTCAAATTTGATCTGAGACTGAAGCACTCCTATTGCTACACTTTGCATATAGTAGGTTCTTTTTTTTTTTTTTTTTTTGGCGCGGTGGGTAGGGGGGGATACCAGGGATTGAACTTGACCACTGAGTCACTTCCCCAGCTGTATTTTGTATTTTGTTTAAAGACAGGGTCTCACTGAGTTGCTTAGTGCCTTGCTTTTGCTGAGACTGGCTTTGAACTCACAATCCTCCTGCCTCAGCCTCCCGAGCAGCTGGGATTACAGGCATGCACCACCACACCCAATGCACAGTAGGTTCTTAATAACTGCGTACTGAGTGAATGCACATATTAGAATCCAGAGAAGCTAGGTGGTTCATTGTCTGATATTTTTTCTATATCTCTCTGATAGGAAAGAGATAAGGGTCCTTTTAACATAGCTTTGTGTTACTTAATATGTTGATTTGAACATAACATTTCTGCATCTTTTCCTCTCATTTATTATTTTCTTCCTAGTTCAATCCTTTTCTACAAGAAGAGTCATAATCAGAGTCATGTTGCATTATCTTTACATGGTGCCACTTTCTGAGGAAGTGGAGCTATATTACAAATACTCTTCAATTTATCCTCTAAGTCTTTAGTGAGGAAAGTAGAGGATATTATTTTATCCTTTTAGTAGACAGGGTTAATTGGAGGCATAAAATAACTGACACACCCAAACATTATTAAATCAAATGCCTGACTTCTAATCCATAGCATTACCATTGCCAAAGTAAACTTCTCTGTTAAGAAATAATAGAACCCTCCTCCCAACCCCTCCCCACCAGATTTAATCAATGAACACAAACTGTTTTCTACAGACACACCCTATGGAAGAAAAGGGAGCACATTTTTTTTTGTACCCTGACTGCCCTGCTGATCACTTTAAATTAATAAGGTAACTTTGGAGTAAGTGTTGGTATCTAATTTAAAGATGAGACAAAAAGAACTTAAATCTTCCCTAAATTTACAAGTAGAAAATAGCAGAACCAGGAACAACAACAACAAAATAGGTTCTGGTTTCAAAGGCATTTGTACTATGGTCACTTTAAAATTAGTTTCCACAAAAATTTCTTTAAATGAGGAACAGCTAGACTAAATCAGCACTTGTACAAAATTTCTCAAGTCTTCACTGTGGTTCAAGAATCATCCCTCCCACTGAAGCAGGAAAAGAAGACATAGATGAGATTACAAATTTTAGGTTCACAACTTGTGTGTATAAAACTGCAGCATAAACCAGGTAGGCTCTGGAGGGCTTAGAAAGTGACATGAACCCCCCTCCTGCCTTCTCCTGGAAATACCAGGTATGGTGTATGTAGGTGGGTTGCCACTCTGTACCCCAGAGACTGCTGCATTTCTTTGATAGATAAATGCAGATCCCAGGATAGTGCCTAGGCAACTTTAGGATTCTTGGGGATAAAAGATACTGTGTGCAAATCAGAGGTTAGGAAAAAATGTTTCCACTTATTGGTGTGGATTTACTGTTAAACAGTTTAGCAATGATAGTCATTGTTGGTAATAGCAGTCAGAATAGCAGCATAAATGGCACTTTTGCTATACCTTACTCCACATTTTACTGTTTTCACCCTCTCTATAATCCAAGATGGCCTAGATCAGTATAGGAAAATATTTGCTGACAGGCTTAAAAGTAGAAAAATGACTGTTTTTCTTATTGTGGTCAAGGTGAATATCAAGGAAGGAATTTATGTGTGTATAATAGAGCACAAGGAGTTGTTTTTTTTAAATGCTAGGATGTAATATTTTTACTTTTAAAATCCATATTGTAACATCAATGCTACTATCTTCTGAGAGTGCAACCATCATAGTTGGAAATGTGCATGTTTTATTAGTAGAAGATGAAAAAATATACTGCTTTTCTATTTTCAATCTAACTTTGTAATCTCCTTTTAAGACAGTCATCATCTTGGCCCTGAATTATGTTTCTTGGCCAATTGTGTTCCTACCTGAGTCCATCGGCTTCCTTCCTATTCTCCAAGCTTCTGGAAGAAGCCACCAGAGAGCTGCATCCATCAATTTACCCTCATGTCACTGAACTTCACAATCAGCTATTGCTTAGCTAAGCAAATAGTTCTACCTTGGAAAGGAAAATGTTGTGTTTTGGTTATGAGGTGTTTCCCAAAAGCTCCTGTGTGGAAGCAGGAACATTCAGAGGTGAAATGATTGGATTGGGAGAGCCTAACTAGTCCATCCTCTTTGAATGGACTAACTGGGTGGTAATTGTGGGGGGTGACAGAAGGAGTTATGTCACTGAGGGCATGCCCTATACGGGTTCATCTGCCCTGCAGTCTCTCCTGCTTTCCCTCTCTGCTTCCTGGCTGGCACAAATGAGAACAGAGCAGACTCCTCCACCAGGCCCTTCTACCATTATGTTCTACCTCCCTGTGGGCCCAGAGCAATGGGTTCTGCTGTCTGTGGACTGAGACCTCTGAAACTGTGAGCCCTAAATAGACTTTTCCTCCTCTAAACTGTTCGTCTTAGATATTTTGATCACAGTAATGAAAAGCTAACACACAAAACATCCTTATTGTTCTTATTCCAGTTTGACCACAACTTGGATTTTTGCTCTAATAATAGGCAAATTTCTATATGACAGAGAAAAGAGGAATATCTCTTTGGTTTTCATGGTTTCTATTTATGTAATGAGGGAGTCAGATCAAAGGACTACACCTCAGATATATTTTCTTGTTCTAATCTTCTATAAGCTTATGCTAATAAACATAATTAAGAGTCCTTAATTCTTTCTCATAACACAGTCTCATCTAGATTCGTGCTGTCCAATATGTTAGTCATCAGAACTAGAACATCTGACGACCCTGGTAACCTTCTGAAGTAACTAACCTAGGAATCTAGTTCTTTTAGAGAACAAAGTTATCTAAAGTGTTTTTTACATTGGAATTTTAATTAGTTTGAGATATAATTAACATATAGATAAACTTCACATGTTTAAAGCATAAAGTTTTATATTCCTCTTTTCTTTGAAACCTGATAAAAATTATTCCTATTCATATGCACCAGATACCATTTTTCAGTTACTGTTATTTATAAACACTCATGTAATTCTCAAAATTTCTTGAGTTAGGCATGATTCCTATTTTTCAGAGAAGATAACTGAGTTCAGAGTAGTTAAGTGAAATGCCCAAGAGTACACAACCACTAAATCAAATCAGAACTAGATTTTAAATTCAGGCTCTTGACTCTAAACTCTCAGAGCTTTCCTTGTGTAAGAGCTGGAACATTTTCTCTAAAGGATTAGGGAGTAAATATTTTCAGCTTTGTGGTCCACAGAATTTCCATTGCAACTGCTCAGCTTTGCCCTCCTGTCTAAACCGCCTTTCACAGCCCCTACCTACAAATACCCTCACATCAGGGACTGAGTTTCAACATGAGAATGTGGGATGTGGGGGAGACCGAAACATTTAGGCAATAGCAATCCTGGAACTCTGTTTTCATGTAATTGTTGCTTCCTGTCTCATAACTCTGGGGTTTAGGTTAAGAAATATGACCAAGTTATCAGTAAGAACATTTCATGTATGTTTTTGAATCATTAGTTAATTAAAGCCAAATGCAGTTTAAGACTATTGAAAAGCAGCTGTGTGCAGAGTTCAGGGTTATGAAAATGACTATAGGTCCAGTACTGATGTTTTTAGGCTATTGATTTTAATCAGAGGTGTGGTAGACTTAGTGGTTGGTTCTGTCCATATCCATTCTAGTCTCAAATGATTAACCTAAGCGAGTCCTAATCCTATTTGTCTTGGCAGTGATTGGTTTAAGGATAAGCTACCTCCCAGTCCTGGTCATTAAGATAAGGATTCTGCCATTGAGGGCTTCTAGAAAAAGTTTCCTCCCTCTTAAGAAAGAAGCATGAGAAGTGGCTGTCCCTTTTTTCCTTGGTACATTTTTCCTCCTGGAGGTTTTATCTGGAATAGAAACAACCTGCTCACCACCATGGGGGGCGGGAGGGGGGCAACTGGTCACAAAGATGACACACAGAACACAGCAGAGCAGAAGGATGGAAGGAACTAGAACTTTTGATGACCCTGATAACCCTCTGAGGCAACTAACCTAGGAATCTAGTTATTTTAGAGGACAAAGTTATCTAAAGTGTTTTCTACATTGGGACTTTAATTAGTTGAGATATAATTAACATACAATAAACTGCACACGTGTAAAGCATACAGTTTAAGTTTGGCTTATGTGCACACCCATGTTTAAGCCCATTTAATTGGATTTTGATTCCTTATAGTCCTGATACTATAAATTGACCTAAAACGTTATTCTTTACTATTTTTATGACTATTCAAAGACAAAGGCTGAGAATGAGAAATGTTGCCTTGTCATGTTGATTCTACCTTGATTCTCACTGAATGATTTTCAGAGAATCACATAATTACTATGGTTTTCATTCATGTAATGAGGGAGTCAGATCAAAGGAGTATACCTCAGATATATTTTCTTGTTCTAATCTTCTATAAGCTTATGATAATGAACATAATTAAGAATCCTTAATTCTTTCTCAAACACAGTCTCATTTAGATCCGTGCTGTCCAATATGTTAGTCACCATTAGCTACTTATATAGTCCAGACTGAGTTGTGCTGGATAAATAAAATCACAGAGAGGTTGGAAAACAGTATGAAAAAAAAATAATTTAAAATATCTAATTAATTATTTTTATGTTGCTTACCTATTGAGTGGATCATATTTTGGTTACACAGGGTTATATAAAATACATGATTAAATTCATCCCACATATTTCTTTTAACTTTTTAATGTGACTACTAGAAGCTTTCTAATTATAGGTGGGTTCACATGTTTTTCAGTTGGATAGAGCTGGTCTAGATTGTACCAGGTGAACTATGGTTCAGAAAATGAACTTTTCACAGAGGCCAAACTAGAATGAATCATAACAAAGGATCCATTAATAGGAGGAGCTTATAGAATTTGCCGCTGCATCTTACTTCAAGGATAAGATATACCTATTTTTATTCCGAGAGGATTAATTCTCTCATTTTAACAAAAGAAATTTATTTGCCATAGGATAATGGCATATTATATAAATTCATTTGCCATAAGATAATGGCATATATATAATAGGATATTTCTTCTAGGTTGAAAGTTCCTAGAAGTAGGTTAAGTATGGCATCTGACATGAGAAGAAACATGAAACATGAAATAAAATCATCTTGCATATTGAAATATTGAGAAAAGAATAGGTAGGTGTAAATTTGGTTTTTCTTCTTATTGGTAGAGGATATTTGAGCTCTGGTGATTAGGAAGGCCACTGATACAAAGAAACAAGAGGTGGAAGGACAGTTCCCATGGCCTGTGCTCCTACACAGCAAGCTTGGCCCAGGCCTAGCACTCTCAGTTGTGGGTTCTGGTACCTGCCAAGCTCACCATGAACATGGCCCTGGGCCTTCTTTTCTGTGGCCTTCCTCAATTATTTGGTGAATGCCTCGTCAACCTTTAAGCATGTGGATAGGAATACAAACAACAATAGGCAACAGACTTCCTACTTAAATATTGGATCTTCACCTTTTATGCTTTTTCTCCAGAGCTCTAGATTGTACTAGGTGAACTATTGTTCAGAGAAAGAACTTTTCACAGAGACCAAACTAGAATGAATCATAACAAGGGACCCAGTAATAAAAGGAGCTTATAGAATTTGCCTCTGCATCTTACTTCAGGGGTAAGATATACCTATTTTTATCCTATGGCAATTAATTCTCTCATTCTAACAAAAGAAATTTATGAACTCTCCAGATCAGGGTTTAGCAAAGTCTAACCTGTAGGCAAACTGGGTTCACCTCTTGGTCCTGAGAGCCTAAAATACTCTCTTTGCCAAAAAAAAAAAAAAAAAAAAAAAAGCTTGCTGACCTCTGTTTAGATATTTTTAAAAGAAAGAGAGAGAGAGAGAGAGAGAGAGAGAGAGAGAGAGAGAGAGAGAGAGAGAAAGAGAGAGAACCAACCAGAAAAACAGAGAGAAGAAGAGAGGAAATTTTATTCTCTCTCTCTCTCTCTCTCTCTCTATCTCTCTCTCTCTCTCTCTCTCTCTCTCTCAAACAGCAAAGAGACAGAGAGAATCAACAAAGATTTTTATTACCAGGGAAGAATGGAACAGGTCACTAGATAGCTGCTGCTATCTTTAAGTTTCTATTGAGGAATTTTTCATGTCATTATGGGCCAATACTAGAATAAGTTTAGGGTAGGCTATTTCTGATATCTCTCAAAACCTACTGATTTACATTTTAATCACATTTGAAAATACCTTTACAGAAGCCTCTAGGTTGGTCTTTGACTAAACAAGTTGGCATGATAGCCCTGCCAAGTTATAACCATCCCATCTCTCATGATTTTTTTTCACTCTAGAATATATGTACCCTTAGTAGATGGAAAATTTAATATTTAATATATGTTGCTATTATTTTCAAGGACTTAGGGCTCCATTACTTTCTGTAGTTTCTTATGCCTATTGCTATTCTCCTTATTGTCAATAGCATGTATTATTTTAGAGGAGAGAGAACAAGATATAAAAGCAAAGAAAACATCTTTGAGTTTCAATAAGACTTTTTCATTTTAAAATCTGTAATATGAGAATATGATGTTTATTTCACAAATAACATAACTGATAAAAAAGATAAGTATGACTATCTCATTGTAGGAAAGGTAAAGAATATGTGGGTGAGCAAAGAGAAGACAAATAACTTAGATGCAGGTGGACTCCTGAAAAGCGAGCTTGCATCTCCTCCACCATCTATTCATAGCCAGGTGTGGGATGGGGAAGAGAAACAAGGACAGAAATAAGAACCCCAAAGCAGCGCAGACTTCTGTTTGGATTTCTGTGAGGAGTTCAAGAGTGCTGCAAGCCCCATGAAATATTTTTGTCTCTAGCAGCATACACAGTGGTTCAATAAAGATGTTTGAGACAGCCAAGTTCCACCTCCATCATGTGCAGAAGATTCAAATTTTTTTCTGGAGGGACCATACAGAAAACTATGCCAGCGATGCCTATTACTGGAAGTGAGAGAGGAAGTAGCTGAGATATGTGTGGATGGGTGACCAAAGATTAGAAAGAAATGGAGCACATTTTCCCCTTCTGAATGCTGCTGTAAATAATGTTATCTATCCATCCAACATGGACAGATGATCACTCTGACACTCACACCCTTACACTATATATATAATATGTTGTATATAATACAGATCTAAGTCAACACTATAATGGATTGACTTAGGTCTGTATTTGTCCAGGATAGTCTTACTTTTTTTCCAATTGCCTCATTAATTATGTCAAATTATTAAGCACTAGTCCTCTTACTCTAGAAAGGTGACTACATGGTTATCTAAGCCTTAGAAGTCAGATGCAACCCAGTGGAAAAATGGGAAACCTGAACCAGTTGAAGTTAAGGTTCTTCTACCTGAAAAAAAAATGAAGAGGGAAATCTAAAATGGAAATTAAATTCATTTTGTAAAGAAAATAAGAACCGCTTTTTGGCACATTTGAAACTTCATTTCTCTCCTTTCAAAAGCACCTACACCCCAGGAGTTTACATTATCAAGTCAATAAAACTATGCACAACCCATTACTTGAAAACAATAGCATATATACAAACTTTCTATTTTACGTATTTAATTTCTGCCTTGAATTTTTGTCATGCCTTCATTCTAGGAGCAAATATAATCTTCACTAATTATTATCATAAGATGGTAGCAAGCAAGGGATATTTAATGAAGGGCTCCATAAGCCCTGCTGAGGGGATTTGGCCTGTATCCAAGGGAATGAAACAATATATTTGTGTTTTGCAGAATTTGTAGGATGTGATAGACGCAGCAGAACCATCATCAGGAGGCTCCTGTGGCAATTCAGATGGGCAATGAGTCTGAACTGAGGGAATGACCATGGGGATGTCAAGAGGACAGACTTAAGAACTACAAATAGGCAATCAAATAGAAGATATTTGGAGACCAATTTCACGCTGTGAGTGAGGAAAGAAGAAAAGATTTGCTGTGATAGAAAATAGAGAATGAGGTCAGTGTGGGATCCAGGATTGAAGTTCCTGTGGGATGTTCCAGAGATGATGGTTTTACAGGTGAATATATGACATAGAGATATGCATGAGGGACATATGTTTTTGGAAGCTGAAATTATTAGAATTAGAGAAAGTAGCAAACATTAAAAAGTTAAAAAGAGAAAATGCATATCGTTACTTTCTCATAATCTTCCAGTGAATTTAAATAAAGCCTGAATACGATTTATGTTAAGGTCAGGTTACAGGATATTATTCTAAAACAAATAAAGGAGAAAAAAGCACTTTATTCTAATATAAATATTCTAATATAAAGCTCAATAAAGCACTTTATGAACTTGGGTTTGAAAATCCATGTTGGAAGTACTTTACTTTGGACCAGTGTTTTTTAACTAAGTGCAATTTTTCCCTTGAGGGGCATATGTCTAAGGACAGTTTTCATTGTCACAACTAGAGGAGATAATGGGACACTGTTATTAGAATCTAGTGGTAGAGGCCAGGGATGCTGCTTGTTATGGATTGGATCTAGAATGTCCGTCCCCTAAAAGCTCATGTCTTAAATGTTTGGTCACAGCTGGTGGTGCTAGCGGGAGGAGATGGAAACCGTAGGAGTTGGGATCTACCTGGAGGAAGTGGGTCACTGGGGTCATGTTCTTGAAGGGTATATCTTGTCCTGAACCTTTTATTCTCTTTCTCTTTGCTTCTGCTGCCACTAGGTGAGCAGCTTTGCTGTACCATGCCCTCTGCCATCATATCCTGCCTCACTACAGCTCCAGTAACAACTGAGTCAAGGGATCATGGAATGAAAGCTCTAAAACCATAAGCCAAAATAAATCTTTCCTTCTTTTACATTGTTTTTCTCAGGTACTTTGTCGTGTTGATGGAAAGCTAACATACTGCTAAATATTTGCAGCAAATCACATAAATATTTAGTCACAGGACAGCTCCCACCAAAGATGTTAATATTGCTGAGGTGGAAAAACCCCTGTCTTAGACAATCAAGCTAATGATTTTGTTGAAAGAGCTAAAATCATCCTTAAATTGTCTTTCTGATCAAGAAACACCATAGAAGGACTATGATATAATGCACAAAAGGACCTTGATATTCTGTCTGGGAAGTCCATTCCATTTAGCTCTTCTGAGTCAAAAGGCCACTTACCTGGTCAAAAGCCCTTGTGTGCTCCAAAGCCCTTGAAGCACTTTGGAAGCACACAATATTGAGGGCTCCAAGCAAGCAGGGCACTTTTACTCAGGGAACCCCATAATATAGGATAGCAGCCAAAGCAAAGATAACAAGTTCAATAACATGAGACTAGATGGGAAAGCATATACCATGAAGGACATCTAAAAAGTGGAATCTTGAAGAGGACCATCAAATTTGGTTATTGTATTTTCAGAGATGAAGCAAAAAGGTGAAAGTAGGTCAACAATATAACAGTGATAAAAAGCACAGGTTCTGAGTCCAGCTGTCTGAGCTTGCAAGACTTCTGGTTTTATACATATTAGTTGTGTGATTTGCTACAAACTACTTATCCTCCCATATGCTGACCCTTCTCGCCTGTAAGGTGGGGATAAAAATAACACCTGCCTCAAAGAATTGTGTTTGGGAGTAAACCAAATATAATATGCAGGATCCGACCTGGTAGAGTTTGTTAACAATAAAGCACAACAACAACATCAAAAAAGACCTAGACCCAGCCCACTGTTTTCAGAGTTTCCTTTCACTGGGGACTTCCAGGTAACTGATGCAAGATATTAACAGTACAATGCTGGAAGCATTACAGTATTTACCCCCCAAAGATTTTTGTTTGTTTCTTTGTTTTTTGTTTTGTTTTGTTTTTTGGTCAAACCAATGATTTGCTGATTGATATTTGATAAAACTGGTGACATTTTTGTTGTTTATTCTACGAGTTTCTTCCATAATAAATGGAAGTAAATGAAATAGTTTCATTCTTTTCAAATCCTAATTCTCATATTTATAATAAAATTCTGGAAACTGCTGGGTGTGGTGGGGCACACCTCTAATCCCAGCAGCTTGGAAGACTGAGGCAGGAAGATCTTGAGTTTAAAGCCAGCCTCAGAAACTTGACGAGGTCCTAAAGCAAATCAGTGAGACCCTATCTCTAAATAAAATATAAAAAAGGGCTGGGGATGTGGTTTAGTGGTTAAGCAGCCCTGGGTTCAATCTCTGACACACATACAATCACACACACACACAAAAAAAAAAAAAATCTGGAAACCACAAGTAAGACCCTGTAGTTATAATAAAAGTCTAAATGATTCCCAAAAGATTATATAAAAGCAGAATCTGCATGCTTATAAACTACACTATAATATGCCACCTGTGTGGTTTTTGGCAAATTACTTAGTCTTTCTGTTTTTCTGTTTCCTTAGTTCTAAAATGGGGATAGAATTTATTTCATAACATGGCTATGATGATTAAATAAGAAATCACATGTGAAATAATTAGGCACAGCACACCCAGAAAATATTCAGCAAATGTTAGCTATTAGAATTTTATTAATTTAATGAACAAAGATACTTATACATGTAATATATAAATAAAAATTTAAAGATAATCTATAGGATGGCATAGAAACGTCACATTTACAGTGTGCTACTTGGGGGTTATTCTTGTGAACTAGTCTGGGAACTCTTGGTGTAACTTTTTGAGAAGCACAGAAGTAGCTAGACTTCTAGTCTCTGGGACAGCAATGCAGGTAATAAGATATTTTTGACCACTCCTCTTAGCTGATAACCAGAAAAGGCCTCATGAATAATCAGATACTTAATATAATATTCCGCTATGTAAAATTTCACCACTTTACACACAGTAATCACATGTAACACTCACTAGTCATGGTGCAAAGGAGGATCATTAACAACCATGGCCAGATGTGTAGGATGTGCTTCAGCCCCTGACAAGCACCATTCTACTTTGTAGCTCTATGAATTTAATTTCCCTAAGTACCTCATATGAATGCAATCATACAGTATTTACCTTTTTGTGACTGGCTTTGTTCACTTAGCATAATGTCATCAAGGTTCACATCACTACGTCATGTTCTAGAATTTCATTATTTTTTAAAAAGTGAATAATATTCCATTGTATGTATACACCACATACTTTTATACACTCATCCATGCATGGACACTTGGGTTGCTTCCACCTTTCTTTTTTTTTTTTTTTTAATACTGTTTTAGTTGTAGATGGGCACAATTGATACCTTTATGTATTTTTATGTGGTGCTGAGGGTTGAACTCAGTGCCTCACACACTTGTACAGCTGAAGCTGTACCCCACGTGCAAGGCAAGCACTCTACTACTGAGCCACAACTCCACCCCAGCTTCCACCCTTTTGATATTATGATTAATGCTGCTATGAACATTGACATACAAATATCTCTTTGAGACACTGTCTTCAGTTCTTTCAAGTAGATACCCAGAAATAGAATTGCTGTATTGCATGGCAATCTATTTTTTTTTAAAGAACTGCCCTGCTGTTTTCCATAGCAACAGTATCATTTTACTTTCTCACCAAACATTTCACAAGAGTCTTCTTTCTCTACATCCTCATCAGCTCTCTCTCTCTCTCTCTCTCTCTCTCTGTGTGTGTGTGTGTGTGTGTGTGTGTGTGTGTGGAGAGAGAAAGAGAGAGAGAGAGAGAGAGCGCACGTGTGCGATAGTGGCTATCCTAAACTTATGTGAAATGGCATCTCATTGTGATTTTGATTTGAATTTCCCTAATGCTTAGTGATGTAAAGCATCTTTTCAGGTACTTTGTTGGCCTCAGGCTGGTTGTTTTATCGAAATGGATCATCTATCCTTTCTCCAGGGTTAATTTAAACAGTTATCAACATTTTGGAAGCAAATCAGAATGAAGCTGGGGTATGAACATCAATATGCAAATTTTCACCCATCCCTCCTCTTTCAGGATGATGCCCCTGCCTTCAGTGAGGTCTTGAGTCCTAAGTTCAGACTTCCTCTCATTCAACCTGTCCACAGAGGGAAACTCCTAGTATCACCTGGAGAGGGAGAGAGACAATTGCTTGCATGTAGATGGGGGTGGGAGTCAGGGAAGTTAACTTGGCTGTTTCAGCTGAAGCTATACCCCACTTAAAGTGGTCGTGCTCAATTCTGGTTTCTGAAATTTTAAGGAGCTCTGGCAACACCAGCCAGCTCAATTCATGCCATCATCCACGAAGGCACTTATTTGCTTTTCAGTTTTTAAGATTTTTTTTGTTATTCTTTTCCTATTCTTTCTTTGTCTTTAGGGTTGATGTCTGTTGTCCCACAGTTTCAGTGAGGTTGCACATTATCTTGGAGATGAATGTGACACTAATTTGTCATATTAATTGAAAACTCCCACAGTCATTTTATTACTAGTAGAAATATATGATACTTGTTTTTTCCCCCACAGGAGAAAAAAAGGAGAGGAAGACAGAAAAGGATAGAAACAGAGGCAGAGCTCTGATGAAATATCTTACCAAGATTTATTACAGCAAAAATAAGGATGAGTTTTCCTCTCTCCATACATTCTATTGCTCTCCACTTTAAACCCTCCTCCCCCCAGATTTCCTGCCCAGTTTATCCATTTTCAGTATTTTGTTTAATAGAAAGCCATTTCAAATACATGTCATCCTCAGTGGGAAAGCAGACTTTGATATACTTGGTTTGACTTTGTACAAAATCTTTCAGGAACTCACTGATTTTCTGGGTTTTAAGATCTCTCTGTAGAAATGCTTATGTGTTTTGGTTTGGTTTTTCAAACACATTTAAAGCTACAAAAACATGCTTTTAAGGGCCATTTGATTATATGAACACTTATAGAAGTCAAAAGAGAAACTACTTGTTGTTTTATATAACCTTAAGTGAACTATGACCTGTCCTATTCTGATATAAAACATTTATGGAAGATTATCTTTCTGGACCCAGAAGACTATTTGACTACAGATTATTTGACTATTTGTTATTTGTTCTTACCCACTGTGCTGAGGAAAGTGTTGGCCTTTAAATAAATTGAAACCTGTGAATCTAGAGCTTGATCCGGGGAATACTCAGTTCAAAAAAAATTAAAGAAACAACTTTTATTAAAATAATCTATTTAGCTTGATTATGCCAAAATGCCCTATTCAATCTGAGTAAGAAGTCCACATAGGACTTGGAGTGCCATTATAACTTTCAAATTAAGATTCTCAGGCATTTGGGGTATATACTGGTCATTTGTAATATTATATCCGTTCATAATAGTATATACATATAGTGCTTGGTATTTAATTGAAATTATAAGTCTCCATGCACAGTTGAGGAAATTGCAGTTCTGAATATTATATGAAACTATTTTTCTAATATCAAAGAGCGAGCAAGAAAGTGAAGGAGCTGTGATACAGTGCCAGTATGTTCTACTCCATGTTCAGCGCCTGCTATTTTTATTTTTCAAAATATTTGCATTAAACTATATAGATGCAGGGAAAGAGATCAGAGAATGTGGAAGGATAAGAGGAGGGAGGCTGGGTTTAAACTAGTGTGAGAGACAGGAGATGTAGAACACTTTCCTCACCCTCCCCAAACCATTCAATGGCCTGTTCGAAGCCTCAGAATTTACTTGCTGTTTTGCCTACATCTGGAATTGTGTATATTTTCTTGGTATTTTGGACACATTGACTGACCCTATGTAACAAGAACACTGTGAAGAAGCCTTCACAAAGGTGACTTATGTTTGCTATAATGTGCTAGTTCTAGCAAAATGCCAGGGATTGAAGAAAAGCTTATTGGCTCACCAATTTCCAATACTGAGGAAGAGCAAACTCTTACAGAAGGGCAGGCATTCTGATTTCATCTCACCCTGGGCACAGAAGTAAATAGCTTCTTCAAGGCGGTGAGCCAGGTCCTCACAATGACTCAGTGCCTGTAGCCTCACTCACCCACACACATGTCTTGTGTACCTTTGGGCCTCACTTCCAGGTGACCTGAGATGCTCTACAGGTATGTAGCCTTTATTTCATTTGCACACAGAACTAACTTGAATGCAGGCACCTAAAGTTAGGAGAGACAGTGGCTTTAATTTGAAGACTAAGGGACTATCTCCCCATGTTACTCAAAAGCCTGGATTCTTAGATCTTTACAAAGAAATAAAGCCTTGTGCTATTTCCCAAAAAGCTTAGGTAGCAGTACACAAAAGCTGTTTTTTGCCTTTTTCCCTGCAGAAAGGCTTTAGCTTGGGAAGGCAGAGAAGTCAGATCCTAGTAAATAAAGCAACAGAAACCTAATACTACCAATGTGAATGAGAGAGAATATGACTTCTGTATTAGGGGAAATGATGAATGTCTTCACATTATGGGAACCATTTTAAGCACAGTCTTAAAATAGTGGTTTAGAGATAGGTGAAGACATAGAGAAATTTGTCTCTACACTTTAAACCGTTTCTCTTCCACAAGGATTTTGTGTAGTAAGAATATGTTTTGGACTAGAGCTAAGAGAACGAGAAAGAAAATTCCTAGCCTTGAGTGTTGCTGCCACCTACATGGCAGGAAGACTACAAACAAAACCCAGCCCCTTCCCAGAAGGGCCTCCATTGTAGTATATTTTTCATGAAAACATACTCTAGAAATTCTCAAAATTGTTTCTTTGCTCGACTGTCCCAATGACATGACAGCATTTATTTTCACCTCACTTTCTATCTCAGGTTCTTGCAGAATTAGACTAAATGTTTTTGTCAGACTGGTAGAAATACATATTATTTGAAACAGGGGCTAATCTGAGGAAATTTTCCTTCTTATAAAAGAATCTCAAATGCAACTGATCTCCATGTCTGTGGGAAGGAGGAAGGTCCTTGATCTCACAGTGCTATAGATTTTTATTTTTTTTCTTTTGGCACGTTCTAAAATACAAAAGGGGAAAAAATGAAACAAAATAATGTTTCCCCAGTATATGATAACTGTAAATTGACACAAATGCAGATGATGAAGCTTGAGAATTCTTTTGATAATAGATAGGACAGGTTATTTCTGATAGGGAATGTAGTTGACACAGCAGAATTAATAGGAAATCTCTTTAAAAGTCTAAAGGAAACTTGTGATACGTCGAGAACATATCATAGACCATCGTTTTATCTTAGAAGGCAACATCCAAGGCCATGATGTTCTGTTACTGAGGCCATATGAAACACCTTCACCCTCGAAAATACACAGGGAAGATTGAAGACCTGATTGATGACTTTAGATAATTGCAATTAAAATGATTACTAAGTGAATAAATGATGGGTTTTGGAAGCATGTGCCAAGTAATTATTGCTATTATATAATGTTATGAATATTGGCATTTTGCTGGCATTTGGCATTTTGCAGATTTAGACCTAATGTTGTACTAAACAATGACTAATTACCTTTGTGCTAAAAACCTTGTATTCTTGAATAAATATCATTGCTACCTTTCAAATTATTAGGATGTGGAAGACAGAAAAGGATCCCTAAAATTGATGATAGGAAAATATGTTCTCTGCAATGAAGAAAAAGCATTTGGAAAAGCAACATCAAAAGAAAGAATTGTCTGTGTTCAATATTCCCCCATACACCACTAGAAGTCACTTCAGACATTTTCAATGGGCTATGCCTTTTGTTTCCACATAGTATTAAAATACAAATTCTTACCATTTGTATCATTATAATCATGCTCTTCATGATGCAATTGTTACAGGCCATTTAAGTGTAGCATGCATTCTAGTGTAAAGGTGGCTTTATCTTAGATTTAATGAACAGGGCCCAATACTAGGGAGTGGTACAAAACTGGATAATCTAGATAAACATTTTAAGATAATATCTATGAAAGTTTAATTACTGCAAAAAATCCATGATATCGAAATTCTAAAGATAGGTTCTAGGAAAGTCAGTAGATAGGGAGGTCAAAATTAGAAAAAGGAATTAAGGCAGGCCTCACCCTGGTCCCTGCCCTGCTAATGGGACAAATGACGCCTGCCATTTTCCAGGGGTTCAAATGTTGGATGGGAGTTTCCAGTAGTGGCATGTTCTACTGGGAGACCTGTTCTTTTCTGGTTGATGTTTTTCACCTGTAGAATCCTTGTTGACCAAAGTGCTCCTGAAACCACTGTATGTGAAGTGACTTAATGTCATCTAAAAAGCATCCAACCAAGATAGTTTTAACTAGTTTAACTTTGATTTTAGCCATTTTTTAAAATATCTAAAAACACTCAGCCTTATGCATATGTTTAAAAAGCAGTGACTTTTGCATTAAATGAAACTTTGGGCACTTTATGTAGGTATATATGTGTCTGTATACACACACATATATACACACATATGACAACATTTTGGAGCAGATAAAAGGGTTTAACATTGCTTTTAAATAACTAAGCAATCAAAACCTATACAGCATACAATTTAAAATACTATATAAGTCCATTCTGTGAAAATAAGACTTTAAAATCAATTTAAATTAATGTTTTCTGAATCTTCTTTTTAAACATATGACATAAAACAATTTTTAAAAACTCAATTATTATCACCCCAAATGCTACCATCTAAAGATAGAATGTTAACATTTAGTAAAGTGTCTTCCTATCATTTTACTAATAGGGACATGTTCCAAGTAGGATTAACTTTGTTTCTAAAATACTAAGAGAATATTTAAGGCCTGAGGGGTGCCTCCCTAGTTGCATGTTTATAATACTATATTTTACCTTGTACTGGAAGTGTTTTATAGTATTCAGATTGCTGTCTCTGAACCATCTCATAGAGTGCCTTTGGACCACCCCTGTGAGGAGGCTCCTCAATGCAGATAAGGAAATAAGCCTCTGAGAAGCCTGTGCTACCCAGAGACACAGCAAGAAGCTTCTCTCATAACACTAGATGCTTTCCAGATTTGTGTTTCTGTAATATCCCACATAGCCAATGTACAGCTCCCCAATAAATAAAATAATTCAGGCTTGTAAATTTGAAAATATGATATTCCTTTGGACAATGACTCTCTCTCTCTCTCAATTTATCTTTATCACCAAGATGATTACCAAAGAAAAACCACAAAATAATATTTTTATGAATTATGAATTGTTTATTATAATGACAAGAAGAATCAGTATAGAAACATATTCACTAATACATTTACCACAGGGGTTTACCTAAGGATAGGCATTCAAAAGGACAACCACCAGATCAAGCATCATGAGTTTTTAACTGGTACCAAGTGGTTAAGATTACTGCATGTTTAATCTAATGAATTGCATGGTAACTGCTACTTCAAGTCTCCCTACAATGAAAAGTACTAAAACATGTTAAATGTAAATCAATATAAATAAAATAAATCATTTTAAAACAGACAAATGAATTTGTTACATAAGCATATTTGCACATGGATATTAGGGTAGCATAATTTAATTTTCTCTACAACTCTCATTTTTAGAAATTAAGTCTTCAGAGTTAATAATATTGGCCTCCAGAATTAGTAAAACTCCTACTTATTAAAGTCAAGTTTATGCCATTTCTAATTTCTGATAGCTGGTGACATCATAAAATAATCATTGGGGATTTATTATTGGTTAATTTAGACTCCCCCCCACCAAAAAATACTAAGTATAGCATCTGTTAAACTTGTTGTTACTCTTGTTTGAGACGGAGAATAATAGAATATAGGTATAAAAATAATAAAGCTCATTTTCAACATACATACCATAACTTAAGCATACAAATAGGTTTAATAATTAAAATTTCCCTTTGAGAGAACATATACTCATTTGATATTGTCATCAAAGTGTTTTTGAGAGTTCTTGTAATAGGCTTGAGAGCCACAACACAGCATGCAAAAAAATATATTCCATTGCCTAACTCACTACTTTCCTTTATTTTGAAACTTGTTAGAAGTAGATATGGTTGTTTCCAAAGTGGGGAAATGTATATGTGCAATTTTTCAAAGGATGAAAAATTTTCACTATTGTTCATATTAACAACATGTTACAGTTTCTGAGTTATAACTCTAAAGTAATTTTAAGCAGGAGCAGCACATTTTAGGAAACAAAGAGCACACACTTTAATTGACTTTAAAGGGGTCATACTCAATTTCTGTCTGGAATATTCATCCAGGCCAAACATTAATTATAAGTCCTCAAAGACAAAGACTATTCCATTTCAGTCCAGAGTCCTCTTATCTCCCATCTCCCCTGCCTCCTGTACCCTGTACCCTGTACCCAGGCATTGGAGCTGAAGTTGGTGCTCAAAAATGTGTCTGCTAAATTGAAGGGACTTGACATTCCCTGAGATAGAACTATGTTTCATATATTTAATACTTTATTTCCATTTTTCCTACAGATTAGGCAATATTTGTATTCATAACATATGCACATTTATAGTCTTTGATGATTTTCTATAAGTTAAGAAATTGTACAGTATAAATCACGGCAAATAAATCTGATCACTAAAGGCCTTGATAGATGAGCACTTTATGTCAATTTCTATTTATATTGCTTTGCATATTTTAGTTTTAGAATTCCTGCTAGTCAAGCTTCTTTCTGGGAAAAGAACTGTAAGAGTTTATACTTAATAAGAATCAATTGTGAAGTGTTATAAGTAGATTCCCTGTTTCTAGTTTACATCTATATGGCCCAAAAGATCAACCTTTTGCTAAAGCCTCAGTGTCATTAGAAATTAACCAGGCTGTACAGTGTACTGCCATACCATGTATCACTTATTTGGGTTAATTGATGACTGTGTGAAACTGTTCATTTACTGAAAACATGCCATGCTTGGGGATGCGATTTACTGCAATGATTGGTGTCAATTAGGCATTTACTAAAACAAAATGTTCTAACCTAACAAGTCAAATTTGGTGAAGTTTTATATTAAACACATTGAAGCAACATTAAATTGAGAAGTGTTTCTTATTATATAATTCAGGGACTGAAAACATGGAAGCAAATCTAAAGCAATGTTCAATTTGTATGTGTGGGCTGGCATTCCTTGTTGGAGATATTAAGGAAAACGGAGGAACATGGAATGATTTAGACAATGATTTTCTAGATGGAAAATTCAGGTATTTTCAATCCGTCATTACACTTTCAGGACACTCTGGTTAAAGTTTTAGCAAATTATAGACCAAGAACAACATTGCTTTTATGTGACAATAAAGCAAGGGCTTGTTTGGGGGTTTCTTGATTTGTCCAAATCCATTGTCACAGTGAGATTCTAGTTAGCACACCTTGCAGGAGCACACCTTTGCCATCCATGAATGATGCCTTGGATCACCTAGAAATAAAACGGATATCTGGGTTATATGGAAAAATAACAGAAAAGAAGCAAGAAGAAGGGGAAGGAGGGGGAGAGGCAGAGAAATAGGGAGGAAGGAGTAAGGGGATCAGGAAAGAAAGAAAGGATGTCATTGCCTACAATTTCTATATTTTTTTCTGTCTTAAAATAAAATATGTTGATATAATAATGAATATTCTTGTCTCATAAACTGGGCAAATGCATTTTTAATCACACACTTGATTAATAGTTTTTCTTAATTGCCAAAGAAAATGAAAATTTCCAACAAGACAAATCTGTCTTGAAATTACTAAACTTTCAGAAATTCAAGCACTTAATGGTTCTTAGAGAAACCCACAACTACAGTTTTAGGGTCAAATCTTATAAATATTCGTTGAAATGTGGTTTGATGTATATAATCAAAAAACATTATTTCTTATACTGCTTGAATGATTATTTCGTGGCTAAAAAACCACATTACTTGAATTAATTTGACTATCAAATCAATTGGAGAATTGTGCTCAATTAATGATTTTATGTTAATGAGGTGATGCTGAATAGTAAAACTCCTACTGCTACTATAAAAAAATTTTTAAAAGCTGATGGGTTCACTTTAACTAATACTGTATCCTTAGTGTATATGGGCATATGTGTGCCTGTGTGTGCTTGTGTGTGAATTGCCTAAAATATTATATTCTTTTTTAAAAATCATTACATCAATGCTTAAATTTTCCCTCAGGTCAAATTAATCAAAATATTGATACTGTTAAACACAACAAGAAGAAGGAACATATACATGACTACTGAAATTGTTCTTCCTCCTAGAACATTTTCTTAGCACTAGCCATAGGAAGTGTGTTCTTGGTGGCTATGATTGATGTGCTGCTCACACGGTCCACATTTTTCTGCTTCATGCATCATCATCAGCCATCTCCAACACTCCAGTCCTGAATCTGTCCTACTTTCTGTTACCTGTTTTTTACTGGTGATTCATGAACCACAATAGTAAAAGAAAAAAAAACCACCTTGGATTTTCACAACGTATTATCCTCTGGAACAACATGCAAAATCTAGTTTTGTTTATCAGATTCATGCAAATGTAATATTGATTGACAATGATGTATATAGATCCACACATTTAACGTGCTACATAAAAACCACTGAAATGTTCTATTAATGGCAAAATGCATACTGATTATAAACCACTTCAGAATTATGTGAAAACTCATGTGAATATGCTGTTTGGATTTCCAAGCTCACTCTTGTCACTACTCTTTGCAGCTGAAGCTACTTTTTTTTTTTTTTGGAGGCAGGGTGTTGGGAATTAACTCAGGGGCACTTGATCACTGAGCCACATCCCAAGCCCTATTTTGTATTTGATTTAGAGACAGATTCTCACTGAGTTGCTTAGCACCTCTCAGTTGCTGAGGCTGGCTTTGAACTCATGATCCTCCTGCCTCAGCCTCCCAAGCTGCTGGGATTACAGACATTTGCCACCACACCCAGCTGAAGCTCCTTTTAAGTGCATGCTCCCTCATATGCTAGAAAGTAAATCCCAGTTTTCCAAACTGATAAGTGATAAAAGCTCGAGTTCTCTCATTACCACTTGCTTAAAAATTGTGAACATTACTCTTTAAGGTTTTTATTATGATGAATGTACAGATGAAGGGCAAGGAATCGTTTTTAAAAAAAAATTTCTAGAGAATAAAGATTGGGCTTTAATCAATGTGCATGAAACAGTTAACAAGAAGCAAACTAGCAAAAGACTTGACTGAACTATTTTTGTGGAAACATCTTTTAGATTCAGAAGCAACCAGGTCTTAAAGAGCCAAAGAAAGCCTAATGGCCCTAACATCACAAAAATAGGGAGCTGCAAGTTCATGATGTTGTTTCAGTGCTTCTATTACTAGACAGCAAAGTTATTCCCACAGGTTCCAGGAACATATAAATGCTAGTGAAGAAGCAAGTAGACTTCAGAGTCTAAGATAGAAACTTCAATCTGGGATTCACCTGTGAGTCAAAACTCTTTGCTAATGAATTATTCCAAAGAAAAGACACTACTGAGGGATACTTTCCCCGGTCTGACAAGACCTCCAGGTTCACTAGCAGGGTCAAAGTAACAGGAATTCTCTGGTCTAAAGGTGCTTTGCCAACCTTAATGGATTCCAGGCACTCACCTGGGTATACAGCTTGAACCAATAAAGAGATCACAATGGCATGATGAATAAGGTAGAGCACCCTGGAGACAAGGTGAGCAACCACTCCACAAGGCTAAATCATGACCTACATGCAGACTGCAACCTATTTACAAATGGATCACCCTAGTCAATTCAGTGTTGGAGGAGTATTGTCAATGCAAAAAAAAATCTATATACTTGAATTCAAAACTCATTGTATTCAAAGACAATTCATGAAGTCAATCTTACTATTAATAAAATTCTAAAATTTTTATTTTATTAATGGCATTTAACAACTATCAACATTTAAAATATCAAGTTCACCTATTTTTCAAAAATATATTTTTCTGCCCTTCAATGTCCAGGATTTTCACATATGAAAATGAGTTGATACTAGCTATAAAAGCTAACATAATATGATGTTTACAAACTCTACATAGAAAAGACTGATTGGAAAGAATAACATGTAAAGTAATATTTTTGAACTGTGCTTGTAATGGGAATATGATTTCCAGTTTTCATTTTCTAAATTCTGTTCAAACAACTGGTCTCTTCATTTAAAATGGAGCAATAAATATAGTAGTCATTTAGCATTGCATAGATAAAACTATGTAAGGTCAATATCCATTAAAGGTGGAAGACTGACCACATTCAACTTTGTAACTAGGGGATTTTGCATGTACACTAAATGTAAAAGGAATTTTAAATGAGTTATGATATTTCAGTTGAAAATGTGAACAACAATGTACTCAGATTAAAACACACTCTTTACCATACAGTGAATAATGAATAAGCTAATGCAGTTACAAGTTTAGCTACTGAAGTACCTCTACAAGTTTCCCAGATCTCACCACTTAAAAGCCCAAGATTTGCCAGGTGCAGTGGTGTACACCTATAATCCCAACTACTCAGGAGGCTGAGGCAGGAGAATCCCAAGTTTAAGGCCAGCCTAGAGAGAGCCTTTCTCAAAATAAAAATAAAAAGGGCTGGGGATGTGCTCAGTAACAGAATACTTGCCCAGCATGTGCAAGATTCTGGGTTGAATTCCCAGTACCACAAACAACAAATAGCAACAACAAACCTTAAAGCCCCCATTTTTTTTTTTTTTTTTATCACTAAGGTGGTTAGTATTTCGAAAGTATTCACACATGGTAACTAAAGATAGCTAAACCACCAGAGAAATGCTAGCCATTAGTAGCACCTACACTTTGAATTACTTCAGAATTTGATATTCTGAAATTCATTTTTAGACACTGAGAAGTGGAGAGTCATATTATCGTAGTTCAAGAAAGTCCCTCTATGCCACCAAATTCACATACGAAACACAAAACTTATTTTCCTCTGTGTTCTGGTCTACGAATTTTGCCTACTGAATGCTCCTACTTCAAGAAAATGCACTCTTTCTTCAAAATCTTTCTTACTAAACAAGCAACTCTGTCAGAAGTGTCTTAATTTCTTATCACAGAATTTTATCCACACAAGGAGCAATAAATAATTCATGTCACTGCCTCTTTGTTGTGTGTCCCTGAACTGCACAGAGCTAGAAGGCTGACAGCTGTGTCAGGACAAGCACCAAAGATCTGACATGACAAGTGACTAACAAGTTTCTTTCAGTTCATAGTGAAAGAAGACAATGGCCCAAAGTGCAGAAAGAAATCCTGAAACAAAATAAAACTGCTTCTTTCTTTTTACCTAAGTGTTTGCTATGAGCTTATTTCCAACCCACAAGCCCTGGTCATTTTATAGGACTGCCCAGCCCCCTTACTCCTCACACTCGCTTGGCCATTTACGCCTGGCCACGGATCAATATGAGCAATTCTTGGAGAAATACGATGTCTCCATGACAACCAAGCCACAAATTCTCAGTGGAAGGCAGTGAGACCAGTAGTGAACCCTCCAGAGGTTTCTAGGCCTATAAGGCAAGATGTCTTAAAATGCAGGAATGGACAGAGAAAAAAGCCAGAGTAATTCATTCTTTATTACCAGTTTAATGATGTCCCATGTATAGAACAGTACTCACTCGTTAAGTTAAGATTCTTTATCAGCACCTATATTTTCTGATTAATCTTTCTTTTTCGATATGTCCTTTGTTTGCATCAGTCAGATAGAGTATGTTACATTTGAATCTCACTACAATTCCATTCACATTAAGGGGCAAAAGGAATGGTATAAAGCTGATCTGTTCTTGTCAAAAACAATGAAACAATGAGTCAAGGTGAACACCTGACTCAGGAATTTAACTGCCTGGCAAAATGGCTAATAAGAAATGTTTTATTAAGACATTTTAAAAAATCAAGTTAGAACTAGGCAATTTTAGTTCAAACTAAAAGTAATTTTTAAAAAACTTTTATTACAAAAATTTAACACCTACCATTACCCTCACCAGTGATCTACATTTTTCTTTTGGCTATTAGGAGAGAGACTGAGGTTAATTTGCTCATTTAAATTTGCCATCATTGCTAGAGGTGTCATTTCTCCCTGCAACGGAATACTGAAGTAAAAGGAGGGTGTTGAGAATGGGCATACAGGACAACAGTAGTTCATCTTCTGAGAAATCTTGGTGTAGTGGAGGGGGCTGATATACAATGCCAGAGCCACTGGGCCTATTGGGGTTCCTAGATGACTTAGGGGACCTGACATAGATTGCAGGCTGCACCTTTCACTGAAAATTAAATCTCAGTAGCTCTCCTCGGGGAAGGATCAGGGGACTGTTTGCAGCTGCCCCCTGTCAGTGAAGGCTACAAGATTTGGAAATCTCTTAACTAAGCTGACAGGCCACAGAGAGGATGAATCAAAAATATGATACATGGATCAGCACACAAAGATGTGAGAGGGTAGAGGGTACACAGTAGCCAGATAAAACAGGAAAGAGAAATATTCTGTGGGGAAGATATCTAACTCTTTCATTCATGGTAATAAGGTAACTTCTAGCATCTAATGGCTTTGTAGTGATCCAAAAATGTCACTTCAACTTTTGCAAGATTTTTTTTTCTTTTAATTAACTAGTAATTAAGACTAGGCATACTTCAAAACAAACCCAAAACAAAACCACACAAATCCATGTTGAAGTGTTTCTGGCTATATCCTTCTGGTACATCTCTGTCTGTTTTTCCCACAAAGAAAAAATATAAGCACAAGTGACTTTGACATAGAGTAAATTTCATTGCAAGAGGAAGGGTTGCCATCTTCTTTTCTTTTGTTTGACAATGTCATGCTAAAATCCTCTTCCCATTGAGAGTGCTGTTTGTATTTAGAAAGATAAATATATTTGAAAGGATGACAATTTGTTCTTTTCTCTTCATCTCTCCATGTCTGCTTGACTCTTGTTAGATCTCATTATTTGAAATATTTAAAATGTCAACATTTCTCTCATTTCCCAATCTCTCTGTATGTTAACCAGTATAGCCTAAAATTGATGATAATGAACTAATAGTGTCAGCTTCCCTTCTCAGTCATGAAGCCTTTGTACTTCCTCCAACTGAATTCTTGATGAAAGAGGAAAAGATAACAGCTCCACACTGTGACCTCTGGAGGTGACCATTAATTTGACAGTGCAGCTGCTAAGAGAAAACAGCATTACAATGTCCTCTCCCCCACCCTTCCAAGGACCCCAAAGCTGTGTCAAATTTATCATTTTATACTTGACTATTTTTAAATGGCTTTCACCTGGACTCTCAGACTCTTCCAAGACACATCTGTCAGGCATGTCCTCAGCATTTTGGAAGTTTGCCGAGTTTGAGTTGCTGTCATGCTTGACCGGACTGACTGGAGCTATTAAAAAAGAAAGAAAAGAAAGAGAAAGAGCGATGAAAAAGTAGTAGCAAACACCATTAAAACGTTTCTTTTCAGTTCTACAGATATTTTCAGGGATACACTATGTAAACACAAATAATAAATTGAAATAAAATGTATCCTCTAAGTATTTATTGGCAGACATGTAATTAGTTGAAAAATCTATAGATGCGACTTTATCTTAGAAGAAAAATAAGTTCATGGCATCAGCTTAAAAGCTACAAAGTAACAAAGTGATGTCTTCGAAGTGGAAATCGTATTTTTAATGCATAAATCTAAAACAATATAGTCAATTAACAGCAACAGGGCATAGAGAACATCAGGCTACTCAATTAGAAAGATCAGTTCTATGCTGGTGGCAAGGCTTCCTTTGGTGGTACAAATCACAGCTAATGAACACTTCATATGCATTTTGGTTCTCTTTCATTAAATAAAAATAATGGCACTAAACACACACTCAAAAAAAGTCTTTTAAAAAGTAAATCTTAATGAATACACTGAAAATGATACAGAGGGCTGGTGTTTTGAATGGAAAGCATTTAACAACTTGGGATGAAATATTGTTTACTAAGTAGGAATTATAACCAGAAACAGAAGTTAGGGAAGGAGTCCAAACTTACTATAAACATACTATACTCACTAACTCTATTCAAGAAACTAACTTAGGTTTCTGCATTTTCCCATAACAGTTGGTCTGTAAGTAATATATTCCCATATATCAATTGTTCTAGTAATTATTTGTAGGGAAAAGTGGGCCTTGTCTTCATGAAGAAATTTGGTGAAAAAACAAAATAAAGCAGCCTCCAATCACACATATCAGGTCCCTCTTAAACCATTCTGAAGTTAAATACTATTAAACACACACACACACAAACACACGATTGAGTACACTGGAATTTTATCTATTTTGCTGCAGTAATCACTACTACAGTGTCTTCAGATGTTGATAACACATGCCATATTTGTAAGTCTTAAATGCAATAGACAAAATACACACCCATGCACGTGTACACAGGCACATGCACACGCGGGCGCACGCATACACGAATCACATAGGGAATATGTTTGTTAGCTTAGGGTTACTGTTGCTAAACCTCCATTAGAAGATGAGAGAGCAGCACTGAGGCTGGAGACCTTTGCTTCACAGTCTGGATGAGTGACACAATGGTGCCCTGCTAATCCAAGCAGCATTAGCAGTGCTCACAACTGCTGCTCTCCTCCATGAGTTTTAATGGAGCTTGAGTAACAGTGGTGATGAAAACAGGAGGACCACATAGACATACTTTAAAGGAAGCTAGTAACATAATTCTAGTCAAACAGCCCCTCCAGATCATTTTACCAGCCCTCTCAGTACATAAACAGCACTTTGCTCTATTAAAATAAAAGCAGTTTAAATTCCCTGCTTCTCTTACAGACTTTTGTCTGAGAATAAAATACAGGAAAATTATGAAATTCTTATTTTAAACAAATAACCTGATTTTTTTCACTTCATACATTTGAATTTTCTAAAAACAACATGCAAAACCAAATACCATACCTGCTTCATTCATTTCTGTGTGACAGTACCTGGACTATAGAAAATATTCCCAAAGGAGTTGTGAAATGAAATGAATGAATGAACAAATGAATGAAGCAGAGGTACCAGGCTAGATGTTCCTCTGACCCAAGAGAATATATGCTTTCAATTATCTTTCTGCCGGATCTGTTCAGTTGCTTGCTTAAACCTGTTTGAGATCATGGATGTATATTTGCAAATGGTGATGTGGGTTAGTTAGTCTGTGATTTGGAAGATGAGGCATACCAAGTATGACCTAAGTAGTCACTATTCTAGCTGCCTTGAATTTAATTCTCCTCATTTTAAATCAGGTGTGGATTATTTTTGAATCCTTAGATTTCTGGGAGATGTTTAAGTGGATAGTTAAATGCATCAAAGCTGCAGAAAACTATTGTATTGGTCAAAATTTTCTGGCCCATTTTAATGATTTCTATCTCTCTATATTTTACTTGTTAATTTCCTGAAAGTATTTACATTGGTATTTATAACAGGGAATCAATCATGTAGCTAAATCTTTTACTAAAAGTCAATGAAATAGTACCTCTATTTGGGCAAATGCATTATACTGTCATCCAATATATTGTTCTTTCATAATTTAACACTTTACTACATTCATTCATTTAATCATTTCTCCAGCAAATATTTATCAAGCAGCACATATTTAAAGATTCATTCTAAACTAGAGATCTCAAGGACAAAGAGGATACGTATTAGAACAATAAAGCACATGCCTACAACCATTTTTAGTGGCATGAAGTGAAGTTCCAAATCTCTCAAGAAAACTAGAGTTAGATGTACTTTTTAGCTGCATCATCTTCATTAAATTCACACCAGTAGGAACCATGCAGCTATTTTTGCCTTTACCTCTGGTTTTTGAGGGTGTGGTTGGTGTGAGAGTAGGGGAGTGAAAAGGATTATTCTTCAGATATGTTGTTTAATTACACATAATAGCTTCCACATTTGAAGCTGTGTTAGATTTGTCATTTTTACTGGGTAGTTCATAGAGTGTCCAATTAAATTTACTGTAGAAGAAATGACTACACTTTGCTATTTGGGAACAGCAGGCTTTGGAGAGGTTAATTACTGCCATTCTGCTCTTTGTTGTTTGTTTGATAGACTAATTCTTGCAATTGTTCTTTTGGGTGTTTCCTGCCAATGTTTCATCATTAAACTCTGACATGATGTGTGACCAAGGCTTCTCTAATGAATCATTTCAAAAATGGTGAAATCAACAAATATTGATCTAGTACTTCTTATGGATAGAGCTCTTTGCCAGACTCTGTAGGGTAAAGAAATGAAGGCACTTTTAATGTGCCCTCATACAACTTGTGATCTAGTTGAAAGACGATGAATTTAACTAGTTAAGAAGCATTAGAAAAAATTTCCTAAGAGCAGTACACATTTTAGGAGTGCACAAGAGAATTCCTTTACAATAAGGTGGTGCAGAGGAGAAATCTGAATTAAACCCCCTTTGAGTACGTGGGAAGCCCAAGGGGAGCTCATTCTCCCAAAAGTGAATACAGGTATGATGGAAGAAATACAGTATCCTGGGGCCACAGAGTATTTGTTAATGTTGCTGCCTGCTTGGTATGTATTTTTAATGAATTCTCCTTACTTGTCTCTTTGAACCTTTCCTGAATTGCTGTTGTTGGCTAATTCTTCTCACCTGTAGTTGTTAGCTATAGACAGATTTTTTTCCTTGCCCTAGATAGTCAATAATTTGATTTTTACTGATGGTGGGCCCATTTATCACCGTGAGTTGTCCTTTCACTATACATATTGACTTGTATTTATCAATACCAAAGTCCATTTGTAGCTCATCACTAAAGTTCTTGGATATTTCAGTAGTTTTTGAAGGTGCATTTCAGAGCTTGGCAAAGAAATACTTTTGACATCAATAAAGGGCAAATGGTTGCTTAGGCTCATCTTTAGGTAAAATTCAAGTGTTTATTTCCTCTGTAATGGATTCTGAAATAGTCTACCTTTGGAGGGTATGGGGCTAAAAAGACAAACTCTTCTTGATAGTTCTACCACTGAAAGATGTAAGGCTATTCCATTTACTCATCACACGCCTCAAAATATTGACAACTGAAAGGCCAATGTTCTAAATATCTCAGCAATATCTTTGGTAGCTAGAGAGATGTGCTTTGTATGGATGAATTTGACTACAGCACCTTTAGCCAAGAGTCAAATTCTTCTAGATCCTAATAAAATGAATGTTTCTGCCAAAGACAATAGGAAATCAGTTTAAACTACATTCAGGAATGCCTTAAGAAAAACCCTAACAACTGTATGAAGAAGACTTTGTGGTTAAGAAACAATATTGGTGGTAGGTCAGAGTAATGCTCCTCTACCTCCTTGTTCCTCATTCTTGCTTCAGTTAGCCTGTAAAAACATCTCTCCTTCTCATCATTTGCAGAGAGATAGTATTTGCTATAAAAGATGGCTAGGTTTAGCTAGTAAATAACTCCAAGAAATACCTGCCACACTCAACAAGAGTAAAACCACTGGGAAAAAAAATCTCCATTCCCTTCCACACATACCAGATGATCTTCTCACGCCAAGACTGTCCAAACAGAGTCCTTGTTAAAAATTCATTATCATTTACAGTGTAAATAAAATCTGAAGCTCCAAATAATATTTTCAACACACAATGACTTATGAATGATTTTTAAAAAGAGATCTCATTCATCATATGTTTTAGGCATTTTGGAAGTAATAGGGATATTTATAGTAAAATCATTAATAAAAAGAAATGACAGCTTGAAATGTTGGTCAAATGAATGGAATAATCCACTATAGCACCATATAAAGGCCATAGAAAAATCTTAATCCCTTATTAATCAAGGGCATACAAATAATATACAGGTTACAGAGATCAGGTCTTATGGAATAAATGACCTGAATGCAAATCTACTAGTTATATGGTGTCTAGAATAGATAACTGTGAATTTGGGTCTCTTCTCAATCTTAAGTAGTCACTATGAAATAAACTAAAAAGTGTCTTCCTGGAGGCTTGAAAGAAAAAAATGACATCAAATTCAGGTAGAAGAAAATACTAATGCAATATTGGCAGATTACATACATGCACACAAACATGCTCATGTGCACATGCGCGTGCACACACACACACATACACACACAACCTGTAACACATTTCAAATTAGAGGAAGACACAAAATTCATGGAATGACTTTAAGTGATAACACCAGATTTGTAAACAAAGTGGATGTCACTTGAACAGATCTCTAAATTCAGTTTACAAAGTGGCTTCTCCCTGGACAGATGTCTTATCAGGAAAGCATATCTAGCTAAAGAGCTGTGTACATATTACCCCTACTTTAAAGAGTATCTACTGAGATAATCAAGTCATAGGACCTCTTGATTATATCTGAATAGCAATAGCTACATCTGCATCAGATCTCAGACTTATTCTATCTTCGGGGTGGATTGGAAACTGAAAAAAGAAATCATATAGAGAAACCAAAAATTAAATTAGGATTCCCTAATGCTTCTTTAGAACTAAGTAATAACAATTTCATGGGCAACTTCAATAAAGGGGTTAACATTAGACTTATGGGTTTTACCATCTTCCTGCAATTGCAATCTGTTCTGGAGTATTATTTCCTGGGTGGTATTTTCTAGTATGAGTTGCTTTAAGGATGACATATTTTTCAACTGGTAAAGAAATGAACTTTACAAAATGCAGTAAAGAATAAGTATTATGTTGATATCCTTACCTAGATGTACAGTGTTTATTATTTTGTGTAAATAAATATGCACACAAAGGATCACCTTATTGACTAATTTGGCCAAGGAGGGAAATCTGCTTATAGGCAACTTCTCTAGATGACAAGTGTGGCTGGATCACCCAACTAACTTGGGAGAAGATAAATGTGGATGAGAAAATGGCATCAGTTGTTCTTTGATTCTTTTAAAACACTGCTTAATTCCTCTCAAATACAAAAATTTCTCTGCTATCTGGATATTGAGCAATAAGCTGCTTTGCTAATGCTGATAAAAGCAAACAAATGATACACCTTTGGACTTCTTCAAGGCAAGAAGCAAGTACTCAGGAGACTTAAAAAATGACTGAGTGAAACTGTGAACATGGATTCCTAAGAATGAAAAAAAAAAGCAATGATTAATTTTTCTTGCTGTTTTATGGGAAAACCTCAAAATCAGGCCTAAGGTTTATAGTTCAAACTTACTCAAACATCTCCCTAAATCTATTGCTAATGTCAGTGGGCAGTTTGCATAAGAGATCCTGTCTACCTTATTTTTTTTAACAGAAAATAAAAATCTTCATTTTTTTGTAGCACCCAAATATATGTATTAATTTTTAAGAAATAAGGATACAAATAATTTCATTATTGAGATGAATTTAAGTATTTCCAAAATCTGGTTTTAATGTCACTTCTATTTCTGATAGTGTGACCTTGGGCATGTCATTTTATTTTCCTGATCTTGGGTTCTTTATCCAATGACGGAACTGGACTTGATAGTTTCTTTGATGCCCGCTAGTTCTGAGAGATACAAAATATTCTTCCAGCTAAGCATTCCAAGCCAGCCAACCACTCCCTCAGGATGTTACTGAATAGGACACAGAGAAGTACCCACTATAGCAGCCTTGGAAATAATGAGGACTTGTGAAGTTTTTTTATTGGTTTGTTTTGTTCTTCCTGAATTAAGTAAGTTGGTTATTTCCCTACAGGAAGACTAGCTGCTTTTTTGCTTCAGTTATTTAGCCATAAAGAGAGTATCAACTGTTATTTGGCAAATGAATGGGACAAGGTTTGGAAGGGGTTTGGTGTTATGAAATTGTACTTTCCTCAATTCAAACCTCTTAAGAGAAGAATAATTGTAGTCCCAAATATTTCTATTCCTTTTCTATGTAAGGATGGGGCCCATGAAGACATTTTGTTTGAGTCAAAGACAACATGAAAAAGTGCTCTCATCAATTTATCTCAACTCTTCAACTGAACATAGGACATAGGACAGAGAGAAAATGTGTAAGTTGGGAAGAGGAAAGAAAAATAACAGGGAATGATGAAGCTGCTTCCTCTATTTCTGCTGTTTCCTCATTCACCACCAGGTGTTCTAAGAGTTACCAGTGAGAAGTTCACCTCAATTTCTCTTTGTTTTCCTTCAGAGTATCATCTTCTTGGTGAGCAGTATTGCAAACAGAAAGGAGGTGAGTAGATAAGCAGAAATTTTTTTTTAAAGTATCAAATCAAAACAACTCACAGGATTTTGGTATCTAAACATTACTTAGTAATACAGTGTGTAAATAACGAAGGGAAGCATCACTTATTATTTTGTGTATTTATCCATAAGTTGAAAGATAATATGCAAGAAATAATCTGGTCAACTCATCAAGCTTAATACTAGCTTTCTACACTATGGAGATTACTTAAGAAACGGGATTCAGGAACATCATATTTCAAAGGACTCCTTCATCACTAAAGGAAAGCACAGGTGATGGGTCCTAAGAACGTAGAAATTCTATAGAAGCTATCTGACTTTTCTCACAAGGACCAAATGCTATAGTGAACACAGAAATGCATTAATTTTACTTATTGTTTAGAACTTCAAGAAAATAGTAGTTTAAAGCAGGAATAATTTCCAAAGAAGAAAATAAATAGATCCCCACATATTGACAAATTGAGAGCATTCAGTAAAGGGAGAACTCTAGGAGGAATTTATAGTAAATTTCCCAGCTTGTATTTGAAAATGTAGAAGAAGGTCAGGAAAACAAAAGACCTTTCAATCAAAAGAGCATCAAGCTAGCATTTGAAACTAGAGATAAACATGATTTATATATGAACGTAAGATAAGGATTCACAACATAGGGCAATTTAAACGACAGCAAAGTCTACAGTTATCCATACGGGAAACATTCTTCTCCTGAATCAGTGGGAGAAGAAACTGTCAAACTGCACCAGCATTGGAATCTGTAAGAGCAGCAATCTTTCCACAGGGGGAACCTAAGACAAGACCATCAGCGTGGGGAGAACGGTTGGCAGGCAGTCTCAAATTCCCAGCTGATAGCTGTCTCTATCTCAGGGGAAAACGTTTGACTCAGATGGTTAGTCAAGTGTCAGAGCTCTTTCATCTCCCAGATAGGAAATGGAAAATAAGGAAATCAAATTATCTAGACTATGCCTTCATTTTCTAGTCCTTTGTCAACATTAGGAAGGATGCAAGGAAGAAAAGGCCTAAGTTACCATGTTTTGTACCATTAGGCTTACTCTGAAGGTGATTTATTTTTATTTGAATGACATTGAAATGGTATGTTAGTATACTTGAGAACTCACTGAAACTGAATGGAAGACATGCTTGGATGCTAATAACAGGCGTTAACTGCTGTATTACAATGTAACAGGAGCAAGCTTCACTCTCTTACAGTCCACACCCAGACAAGCTTTTGCACTGGACATGGGAAGCAGAGGTGGTTACCCCATTCACTGTTTTATAGGGCTTTATATGTCAAATATAGCCAGCATTTAAAATATTGATTTTTTGGGGCAATAAATAACAGAAATCCTGAAGCTATGTCTTGCATAATGCTCAATACTTTGGACTAACATCTCTGAAAGACAGTTACCTGAAACATAGAAATGACCTTGATGAATTGTAGAGAGTTTAATTTGATATTAGATAATCCAGTGATATCTATAAATAAAAACTAATAGAAACACAACCAAAGAAAGCAAAACATTTAAGAGAAAACATGCATGTAAATTAAGAGAAACTAGTAATCTAAGGAGACTTACAGTAAACTAAATTCAATATAAAAGAGACATTATCATGATGGAAGACCTAAGAAATAGTAAACAAAAAGTTAAGAAACACATACATTTCTAGATAAGACAGTTCCCTACATTAGTATAAACTACTACTCTTAATATATTTTTACAAATTGTTTGGAAGAATACATGGAAAAATCACTAGGACACGAAGGGTTCTTGAGTTGTGAAATATTGGACTGATCAGATATGCTGTTGAAAACAAATGTAAGGCAGAATCAGTGAAAATAAATGTTGCACACACATCTTGGTATAGTTAAGTTCTGGGCCGTTTGAGCTACCGTTTGCTATGTATCACAAAAAAAAAAAATAAGCAAACTTCTCAAGAGGATGATACTTTAGGAAGGGGATGAACAACACCATAAAATATCGAACAAAACAAAACAAAACCCAAGGGAGGCCATGAGGTATCTGCACACACTGCATGTGTCTCTAGTCCTTCTTGTCCATTGTCCTTGTTGGATAAAATGAAGAGGGCCAAAACCAGAATCTAAGAGGAATAGGAGGAGGAGAGTTTGTCAATATGAGAAAATCTCAGGACCAAGGCTCCAGTCTGAAAGTAAATCTGAAGAATGTGAATACTACTTATAAAACTGCTGAAAAGTAATAGATGGCTCTAATGTTATTTCCTCACCTCCAGTTCCTCCAACCACCATGACTATACTCTCTCCCTACTTCCTATTATCAGTCACTCCTCTATTTTAATAGCCTGAAAATAGATATTTCTTTGTTCAGACATTTTTCAAACTGAGACCTGTCATATCTCTAAAACTAAGGTCCAATCTTCTTGTTCCTATGTACAAAAAACCTCAGAATGATCTCTGTTCAATCAGCAATTCCTCACTGGAGGCTACTCTCTCTCAAACCTTCCCAGCTTTGATATCACGTACTTCAGCAGGATAAGAGCTGAAGTATGCCCGGATATGCCATTTATTTTCTGTATCAGTGTCTTACTGTAAACACCCAGCTACCATATATACTTTCTCACCCGACTCTCAGTTCTTTGCTTACTAAAATATCACTGTTAAAGATTTAGCTCAAATTCCACCTTTTCTATAAATCTTAAAACCCACAAACTAACATTTCTTTCTCTTCTTTTGCTTTATAGTACTTTATCTGACTGTATCACACTTCTAATTCCATTCTTTGGATCTTATATTTGATTACCCCAGTAGGGCACTGTTAATAAGAAAGCAAGATGTTTCACATCTGAAAATTGTGAAGTTAATGTCATAAGGACAACTTTGCCTCTTTATTATGGAACCTTTGATGCTACATTCAAACTGAGGTGGTAAAATCAAGGGCCTGACTCAATATGTACATAAATACATAAATTTAATGCATCTAGAGCTCATGGGACAGCTTCTTTATAGGCAATGATGACTAAGGAAGTCGACTTTCTATGCATTTCTGTGGTGTTTGTATATGCACTAGATGGACAATATTAAGCAAGATTTCTAGGCCAAAACATCATTTATACAAATTAACTTCTGACCCTTCAAAGACTTCAAATAAGTACTGCACACTGCAAAAGATTGTATCTATACCCTACAACAGAAGGGAAAATTCACTGATTTCTACTCTCTTTTCCTTACCCTCGTAAATCACAAAACTAAATTTACCCCAGAGATTTCACTTTTCAAACTCAATGTACAGGCATAAAACAAATTTTGTTCTCATAGGACAACTCTTTTTTGTTTCATTAGTTCAAGAAAAGGGTCACTCAATTTTTAAAGCATTTGGTTTGATCTTTGCTATGATTCATGCTATCTAACATCCACCGACTCACTATGTACTGAAATGTCTCTTATATTTAAAATGTGTCTCCATGGACCCTGTAATGGTGGTACCTTCATGTACTGTACTCAAAAGCAATGGTACAGGCACAAGAGTCTAGGCAAGGCAATCAGAAATAAAAAATAAACTTATTTAATATTTAAGCAATTATTGTTTTGCCTAAGTTCCTATTCCAAGATAGTTTTTTTTTTTTTCCCTTCCAATGAAAGGCAAAAACTTCCCCAGGGATATAGGAGAGAAGTCTCCTAAAAATTCTCCCCAAATATGAGGTCTAAATTTATCCTCATTCTATTTTAACATTTTTATTCTATGTTCAACAATCTCATTGATATTTCATTCTATAGAGAGGTGATAAAACTTTTATTAATGTAATAAAAGAAAAAATAAATGAAGATGATTTGTCATAATTTAACTATATAAAATGAATTCTTGTGATCTTAATGCAAGAAAAGACTATGATCTCTAAAGGAATACTGAATTATGGAAACATGAGTTTTACATAATAGAACCATTTACACTTTCCATTTAATCATATTAAATAATAATTCTGATGGCTTGGTGGCTGATGTGCCTTTTGTCTCTAAATTCTTTACAGTGAATGGTTATTTCAAAAGGGTTTTTTTTTTTTTTTCCATTCCGTTGCTATTGAGGGACTTCTTCTCTCCTCTAATGGCCCAAATTTTATTTCCCATGCTGGGTATCTACAGGGAACCGTGATCATCAGTCTTTGCATAGAACCTCCTTCTCTTCATGAATTAAAGATCACATAGATTTATTCCTCAAAAACAAACAGGGAGAGGAGATTTATATTAAGCTCTTTTTTGCCAAATTATGGTTATTTTGTTTTTAAACCCTAAAAAGATCTTAGACTGGAGGGTCAAACCAAGCACAGCACAGTTGGATCCTGCACAACGGCAGCTCAGCCAGGAGGAAGCAGTTATTTCCTGGGCATTTGTCTTATTTCCCACAGTAAAGAAGTTATCCAACTTAGAGGCATTCAGTATAGCCAAAGGAGGGAGGTAAACAAAAATGCTTTACAAGTCCATTTCATTGATAAATCTAAAACAGATCAAATTGGGCTTCTTCCAAGACTAAACAGCACCCCCAATCCCCTTATCCTGTGAAACAGTATCAGAGATTCCAACCCACATATGGCAAAAGACCCGGGCTTCCAGTCAGCCAGCTAGTTATCCATGGAAGTGGCTCAAGGCTGACACTCAGATTGACTGGTTCACACTAATTTACTTCACACAGATTCCATTTATCTCCTAGAAGATCCCCTGGCAGCAGCTTATAATGGCATATCCTAGGATGCCTGCCTGCATGAGTTTTTAAAGCAGCAGTGCTTGATAAATCTGAGTCCAGAAAACAGTTCACAGATTGAGGAGTAGGTGCAATCAGAAAACATCAAGAGGCACAGCTGGGACTTGGTAGCTTGCTTGACTGGTTGGAGCAGCTGAGCATTAACTGTGTCTGCTTTTCTGCTTGCTGCTCACTATTACTGGGGCCAAAAGAGCCACCTCCTTTTTCCTTTACCACTTACCCTCCAAAAAAGAAGAAAAAGAAAGGAAGGAAGGAACGAACTAAGGAAGGAGAGGGGTGTGGGGTGTGTGTGTGTGTGTGTGTGTGTGTGTGCATGCCACAATCCAAGTAGCAAATATAGCTATAGAGAAAGCTAATTTGAACATTTAACCTTTGCTCTTTAAATACAACCATATAGCTGATCTTGGCAAATTACAGCTGATAGCTCTTAAGTTAAGATGCTTGATAGCTGGACTAGGTAAAATGTAGTTGGAAAAAGAAAGCAAAAGAGAACTCCAACTTATTTTATTCACTTTCAACAATGAGGTCAGAAGAGTTAGTTGAGACTTTGTGATTGTAGGGCTAACTGGTTACCATTGGAAGAAAAAGAACTCTGCGTCTACCAGAGAGGTCAGGGAAAGACACCATAAGGCTTCAAATTTACCAAGTGAATAAATGGAGGATGAATGTGTGAACAGATAGTTCACTCTTCGCTGGACATTTTAGAAATGTGGTGAACCACTGGTATCCAAAGGCAGAGGGAACTGAGATCTTTTAATGGTATTGAAGCTAACAGTGTTAAACAATAGCAAGGCAGTGACACATCTACCAAAGCAGTGACAAGGCGCATTCAGTACTTCCAAGGTTAAACACTGGGCTGCATTGCTGGTTGATGGAAAAAAGGTAAGATTAAGGAATTTGCATGAGCCTTGACATGATCGTGTTGTCTGCCTGCTGCCTCAAGCTTTGAAAACCAGTTGGGATCATCTTCTTATAAGCTCCATCTCAAAGATGTCCAGGCAGTCCACAATCCAATTAAACAGAGGTAAATAGGAGGAAGAATTTTGCTGACCACCATCATAAGGTTTTTTCTTAATGAAAAATGGCATAATTGCAGGTTACACAGCTCCTTAATCTCACATTAAATCTAATAGATTGCTGACTTATACTGAGCATAGCAGTCCTGGCTTTCTATGTCCGTGTGCTTAATTTTAGGTCATTATCCTTTATTATGTGACTTGTAATCCTTAAAGCCCATGATTGTGTCTGGATATTTGGCAAGGATTGTACTTGGTAATATGGGGATTGTACTTCTAAGAATGACGGTTTAATTGAATGATATAGTTTAATTAGATGTTTAAAGAATTACATATATTGCTTTCCTTTTTTTAATTGGCCAGTTTATAATAAGTGTTTTCTTCAACATTGTTTAAGATCACTATTCAGTTTTAGGGCTTGTGCTGAAAAGGACAAGTTTATTCACAAAAGAGACAAGTAGCTTTTTGTCATGGAAATTTTTTATTATGATATTAAAATACCCAATTCAAATAATATCCTGGCTCATCCTCAATCCAGGTGACCTTGATCAAATTATTAACCTATCTGTGCCCAAGTTTCTTCACCTGCAAAACTGGAATAAGACAGTGGCTACCAGATGAAGAGAATTGTTATAATCAAATGAGCTAAAACACAGAAACTGCTTAAACTAATGGCTGGAATGCAGAAGGTCTAAATAAAGCCAATGCTGTTACAATTTTTTTTTTATCTGTCTTTGTCTAGAAATGCATGCAGATGGCATAAGATGTCCAGTCTTTGGATCAAAGCATTTGTTTTTAAATTTTACTAGCAATAGAGTAGCACTTAAAATTTCTCTGACCTACTAATCCAACCTATATTTTAAATAGTCATATTATCTTTATCTTCATTTAAGATCATAGAAATCTAGTGTTAGCAGCCTTTTTGACTTTAACAGTTTAAGGAGGCATATGGTTTTGTATCCCTTTCATGATATCTGTAGCCAAATAAATGCTGCCTAGAGTCATCTGCAACTCTCCTCCTTTTTCCTATCTTGAGTGCTATATATGGAAGAAAATAAAAATGGTATCTGATAATGTTGACCAGATAACACGAGATCTCACTGATGAGCTATTTCAAATAGCTTCCTCTTGCTGACAAACTAAATGGAAATTAAGTGGAATGGAAATGATGACATGTTGATGTCCTTTAGGAAATAAAACCCTCACCTGTATGAGGAAATTGATTTGGGTTTGGAAGTTTAAGTCATTGTGTATGCACAACAGAGTTTCATATCATAGATATGATAAGATTATAACCTCTTAAATGAACAGCTATTACTTTTTATATTTGAAAGAAAAAAAAAACAACCTTGTAAAACATCACTTATGCACGGCCCTTTATCTTTGGCATTTTTTACTGGTTTCCATCCACACATTTGGTTTTAAGAAATACTAGTATTGAAATTGAAAGTTCAACCCAGCTCATCCCCACCAAAAGTAAAAGCATTACTGGAGTGTGGTCATTTGGTGAAAAATACACAGAAGAGTGGCTTATGGGTTATTGACATAACATCTCTCTTTTCCTTGAACACCCGGGTAAAACTTGGGTGAGGCAGAAAGCATACTTATATGCATCCAAACTAATCCTAAATTTAAAAAACATTGTTGATCTATATTTATTATGAAAGTTTTTTAAAGAAGGTGTTATTTAAAACTACTTTTATATCCAATCCTGGTCATCATTAAAAACCTCTTGTTTGACCTAGGTACTTCTTTACTTGTTCCCCTTGCCTCTATAAGCACTGCAGATCACAAAATCAATCAAATCACTGCATGGTTCTGATTCCTCTGTAAAAACAGCTGAAAAAAAACTGGATCATAGACTCGGTGGTTGGCAAGGTCTTAGCAAGTGTATTAAGTAATGCTCTTGCTCTTGATCTTTACAACACATGGCATAGTTTATAAAAATTATATAAAGGAAAGAATTAGAACATAAAAAATAAACTTCCCAAATGCCCCTTTGTCCCCCAAAAAAGTCAGAGAAAAAGAGATATTTTGAGAAAAAAAATTTTAAAAAACAGATCATATAGTAAAAAATGTATATGATTTCATATGTGTGTGTACAAACTTAGCAACACGTTTTTCTTTTTTTCCAACAAATGTTAATGGACTTCATTCTCCTATTAGAAGAAAATATGGCAAGATTGCTATCAAAGTTAAAACTAACACTATGTTGGAGAAAAGAAACATACAAACCACAAAGAGGAAATATTAAACCTAAAAGAATAGACAGGACATTAATAAAAAGAAAAAAAAGAAGTGGTCACAATGTTATTGAACATGGTGAAATATATACCAAAAGGATCAAAGATACCAATAAGAATATTTTGTAACATTAATAGCTACAATTCCCAAAGAAGGTATTTCAATGACTAATATATGCACCTATGAGTTACTTTAATAAAGCAGAGATCATCAAAAATGCAAAGAGAAACAAGAACTAATAATAGATAACTTTAGCATAGATAACTCTCTTAATCTAAAACAGAAAATGGAGATAAAATATTGATAAATATGTAAAAAACCTACACAAGAAGCTAGATCTAATGAACTTTGAATGCCAAAAATAGACAGAATTCATTTGGTTTTAAGTTTTAGCACATAAAATATTCACCAAAATTGGCCATATTTTAACTCTAAACTATCCCCCTCCAATATTCTAAGAAATACAACTTGCATAGACAACTTTTTCTGGATCACAATGCAATAATATTACAAATCAATAAGACTATCAAACAAAAAAAGATTTTCTACCTGGAAATTTCAAAATACATCAATAAATAACTCCTGCTTTAAAAGGAAAATTCAATATAAAATTGCAGAAAATTTTCATAATTGCATAATGAAAACATAATATATCAGGAATAATTAATACAATGAATTCAGTGGAGAAAGGACATCATAAAGCATTCAAAAACTAATTAATAAATGTAAAAATGGGCTGGGTGCAGTGGTGCACACCTGTAATCCCAGCAACTTGGGAGGCTGAGGCAGGAGGATCTCGACTTCAAAGCTAGCGATTAAGGGAGACCCTCAGCAACTCACTGAGACTTTATCTCTAAATAAAATACAAAAAGGGGTGAGGATGTAGCTTAGTGGTTGAGTACCCCTGAGTTCAATCTGCTCCCCCCCAAAAAAAAACTAGAAATAAATTAAATAATGAACTCAAAAAGCTGGAAAACCATAACATCAACAAAAAGAAACCAAGAGGAAAGGATTAATAAATACAATGTTAGAAAGCAGGAAAATCAGAGAATTTAAGAAAGATATATGCAAGGTCCTTTTAATAAAATAATCAACAAAACTAACCAACTACTAGTAAATCTAATCAAGAAGTAAAAGAAAAATTCACAAATAAAGTTAAGAAAAGAAAGGGATGGAAGTAACTATTAATAAGAAGAAAACTTTAAAAACATAAGAGATTACAGTATTCAACTCTGTACAGATTATTTTGAAAGTTTAGACTAAGTAGTTTTGTGGAAAAATGTGCAGTGATAACAAGGTTAAGGTTACCATATTAGAAAAATGAGTGTGGAAAGTTATTTAACAAAATTCAGCACCCATTTATATAAAAATACTTAAAGAAAATATGATTGCTGGATATTTATTTGACAAAGTACATATGTGAGCTCCCAAACCAGCATCCTACTTAATTTAGAAATACCCCTAATTTTCCCATCAAAACAAGGAAAACAACAGAATGTCAACTATTTCTAACTATTGTTTAAAACTGTGTTGAAAGTATTCACCAATTCATGCAACCACTCTGAAAAGGAATATGGAGATTTCTCAGAAAATTTGGAATGGATCCACCATTTGACCCAGTTATCCCACTTCTCAGCCTATGTGCCAAAGAATTAAAACCAGCATACTAATCAGTGTGTAGCCATATCAATATTTATAGCAGCTCAATTCACAATAGCTAAGCTGTGGAAATAACCTAGGTGCCTTTCAACAGATGAATGGATAAAGTAAATGTGGTGCATATACACAACGGAATACTACTCAGACATAAAGAAAAACGAAATTATGGCATTTGCTGGTAAATGGCTTTTTTTAATGGCTGGAACTGGAGACTATCATGCTAAGTGAAATAAGCCAATTCTATAAAACCAAAGGCTAAAGGTTCTCTCTGATATGCAGATGCTCACTCACAATAGGCAAAGGAGGATGTTCATGAAATTGAACATGGAAGACTGTACACACACACACACACACACACACACACACACCAGGGATTGAACCCTGCAATGTTTAAACCACTGAGCCACATCTCTGGCCCTTTTTATATTTTTAATCTGAGACAGCGGGTTGCTTAATTGCTTAGGGCCTCCCTAAATTGCTGAAGCTGTTTTTGAACTTGCAATCCTCCTGCCCCAGCCTCTTGAGCTGCTGGAACTACAGGTGTGTGCCACCATGCATGGCCTATAATATTTCTTTAAAAAATTAAGAATTTCCCTAAATCTATATGAGGAAAACTCTAAAGCAACCTTATAAGATATAAAAGTAAATTGAACCAGTGGCAAGATATGCCTTATTCTTGTAAGGAACAACTTTGAGCAAGTAATTGTGTTAACTCTCAGAATTCATTAGTGTGACATAATGAAATCAAACAAACAAATCAAAAACAAGTTCAAAGATGTGGTCATAGAAATTCTGTTTTACAAAAGAAGAAGGACCTTAGATATGAACTCATGATTCAGTATCCAATACAATATATTTGGCTCCCAATGATTATTATTATTGTGTGAGAAAATAGATAAAAATTAATATATGTGTGTGGTATACAAAAAATATTAAAAAGTAGAGTGGGTATTTTCAGCAAGAAGTTGAGAACTGATTTGTTAGAAAGGAATTACATGGCACATGCTGGTAATTCCAGCAACTCAGGAGGCTGAGGCAGGAGGACTGTAAGTTCAAAGCCAGCCTCAGCAACTTAGTGAGGCTCTAAGCAGCTTACCAAGACCCTGTCTCAAAGTGAAACCAAAAGAAGAGAAAAAAGAAGGGAGGGAGGAAGGGAGGGAGGGAGGGAGGAAGGAAGGGAGGAAGGAAGGAAGGGAAGGAAGATGTGGCTCAGCAGTTAAGCATCCCTGGGTTCAATACCTGATACCAAAAAGAAATGAGCTACATGAATATTTCATGTCCCAATGTTGCAAAATAATTTAAGAATTACTATTATAATCTCATTCATTCCATAAGCAATGAGCACTATTGTGTGACAGGCTCTGTATGAGGTACTGATTATACACTGGTGATAAAAAAAATCTCTATAATCATCAGGTTTCAGTGGTTCTGAGAGCTAAACATTGACTACTTACATGAATGCTGCTCACAGAAACAGGGTATCTCCAAAATGTCTCTGTAGTAAGAACTTCATTGAACTCTTTTGGTCACCACATCTGGAATAAATGGATTTCACCTACTTGTTCTACACTTGCTTCATTCAGCTTTAAGTTCTGAGTAGAAGAGATTAATTGATTGGTTGAGCTAAAGGCACCTACCCACCCCCTGGACACATTGTGGTAATGATAGAAGAATTGATCTGGTGGTAGATGCTTCAGGCATGCTTATGGCATCTGAAGTGGGTGGACAAATTAATTATTGTCTCTGCAGGAATGCCGAAAACTGAGGTGCTCTCATGCAGCAATAGATGATGGACAGCAAAAAAGAGAAATGTCACTGATTTTCAAAGGTTGACATGATAAGCTGTATGACTTCTTTGTAATTGACCATGTAGAATCATCTGCTGTGTAAGTCTACACTAAATGTGAGACCACCTTATTCAGTGAAAAATAACAAGTATAAAATTGATGATATGGTGATCATCAATACTGTGAAATCTTACAGAAATTTACAGCTATCCTCTAATTATAACAGGCTTAAATATGCCTGATTTATAATAAAAGTAGTATGTTGTAGCACTGCTGAACAATATTCCTGATCTTCCTTCTAAGTGCACCTGTGCTAAGGTAAAGTCTTCCTAAATAGAGGAGAAATAGGCAGTGCCACTTTTCCTAGAGAGTAAGCAGAGCTAGCCTGATGGGAGTATGTGAGCTCTGAGATGCACTGTGGTTGGTTTCCATCACACAGTGGGCTTGTGATTCCTGTTGTGTATCCAGACCATGTATAGAATTTCGGCTGACTTCAAAGAGAGTGATTTTGAGGAGAGAGGGTTAGTCACCAAAAGGAGAAAGCAGGGCATTAATCTTTGATAAGCTCCATTTACTAATTTATAAAGGCAATGGGAATTGGGATAAGGTTAAAAAGTAAAAGCTGAGGGAGCTATCTGGAGGGAATGGTAATGATTTTCTGACTGTGTCATGAACTGTGATTATTTTTTTTTCCAGGGGAACATAGCTTGGTTGTAAAGCATTGTGTTATTGTTGAGTAGCTTATAAGTGATTATATAATTTAAAAAATTAGCTTACAAATGGAACAGCCTTGGTAGAAGGGGCTAATGAGTCATCAGTAGTTAGAGGAGAAAAAAATTTGTAGAACTCAGAGTCAAAAGAGAGAGATTAGCACAGCAGTGATACAAATATGGCTTATGTTTGTTTTTTGTTTGGTTGGTTCATCTTAATAATAACACAGAGAGGACTGAGAATCACAGGCAAGAAGCTCTAAAAAGAATATAGAGACATTTAAGGAATTAACAGAACAATCAGCTCTGATCTGATTACAAAGACCACAAATATCTAGCCTTGTTTGAAACAGTTAAATATGGCCAAATTACTTTAATTCATTCTTAGGGATTTTTTATTTCTTTTAACATGTTATTTGTTAAATAGTACACATATCTGGGATTCCCTCCTACATCAGATACTATCCAAGGTGGTGCAGAGAGAAGCAACAGTAAAAGACAGGGTTGGTGCTTTTGCAGATCTCATGGTCTAATAGGCAAAGAGATATGGAGTAAGTCATTATAATGTGAAGCTGGTGAGTACAAAGTGCTTCTGGAACATGCAGATAAGGAATATTAGACTATTTTGTTTCCTGGGAGACCTCAAATGCAGCACATAGACTTTGTTTAGAAACTGGTTAGTCAAATTTCAGAAGTTTTGGTTGTTGACATATATATACCTGAAACACATTGTGTCCATTATTATTAAAACAAACCTGCCAAGTAAGTGCACATTTATCCATTTATTGATGAGTACATTTTAACTCAAGGTAGTTTAAAGCACCATGCCCTATGCACACACAGAATAAATGTCAATGCTGTCAAAAGGGGGCCAACTTGAAAAAAAGTTGATTTGAAGAAATTTTTCAAAAGGATGAAGGACTCAGATTGACAAAGGGAGGTCATTGTTAGTTGGAGTGTACTAGTGGTTAATCAAACCAATATAAAGTTTTACACCTAAGGCCATACATACTGTATGGTTTTATAATAGTTTGAAGGTCACTAATTGCCCAGACTTTTGCCTTATTCTTGTGCCCAACTTCATAATATATACCCAAACTGAAATACCTTAAACCGAGGCCCCAGATCCAGATCCCCAAGTTCCTCAGAGTTATCTTGCCCATTTGTGGTTATTTGTTTTCCCTTTCATTCATGCAGACATATTCCTGCTGATATCTCCTTTGGTAATACAAGCTCCACAAATTAGAAGTTCAATTAAACAAGAAAAATCTGTTTCATTGAATCTAACCATTGTTTTTTAAACAGTTCTTAGTGGCAAGCATTGGGATAAGTGTTAAGAAAAGAGGCAGGATGAGACATCATCTGTATCCTCCAATTGCTTCTCCCCCTCATGGATCTTGACAAGACTTGTGGCGTATACAGTCTCTATCATAATAACTCAATGCTGAAGTGAGATCACAAAAGCCACTACAGACAACACATAAATGAATAAATGTGTGTGTGTTCCCATGAAGCTTGATTTAGCTAATGGGCTCTGGTTTACAGACACCTGATCTTGACAATTTCTGATTGAACAGTTGAGTCCCAGTTTCCATAGCAGAGTGAATACAGTGGTACTGAGAGCTTGTGAAAACCTCTGAACCTAGGATTATAACATAAGAATCTGTACTTTCTTCTACCTTCCCCTTCAAAGCTACATTCAACCACTTCCCTGGTTCAGGAGATAAAGACATATATACTTGAGCTTCTTCCACAGGGATTGGGTAGAGAAATATACAGAGATGTTCTCTATGCATACTGCCTTCTTGCAGTCAGAACTCCATTGTAGAAGTGCTTTGGATGAAAGAGAAGAGGGAGTGATGGTATCACTAATTCAAGTAATATTTATTGATGATCTATTCTAGAATACTGGGCCAGCAACACAAGAACACAGGATCTCTATAATGATAAAACTCAGAATCTGACGAGGAGACATACAGTAAGTGCATAAACATGAACATGAAATCAAGTGATCAGAAAGAAAAACAAAGGATGCCATGAGAACAAATAACAGAATTAATTTAATAAAGCTTGGAGATCAGTGAATATCTAAGGAAGTTACTTTTAAAAAAGAACTGAGAGAAGGGTAGAAATCAAGTGAAGAACATGATGGGACAGATCTCAGGATGAAGGGGTGCCACTTGTGTAAGTTTGTGGAACCTTGAGGCAAGAAGGAGCTTGGCTTGTTCTGGGGATTGGAAGAAGGGCTGAGACTAGGACACTAAAGATGGAGAAGTCCCTGGCAAAAATGAAGCTGGAGAAGCTGAGGAGGCAGACAACAGGTCTAAAGGAACATTTTAAGGGCTTTGTGTCATATATTAAATTCCATCATAAGACATCAAGATAATTTAAGCAGGGAGTAGAATGTTTAGATTTACACACTTAAAAGATCATTCAGATACTACAAAATGTGGTTTGCAAGGGCAAATTGATTAAACTCAGTCTCCAGCTTTCTTCTCCTAGTTCCTTCTCTGGGCAAAGATCCTTTTAACAACTGTGCCCAATAACAAGAAGGGCAAAGGGACAAAGTCAGGTACCCCTTCTTCAGGCTTCTTCTGTGTCCATAAAGTGGAGGCATTACCATAGATTTGCTTCCTTTTTTAGACTATCCTCAACTTAATTGTTCTACATCATTGTGCAGGTGCAACTCTAATGTCATGTACAAATCATGTACAAAAATTAGAGTCTCACTGATGAATTGTAAAATCACCATAAAAAAACAACTACTTTAAGATTTAAACGAGAGATTCCAGATTTTTAAAGAAAGCAAGGAACCAGAGGTAGGATCTTCCTTGAAGAGGATTTTTTTTTAACTAACTGAATGGTATCAATGAAGGGGGTAGTTAAAATATATTCAGGTACAGATTGGAGAAGACTTGGAATACACACACACACACACACACACACACACACACACACACGTGCAATCTGCTGAGTAGAAAGCTTCTGGTCCTGACAGTTGACCTCCATTTAGTCTAGTAGTCCTGAAAGATCAGGGTGGGGAAGGAAGGATTTGAAGTGACCATTTGGCCATCTGCTACTGAGCAGACAAAAGTGTGGTTGTTTGGAATGCCTTGCACCACATGTCACCTGACATTTTTAGACTATCCCCAACTGAATTGTTCTACATCTGTGTATGTGTGTGTGTGTGTGTACTATTATGTATAAATACACAAAGATGCAGAGTCAATATTGGATTAATTTCATATTGGTGACAGAGCTATATATTCAAGTTTAGAGTTGTATATTTGGTTGTACAGCATATTAATGCCTCACTGGGCTCACAAATGCCATATATTCTCCATTGTTTGTTTACCAGCTTGTCAAAGTTATTCATCATATGCAGTGTCACAAAGCACATGGTCCCATCTCATATGTCTGCTTCAAGGGCAGGGCCAATGTGACCTTTGACTTTTTGTTTTACAAAGGATAAAATCATTCTTTGGGAACATTGACTATTTGTACACTACACGATCTGCTATGAAGTAGTCTCAATTTTCTGCAATATTGCTTGTTAAATGTTTATAGCTACTTTTATAGTATAGGGCTAGATGTCTGAATATTTTCAAAGGTATTTTATTGAATGGGTTTTAAACTGCTTTCTTTCATTACATTTTATGAGATAAGACATAGAAAATATTGCAGTGCTTAGAAAATTCTTTTTCTTGATGATGAAAACTCTGTATATTGTAGATTAGAAGAATTCTCCCAAATATCCTCTGAATGGAAAGACATTTCACATCTCTGTCACTTCCTTCTCTTCCTCAAGCAAATATTGACAAGTAAAAACTTAATGTCATTTGATTTTGCCCTCCTTTGCTTTGGCAACCTAGGGGGAGTCAGCATGGAGAAGACTAGTTTCTGTGTTATTTAGAAGCTTTGTAGGAAGTGGAAATTCCAAATATAGGTTGAATGGTTCAAACCACAGCCAAGAAAATGACTTCTACTACTCTCAACAGCCAATGTTATTTAAATTTCTACAAATCTTATAGGGGAAAAAAGGAAAATCTAAAACTAATGACAATTTCTTTAGAGGAGTTTCCCATAGTCAATAATTCAGAATGCTACATTTTTAGATAGGGGGAGGAGAAAATCATAATATCTGGGAGAGGGGAGAAGTAATTTTATTATCTGGCAAGATAGTGGCTTCATCATTAAAAAATTCAACCAACTAGAATACAACGTCCTTTGACCTGGCAGATAAAAGGTCAGACAGCAATTTTGAATAATAAATGAGACCTGTTGACCTCATGACCCAAATCTGGCAGGGTGAGTGTTTCCTCTTTCACCAGATGCTGATGGCAGACGCACACACAGACAGGCCAGCTAATGAGCGGCCTCATCCCAGGTTCAGGCGCTGCAGAATCCCAGTGTGCTGCAGCCAGGAGAGAACAGGTTTTTAGAGCTGTTTGTTATGTGAAGAGGTTATTTCTGTAAACAAATAAATACCTATTTCTATAAATATAGGAGCACCTATTCTTGGTTCCACATTTTTCTATTTGACTATATTCTTTCTTGATTCTTTGTGTTTCTATTGTGTGGTTACAGGTATGTGGAAACCTAAGCATCGTGAAAGGTTTTTTCTTCCCATTCTGATTTCTGTGATTATTTTATCACTGAAGAAAAGAGTTCCTTTTGTTGGATAAATTTCATTTATATTATCAGCGAGGCAATTGATTTTCTAAGAATTTTCTGAACACAGGACTCTATAGATGTGACACTTGTTCTCCTTTTACAGCAAACAGTTCTTGTATAAGAGATAAGAAATTTAGATGCACATGTATAAGCATAAGAATAGTTGTGGTATAATAATTATTTATTTAAGCTTATTTGGCTAACACAATAATCTAAAACTTACAAAATTTCCCCCCCCAAAAAATGAAAACAACATATGGCTTTAAACTAAATTCCCCATCCTAATGATTTTAATATTTTAAATTTCTATATTTTAACATGTATAGTGCATTTAATTTGTGTTAACTTTGTGTTCTTTTAAATAAAAAGTGTCAGGATCCTGGACAAATTCCAGTTTAATTAATTGCATTTATCTTGCTAGGTCTCCTTTCAGCTTTCAACTAATATGATAATTTTATTCACCTTTGTATTAAATTCTTATCAACTGTTAAATTTTGCAGAAAGGACTTTTGGTAAAATAACATCCCCTCTTGAAAACACAGATGAGTAGGGAGTGTTCTGAACCATTTTTTTGTTTTTTATTTACCATTAATTGCAAAAACAAAACAAAAGCTTAACAATGGAGAATTTGCAGAAACCCTTACTACATATTCACACGATTTTCCATATCTGCCAAAAGCAGAAAGGAAAAATGACAGCCAAAGTTAACTGGTGTTCAACTGGCCTCAAGCCTCTTCAATTTGATTCAATTGAAAGTGTGGTTTTTGGTGTGCGGTGTCTTAGTAAGCATTATTGTGTTATGTTAAAATATTTTGCCATGTACATGTTGAACTTTTCTATAGTCACAAATTTATGCAAGTAAAAGCTCTTGACCTAGATGTATGTCGAAGGGCACCCACTAATTAGTTCTATGGGGCACTATTGCCATGCACCAGCTGAACTGTGTTATAAGAGAAGAAAGAAATGAGCTTATAGGCTTGCAGAAAATAAGAGGATACCTTATGGTTATTGAGGAGCATTTCTTTGTTCCATTAAAGCACTTAACAATTCTTTTCATTTTAACTTACTACAACCTCATGTGGAATATATTCAGTTCTGTTCTGATAATGTTTGACAATTTGCTCTAAATAAGAAAAAAAAAGCACTCAAGCAAAGAAAACCCCTGATTTGTACTATTTATGGATTTTCATGGTGGGAATACTCCCATTGTGGCCAATTTTAGGCTACCAAAGTGACGTCACTGAACAAAGAGCTGGGAAGAGATGCATGCGAGTTGCTCTCCTGGGCTGGTGTTACTCCTTCCATGACACCACTGGATATGGGCACATACTAGTATCTGCATTTTGGAGTTAAGGAAAATGATGTGAAAGGATTAAGGGAATCATCCGAGATAAAGAAGAAATGAATTATAGAGCTAGTATTAGACAATATTCATAACCAGGTTCTGATATTTTTTTCCTACTTTCTACATTTTTATCCATTTAGGATAAAAAGGAAATCTCGAGTTCCAGATGATTAAGGAAACTGTGTGTGAACTCAAGGAAGCTGTATGCCCTCCACAAAGGAGTAATGCAGGGCAGATCACGTAGACCTCGGTGAACAGTAAGACACAAGGGAAGAAACAGTGGGACAGGAAGATGTCACACAGAGGAGAAAGGAATAGAGAGATGAGGAAGAGGGGGGGAAGGAAGGGAGTAGGGCAAAGGGGAGGAAAGAGGGACAGAAATTCAGTAAGTTCTTTAAGCAAAAAACCTGCTACCACAGACTCAATTTGTTCCAAAGTCCAAAACCCAGATTTCCTCCTTTTTCTGAGTAAGAATGGTTTTGCCCTTATCTCATCTACATAGGTACTCATAAGAAGGAATGCACAGGTCTCTCTTTGAATTTATCAAACACTTTTACATCCCTGGTCATGCAGTAGCATACAACTGCTAGTAACATGATAAAATCTCTTTTTCTGGAGTCCATCATTCTATAATGCTTATCTGAGCCTGTACATCACATGAACCAGCTTTTGCAGGGTGGAGGCAGGAAGGAAAATTGTCCAATCCACTTCCTTAAAAACAAAACAACAAAACAAACCCGTTTAATAAAACAGCGATTAAATGTATTTTTCATCTGGCAGATATGCAAAACAAAGGTGGCCCAAAAGGCTGAATGACTGTATAGGTAAAGTTTCATTTAGGAGACTTTGAAGACCAGAGAAAAAGAGCAGCATTCAGGAGTCTCTGGCCTTTGACTTGATTTCTCCTAGGCAATCAGACAGATTAGAGATGATATACTGATTTATTCCTACCACTAGTGAAAGACAATGTGTAGATGAAGGTCTTTAGCCATGATATAGCAATATGTCATAAGCTGGTGCAATCCTTCCCTAAAATTTGCATCTTTATCTTTTTAAAATGTATGTTAGCTTTTACATTTTGACTCCTTTGCTTATTTCCCATTTATATCTCCTCTTCTTCATGCATTATGACATACATTTCTTATTTGTCATATTCTTTGTAGTGTGCATTACACATACACACACAAACCTGTTAATAAACCATCCAATATTTTGTATGTTCTTTCAATTCTCCTATTATCCCACCATATCACCTGCATGAAATTAAAATAAAGTTTGGTTTATTCATTTTACATTCAGGCCACTTATTTGATGATTTTGCTGGATCTATAGTCAGCATTTTAAAAAAAAGTTTCTCAGTCCTTCACTGTAATATTACTTGGCAAAGAGGACAAGGGGTTTTAACCCATTACTTAAAAAGTTTTCTAGCACTCCTTCAGAAGAAGTGGCTATGATTTTTATTTTACAAAAGAAATAAAGACAAAATAATGAATTACTTTAACAAATAACAAATTGAATCTGTGTTTCTACATTATTATTCTGATATTTTCTATTATATCACACTGTCTCATACTCAAAATATAAACTCAATATTTTAAACATCATTTTCTTTGAAGATAAATGCTTGGGTGTGAATGTGTTTCATCATTTCTTTATGGAGAAAACAAATACTCATGCTCTCCTTTGCTAATGTAAAGATTTAACTGAGGTATATCCAAGAGGTGGACGTTTAAGTGAGGCACATATAATACCCCTTGCTAGGATATAACATTATACTAGCAGTTGAATAATGAGATTAAGTAATTGAGTGTCAGGATATGGGTTAGAATGAAGAAAACCATTTGAAAAATGATTTTTTTCATGAGAAAAAAATAGTAAGTTGGTTTGTTGCTTTTAGAACTAAGGATTCATCATCCTGTTTTCATTTTAGTTTTCATTATGTTGTAGCAAAGTTACTTTTTCCTAATCTGTTACTTCACAGAATTCACAGAAGTGTTTCTAGAAGACTGCCTATGCTAAGGCCTGGAAATCAGCAGGGTGACATTCAGCAGTGTTCCTGTACATGGATGGATGGAACTGACTTATCAACTGTCACCCATATCACCCAAATCACCCATGTGAGAAAGGCTGACTTGGCATCGAGTGGGCAATTATCTGGTGAACCCAGCCTAGTAAACTGCCTAGACTGATAAAAGTTCAAAGAATAAATATAATTGCATTGGGAAACCATAAAGAATCCTTTTTGATGATTCAAAACACAATGTCTAGATTGAATTTAACCCACAATGGCAAGCTCATTAAGTCATCTAATATGAATAACACTAACTGCTATTGCAGGTACTTTATAACATGCTCAAAACAGCATAAACCTGGTCTTTACAAAAATGTAAATTATTGATATAAAGCATTCTGAGTACATGTAGAAAGGTTACACATTCACTAATGTCATATAATACACATCACACACACAATACATACTTACACATGCATTACACACACACACACACACACACAAACACACACTAACCTGAATGAGAAATTCTGGCTATTACAGAAACAATGAAAAGGAGTTGGGACTCTAAATAGATTAAAACAAAAAAAGAAAGAAAAAAGGAAGAAAAGGTTTATTGACAATAGGAATTTTACTTCAACAGTTGAACAATGGAGATTGCCAACATGTATTTGGCCAGAAGAAGAAACTGCACTTTAAGAGGTAATTTACTTTATTAGGTCTTAGTATATCAGGCTATCCAGAGAGCTCAGATGCCAAGAGGCAGTGTCACAGGCGTCAGAGAAAAATGAACAATTATAGCGCCATTACACTTAGTTTTCTAAGGTTATAAACTTCTTTCTTATTTTCTAAGTGTCAAGGAATCATACTGTATTTAGCATTTATTAAACTTTCCTGAGCTTTCAGATTATCTTGGAGAAACAAGTTGACTGTTGCCTTTAGTATGATAAAAAAAAAAGAGCTAAAATAGAGAAGTGTATGTGTCAACTTACTTTGGGTTAGTTTAGGGGTCCCTTAGACCTTAAGATTTCTAGGAGTTTCATCTCACCTATCACATCCAAGAAGATGATAATGACCTATTGGAAGAATAGGGAATTTCTAATCTTGAATTTGGACCCAGCAAGTAACAATGCATTGATTGAAGAATAAAATCTGTCAAAAGAAAGGAACTGAGAATAATCAGTTCCCATGGCACCTTGGTGATCTTGTGGAATGAGATCTAGGATGAGGTCAAGAGAGATGATTCCTATGAACCTGATGGAAAAGTAATCATCAACCATTCTAAGTCATATTTCTTCACCCTTAAGTGAAAAGGGTGCTACTAGATAATCTCCAAAAGCTCTCATTAACCCTGAGATAATTTAATAGCACCCAGTGTCTATATATCAACATTATAATTAAAAAATGTTTTATCTATATAATTTCTTATATCATCATTGTTAACTTTTAGATAATGAAACTAAAGTTCAAGGAAGCTAACAAGATTACACAGAGTGGAACTGGGATCCAAATGTTAGTTTGTATCCAGTGAACACACTACTTCCTACACACACAAAGGTACACTTCTATTGATATACCAACATAGTTTCTAATTTAGCACCTATCGAACTGTCAAGTGCCAATTTCCTCACCTTTCCTTCAGGATCTGCTATGATAGGGGTCACTAATATGTCATGACAGTTTTCCTTGCTGAGCCAAGGCCTGGTGGGAGACTTCTGGACACACTGCAGATAGAGCCAGTTGACAGGACTCTCACTCAGGAGAGACCAGTCTCCTGAACTTCCTCTGTGATCAAACCAGGTCTCCAACTTGAGATGGAATAGAGTGAAGCAGAAAATGCTGTTCTTCCTTCAGACCTTCTATATTACCTTGTGAGTTGTGGGAACAAATGATCTAAGCTGTAACAGTGCCAATGGAAAGCACTGGAGAAAGCAGCTCAACACCTTCACTACAACAAACTTGGACAAAGTAGACAACTGCAAGGAAGAAAATGGCTCCTGTAACTTCCTTGCTGTATCTGGATTCTAGAGAATAGTGGATATAAAGGATTTTTTCCCCCAGTTGATGTTAAAATGTAGCAATGGTGGGACCAGGAAGAAGTGGAATAGAGCTCAGAGAAAGGGCTTCTTCCCCTGTCTTCCCATAGACCCTGAATGACATAGTTCCATTTATACCACAAATACTTGCTAGAATCTCTCATTCACTCCATAATAGGAATTTATAGATTCTAATGTTAACATTATATTCAACCTTAATGGCAATCGTCCTATGCTAGTATATTCTTAATTGCCCACATTTTAAAAATATTACTCATAAAATATTTAATTCCATATTGTCTCTTCCTATCACCTAGCAGTTTGGGGGGGCTTATTCCAACAGACCTCAAGTGCAGCAGACCTGAAAGGAGGAAAAAAAAAGAAGTATACAATAATGTAGCCCTAATATATGAAAACAAAAGCAAATTCTGAAAAATTGGCTTTAAAGTAAATACTATGTATAAAATTTCATTAGACAATTGAAACTTCATCAAATAGTATTCCATAGATACTACTTTCTATCTTTGGTCATTAGGGAAATGGCTTGGGTGGAGTAAAAGAAGAACAAAGATTATTTGATTATTTCTCAAAATGATGATTCAGCTATTTAACATTCCATTAAAGTATGTTTAATGCAATGTTGATTTCCTAATTTATATTTTTTAAAAAGTTAAAGCCCATTTACTAGGTTGCTGTATAAGAAAGGACCCTATAATGTATTCTGAAACCTCACACAGATCATTTCTTAATTTTATGTGCAACTTTTCCCTTCAACCAAGCCAATGACTGATGCTGGTAAATTCTGATTCACAGCAGTAAATGGCACCTGTCTTTTGATTTCATTGTTTAACAGATTTTTTTTATAGCGACCCAGAAACAGCTTTAGAATATGCCTCATAATGAAACTTGTTTTGACCACTCAAATAATGGGACATTCCACTTCTTAAGTTATTTCATTTTAATACTTAAAAGGAACTTTTTATTGAAATACACATTTTTAGAGTGTTAGAATCTCAGGCATGAAGATAATGGTGACCTTAAATGGTTATCTACTTATAACTTGCTAATGTATATTTTAGCTTGAGTGTGGACACTTTTTCTCCAAGGACTGAAAGAGATGGAAATTGCTAGTGCCATTGTATTATTCCCTTTTCCTTTTAGCCATGAGCCAGAAAGAAGAGTCTTCCTTCTGCATATGAAGATGATAAATATATGGATCTCTTTTCCCCTCCAAATACAAGGAAATTTTAAGAAAAAAACCATACAGATTTCCTTTTGAAAAAGTACATTTTAAAGATTAGGTGAAAACCAGCCTCCCATTTTTCCTTACAGTATCTGTAGGAAAAGCTCATTTGCAGACAGCTGCAATATGAGCTTCCTTTCGTTGCCCTGTCATTGACCTCCAACCTGATCTGAAAGAACCACCTTCTTTCAAAGTGAGAAGTTATTCATTGACTATAATAGCTCTATTCTGGGCCTCCTTAGCTGAAACTAGCAATTGTGCCTAAATAAGAAGGTTTTGTGATCCTGACTGCTGTTCTTACACAAGAGGACAAAACCACTAGGAAATTTCCCTTCCGACAGCCACAGTAGGCAGCCATAAAGCTGATGTTTAAAACTATGGCTGATGTGTGGGGATCACAAAAAGAAAAGGGAAAATCATTAGAAGTTTGCACTTGCTCTGGTTATATACTACAGTCTGCCAATTATGTTCTCTTAACTTGACAGCTCATGCATTGAGCAAAGCTGCTACATTAGAAGTTAGCAGACAGTCTGTTGTGTGCAACTTTAAAATAAAACCACTTTATGAAAAGAAGTGAGAAATATAAATGATAAGTCTATTGGATAATCATTACAAATAAATAAAAAGTCTTTGATACACGCAATTAGTCACAAGCATTACAAGTTGAAATGCAGTCCAGTGTTAAAGAGACAGTTTAGAAGCACATGGCACATTTATCACAGCTCCACAGACAAGTTATTGAGCTGTCTGTGAAAAAACAGAGCCAAACAGGAAAGCTTTCAGCACTGAACAGCAGTTGAGGTCCTTGATTGATAGAGTTAGATGATGCAAAGCTGTCCGATGGCTTTCTGCAAAATAAAGTGAAGGAATTCGAGGTCTTTCACGGTGCTCTCTGACCACAGATGAACAGCTACTTTATTATGACCCAGACTGAGGTTGCCCCTTACTCCATATTCTGCCACTTTCTGATGCACATGATTGACTTGACCAGCCAGCCATTGAATTTAACACAAGGGTCTTCCACCGTTACATTTTAAAAACAAAAATAGATTCAATATAAAGGAGAGAAGATGGCACTGGTTAAAAGCCCAGATTTTTTATTCCTGCTTACCAGTGACTCTTTTAAACTGCAGCTATGTAAAGGAAGAGTGCTGTCCTGCCCAGTCAGGATCACAGCTCAGGCTGCCCAGCTTCTTTCTTAACATGTGTGATGTGATTCCAAAGAGTCAGAAGCCAGAATTGCCAGCTCTCTGACCCCAAGATGCAAGGTGGATTCTCCCCACAAAAAATCAAGATGATGTACTTGTTCTTATTTTTATTTTGTGCTCTAAAATAGGGAATGACTTTTAGAGCATCAATACTCTCAGGAGTATTGTATAAGATTTTTGGTTTCTTTTAATAGATTTTAGTGACTAAAATTTGTTTTACTAAGGAGTTTAACAGAAATTAATACAATGTTTTTACCTGCTTCTGGGTCAAATCTTGCATCTATCAACTCAATTTATGAATTTCAAAATAACCACTTTTCATAATTCTTACTTGTATTGTCAAAAAACAAAAAGAGGAAATAAATGAGGAAAAAGAAGAGAGACAATAGGTACTTTCGATATCCAGGTATGAAAACATATGGAGGCTGATTCCATATGGAGCTATGGATTTGTGTTCTAGATAGAATAAAAGATTCCAATGCTTTATTTTCTAGAATAAACACAGCAGCTTATATAGCTTTGTTTGGAATGGAAGAATCATTCAAAAACATGTTTTCCACACTATTTCCTCATATTTCATTTCCAGAGTTCATTTTCTCTAAGGATATTATTATTATAGTCCTTTGTTTGAGATTAGAACATTGTAAATCTCCAAGTTTTATTCCCTCGTTGGCATTTTAGAGTTGTATAACTTGTGAGTACCATAAATGGCATTGTTCAAAACACTTGGAATTTTACCTTTAATACATGTGAAAATCAGTATGACAAATTCAACCAAAAGGAAATTAAGACTGATGAAGATATACTTAATTCTAAAACTTCAATCTGCCATCAAGACCTAATATTAGATCTCTTCTCTCTCTCAAAAAAATGTAAACAATGAATTATACTCTTTTAAAATGTCCTGAGAAAGAAAATAAAGCATTGGAATCTTTTATTCTATCTAGAACACAAATCCATAGCTCCAATGTAGAAACTGAAAACAAAGCAATTACAAAAAAATATAATCAAAGTGTAATGTAGTTTCACTTTGCTTAAATCAGTCAGGAGTGAGGGTATTTCCCCACATGAGGTAAGTCCATGATTTGCTGCATTTTGATTCTATTTACTCTTACAGAGTAAATAGTAAAGAGGGGACAGTGTTTTGTTTTTCCCTAGGAACTTGCATATTTTTATTATTTTTTATTTATATATGTTAGTGGAATGCATTGCAATTCATATTACAAAAATACAGCACAAATTTTTCATATCTCTAGTTATATATAAAGTATATTCACACCAATTCGTGTCTTCATACATGTACTTTAGATAATGATGTACATCACATTCCACCATAATTTCTAACCCCTTGCCTCTCCCTTACCCTCCCGTCCCTCAGCCCTATCTAGAGTTCATTTATCCCTCCCATGCTCCTCCTCCCTATCCCACTACGAATCAGACTCCATATGTTTTCATACCTGGATATCGAAAGTACCTATTGTCTGGGAAATTCATAGATAATCTTCTCATTCACAAGAGTAACAACTCCTATTCCAACAACTTCCCTAGGTGATTCCTATGTACATGCAAATTTGGAAAAGCCTAATTTAGAGCAATACTTGTAAATCACATCTGAATTTTAAAATCACCTGAGGATGTCTTCAAACATATAGATGCCAGTGCTTTACTATAAACCAATTAAATAAGAATTCAGGCGGTCAGGCTGACTCACTAGTTTTTAAAAGCTTCAAATGTACAATCAGGGGTCGAGGCTTCCATTCCAAACAAAGCTATATAAGCTGCTGTGTTTACCTTTTTACAATAACTGCTAAGAATCTCAAGTAGTCAGTGTGAATCTTTTTAGGTATTTATGATATCAACATTTTATACTAAGAGCTACAATGATAAGTTAAATTAATATGCACATATATTATGCTAGTTACTGCAGTAAGCATTTTTTTGGTACTGGGAAGTAAAAGGATCAGCAAATTCTAGGCCAGCCTCAGTAAACTCCTTTTTATACATTGTGTCATTTAACATTCAAAACAATGTTATTCTTCTCACCTTACATGTAAGCAAACTGAGACTAGGGAGGGTTGAATAAACTGAGCCAGGTCAGATGGCAATGTAGTACAACATCCAAGAATCAAAACCAGCTGTACTTGACCACAGATGATCTGAAATCTTTATTTCTCTGGTGTTCTAGATTATTTTGTGTATCCAATTTTTCTCAACCTATGGATGAACTTTTTCTTCACTGCCATCTCTCTCTCTCTCACACACACCCCCTTAGTTTTTAGCTTTCCTTTGGATTCCAGAATGATAAGTGGAACTCATATTTAGTATGAATTAGAATCAACTGGAGTGTTTGTTCAACCACAGTTTGCTGATTCAGCAGGTCTTGAGTGCAACCCAGAGAATCTGTGTTTCTAAGAAATTCCCTGGTGATGGTGACACTACCAGAACAATGCTTTACAAATCAGTGGACTAGATTAATTGTAATGTTACCTGTCTTCATTATAAGCATCCTTAAGTTGTTTATGTAAATAGAATAAGTTATATATAAATAAAAACATGAAAGAAGGATGATGATATATAAATAGGTAATAAAACTTCAAGAAAAAAAGTGATTTTCTATCCCCTGCTGCAAACCCTTCCCAAGAGATAAATGGACTTGAGCTTTCTGTTCTTTCCAAAGCTAAAATTAGACTTGGTATCTGATGACAGGTAGCACACATATTCTAAAAGCCAAGGAAAATTACAATATGACATTGCTTAGGAAATAAATGAGCAATGATGAAAAATTTTAAGGTCTTCTATGCTTTGTGTTCCCTGAGTTACTTAAATCATATATA
>NW_026000229.1:26427375-26457420 GCF_001458135.2 Marmota marmota marmota | reverse complement strand
TATATATATATATTATATGAAATGTTTTGTTTAAAGTTATAAATTACAGTGTCTGAAACAATAAAAGCAAGTGAATTTTGTTGAATTTATTTCAGTGACTTATACTCTTAGTGAAAAATTGACAATTAAGATATGTACTTTTTTCTCATCACTTTTGGAAAGAAATCTCCCACATAATGGAATCATAGCTAGGCAGAGGGTCTTAATTGTTTGTGTTGGAAATTGGTCCCATGTGATTCAGAGAACAGTATTTACATGAATCAGTTTCAGCAAAGTCACATCTTTGGAACTTTATGATCATTAAAGTCAGCAAGTAGACTATTAAGTTGGAAATTAGGAATAATATAGAAAATTATTTTGACTGTTTCTTTTCCTTGCCTAAATAAAGTTTCAAAGAAATGAATTTGCATCTTTCTCACTTATAACTTCAGTGACACATACTTCATTTGAACTACTAAACTAAAGATCTGCCTGTTTTAAAAAGGCACTTTAAAAATGTTCATTAAACTCCTCACCACTACCCTGAGGTTTGAGGTGAAGCTGTTTGCTAAATGATTAATCTAGTAATAGGAATGTCAACGGGAACACAATTCTTCAGATTTTTTTTTTTTTATGTGAAATACTGTTCCTGCAGAAAGTTGGTTGGGTGACATGAAGAGCATGGGCTTGCCTATCACACTGATTACTTGATGTAATAGTAAGCAAGCTTAAGTGAACTGTGTGTCTTCAATCTTTCCAATCACTTAGGGATGGGCATCAGAGCCCACCATCCATCATCCCTGGCCTGAAACATACGGTGCATCAGCAATCTTGGGCTGACCTAAATGATAGTAAAAGCCGCTATGCTGTTCACAATAAGAAATTGTTGTCCACTGAATTACAGGTTTGTGATTAGATTGCTAACATGGCCAACTTGATGTATAAGTGAAGTGTCCAGGGAAGATACTCTTTAGGATCTTCTGAAGATTAATTCATACCCTTGAAATGTAGACCAATCACAGAGTCAAAAAATATGTCAAGGTATTTTTCTTGTAACCAAGAAAGCCCAGCTGTTATAACAGTCATTAATTTATTTTTGGCACCTTTATCTACAACGGAATTTAATAAACAAGGTGTCTAATGGTTATCAACTTGGTGTGGCTAGAATTGCCCAATATGATGATTAATTTTCTGGAGCCAAATGTATATGAAAAGTAGTTATATACTATTATGAATATAAACCAAAAATGTCAACTGTTCCTCACAACTAAATTCTTTACATAAAAAACTCTGCCAATTTATTATGTGTTAGACTTTCATATCTCAGAACTGTGTCTAAAGATATCATAAAAATTATCCTGTGTACATGCTATGTATTATTTCCTTTCTTAATATTAAAGTAACTTGAATTTAAAATTCAATTTTAAAGAAACTATCTCCAAGTCAACTACACATACCTAAAAGAATGTTGGCATAGGAAGTAGGGGGCCTGCCTTTGACTTAGGGTACTTCCTAAACCTTATTATAAGGCTTTAGATGAGTCACTCGGCTGTTCTTAGCATCAGTGTCCACATTTAGTTTTATAAGAATGATACATGGTGGTCAATCCAAAGTTTTATCTAGAAGGATGACATTTGTTCCTTCTATATTTAATAGACCATTATTTTCCAGTCACAACCCTGAGAAGACACAGTCCTGATGACTCGTGGAGGGAGACAGACAGAAGACAGGCAAGTGTAATAGTAGGCTTAGTGTGCAGAAAAACTACCCCAAGGAGAATTCTGAGGTCATAGCTCAATTTCTGAGTTCACACATCAGGCAGGAGGCTCAGCTATATCCTCCTCTAATGTGTACTACTGAAAATTCCAAGGTAGGTTGTCGGCCTACAGGAGATTTCTCAGTGCAAGGAGTAAGGCTGGGTGCTATGGAGTACATAGGAAAAACGCTTGTCTCAATTCTAAAGTCACTGAAAAGGCTTTGGGAAAAGGTGCTATAGAAATAAAAAACTTCATAATCATAATGTGGGCAAAGGAAGGGAAGATTGGGGAAAGTGTTCCTAGCAAGGGAACTGTATGAGAGAGTAAGTCCTCGGGAACTGCAGGTGTCCCAGTTTAAACAACTGGACAAAGACAAGAGATGAATTCTCAGAAATTGACAGGAGCCCATCGGGAAGGACAATTGGTTTTCTTTTCAATGATTTATCTTTTGAACACATGTGTATGGAAAAAAAATGTGAGAAAAGGATATACAATGACAACTTTTCCCTCTGACCTCTCCCCATACACTTATTTGTCTCTTGGAATGAGGAGAGCTTGTGTATCTCCCCAGAGATATTAAAGACACATATAAGAATTTACTAATATCTATGAAAATCTTCATTCCAACAAATAAAAATAATGAGATAAACTGAACTGTGCATGATTCTGCACTTTGATTTTTTTGATGATATATTTTTGGATATCGAGCCACATTTAATTTTATGTAAAGAATGTATGATGCTCTATTGTATACACATACCATCATTTATTTTACTGGTCATCTGCTAATGGACAATTGAGTATTTATAAACTTTTTCTCTCACAAGTAATGCTGTGAAGAATAATCTTGTGCTTAAGTCATTTCAAATAGGTACACATATATTAAATTTCAAGAAATATAATTTTTGAATAAAGGGGCATCGGCATCTAACATGTTGTTACATTTTATAACAATGCTTTCCACTGAGGCTGTACTAATTTGCAATCTCATGTGTAAGGTATAAGAATGATGGTTTCCTTATTCTCCCAAAGGTAAGGTGGTTAACCCTTATCTTGAGAACACTGAGAGTAAATCAAGGATCTTAAAAGAAGGAATGCCCTGATTAAGCTTACATTTTAGAAAGCTATGTCCCAATGCAATGTGGAGAATCAATTAACTGGAATAAGTAACTAAGGGAACATAAGGATAGTTATAAAGCTCTGTAGTAAGTAGTCCAGAAGAGATCACCTGGTATGGAGTACATAGTGGGACAAGGATTTTCTTATTATATGCAAAGACTCTGCCGAGCATTTATATTGCATTATCTCATTTAGTTTTTAAAACAACTCTACTACAGCTATTGTTATTTCTAATTTCAGACAAAAAATTTTTTAAAACCCTGAGGCTTTGAAGTTAATTACTTGTCCAATTTTATGAAGGTAGCACACAGTTGAATTAGCTTCCTGTTACTATATAACAAATACTTGAGATATTTCACTTGTAAAGAAAAGAGATTTATTTGGCTCACAGTTTTAGAGGATTCAGTCACTTAATCCCATTGCTTTTGGGCATGTGGAGAGGAAGCACATCATTGCAGGGAGTTATGTGGTGAAGCAAAGCAAAAGAGTAGAACAAAAAGGATCTGGAGTCCCACTGTACCTTCATAGGCATGCCCCTCCCAATGACCTACCTATCGAAGTTTCCATCAGCTCCCAATAGCCCCACTGTGGGAAGCAAGACTTCACCACCTGAAGGGGACTTTTAGTCCTACTACTTTGGGGGGGACTCTCAAAATCCAAAATATAGCAATAGGAATATGGGGATTCAAATATAGGGGAAAAATAGCTCAGAGTATATGCTTCTAACCACTATAAAACCCTGTTTGGGATGAAGGGAAGTTCAGGCATTGAGATTTATCAGAAGTACACCTGAAAGAATTTAGTAGCTGATTGAAAAGAAACAGATCAGCATTATCTGCTGAGGCTAGATTGTGATTTTCAGTTTGAGATGCCACGGGGAGGTAGAATAGCTACAGGAGAGCAGTCAAGTCTAGAGATACACATGGAGTGTCATCAGTATACAGTCACTGTGCTTGGGAAGTCACCAGCACAGATGGGCTCACCTTATGGAGCAACATCTAAGGAATGGGCCAAGGATAAGGTGAGCATGAAAAAGATTAAGAATGAGCCAAGAGATAAGAAAGGAAGGAAAACCAGAAGAAAATGTCATCCTGAAACCAAATTAAATAAATAAAACAAAATATTCTTGAATATTTTGAAGTAACACCCTATTTTTCTAACTTCTAAGAGCTCTCTTACATTGTGAAAGCAACATTCATGAAATGCTCCTCAAACACAAGGAAAGTATAGGTTACTAAAACATCCCCACCAATATTGTCTTGTGGAGGTGACAGTGCAGGGCAAAATCGCTTTCCCTAAGCTGGCTGAGAGTCCTGATACATTTCTTTAAAGCTCTAATAACCATGCAGAAAAGTGTCAAATTGAGGATTTAAAGGCAACAGCTGTAGTCCCAGGAGAGTGTCTGGGAGTGATTTCTATGTACCTGACATAACTCAGAAGCAGGAGAGTCACACTCAACAGCAAGGAGAATTCTCTTGCACCACCTCATATAAATCTACAAAGGCTGCCCAAAGGTTTATGTGAGCTGTGTTTCCAACACGTGTTGGAAAATCAGTCTCGTTATATTTTCTCTGTAAATCCTTCTAGGAGTCCTCTAGGTTTAAGGGGGACCTTCACATTTAGAATCCAGAAATGAGTATAGATTTTTTGAGACTGCCTAGACTGTGTAATATGCAGTTCATACGATATATTTGGGGGAGAGAATATGTAGGTGCTGTCAATCAATTGATGGATTCAGTATGGAGAAGCTCCAAATGGCTCACTCTCCTCAACTCCCTCCTTTGGAACAACAACCACAAAGACCTGTTTTCCGGAGGGACTAAGTTCTCTAAATGTGACTGAACACTCTGTAGCTTATCCAGTATGCCATGACCTGTAGAGATGGGACTTATTTTCTTATTCAATGTTATAAAATAAATCTAATAAATTACAAATGTTATTTTCTATGTTAGCAAACTAAATTTCACTTCTAAATACACCAAAACTGAAAATTATTATTGAACCAAAATACAGAATATACTTTTTTATTTGTTTGAACTATGTTTACTGGAACAGGATTTTGAATATCATAGAAATAAAATTGTAACATTATTAAAATATTTTAAAAGGAACAATTAGGAATCTAATATATACTATTAATGTCTAATTTAAATTAATAGCAAATTTTATAATAAATAATTTATTAAACCAAATTTTATGTTGTATAGATTTAAAAAATTATTTCTAAGCCTTAGTAGAAATGTGTTAAATTCAATATCTCCCCCATTCTATCAAGTTGTATCTTCAATATCTATTTCTCATTATCCTGAGCACAAATGTAGTTACCTTAACGAAGAAAAACTACTGATTATTTGCAATGTTCAATATCAAGATTTGATTGTAGGCTTTTTTCCCGCCTTAGGTAAACTCTACTTGATTTCTAAATATTGGCCAATGAAGATCTGATTTTTTAAAAACAGGTGATGATTTTTTAAATAATGTATATAAAATGCAAAAGAAGTCTTTACTATTGAACATGTAAATTGCATATATGTGCACAACACACACGTGTGTGCATGTGGAGAAACAACAGCTTTAAAAAGTAGCCCTTCTTGAGCCTTTGTTTTTGCAGGCCATTAAGAGGTTTGGAATAGTGAAATCAATTTCTATGAAGTGGAAAATAGGATTTTTCTAACCAATCGGATATCTAAAACAGTGGCTTTGACTTCAACACAGGCACTGTTAGAGCAATAATGACAGGGAGCTCAGGACCTGGTGAGGTAGCCTTTCACCTCATTCAACAGATCTGAGTATGAATATTTTTCCTTAAATACTAAACAAAAATCCATTTTCCTGTATGTCTAGCAATGGTCTCTCTGGCGTCTGGAACAATCCCAGCCATCTTCCTCATTTTTACTACAGTTGTAAAATCTTGTTTCCCCTATGAAGATTTTATTTTTAAGGCAAAACATTCCATTTCCCTCAGTCATTTTTCCAATCACGATTTTTGAGTCTCATCACTTCCTGCTCGAGCAGCATTACCAATCATCTCTAGCAAGATGGTAGACAGCTTCATTCACCTAACACAAAGCTTTTTGTGTAGGGTTATAATTCCCCAGGAGTTCACCCCTTAGCTCCATCAAAGTAAACTTAGATTATAAGCATATATAACTTGAATGGAATATTGGTACATACAAGTTTCTATTGTCTTTTGGAGTTTAACACAGAGTATAGGAAAATGTTATTAGTGTTATACTTAAATTATAAAATAATACATAATTTGCCTTAGGATAATTAGAAGATACGGAAGAAGTCAAGGTATTTAAGCATAGTGTGAAATTTATTGAAAATATCATATAAGTCCAAGGTGTTTTTTTTTTTTTTCCCTTATGGCTTCTTCCCTTTCACATATAGGCTCACTCACTTTCTCTACACACTGGCCTTGTGCTTTTGATTATATGTAGTCAGTACACACCTGTGGTTATTCTGGTCTACATCAAATAGAAACTTTATTAGGGCTCAACAGTCTCAGCTTTCGATACCTGGGACAGAAAATTTTATTTTTTTCCAGATCTTTACCCATAACGACTGAGATTAGAGATGACCAGGGTTGTAGGGTTATATGACCAACAGCTTATGCATCTATACCATAGGTACAGGCTCTCTGAAAGGGTATGGACAAGGATATGGGGGAAGGAAGCATCAGTCAGACAGCTACCCTGAACCATGTGTCTAGTAGTTAAAACACAGTATTAAATGTAGAAATAAGATTTATCCTATCATAGAATAAGCCACATTCTGAATCATTCATTCAAATTACATTAATAGGAATTCCATCTAATATTTTTGCATCAGCCTACAAAGCATTTATTTGCATTCACAAAATTAAATGTTGAATATAAGTACCAGGAACTACCACCTGGATATCTCTAACAGGTATACTTGCTGTGTCTTTATTTAACCCTCCTTCTCAGACCACTCAGGGTTGCTCTCACAAGAGTAATGATCCCATTTATCATGTTCCCCTAAGACATCATTGTGTGAGTAAGTATAATTTGCATTGTTTCACATGCTATCCTTTTTTTGTTTCTGCTTATTTGTTTCTTTGAATAAACACTGAATCATGGAAATGATGACTATTTAAAGTAACTTTTGTGATCTTCAGTGAACAGTGTGTAGAAGTGTATTAAAATTAATACAGAAGAAAGGTCATATTCTACAAAGGCTATATGCTTTTGTAGAAACACATTATCATTTCAGTACAAACCTTTGAGAAAATTAAATTTATTTATTTTAAAATTAACAAATAAAATTATATAGCTAATATTTGTTGATACAATATGATGTTTTGAATATTATGCATGTGGAATGGTTACATTGGGCTGATTTATAAATGACCTATTTGTGTGTGTGTGTGTCAGGACATTAAAATATGCTCTCAGCAATTTTCAAGGATACAATACATTATTATTACGGACAATCACCACATTGTATAATAAATCTCTGGAATTTATTCCTTCTATGTTACTGAAATTTTATATCCATTGACCACCATTTCTTCAATCTCTGAATCTCATCCCTGAGTACTACCACTCTACTCTCCACTTCTCTGAGTTTGACTTTTTTAGATTCCATATATAGGAGAGATCATTCAGTATTTGTCTTTCTGAGTCAGAAAGATTTCTATCTCAAAATGGAAAAAAACATGCTGTAGCATTGGGTAGGTTTCTTTCAGATTTTCTAATTCAACTATTTCCAATGTATTTACTTTAACTAAAACGTCTCCTAAAAAGATTATTGTAGTATTCACATATTTTCTTTAAAACAACATTTTCTTCATTATGTAATTTCAATACAAACAAATAGTGTTTAGTGACTGTAGGCTCAATACCTAGTGATTAGTGATGGTGTGCATTGTTTTCATATATCTATTAACCATTTATATGTCTTCTTTTGAGAAATAGCTATTCAGGTCCCTTGTCCCATTTTTTAAAATCAAGTTATCTATTTTCTAGCTGTTGAGTTTTTTGAGTCCCTTATTCATTTTGGATATTAATTCTTACCAAAAGTGTGGTTTGCAGAATTTTCTTTGATTTTGTAGGGTGCCTCTTCAATTTGTTGGTTGTTTCCTTGGCTGTGTATAAGCTTTTTAGTTTGATGCTATTCCATTTGTCTATTTTTACTTTTGCTGCCAGTGCTTTTGGAATCATATAACAAATCATCACCCAGACCAATGTCATGGAGCTTTTCTTCTAGAAGTTTTATACTTTGGGTCTTACATTTAAATCATTACTCCATTTCGAACCTATTTTTGCATATGGTGTCAGATATACAATCTTTCTTTTTTCTCCTTATAATCTTTTTCTCTCACATTGAAAGCTTATAATATCTTTGATAAGCTTATTGATATAAAAATAAGAGAAAACATTTTAGGGTCTAGAACTAGGCAAAGTTACTGGGCTTGACTCCAAAAGCTTAATCCATAAAAGAAAAACAAATACACTGGACTTCATCAAATTTAATTTTTTTTTTTTTTTTTGCTTTGTGGGAGAGAATGGGGCCCATGCTGCAATAAACTTTTGACCATTTTTTTGGAGAACCTTCAATAAACAGGGGCAAGCTTGACTAGGGATATGTGGGAAGGCACACACTCCCATAAGGCTGGCCTGCAACAATCACTGACTTATTCTCTGGTAAAAAGGCCACCCATGCTGTGCTCCAGTGGCTGCACTGGGAATGCTCCTAACCCTTAAGGAAAGTCATTGTCTGGAGCAATAAGGTTCTCCTGTCCAAAGAAGCACATTTTCTATTATCTTAGCACAATATATATTTCCCACAAAATATAAATTTTTATGTTAATTGGAAATGCAACTAAAGGAAAGCATTATTATGTTGCTATAATGACACTATGTACTTGCAATTGGGGCTGGGAGGAGGTAAGGGACAAAATTTCAATGAGAAGACTCAATCCATCCATTGGTCATGGAATCTAAATAGTGCCAACCAAATCTTAGGGCAAATGTTGATTTAAAAACTGTTTTATCTGATATCTCTTATACTCAACTACTTATGGATTTAATTTTATTCCTCTGTTCATCTAAATAATATCTCTTAGCTAGGCATGGTGGCACATACCTGTAATCCCAGCAGCTCAGGAGGCTGAGGCAGGAGGATCATGAGTTCAAAGTCACCATCAGCAAAGTGAGGCACTAAGTAAATCAGTGAGTCCCTGTCTCTAAATAAAATACAAAATAGGGCTGAGGATGTGGCTCAGTGGTCGAGTGCCCCTGAGTTCAATCCTGGATAAATAATAATAATAATAATAATAAGCCTTAAATGTTTCTGTGTATGTATTCTTCATTTAAAGATATCATCAAAATAGTCACTGGGTAGAAGAAAACTACACATTAATTATCTATATTTTGCATCAATTCACAATGGCATACAGTTATTTATATAATATACATCACTTTCTTTCCCAATATGCTAATAATGTTGAAATCTAATCTTGTGTGTGTTCAAAGGTTAGGATTTTTCTGATTCACTTTAACCATTTTAATACACTTTAATCACTTTAATTCACTTTAATCACTGCCATTTCATGAATTGCTTCTTCATGATTTTGGGGGGGTGGTGGTTACTAGGTATTGATCACAGGGGTGCTTAACCACTGAGTCACATCCCCAGCCATTTGTTTTTAAGTTTTATTTTAAGACACAGTCTCACTAAGTTGCACAGGGACTTGCTAAACTGCTGAGGCTGGCCACAAATTTGTAGCCCTCCTGCTTCAGCCTCCTGTGTTGCTGGGATTGAAGGCATGTGCCACCATGCCCAGCTCTTCATGGTGTTTCCTTGTAAGTTTTACTTACTTCTTTATCAATTTTAACATTAACTATTTCATTTGAATTTTATATTATTAATGTCCTGGCTTTGTGTTTGCTTTTGCTTCTTTAGCTAAATTACATATCCCAGGCTATTTAACAGATCCTTAAGGAAGTTAGCAGGAAATGTCTTAGTTCTTTATAATACCTGAGTAGGTTATAGGGGTACCCACAGCTTAGAAATTTGGTGATCACTAAAAGATTTGCCCATTTCTTCTGTCTTTGTTCACATCTCTTGGGAATCTTCTACATGTTAAGCAGTATATATTTCAGTTTTGTATCACAAAATAATACTTCTGAATAGATTTTAGGTGAAAATTAAAAATCTAAATTTGATTTAAATTGGTGCACTAAACAGTGCTACTAATGTGAATAATTTCAACTGAGATGAAAATTGATGATTTCTATATATTGCCAAGTTTATGCATAGATAATGACACTCATTATTTGGGTGACAGGCAACTGTCTTTTAACTTAGGTTTACTATTCATTCAACAAGTATATATCTACAGTCTAATATCGACAGGCATTGTCCTAGGTACAGAGGAAATACAGTGAACAAAATCAATAAAATCTTCCCTTTTGTTGTACTTACGTTCTTCAACTATAGAAGGCACCCAGATTTATATCTCAAAATGGAGAAAAACATGCTGTAGCATTGGATAGGTTTCTTTCAGATTTTCTAATTCAACTATTTCCAAAATATTTAATTTAACTAAAACTTCTCCTAAAAAGACTATTGTAGTCTTCACATATTTTCTTTAAAACAATATTTCTTTCATTATGTAGTTTCAATGCAAACAAATACAAAAGTATCATATAACAAATGACATAAAATCCAGATTTTATTCTTTTTCTATAAAACATGTTAACAGAAGAATTTCCATAGGATATATTTTTTATATTTTTTCTGTGGTTTAGATATGGAAAGTGTATTTGGGAATAAAGGTGGAAGATATAGATGTTTTTGATGGTGGTGCTGGGTAGAATTAAACAACTCACATATCATGTGAGGAAATATTATGAGATGCTGTACTAGAATGTATTTAACAGATTACCTAAAATTAAACGCAATGCCTATGTGTATATTATATTTTAAATACACATATGTGTATATACATTTTAATTTTATATATATATACATGTGTGTGTATATATAAAATTATATATATATGTATATATTCACACACATATATACATAAAATTATATATAATTTATATAATGTATATAATATATTTTGAAAAGCAATATATATATATATATAATTATATATATAATATTATATAATGTATATAATATATTTTGAAAAGCAAAGTAGGGAACTTAGTAGTAGATTTGTTTTTGATTAAGTACTAACATATCATGTGTTCCAATCTCAGCTGGAGAATCCCTACTAATTGTACTTGAAAACTGCCAAGTAAGCATGTACTTTCATGTGCAAATGTGGACTGAACCTTTGATGTTCAGGAAAAATGATTCATGGACAGTTTCTACAATATGCCAAGGAGAACTTTCTATCTGGGAGCTGATGCTTTATGTATTAAGCTATAATCAATACTATTTGCTACATTCTCTGTCATTGAAATTAATCCACAATCATTCTGCAAGTCAAGTTTTAATTACTAACACAAACATCCCTGGTTTAAAATGTAGGAACCTTGCATATTCCCTGAAACAACTTTATTACCAGTTTTTTAAAAAAAGCCAGCCTAGGATCTTAAAAGATTTTAACACATTAATACTTAAAAGTTACAATTTTAGTCTATATATATTGTTTTTACGAAAACAGGTCATCTATTGTAGTAGGAAAACTTAACTCAGTTTCCTTAACTATAACATAAATAGTTCCTAATTTACAAAGTTGTTACAAAATCAAATAAGATAATGTGTGTAAAGATTTCTAGGATTACTTCTAAAATTAGAGAATGAAAAAATAATTTGAACTTTAATATTGTTTCCCATAATTGAATTAGAGTTAACCTGTGTGTTTTAACAGTTCCTATTAGTGCCATAACAGAGAGATTTTGTTGCAAAAGTCTGTGCAATCACCTCAGCTTATTCCACTATCTAGGAAGTTAGAATGGACAGCCAATCACTTAGGGAGTGCTGGAAGAAAACTTTGTTACTCACTGAAACAACTGGATTCCCTGCTTTAGCTCCTTCAGTCTTTAGTCTCTCTACCATATTGAGAAGTTTCTAAATTACATATCTGAAAACTTCCTATTACCTACAGCATATATAAAAAAACTGTTTACAAATTGGCCCTACCCCAACTTGAAATCTGCTTAATCCCCTAACCCATGAGACTTCTGTAATTAGACTCTTCAAAAGCCTTTATGACACTGAGTTATAGTTAGCTCATCAAGTGTCAAATGCCTAGCTGGATTATGTATAAAGGGTCATATCTCAAAGTGTGTTTGGAGCAAGCTAACAAGTATATGCTCCCATACATTTTTCAATATAATCATACTTGGAAAGAGTTTCCCATTTTTCACAGGCTCCTTGGGAGATCAGTAAAATGAACATTTAAAATTAATTTAAAGGATGTTGTAAAACAGAGAAAGAAGTTATCATACCTCCAGATCCCCTGAAACTTTCCATAAGCAAGTGGGTCCTGAACAGCCACTCCTGTGGCATTAAGCTAAGAACACACTGTCACATGCTCCTTGTGTCTAACTCCTCTTTGGAACATGTACAGTGCCCTTACCTATTTAGATATTTAGACATTTAGATATCTAAATAGTTCCATTCTTTTCCCCTAACTCCTCCACCTCTATAAATACATGCACACGAAATTTTTACAAACTAAAGCTACCTTTCTGCCGTGTTGAGCAAGTAAAAATTCTCAGATTCCTGGAGCAACCTAGGGAAAATAAGTAAAGCAGGCTTGGTGGGCCCTGAGATGACCTCGAAAGCACACATTCACTCCCAGAAGGACATCCTAAGAAGCTGCTACTCATCTCCAGATCCCTCTTGTTACAGGAAAATGGCAACTTAATGTGGCCTCTCCTATTTTTTCACGAGAAGTCAGAGGTCCAGAAGATTTTGTGAAATTTTCTGGTTTTTAAAAGGTGACAGTTGGATTTGTTTTGTTGTTTTCTGTAAAATACTATATAAATTAAACAAAATATAGCTATAGCAGGCCAGGTTGAATTTTTGCCATAATGTATCAGGACATGTCAGTCTCTGGAATCACTGCTGCACATTTGAGCTTGAAAAGATCCACTGTTCCTTGGAAAAGATGAGGATGCTACTTGGAAGACCCAGGCTGTTCATAGTTGTGCTCTCTTTCCTTATGCAAGAAGTTTGGTCAGAACCTGGCTCATAAATTTATGGCTTTCATTTTCATCAGCAAGGGAGAATTCCTACACTGCAAAATCTTATTAAGGGAATTTGATTGCAGATTGAATGTGATCCAGCACCTCTCCAAAACTCATTTAAGATATTTGATATTTGAGAGAAAAAAGCTTAAATGGGCATGTTAACTATCCATTTACCTAACACTATTCCAAATTCTATCTTCATTCTCTTAGACCATCAAAAAGTAATGTCTTGGACCACATTATCTCAGTCAATCAAAGACATGGTTTCTGAGTTATGACTCATCACCAGTTCCTTTGATGTTACAGAATGCTAATATGAAAAGTGCCATGTTGAAGAGCATATTTTGTACCATTTGGTTGGAAGTAAATTCTAGGGTGTGACTTAGCAGTATTTTATATAGGAACTCATGTGATAAATCCCAGGAAAATAGTTCCAGGAAAGGGTGGTTATCCTCACAGATGCATCTACATATGATGTCTTAGTGGGAAACAATTTCTTTTCCTTAGTTACCAGGCCAAACTTAAAAATTACATTATGTGAGAATAAGGATCTCATGTTTGGGAGTTTCTGAAGCTCTTACTGACCCACCTCCATTATTTTTTCACTAAGGTTAATGTTGGCATTAGGTTTGGGGTAATTGGGAATCACCCAGTTATGAATGTTTTTATACACCATTTTCTATATACTTTTTTTCTTTTTTATTTATAACTAATTTTTTAAAATAAAAACAATTCTATCTGTATCACAGATTTTGGTAGGCATCTGCTCTGAAAATATCTTTTTCATTATGGATAATAGGACTTGAAAATGTAACAGTACATTATTTGAAGTTTAAAATGTATATTGCAATCCTAGAATGTGCTCTCATGTTTATCAATTATCTGTTGGGCACCTAGATCCAACTAATACATTAGAGATATGATGGTAGGCAGGCTAGATATACTCCCCCCATCTTCAGGGGCTCACAATTTCATGGGGGGTTGACAAGGCACCATGCAATGACAACACAGAGCATTAGTGTTATCATACAGGGTAGGCCACCTAACCTACACTGGGGACCAGAGGATGCTTAAGGCACAGAATGGATGAATGGGAAAGGATTTCAGGTTGTGGACTCCACTAGGTTGTCTTTTTTACCATATTTATATTCAATGCTTGGCTCAAGGAAGGAATTAAAATCTTTTTAATAAATAAATGAGTGATAGGACAGCATGCCTAGAGGCTGAGAGCCACAGAGGGATAATTTGGTCTTTTGGAGGAATCAAAAAGAATTTGGTTAGGCTGGGTTTAGAATTAAAGGTGAGAAGGAGAGGGCAAGATGAGATTACAGAAGCATCCAAGGGCCAGTTGTAAAGGATCTTTGCAATTCATTTAATTAATCTGCATTTAACCCTAAAGGAAAGGGAGGTTATATGCGATTAAAGAAACTTATTTTTTTTTCTTTTAAAGAAAGCTTTTCCCCTACTCCTAAGAACTTGACCTCTGCTTACCTCTAACTGGATTTCCTTAGTAACTTGATAAGGTAGAATGACAACCAAATCTCAAGGCAACACTGCTGGTAGTAAAAATTACCCATCATTGGTAAATTGCGTCTGGACTAGAAAGGACTATAAATGAACCATAAAAATCCTATTTCATAGTGTTGGGATTGCCCATGAGCAGACCTGGACAAGCCCTGCCTACGGAATTGTCTCGAGGTATCAAGCTGTTAAGCAGGGAGACTTCCAGAGCCATGCTGAGATGCTGGGCTGTGGTTAGGATTCCTGAAGACAAAGTCCCACTGCTGCTCTGCAGGCAAGTTGTGGTTTCTAACTCTGTCCTTCTGAGTAGATAGACAGGTGCCAGTTGTGGGGTGTGGTCACCTAGTGAGTCTGCATGTTTAGATGAGCTTAGAAGACACTGTACTACTGAAGAGTTTTAAGTAGGAGAGTTAATAAGAACAGATAGTTTTTTTTTTTTTTAACAGGATCTCTTTAGCTCTTAAAGGCAGTGCCTCTAGGATATATTGAATTAATTAATAGTCTTGCTTGTGTAAGATGGAAGCCTGTAAAGTATGAGGGAAAAAAATCAGCATCCTTTTAAGTGTTATCAAAAACCTGGAGGCTCTAAGCCCTTGAGGAGCAGAAATAGAAATGCCAACTGCTTTCCATGTCTTTTTGGGTGCAGTTCATCTGCCACTTACTGGAGAAAACATTAAACTGCTCTGGTAATTAAGAGAGTCAGAGGGAACAGGAGAAATGCTTAATGGGGACCATCAAGCCATTTATAAAACTTAACAAATGTTGAGAAGGGTTATATTTCAACAGTCTCGCTCTAACCAGTGGGTAGTCTTTTAAGAAGTCACCAGGTTTGTCTGAGCCTCAAGTTCCTGGGCAGAAAAAAACAAAGAGTTCAAAAAATCTGATGGAAGGTCCTGTGGGTCCTATTATCTGAATATCACTCATGTACCAAGTATAAGGTCCTTGCTTAGCATCTGGATGACCATCTTAAATGACAGCCGCCATTTTAAGGAAGAAGTTTTGCTTTCCTGCCCAAGGACATTTCTGAGAAAGGCTCCCTGCTCTGGCATACTAACCCAGTCCTTAATCGTCCACATTAGAACCCACCTGGCTCGGATTCCTGAGCCTGCCCTACAAAAATCCCAGGATCCAAGCCTGTTTTACCTCTCTCTCTCCTATAGAAAGATGGCCTTTATTTGTCAGCTCTGACAAATAAACCCTCGTGTGTATCTCTGCCTGGTCTCTGTCTTTCATTTCTTGCTTATCTGTCTCTTGGTCCTCACTTTCCCTTCACCAAGTACTACACTGATTTCAAATATCCCCCTTCCTTCTCCAAAGATGTTCAAAATCAAGTAAATATCAAATGCCTATTAACAGACATGAAGGGATGGAGTCAACAGCTGGACTCTGTCTTTAGTCCAAGTTGGAACTGAGAACTCTGTTATGTTTCCACACCCAACTTCATCCAATGTGACACAATTATCTCCATCCCTGAAACTTCATCATGTGCTTTAGACCCCGCAAGTGGCTGTAAAAGGCTACTCTCAGCCAAAATCACCCAAGGCAGCTACTCATATGTCTCAAGTACTTATTGCATCATTTGCTCACATCTATTCTCAGTGACTACTGATGAATGACAGAATTAATATAGTAATTAATAATGTAATACTCTTGTGTTCATCTACCACTTGAAGTAAGACTTAAAATCCACTATAATTAAGTCTAAAACCTAAAACAAAATAACTCAATGAAAACAATAATTTTACTTCAAAAATATGTCTCCAGGAGATTTAAGCACTTCCATACCTTAAGAAGACACTAAAATGCACATTCAGATGATTATATGACATTAGGAATGCAAAGGAAAATCCCTGTTTTTACAAAAAGTTTCAAAGTAGGAAATTTTAGTGAAAAGAATTGCATGTACTTCTAGGAAATCTCATCATGATCTCAGTGTAATAGCCATTTGCAAAAAAGCCTTGAACTGAGTACATGCCAGGACTTCCTGGAATTCCCTTCTGTGCAAGTCAGCAGCTTGCCTGGCATGAGCAGGGCAATGCACTGAGGCAGGGCATGTCAGGGAGCCCTGGGAAGCCTAAGGGCTCAGGCTTGTCGGCAGTGACACAGCCTATGATTTATGACCTGAGCCTTGAAACAGCCAAAAGACAACAGCTCACATTATCCAAATCATTATTAATGTACAACTAGAAGTGGCCATCAAAAGAATCTGAGGTAATTAGGTAAGTATTTGCTGCACTGTCACATTGTTATACTAGGAGGTCAGGTATGTATAGAAGAAATGACCCTGCCCAGCAGATTCCCACCTGAATTCCACACAATCTCAGCATTTCCAAGAGGGAATTACATAATTGTTTAATTCAAATTTTATCTTTGAATAATATATACACTATTGTTTATAAACTGTGACTTAAATATGTAAATTTTACAAACAGTTGTTAATAAAATGTGAAAACCATACACACATGGATTTATGCTGCCAAATCACTCTTTTTGTGCAGATCAATCTGCTTCTTAAAAAAATTTATAAAATACATTGTTCTAAAATAATTATCCTTTATTGAAAAAAAAAAAAAAACCTCCCTGTCCTTGTTTCAGGGGAAGGGATAAAGAAGGCAAGGAAGAGCAGAAAAGACATTAATGCCTTCTGAAATGGTGAAACATCATATATTGACTTCAGTATATCAATGGGTTCAACCTAGATTCAAGAGTGAAGAGATACTGTTAGTTAAACTTTAGAAATAATATCAGAAACTTTCTCCAGGTACATGTAAATATCCTCATGTAGTGGTAAGATTAAATATATTCCTTTTCACTAGGACTTGCTCTAAGAAAACATTAAGTTCTATGCTTGCAAAAGTGATGGAAAAATTGAAAAATAAAGTATAAGAAAATGTCTAAAAAGATTTATAAAATATATCACTGGTGAAAGAAAGTGTATGTGTGTTTAATGATAGTACAAAGCAGTTCCACTGATGCAGAATTTTATAGTCAAGTCCTGTTGGAGAATTCTGGTTAACAAGATAAATCAGAACTTTTTTCACTACATTGTACCCAAAGCTACAAATGAAAATGAATTAGATGTTGAGACCAAAAGTTTATATGACTGTCATCCATTTTAATTTCAAATCTCACACTTCATGAAAATATCCCTCTTCTCATATTTAACCTTATAAAATATAAATTATTAGAAATGAATATTATAAATTTAACAATAAGATATAGTTTGACCATCTTGTTGGTTATTTAATTTTTACAAAAGATTCAGATGCTTATGAAGTTTTAAAACACCAATTTAGATCATTTTTTAATAAATAGGAAGTTAGTCATTGGTATAGATCTTTAAGACACCTGTGCTTTCCATATAAAATGAAAATGGATTGATTAATCTTGTCTTTATTTTTCTAATATTTTATAAATTCTCAATTACAGCTGTGTAGAAGATATCATATGAAGGTTAAAATACCTAATTGACTTCATAGTGCAACAATCATGTAGTATCTTCCTTGGATTAAGCAACAGTGTGTATGAGGAGAACACACAGCTTTTTATTTCAGGAATCAGAAATGGAAGATTTAGAACTAGTGATCTAAAATAATGCTTAATATTTTAAAGTATACTATGAAAGTTTACTGGATGTTTTTGTTTCTGGATTTAGGAAAAAGACTTAACAAGTTTGGGTAACTGGTACCTATTAAAATAATAGAGATTAAATTTTTTCACATTTGTGATTATAGCTGGTGAATAAAAAAGCAAGGACTGGGCAAGAAGAAGACAGGAAAAGCAGATTATATTCAATACAACTAGGACGGGAAACCTGCCAATTGTAATAAATAAAATGACTTATGATGCCTTCACCCTCTTCATACAGCTGTTATAACTGGCACATTTAAGTGCTTTTTACCATTAGTCACTACTGTATCACAGTTTCATTCTTACATTTTTTTGGTAGCTTTTATATTCCTGATTTATGCCTGAAGAATAACTAGAAAAACCATGCATGTTTTACATACAGATTCCAGGAGTCAGAACTCAGCTAAAGTAAAGTTACTTTTGAAGTCCAGCTCTTGTAATGGTGCTATGGGACACGTGGTTTTCCAGTAAAACCTCCTCCTGTAGCCACGTTTTCTACATATGGACTTTTTCCAGGTCTGCGCTACTTTCTTAAGCTATATTGTGGTGGAATCTTATCCTTTATGTTTTGGAGAAAGCTGAGGGTGGCGCCTGCACAATTTGATTTGGTGTAAAAATACACACCAAATCTGATTTCTGTTACATTAAGGCATTCTCTGACAAAATATACAGAACAAGAAATGAAGTGAATTGTGTTTTAGAAACATCTTGTGAGCTTGTTTCCCCGAATACCTGACCACTAATTTTAAAAAATGGATCAAAACCCACTTTAATTGAATATTTAATACACGATTTAATGGTCAAGTTAAGATACATTTTAAATGCTAAATATAAAAATGATTTGTGTTTGCTTACTGGAAATATTTGTAATACAAGCCAACATATATAATAAACTAATATTTAAAGCAAATTTACTGTGGAAGAAATGAAATGACTGTCTTCAATTTATAAATATACTACATTCATCAAACTATATTTCTGACTAATAGTTGGCTTTTATGGTATGAATATCATAATAGAGGATTGCCATTAACAGTAGAAATAGTTTAACTCATTTTTAAAATGTGTAATATATTTTCCTTTAAAATGAGCCACTTGGAATATAAAAATGTTAATATTTTTCTCAGGAAAGGCTCAAATTTAGCAAAAATGAAATACATAATTTTTCATAATAAATGAACTTACTCCCTTGTAATTCCATCCTTCACATCATGCCCCATGAAATAGGGCACTTTACAGAAAAGAATCTGGGATTGGCAAATAGGAGCATGTGATCTAGCCAATGCCATGGTCACATAAGTTACATCATTGTGGTAATGCTACCTATGTCTGATGTGCCCTAATTTTCCTCTCAATGAAATGGGCAAAGAATCACTTCATTGGATATCTGAAAAGAGAAAGAAAATGACATGCTGAAACCTTTTGAAACATATAATGTTATATAAGTACCAGAAAAGGCACACTAATTATTTGAAAATAACCCATCTAATGTTTTTTAATATCTAAAAATAATTCCTAAATAGATATTTAGGGGTCTTGAACTTGTATTTTCTTTTGAATAGTTTGAATAGACTTTAGCTACTTTGGAAAGATTGAAATATAGATCCCTATGAAAATTCTAACCATTCTTTTGCATCTATCAACATTAAACAGACTTTATGGGGTCTGAACACCACTGCTATTTGGAGATTCCCTGACATATTTACCACAGAAAGAAAGACTGATAATAACTTTCCATTCTCTTCCTTTATTATGAGACTCCTAGACATACAACAGGGAGGATGTTATTGATCCACACAGGTGAGTAGGCAATTCTACACTGCATTACAGGTATTTTGCCATTACCTTCTGAAACACTGTGTCATAGTTCAGGGTGTGTCAAACAAAAAATAAATTATACTGCCCAATCTCAGCAGTTTGAAAGAAACATAAATCAATAGCATAAGGGAAGCAGGTGATGTAATGACTGGAATTAAGTACATAGCTTGAAGAGACAGATCATGAAGTTTAACCTTTGAGGTTATTCATTGGATATTAATATAAACACACGGTAAAGCACATTTCAATGTTACCTTGTTTTGCTAAATTCTATTAATTAAATCAAGGGGTTTTTTAGAAGTGGTAAACTAAAATCATATATAGTATTCCTTGAAAATGTCTAATAGCAAAATGTCTTAGCCTGGTTATAATGTTTCAGTTAAGTACATTAAAAAAAAGAGGTCAACAAGGTCTATATAAGTCCAAAAAATAATAATAAAATAAACAAATAGGTAAACAACATGGGTGGTCTAAACTTGTCAATAAGTGGTAAGCAACACAAATGAATCCCAAAGAGATGAGAAATCAGACCAAATTAGTCATGTATAGAAGCTGGACAAAATTTAAAAGCCAATTCAAGAAAGATAGGAGATTAGAATAAGGACTTAATAGAGGAAAAGAACCTCAAGTCAGCACCATAGCAACTCAGAAGGTATAACTAATGAGATCTGAAGTCTGACAATCCTAAATAATACTTAATAATTTGGTCTAAAAGCACCCTAGGAAACAAAATTTCCTTCCTGTATGTAACATAAACAAAATTTCCTTTTTTGTATGGGACATGAAGCACTAATGTTTCATCTAACTGAAGATAGAGAAAAAATTATAAGGAAGTAAAAAAAAGTACTGCTTTACAAATAAATTATTATACAGAAAGATATTTGGCAAAACTTGAAAACAGGGTTTCTCTATTATCTATTTCTTTGCACTGGAAATGTCCCACATCTCTTAAAATGTTTTTTGTTTTTGTTTGTTTGTTTTCACGGCTTTCTTTATCTTTCAGAAAAAAAGCTCCATACTAGAACCTTTTGACTCCCGGTGTCTCATCTTCTGCATCCTGTTTGAAATGTCCTCATCTCCTCTACACTGTCCTCACCAAACTCATCTCTATTTCCCAAATAGGCTGCACTTGCATGCCTCTGTGTCTGTTTTCTATTATTCCCTTTGCCTGAAATATCCTTTCACCATACTCACTCCCACTAATGTCAGCTGGGTCCTTCCAGAAAATGTTAGATACAGTTAGAAATGCAAAGGCTTACTTGGAAGTAACACCTATGAAAGAAAAATTGCTAAAGCAGGATTGGGCAGGAGGAACTCTATTCACCAGGAAGACCTGACAAGTTTTCTACCAACTTACTGGAAACTCCAGAGAAAGGATTGCCCATTAAAAGAAGTCTGCAAGGGCTGAAAATGACTAAGCCCTTATATTTAACCTTGCACAGCCATTATCCCAAGGAGTATGACTTCTGCTCCAATGCTGGCACAGACCTTAAGGTGCTCACAGGTGGATGCTGTCAGAGAGCCATCCTCCTCACAGCAAGTCAAGTCTTCCTTTCCAGAAGAGGAATCTGAGAAGTGCGTCTCTCTGAGTCTGCCACACCACTATTCTCCAGAGTCCATGTAAATGTCTACTCCCATGTGAAGTCTCTGAAAATCAACCCCTGGTAATCAGTGGCTCTATGCCTCCACAGCCATGTGAACTTTGATGTCTCATGTATGGACAGACTTACCACCTGGATGACCAAGAAGGTTATTCCCTACTGTGGTACAGAGATATCAAGAGATATACCTTGTATGTGTCAAGGAATATTAATGAAGTTCTCAAAAACAATAATATATATTAATGTACTTTAAATACTAATGGACTGGGCTGGGGATGTGGCTCAAGCGGTAGCGCGCTCACCTGGCATGCGTGCGGCCTGGGTTCGATCCTCAACTCCACATACAAAACAAAGATGTTGTGTCCCCCGAAAACTAAAAAATAAATATTAAAAAAATTCTCTCTCTCTCTCTCTAAAAAAAAATACTAATGGACTATGAATTTTAAAAATACTATGTATCAAAAATTAGGATGCTCTAAATCAAAGTTTTGGAATTATATTCCCAATCAAAAATCCAATCCCAATGATAAATTCCATGAATCTATGACCTCTTTCTATCCATTATTCTCTTCCAATTTTCTCTGTGAATTTACAGACTGGAAAACACCTCATCTAATTTCATGTTCAGAAGTGTGCTGTGTCTAGTCTATATTGTAAAATAACAAAGATGTAAATTTGGAGATTTTATTTGATTATCTTTTTGGACAGGTCTTAGTAGTTTACATCCAGTCTTATTTAATCAGCCAACCACATTTTCTCCATGCTGACCTCAAACCTAACATTTGAGGATATAAAAGTGAAAATGAGTGAATAGAATAAGAAGTTCTTTTTCTAAGAGAGGAGACAGAACAAAGGTCATATCACTTACTATGTACATTAAAAAAAAAGAGGTCAACAAGGTCTACATAAGTCCAAAAAATAATAAATATATACAATGTGGGAAATACCACGACTGAAGAGGAGGGCACAAGGAAGAAGGAAAAATTGGGGAGCTGATAAAGGAAATTCTGGAGTTAGCTTGGAATTACTATTTTTGGTTTCATTTCCTTATGTAGTTTTAAAAGAAAACAGCAGTGTAATGAATCTAACATAACTTTTCTATGTAAATATATGAATACACCACAGTGAATCTCACCATTGTGTACCTCCCCAAGACTGGGGTCCAAATTAGAATAAGATATATTCCATGCTTGTATAATTATATCAGAATGGATTCTAGCTATTCATGTCATGTATAACTAAAAAGAACCAATAAAATAATAAAACAAAATTTAAATGAATGATTAAGGGTATGATGGAAACAAAGTAAGATGTAGTAAAAAAATTTTAAATTGAGAGAGAGAGAGAGAGAGAGAGAGAGAGAGAGAGAGAGAGAGAGAGAGGCAGAAACAAAGGCCACAGAATGTCTAGATCCCTTTCCCTAAGCAGTGGTTGTTGGCAGGGTTGGTACTGCCCCCTACTGGAGCCTTTGGGAACAGTTGAGGTGAGGGACATATGGGTTTCCCAATGATTATGGAGACATTAATTGGCATTGTGTGGACAGGCACTGGAGTTGCCTGATGTCCATCAATGCTCAGAAAAGACCTTCATAATGAACAATTATCCTGCTGTATCACATAGTTCCCAAATATTACACTGGACATTAATGGAAGGGAAAGTATTTTTATAATTTCCCAACCCCATAAACTAACTTTCTTATCTATAAACACATAGTAATTTTTCAAGTCTTATAATAAACTAATTTTCTAGGAAAGCCACTACTCTATATATCAAGAAATGGTCATATTCTGCTGCTGTTATCCAGAACTTTACCAGGAAAATCCACTTTGGTTCCCATGTCTACCACACATGTACAGGAGTCTGTTGTCTCAGCTGTTGTCTCAGAAATGGGAGGTGTCTGTGTTAGCATTTTGTTATATTTTAATTAGTCATGCCCAGTCCTTTACACATATTATTTTATTATGAATTACTGATCATTTTTTAGATGGCATATGAGTGATGTATGTAAATAGGTTATATTACTTATGAATTTCATTTTAGGATAATAAAGATGAAGTTACAAAATACTAGCTAGGACTGAAAACTATTATAATTACATTTTCTGAAATTTCAAAATCACCTCATTCTGATGGGAAGAAATCTCAGATTAGAAGTGCCTCTATATAGACCATGTTGTTATGTATATTCAGCAACCCAAGAGCACTTTAACATTGCCCCCAGATTGGCAGGCTTCTTGTCTGGAGGACAGGTATTCCTGCACAGATATAAATAAAGGGCTTATGCTTAGTAAAGGCAAGAAAAAGAAAAAGTAACAGTTCTTTGAACTAGTTGTCTTCAGTTCTTGCAGCTTATTCTCACAGGGTTGAAAATGAATTCCCTACCTTGTTTTTTGCCTTCAAAAGCAGTCAGCATTAATTTTTCCAGATGGGTCTCCAGATAGATAAATTGCTTCTTTAAGTAAACAGATAAATTTGAAGAAATGCTCCTGAATTAACATGTTAGAGGAAAACAACCAACACTGTAATGGTTACTTCCTTTCTTTTCCTAGCTACAGACTACATGTTATTTAGCACTTCTTCCATTCTGCCTTGAATATGATGCTTATTTTATGCTGTCATTTGTTAGTATTTTGCTCATTCAGGGAACAAAATTTAATGAGCATTCATTGTGCACCACATGGTGCATTTGTTGCTATGAGCAAAGATTAATTAAGCTCCAACTTTTGCCCTCAAGGAGTTCAGAGTGGTAGAAAGCAAGGTAAATAAACAATCAGAGGGCCAGGTAACACATACTATTTTAGAAGAGTGTACAAAGACTTTAGAAAGTAATATAATTAAAATCTCAGTCCCTAACATTGAAATTTAAAAGCAGTAAATGCTTAAGAGATGTTTAAAATTATGCAAATTGTTCCAAGGTTGAAAACTGCTCAGACATATTGAAGAGTTAAAATGGAAAGATAAGGCTACATCCAGCAAAACAATCAACGTTATGATTGGAACAGGATATTCCAAGGGCACAGGGATAAATTGATAGTGTTCCCTTCAGTCACAATTTATCTAGCCATTACCATGTGCTAGACACTGCGCTGTTGAGAATACAAAACTCATGAAGGCCCTGCATTTTCTCTAAAAAAATATATATATATATATATAGTCCTCAGTTATACTAAAATTATTTTCAGGACTAGGAATACATATTCATATTGGCTAATAGAATAGTATTTGATGGACTAATGTCATGCCAAGTCCCAGGCTCAGAAGCAGTGCTGGGGTCATAAGGGAGGAGGTGATTCAGGTCACCAGGTTGTAAAAAAGCTCTATGTCACTCACATAAGGGTTACTGGTTACCAGAGGTCAGGAATGAGTTAGAAGTTTCCGGGGAGGCAGAGGAGCCAGGTCCTAGGACGAGTCCAAATGCTGAGGAAACCATGTTTGAGGCAGAGGTTCCTCAACTACTTCCTGGAGAAACAGTAGCTGAAGGAGGAACAAGGGGAGTCTCAGGCAAGGCTTGGGGCTCTCTAAGATCAAACTGAAAACATATCACAGTAAAAGGAGTAGTGAAGAGCCAGGTACTTAACTATTAGGGAAAAGAAGCTTCCAGAATTTGTAGACTAGATTCATTCGTGTTTCTATTTTTAATTATTTGTAAGCCTGCTGTGTGTATATGACCTGATCCAGGATAATGCAAAATATTGGAAAATACGAATTTCAGTTTGTATTCAAGATCAGGCCTGGATGCTACAGAATAGCCATCATCTGCTTTTCTTTTTCTCCTCCTCTTACTAATTAGACGTTGGCTGACTCTTCAGTAGAAACCATGCCACTGCCCATCCATTCATCCACCCACTCAATAAACACTTATTACCAGCTACTAGGTGAAAGACCATCTCAGGTGATGGGAGGAAAAAAGATAAATAGACCCGTCCCTGTCCTTGAAGGGTCAGTGTAGAGAGGCCAGTCTCAGCTTGGGAGAACAATAGTGGAAAACACATCGATTTCAGTGACAGAATCTAGATCACTTTTTCTTTGTCAATATGTTTAAATGGGTATGTAGACGATAATCAATAAAGTGGTGCCTCCACAACTGTTACCAAGGAAATATTTAACTCAATTCCTTGATGCTACCACCTCTGTGCACTGGAGCTAGGTTGGCATTCAGATTGCTCATGAGGAAAATAAGACAATGAAATACTCTAGTTTTTCATAAGCCAAGATGAAAACCATCAATCTCAATCTCCATGAAAAATGAACCTACTTTTGGAAAAAGAACAGTAAACTCTATCAGTCTTTCTGAGGCAATGCAATCTTTAAGATGACACAGAGAGGTCAGAAACAGTGAAGAAGCTCAGAAGATTTTTATGGACAAAGGGAAATTATGAAATCTCTCCATCATTTTTGTAAGGAGCTGAAAACAAAACCAGACATATGTTAGACCCAAATGACTACTGTGTGTTTTGAAAAGCATATAATATATGCTCTGTGCTAAATAATTTACTTGCTTATCATATAAATTAATCTTCATCCAACACAAGGATACCTTGATATTTGAATAAGATTATCTATTGGATAATTCAAATCAATCTATAAGAATGGTTTTCAATTTCTTCTCTTCCTCTCTTCCTTCAATACCCCCAATGCTTACCCCTTTCAATTAACATGTATATGCAAATACTTTACATTTTTAGGATTTACCAGCTTCTCCAGTTTTCAGGAGTAAACTCTATTTTTAACCACTAAAACTTTTATAGATTTATTTTCCAAATAAGTCTTTAGCATTAAGTACATCTTTGGTGCCAGGATATACAATGCTACACTCAGAGTTTTATAGAAATTATTCAATATTTGTTGATAGATTTCTAGTGAATCTTTTTTCCTGCTGTCCTGCCACACATCTGAGTTTTTGTTGCCTTACAATCCCCAACTTGGGTAATACGTATCTCTCTGTTACTTGGAGGTATTAGGTAAATATTTGCTGAACAATAAATAGTGAAGGAGAATTATGTGTACTTGGGAGGAGTGTCATATAGTGATGAAGATGCCAGGCTGTCTAGGTTTGATTCCTGGCTGTGTCACTTGTTGGTAATAAGACCCTACACAAGTTACTTAATTTCTTTGTTTCCTTATCTTACTTTTCATTGTTAGTCTCAAAGCTGAGGGTTAGGAAAGGAAGGTGAGAGTCAAAGAGGACACAAATATTTTAAAGGGAAGAAGACCTAGAGGGCTTCTCTAGTGTTCAGGATTCTCATTCATGCACTTTCATCCATATGATTCTTGGGAATAAAAAAATATAGGCATAGGTGGCTTTGGTGGTCTTTGTAGACAGCTTAATCCTCCTATCTTAGCTCTTTGCTTGGCTATGTCCTGTTCACCCACTGTCCACCCAGGGCTCCATTTATGCATATGTTCTTTTCAAGACTGGATTAGGTGCTTCTTTTATGTACTTTCACAAACTCAGCTGGAGCATTATATACAACTTTCTCTCCTAACCCTCAGCCTTCCAGAATGACAAGCATGACAACTATGACCAAAATAACCACTAGCTTTGATATGGCTTCATGGTTCTTCATGCCTCACACATCCTGTACTGAACTAGATGCTGGCTTGTACCCCACCTCAGAGCCCCAGTTTGTTTTCTGTAGTATCTTCATCTCTTGGATCAATGGAAATGGTCATAGAGGAAGTGACATGGAGCAGCAATACATAAAGATTGGTTTAAAGTTTTGGGGACAGGGTAGGATATAAAATATCAAGTCATTACCCTGCATAGTCAAAGGTCTATCATCTCAGCTTAATCCTAGCTTCCTGGCTCAGGCTACCCAACGGCTTCAGTTTAGATACTTTCTTAAATAAAACAACCAAGAGGAACACTAAAATATGCACTAGTATGTATATTTGTTTATAAGTGATATATATGCTGTTAATGTATTGATAGTATGTTCATTCTAAAATATACACAAAATAAGAAACTTCAAAAGGAAGAAGTTGACAAACATACACACACACATATGTGCCTCCGTTTATAACATAAGATAAATTTGGCGATGACATTTATATCTTGTTTGCTTTAGCTTGCATTGTTAGTATTATCTTCAATCCATAGTTTTTTGGCAGGGGAATTTTAGCCTCTTGTCAATTTTCTGGGGATTAGTTTAGGTAAAAATACAATATAAAGCCTGTAGATCATCTAGACAGGTATACCTGAAAATGAACACACCAGGGACAGTTTTTTATGGAGTGCATCTTCTGCTCTTTCTCCAGCATACCTGGCGGGTGACATTGTATCTATAAGCAATGCTGCACCACCCTACACAGGAACCAAGTCAGGATACCACAGCCAATCCACCTATCACTGTCCTTGGCCCCTACACCATGGGCTACATACCTTGGAAAATGGGTGCCACTTGTCCAAATGATTTCTTAGAGAGAGAGAGAGAGAGAGAGAGAGAGCGAGCACGAGAGCGCACGCACAAGCACCCAAGACCTCACTGTGACACACAGGCCTTCTATGCTGGGTTCCCCCATTTCCTATTGTTCCTTGCTCACTTAATATCACTCAGACCTTTCCTAGATGACTTCTGTGGCCATAATAACTTCAGCTTGGAGACCTCACAGTGGGTGAACTAAAGTGTGAGGGAGACAAGTACATTTCAAAGACTTTCTACAATCAGACGGTTTTTCCTTCTGAGAGGCTCAGCTGGCAGCAGAAGCCTACCACAGCAGGACCATCAAAACTTTCTATTGAATAGATATTTATTTCCTTGATTTACAACAAACACATGGTTTTATTTAAACAGAAAGCACACTTTTGTTATTTAATTTTCTAGATAAATATTTCAATATGATGCATGTAGTAAAGATTATTTGAAATATCTATATATGATGCATCATCTTCACAACCACAGTTTAACGTGAAATTTAAATTCAGCCAATAATTCCAAGGTGACAGTTTTATCTACAAAGCCTCCTTTTCTATTCGAACCAATTTATTTAATGGAACAATTTAGATTACTTATTTAAGCTTATCCAAAAAACATTCAAACAAAAAAAGGGTGGTGGTTAACTTTCAGATACAGCTTAATAATGAAAACCATTGCTGTTTTTAAAGCAATGAATTTTAGTTTTGAATGTGAGTATTAATTACATAATTTTTAAAAAAGAGTTTCAAGGATGACACCAATGTAATCACTGTAAAAACGTAAACAGATAAAATCCACACCACTTTCACATAAAACATTGATACTCAAATATTAAGAGTTCAAATAAAATACATGCTGTGAAATGTAACAAAACACTGAAAAAGAAACAAGACACAAAATTACAGGGTTCAAACACACATTATACTTCAACTTTCACTTCATTTGATTTCCAGTGTTCCCAGATGCACCTTGTACAAATAGTTCCATAAACCTGGTGATTTTCTCTATTGTGAGGGCTGAGATGGCAATGATTGAACACTTTGAATTTTCTTTGGTAATAGAAAGTATGATTTATGAGAGAGGAATAAAAATCTAAGAAAACCATTCAATAAATTATTCAATTTTTAGATCAAGCTGATTTAGAGCAAATTTCTGTCATGCTGCCAGTAGAGAGAATATAGCTCACTAGATAAGAGTACAACGTTTAAGAGAATATCTGGGTTTGCATTCCTATTTTTATTAATTTTGTGACTGTAGGCAACACACATACTCTCTTATGCCCCAGTTTATTCATTTTAAAAGTGGGATAATAATAAATAATAGGAAGTATAGCTTATAGTACAAGGTGTATACCTCTGGTGACATTCAAAGTAGCTGGTATGGTTATGGCATAATTTTAAAACTGTATTTAATATGAATGAGAAATATATGTAGATAAATATATATGTGGGTACATATGTGTATATATAGGCATATAATATATGTGTGTGTGTGTGTGTGTGCGTGTGTGTGTGTGTGTGTATAATTTAAAAATTCAAGAGGTAGTTTCTTAGGCCCAACCTACGCAGCAGAAGGGAAATCTATCTTTCTCAAAGAATGGTTCTTTTCAGTTTTACTTGGAAACTTCATGTCCATAAACATGGACATTTAAAGAGTGGTGAAGTTATCTGCACAGAGGATTCAACTGTTGGAAGTATAGTCTTAGGCTTCCTGTGGATTATATGAGAATTTAAGAAAAAAGTGAGAAAACATTCAAAATTTACTTTGCATAGTGTTGGAATGCATTAAGAGTTCAATAATGGCTGGATGCAGTGGTGAACGCCTGTAACTCCAGTGGCTCGGGAGGCTAAAACAGGAGGATTGTGAGTTCAAAGCCAGCCTCAGCAAAAGCAAGGTGCTAAGCAACTCAGTAATACCCTGTCTCTAAATAAAATACAAAATAGGACTGGGGATGTGGGTCAGTGGTTGAGTGCCCATGAGTTCAATCTCTGGAACCCCCCTCCAAAAAAAAAAAAAAAAAA
>NW_026000229.1:26416481-26425646 GCF_001458135.2 Marmota marmota marmota | reverse complement strand
CACATATAAATAAATAAAATAAAGGTCCAAATAAAATAACACCAACTTAAAAAAAAATTCAATCCATTCATTTCTCTGGGCTTCAAAGCCAGAATGCTAAGGTTCTTCTTCTTCTTCCTCTTCTTCCTCCTTCTCCTTCCTTCCTTCCTTCTTTCCTTCTTTCCAGTGCTAAGGATCAAACACAGAGCATTATGCCCAAATATCTTCATTTTAAAATGAAGAACTCAGTAAATGACAGTCCAAGGTTATAGAGACCTGGTAAACAGGCCTCTGATCCTTGATTCTGTTTTACAGTATGTTGCCACCCAAGTTTCTGTACCCTTTCTTGTCAATGCAACACTAGTGACTGTTTACTCAGACTTCTTCCTGGCAAGCAATGTGGCAAAGACCAGGAGTTAGGTAGTGACCAAGAAAAGCCAGGATCTGAATCAAGGAGAGAAAAGGAAGGACACCACTGATCTAGGTGGACTTTGGACACCTTCCCATTAACCTTCTCTGACTGTAGTGAAGTCTTTCATGTAGCCACATCTCAATGCCTGCTCTGTTTTCCCTCAGAAGCCTGCCCTTTGCCAAGTTGGCCCATATTCCACAATTGCTACTGTTGCCCTCTCCATTATTCCCAGTCTGCCTGCAGGATGTGTGTAGCTAGGGATTTAGATAACACCATCTGAGAGTAGTGATCTGGAGATGTAATAGCCAAAAACAGAACATGCATTCTCTGGACATTATTTAGTCTCATTATAAATTATGGTGACATATGCTATCTTTAAAGTCCACGGCCTCCCAGGGAGCTCATGCTATGGCAGATGCTCACTGAACTACTGGGGCAGAAGGAACTGGGCACCTGACTTTTAAATAAGGAAGCTTCTTTCCAAGAGTATTAGATTACTGATTCTTTGCCTGTTCTTGTACATCTTGCACTTAAATGCTTGATTAGGGAAAGAAAACAGGCTAATGAGTGGTAATGATTTTGCTATTGTATACCATGTATACTAACATGTAGTATAGCCTATCAGGATACAAGTAAGTAATGCTTACTCATGAATGTCTGTGATGTAATATTCAGCACTGTAAAATTTATTATATATTATGAATGTAGTGTATAATTATACATATCACAATTCTTGTGAATCATGCTTATTAAAATTCACCGTGTGATGAAACTTATAATAATATGTTATTTATAAGGTGTTTACTAATGTATACTACAACATTGGCAAACTATGCTGATTTACGTATATCATAAGATGGGCATATTTTCTTAATTATTAATGATGAGTAATTTTATATAACTGAATATTTCATACATGAAATAGTTATCTTTTCACTCATGTTATTTGATAGTACTAATTCCAAGATGTGGATGATGTGATGGAAAGAACACTGGATCAAAAAAAGAAGACTTCAGTTTCTGATCCAGTTGTGACAGTTACTACATATGCAACCTTTGGCAAGTCAAACTCCTCTGAAAATTCATGTCCTTACTTACTGAGAGGGCTCAGGATGACAGCTTCTCAAAACAGAACACCGTCTGGAACCCGTAGATCACAACGTGTCCAGAACATAATACAGCCCTTAGAGTGGACAAGTTGGCCATATGTCCATACTGGGAAAATTCTCACCTCTCTGAGCAATGTTCACAACTGTGATATAAAATGTAATCTATTTCAATGTAGTCTATCAGATATAATATCTTATAACTTATAGAATCAAGTTATAGCCTCAGTTATTATGCATATAAAAAGTCTGAAAAGTATAATTTATTGACAATTTTCAGCTATCAATGCTTGCATCCATCTAATACATAAAAATAGTAGGTAAATTTTGTTGAGTGTCAATAGTGGCAGAATTTTCTCCAACAAAATATAAATTTTTAGACAGATTTTATATAACTTTGTGATTTTTTAATGTTAGCCTAAAATGGAGCACTATGCCTATAAAGCTATCTTCCAAATTCATAGAAATAAATTTCTCTGATAAGGTAGGTATGCAAAGTACTATACTTTTACAAGGAGATGTACAGAAATCAAAGTAAAGTTTACAAATCCATGACTAGAGTCAGCCATGATTTGGGCCACATACTTATTATTATGAATGTTACTATTCCACAGATAAGATAAAATTTTTTGATTGTATCTCACTAACACCTTGGAATATCAAAGTATTAAAAAACAGCATTGAGCATCATTACATTCATAAGAATCCCTGTATGCTGCTTGCTGTTATGATGTCCAGATTGTCTGAGATAAAAGCTTTTCAACAACTCTGCACTTCTTGTTGGCCTTTCATGTCTTTGCAGTATCTCCCAGAGAAGCAACACTTCTCCCTGAAGGTCCACGTGCCAGTATTTGTACCCATTGGTGTTGGAATAAAAAAATCCAAAGCACTTTACTAAAGTGCCAGAAATGCAAATAGAAATCCCCAAACTTTCCTGTTTCTCTTTCAGGAATTATTTTTATATTGACTCTCTGATGTATGAGAAAAGAGAGTAACCTCTGGATTGACTCATTCATCTGAAAAATTAACTCATTCTTCTCCCTTAAAGGCAAACACTCAATTTCTAAATTCATATTTTGCTGTTTAATAAAAGTTATTTCATTACTCCCTGGTGGTCCCAAAATGCAAAAGAATAAAAATAAAATAAATAAATTCGGGATTCAATGATTCAATTAACTGCTTAAATAAACAGTGTTATTAAGAATCTTAGCACTGGGTGCTGAAGCATTTAAACAACTACTTGCAAACAACCATGTTGTTTCTGGTTAGCCAAGAAATTTTCCTTCCCACTTTACAAATGAAAAAGATGAAAATGAAAAAAATCAACAAACTAAATCTATCTTCCTGACTCCTGCATTAGGTAACTGACAGAGATGACAGGACTGTAAGGCTTAGCGTTCCTGGGCGGGAAATGATAAATACTCTGAAAACATCTGCCCTATTTCAAGATTTCATCTAAGGTTGCTAAACATAGAAACTTAAAGGTCCATCAGCCCAAACACACCAAACTATACCAAAGTGTAGTGAAATCTGAATGAACAGCTAGCTATAAAAGATCTTTAGATTCAGGATAAATATTCTGTAGAATCCTTTTATTTAAGGAATTTCCCCCATTGAAAGATTCTTTGACTACTGGGGCAGGGGGAAAATCTCCCTTTTAATAAACAGACTCTTTAGAGTGACTGTTAAAATGCTGATAAATGTGAGCATGTACTAGTGTTAATTTTGATCATTACAGGAAATATTTGCATAGCTATTCATGCATCCATTGAATATTTATTGACTGGCTACTGTCATTACTGCTTTTCTGGCCATTGGTGAGAGGGGATGAATGAGATAAACAAGGTCCCTGCTTTTAGAAAGTTGATAAAACAGTGAGGAGATAGGAAATAAGCAAACAACAAAAAAAAAAATCAAATGATATCATTTCCCTTAAAAGCAACCACAATGAAAAGTATAAGGTTGGGTAACATGATGGCTACTGGAGGTGTGAAATGAGGGGAGGCCTGGTAGCAACATCAGTTGGAGTAGTCAGGGACAAACTTGTTTAACAAGGCAGATTTTGAGTGAAGATCAGGGGTTGAAAGATGGAGAAATATGAATTCCATCACAAGATTACATTAAGATACTGAGGAAATAACTTTGTTTTTTTAGAAATGAAGGCCAATGTGTCTATATAAGGATAAAAATAGGGGCAGAAAAATGATGAGGGATGATATTAGGATGGTGGTAAATCATGTGGAAATGTGATTTTTCATTGTCATTACAGCTGTGCATATTTGGTGTTATAGTAGTATCAAACCCCTAAAGTTTGCTTTGACTAAACTTTGTTTCCCTATAACCAAGAATAGCCATTTGTAATCAGAATTACTGCTTCCCCCCTCTTGCAAACTTGATATTTGCCAAGTTCTTGAAGAGGAATTAAGTTCCAACAAAAATTCATCTAATCAATGCACAGATATTTATTGTACAATGTGCAAAGCTAAAAGTAAGTTTGCTTTTAGGACCCAAAGAAGCATTAAAAGAGGGAGAAGGGTTTAAATTGGACATTGAATAAAAATAGCTCTCTGTCAGCTCAGATTAGGTACTCAAAGGACAGAAAAATGGTTTCTAAATTCATATGAACAAATTTTCAAGAAAAGCACCATAATGTCATGGCACATTTTGAAATCAAGCAACAGACAACTCTGCCTCAAACTAAAACCCCGTCAGGCAAGTAGTTACATATGATAGCATAAAGCCCCACCCTTCACCCCAGTTCATTCATGTCTTTTCCTTGGTGTACCCTTGCATATTTGATTTTGATTTTTCTTTTTTCTCATCTCTGTTTCTACATTAGGCATGTTAAAATGCAAGTCCAGAGAGGACATGAGTAACTACCTACTTTTACTCTCAGGTAAAGGAAGTACCAATTACTTGCAGCAGAAATAAACTCTTCCAATAATTTCAAGAACAAGGATTATATCATACCTGCACAGACTGGTCTCGCCAACATGAGATTAGCTTCAAAAGCGGAAGGTCAGCGTCAGGTGTATGAGATTCATTCTTACCTAGAAATATGTAGAACACATTAATACCCTGAGAGTGTTAAAAATGATGTAACACACCGACCTTATCCCTGGATGCACAATGGAATGACCTGGGTAACTTGTTTGTGCAAACATCAATGCACAGATTCAATCTTGCAGAAATTCTGATTTAGAAGGTCCAGGGGTGGAGGTGTGGCAGGCAGTAATACTTTGTAACAATATCTCAGATGATTTTTACGTATAGCCAGAGTTAAGAAATAAATATACGTTCATGTAAACACACACACACACACACATATGTATATTTATATATATACCTATAAGAATTTACATATGTATGTATATATAAGAATTTTAAATACATATAAGTAAGTGTATACACACATGCGTATATGTACGTACTTTTAGACATATTTCTACCAATAATACTAACACAAATTCAGATCAAATCATATTCATTTTTACAACTTAAATTCATCTTTGCTCCTCTTTGCCAACCTAAGACAGATCACCAAATTTTGCAATTCCTTCCTCATACAAATAGTTTCTGAAATTCAATCCTGCTATGAATCAGTATCTATAATATGTAAAATCAAATAAAAGACTTCCTTTGATTTGTCCTTACCCAGCAACTCCACTCTGATCAATAGGTAAAGCACTAATGCTTCAATTTGACTCATTTTGTTATGTATTGTTTCTTTTAAGTTTGCCCTTTTAAATGTCCTTTCTATCTCTGCCTTAATGTTCCATGTGAAATTTTAAGAGTGAAGTAGGGCTTGGTCTATTTAAATTGATCCACGGAGTGCCCAGAAGTTCCCTACACAAAAAAGCACTTAATAAGTACCTTTTCATTAATTGAAAATGTACATATAATCACCCAAAGGAAAAAAAATCAATGAATTAAGGCTTTCTGATAGCTAAAGTATATTATGTCAGTGTCAAATCCTAGGAATAAGATGGGGGAAAAAGATGATGGCTTTCCCCAGTGGGCAAATTGCTACTCTGTTTATTTAAATTAATGTTCTCATACAGTTTGACATTCTGATAGCAAATATTTAAATTAACATTGTTATAATATACCTTTGATTGAATCATCATTCTATATAGTAATATGAATGATATTTTATATATTTTAATATATTTTATCATATTAGTAGTCGAAGAAAATGTGATGGAAAGTATTGGATATAATACTTGGAACATAAAAATTAGAATAAAAAAGAAATACATATGAAATTTTGACTATTATTTTTTTTCTGTAGGAGCATATGATATGAATTTGAAATGACCAAACAACATATATTATAGATTTATGATTTTGAAGTCATATTTTCCATTTATTCCAGAGCACAGAAGGGAACAGAAAAAATCTTCTTTTGATCTCTTTCCTTTCTCCCTCTCTCATTTTGTTGACCTTGTGACTCAACCATCAAAGCTAAGTATTGGTCTCAACTGTAACTACTTACTGGCATCATGGGGTACTTCACAGTGCACTTTAATGTGATGTTAAAATTTTAATATGAGATAGAAATGAGAGCCAACTTTTCTTGGCAACGTCAGTGAGTTAAAGAATTAATTGCAACTTCAGAGGGAAAGATGAAAAGAAAACATCCCAGGCTTACCAATATAACCCAGTCACTGTTTCTGCTGACAGAAATGAGTATTGGTTCTTGTCAACCCTTTAGAATGAGTGCCTCAGAGTATTAATTTATTCTTCAGAATCTGGCTTTATAAAATTAACAACATGGAGTAAATCCTTTTACTTTCCAACTATTATTAAAAAGAAAACAATCTTGTGTTTTCAGTATTTAACTGAATTTTAAATGGTATAAATGCCACCCTAAATATTAGAGATATTATTCAGTAGTAATACTGGTTGCTTAAGCTGCTTTGGGTGGGAAGTCAGAGGAGAAGAGGGAATGCCTTGGCTCTAGTTAGCAATTCCCTGTCTTTGCAGAAACATGTATGTTAAACCTTAAATTCTAATACCATTTCCCATATTATAAAAAATGAATATCAAATAACTAACTCTAACAAGAGCAACTATCTAAGAAGACAGCCAGCAGCCCAGATAAGGGCCACATAGAGGGAACACTATTTACAATCATAAATGTCAGAAATGACCTGACAGAATGGAAAGAAAAAGAAAGGGTAGGAATCAGATTTGGATTGGAATTTTGATTATGAATGAATCATCTAACTTCTATGAGCCCCAATTCTTCTGAAGGTAAAAAATAGAGTTTTTTCTACTTTGTAAAGTTCTTCATATATTAAATGAGATAATATATCTAAATCCATCAGTATAATTTTTAGAATACACTAAGCCACTCATACTTGAAAAAACCTTGAGAAGTTTTTCTAACAGTTTTGTGAGGGCCTCTGTGCACCAATGTTCAAGTAAATCCATTAAACAGGTCAGGCACTACACAACTTTAGAAAGAACATGCATATCAAGTCTGAAAACTTATTGTCACTTTCAAAATGTAGTAAATAAAGTTTTTAAAGGAGTAAGTAGTAAGCGAAAGAGTTGGATCTTGAACCTCAGTCATTTATTTCATTTATTTCCCAAGCCATTGTTTTATTTACTACTTATCCCTTAATTTTATTCAGTCACTAGTTTTATTCATCCACTAATTCAAAAAGTGCTTGTTTAAATTCTCCTCCTCATTGTTTGAGGAACTGGGGACATAACAGTGAATAAAACTATCCTAAAAGTGTAACCCCCATCAAACTTACATTTCAAGAGCAGGCAGCAGATGACAAATAGAAAAAGTGACAGTGAAAAGGTTTTAAATAGTACAAGAAAAAAAGAGGTAGGGAGGGCTAAGGAAGCACTGAGTTGGCACCTTTGTTGACTAAGTGGCATCTGAGAAGACTTAAAGGTCAAGGTGAGTGGAGGGAGGGTAGGTTGATCCATACAGATATCTGGATAAAGAACATTCTGTGCAAAGGTACAGCCAACACAAAAGGTACTGCTTGTTGTATTTGGTTTAAGAATAAAAAGGTGAGAGTAGGTGTAACTGAGTTTAACTAGGTGATGAGTATGTGATGGTGTGGATACAGTGGCCAGGTCAAATGGGGCCTTATGGCCTTGTGAGCTCTGGGAAGGACTGTGATTTTTATTTAAAAAGGTCACTGGAAGGCTGTATGTAGAGAAAGGAGATTCTGAGTTAGATCGAAATGGCTGCTTAATTGGGAATGGAGGGTATGAGCAAAGAATAGGATCAGAGAGGTGATGGGGAATCTGCTAAGGTCATCCAGGCAAGAAGGATGAAGGCTCACACCAGTGGAGTGAGTGGTCATGGAGGTGGTGAGAAGCAGCAGGATTCTGGGATGTATTCAGAAGGTGGAACCAACATGATGACTAAAATTGTGGATGTGGGATATGAGAGACAGGGAAAGTAAAAATGATATCAAAGTTCTTGGCCTGAACAACTGGAGTGACAACTACCATTTATTGAGATAAAGGAGCATCATTTGGCACCAAAAGAAAATCTAAACACTGAGATTGTTACTCAGAAGCATATAAGAGTTTTACACAGAAGAAGATGACCTTCTGAAATAGCAATAAAATTCTCTAATAATCATTCAGTAGTAAAGATATCGATGCAAAATAAACGTTCCAATAAATCACATGTGACCTTAATTTAATATCCAAAAATTTTCTTTGCTGAAAGTTTCAAACTTTTAGGTATTTCAAAGATCATTTGTGAAATCCATATTTTATGCAATGTTACTTATTTTACCGATGCCATTTAGTTACAAAATATTATTTCATAGGAAAAAAATAAATCTGATCATATCCATGCCTGTAACTTCCTTACCATTTCTTAAGTAACCATAGAAGCTTGAAATATGCAAAATATCATTCCCAGGACTTTTCACCTTATTATGTATAGATTCTGTTTTGAAGAATCTGTTGGGGAAAAAAAAGTATATACAGAATATTATTGAAAGGCTATGAAAAATAATTTGAGAAAATAAATTGAAGATGTGAGTACATGAACACATTAGCAAATTTGGGAACTGAACACAGATTATTTTTAGGAATATCTTCCATATTAATCTCTTTTGTGATTCTCATTTCTGACTAAAATATTAATCCCAATTGAATTGCAAATCTTAGTTAACCAGGATTATTTGTGACCTACTTTTATAAGACGAACCTTGCTACTTAAGGAAATGACTTCTGGCTATTGCAACAAACATTTGAATCCTATATGTTGACATCTGTCAAAAAATCCTCCCCAGTTACCGGCAGACTTTAAATTATGAGTTTAAATTATGGGGATCTTTAGATACTATCAGGGATGTTCTCATAATGAGCTATTTCCTTAAATTTATTTAAATCATGTATCCTTTGTTAAGTGTACAATGATTTCTCAACTTCACAACCACAATAAAATGTTAGAGAAGTGGCAAAATTTGTTGAAAGGATTGTTGAAGGATTTGATATAACAAATTCAATATATATTTTTGTAATTTCTAAAAAAAAAAAAATTGTTCAGGCTCCAACACTCCAATAGCTGATCAAATTTGGGGTGACTGACTTAGAGAAACAGTTCATAATTAATTCTGATACTCCATTCTATAAGGTTTATTTTTGGTGGAATTTTTTTTTTTTTTTTTTTTTTTTTTT
>NW_026000229.1:26406715-26413341 GCF_001458135.2 Marmota marmota marmota | reverse complement strand
GGTGGTTTTGATTTGCATTTCTCTGACTGCTAGAGATGGTGAGCATTTTTTCATGTACTTGTTGATTGATTGTATGTCCTCCTCTGAGAAGTGTCTGTTCAGGTCCTTGGCCCATTTGTTGATTGGGTTGTTTGTTCTCTTATTGTCTAATTTTTGGAGTTCTTTGTATACTCTGGATATTAGGGCTCTATCTGAAGTGTGAGGAGTAAAGATTTGTTCCCAGGATGTAGGCTCCCTATTTACCTCTCTTATTGTTTCTTTTGCTGAGAAATTCTCTAAGTAAATTTGAATTAGGCCTTTGGAGCAAGATGGCACTAGATGAACATCCTTTGATATATACTCACATCTTCCTATTATAGTCACAGAAACATACAAGAAAAAAAATGAGTTTGCAAATTAAAAAGACCAACAGTTAGAATACCTGCAGACATTAAGCAAGTAGTTTAACATGACAGTTTCTCCAATTTTTGTTTAAAATTTTGAATACTTAGAAATGACCTTAATGTTAACCTACATCAGATTGATTTCTTTGAGCATTTCTTGCTCAAAGACAAAACCAAAAATCTTACCCTGGGGACTTGCATTTGATTTTGCCCACAAATTGGCAATGACTTCCCATATTCAATATATTCCTGTTCACTTATGATGCCCCTTCCTTGAGTACCCTGTGACCTCTCACCAACCCATCACTCTCTATCCTCTTCCTTGTACTTGTTCTTCTTCGAACTACTTGTTATTATCTTATGTTATATGAAAAACTTATTAGTATATTTTATGTTTGGTCCATTAGCATTTAAACTTCACCTTTGAAGACATTGTTTGTTTCTAGTGCCTAAAAAATGATGCTGTTATAAAGACTCAATAAATATTTGTTGAATTAAAAATGGCATATTTATACAATGAGATATCATTTAAATATTTTTAAATGATAGTGTTAGCTATGTTAATTGATTAAAAAAAATAGGTGCCTATTAGGCAGAAAAATAATCCCCTTATAAACATATGTGTGCATAAATATAAAGATATTTTAAATATACATATACACACACACATATGTAGACATAATATATAATACAGACACAAAGAATATGCACCAAAATGTTAACAACAGTTACTTTGAAATTGGGAATTACAATGATATTTATCTCTATTTGAACTTTGAAATTCAAGTTTTGAATTTCTGAAATTTTAAGTCATGATATTTTTAATTTATAATAATAAAAAAGAAAATTTTTAAAACAGAGCATTGAAAATTATAAACAATAAAAAAGTTAAATGTAAAAAGTATCTTTTTCTATCAATACATAATACAAAGATTAATATACCAACTGAGCTATATCCCCAGTCCCCAATATAATTTTTAATAAATAGCTTTTGTAAATCAATGAGTACCATAAAAATTGAAAAATGGGTAAAGACAATCAAAAGCAATTCACAGAAAAATTAAAATATGAAAAAGTGGTTACCACAAGTAATAATCAAAGGAAGTAAAATTAAGATAGTACCATTCACTATCTGTTAATTCAGTTGAATTTCTTACATTATTTTAGTAGATATATTTATTAATACAAAATAACATATAATCAACTATTTAGTCTTCTCAGAATTATCAATGTACAATGGAAATGTTGTATATAAAGAAACATGAACAAAACTATGTAGCATGACTATTCATAATTATCCCAAATTAGAAACTAAATATCCATCAACAGTAGAACACATGGGAATACAATAATGCATCCATGCAATGGGAAAATATTCAATGAAAATGAAAGAACTGTTGCTACATTCAACAAAATATATATACCAACTACAGATCTCACCAACATACTGTCAACTTAAGAAATCAGACTCAAAAGAATTAACTCTCTATGGTTTCATCCCTGATACTTTAAAAAAATAGGAGAAAACTAAATGATAGGGTTTAGAAAATAGTTACCTTTCAAAGACAGGGAGACAATTGTTTCTGGTGTGCATACATATGCTATTTTATGATCTATCTATGTGGTTATTTATTGCTTTTAAGTGGAAATTTAAATTATTTTTAAGATTTGTTGTTTTTTTTACAGATTTTTTAAAAAGCCACAGTGAATATTCTTCTGATACAAATCACATGGTGACACATCTGCAAAAGTTTCGAGAGTGATATTGAGGATGAATACTTTCAGCTCTGTGCTATTATTTCAAATTCTTTTCACCAATTTGTGAAAAAATTTGCACCAGTGGCTGCACCAATTTGTAACCTCAGAAGCATTGTGTAAAATGAGTTTCCTTTGCTCCACATACTTATCAACATAGGCTTTCTCATTTTTGTCAATATGGGGAATATAAATTGGTATCCTTGTGATTTTAATTGCTTTTACTATTGCTATTGAGTACCATTCCAATATTTTATCAGTCTTTTATGTTTGATAAAATACCTATTTGGCTTTTATAACTTTTATTTTCATATTGATTCGAGGTAGTTTTGATATTTATCTAAGAAATATTTCTTTGTTAGTTAGTGTTCCAAATACCTTTTCCTTATTTGTAGCTTGTCTTGTTACTATTTGGAGGGGATGGGTACTGGATTGAACTCAGAGGCACTCCACCACTGAGCCACATCACCAGCCCTAGTTTGTATTTTATTTAGAGACAAAGTCTCACTGAGTTTCTTAGAGCCTCATTATTGCTGAGGCTGGCATTGAACTGACTATCCTCTTGCTGCAGCCTCCAGAGCTGCTGGGATTACAGGCATGCACCACAGCGTCTGGCTCTGGTAACTATTTTTAATGGTGTTTTTTGATGAACACTGAGTTCTTCTTTTAATACTATCAAATTAGGAAACACTTTCCTAAAAGATTATATTCCTGTGTTTTTCTTTAAATTAATATTTCCTGCCCAGAGGAAATAAAATATTTACCTATTTTTTTTTCAAAATTTATAGTTTTATACAACTTTTTAAATCTTTAATGGTTTTATTTTTCATTTTTGTGTTTTATTTGCCATAGGTAACAATTTTCATGTTTTGATATCTGACTGTTTCAATGTCACTGTGAATTTGCCCTTTTCTCACTGATCTCTATTACCTGGGGCATCATTTGATTTATCTGTTACTACAGAACATGAAATTGTACACTAGTATTAGAAAAAGACCTAACATCTAGTTGGGCAAGTTCTCCTACCTTAGTCTATTTTTTTTTTTATTCTTTCATATGAATTTGAGATCATTCATCAAATTGTAACTATTTGTTAAGTTATATCTATCTCCCAGTTATTTAGGCCATATATAATTTCTTTTGATAGTTCTTCTAATTGTGCTAAAGAATGTCTGTTATTTGATTGTCAAATATTTGAATCTGTGGTATCTATGAGTCCTTTCTTTATTTTTATTGCCTCTTTTTTTCTTACTAGAAATTTGTCAATTTTGATATTCTTCTCAAAAGACCAACTTTTGACTTTGTTTAGCCCGTCAATGGAAGAATGTTTCTCTTGAAAGACAGTTTTGCTGAGTACACAATTTTAGCTTGATTTCTCTTCTTTTTGGTATTTTTGAAGGTGTTATTCTGCAGTCTCTTGGCTTCCTTTGATGCAGCTGACAGGTCAGTCAGGTGCTATTCTGTCTCTCATCTTTTTTCTGCCTTTTTTTTAAAAGATCTTTTGTCTTTAATATTCTGCCACAAAATATAACTTCTAGGTAGGATTTTTTTTCCCAAATCCTATATTGTATCTGAGTACAGTTCCCATTTTTCATCTTTTGAGTGATGGTCAAACTTCTCTTTTAAAATATTTTGTTTCCTCATATTATCATCCCCTATGGAACACCAATTAGATGTTTGTCAGAGGCTTTATATTTCCTGTGATTCTTTACATCTCTCTGTCTCATGCTGGAAAATCTCTAGAGATGTTGATTTTTAGTTTGCCAATTTTCTTTTCATCAGTCGCTAATATGCTACTCACCTTACTCACTGAGTTTCTAGAAGTTCTGTTTGGTCCTTTTAAAAAATAAATTAGTCATTTTTGTAGTCAATTATTTCTTATTCATATTTTTTTAATTCTTTATTTAAAAAAAAATACTTGTTTTACTTTCTGCATCTGCAATTCTGAGTTCTAAATCTTTGTTTTACCCTGCTTTTCCATTCTGCTAAGGCTTTCCTGCTTTCTTGCTTACATTGGTTGGGATTGTGTATGTTTGTGTTCAATGTTATCAGTGAGGATCCTGTGAGACACACTCTTTAACAGAAGATTTTAGTTTGTGCCTGTCAGATATCCAGGACCCTTTGTAAGAAAAAAATTTCCTCTTCAAAGTTTTTCATTCCAGGACTGGGACCAGCAAAGAATGATATTTCCATCCTCTCTTTCTGTAGATCATAGCCCTTGCTTTGGTTCACTTTTTTTACTGAATATGTACCTCTTATGGGACCATGGATTTATGCAGCAGTCTCCAACATTCCATCACTGTCTTGGACCTGTGTATTTTCTCTAATCACCGTAGTTAAAATTAAAACTAGAAACTCCCAGGGATTAACATATGCCTTTTCAGCATTCTCCTGACCTGTCTTCACCTGTATTCCCATTTTGTTTTTATCTTTAAGAATTTCCTTAAGTTTCTTTTTAACTCAGGTATGAATTAGTCCTAAAGATGATTTCAAAAGTAGTGTGTCAATTATTTTTAGAGATTGGCTAGGACTGATGTTCAGGCTGTTAGCCTATTAATAGATGAAAATTGTATTTGGAAAAAACATTAAAAATTAAAATATTTATTTTTGAAAATGGAAAGAGAAAATTAGTTTTCTCATATATTTTGGTGTGTGTAAATTGGTACTTAGTTTATGGCAGGCAATTTAGCAATCTCTATCAGTAACCTTAAAATATTATATATCCTTTAATGTGGAAATTCCTTTAAAATAATTTATCTTAACGAGTAATTATAAACATAATAAAATCATACAAATTGAAGGATCTTCCATATCAATGAGCTGAAAATAACTTAAATGTCCAACAATATAGAGTTAACTAAATGCATGCACAACAAAATATGATGTGGCCATTAAAAACAAGATTTTATAAAATATATAATGTCATGGGAAGAAATTTACATATACTATCAATGGAAAATATCTAGATTTTTTAAAAGTATAATCCCATTTTTTATAAAATTACAGATTTCTTAATGTCTATTTTTGATTATAGGTATTTTAAAAATTTCTGTAAAACCTATATTAACTGTACCAAAAAGAAAAAAAAAAAAAACACTTTAAAAACAGTCATCAAAATTGCTAAGAAAATGTCAGTAACAGACAAGATTATCTAATTTTTTTTCATGTGCTGTAGTTTGGATCTTAAATGTCCTTCAAAGGCTATGTGCTAAAGAGTTGACTGCCAGCCTGCAGTGCTACTGGGAGGACATGGAACCTTTAGAAGGAAGGCCTAGTGGAAGGAAGTTAGGTCACTGGAGTGTGCTCTTGAAGGGGATGGTGTGACCCAGAACCCTTCTGTCCACTCTTTCTCCTTGCTTCTATGTGGTAAGAAACTTTGCTCCACCATGTGCTCCCTGCCACCATGTTTTGCCTTGCCACAAGGCCAAAAATAACAGAGCCAGGCAGCCATGGACTGAAATCTCTGAAACCATGAGCCAAAATGAATCTCAGGTCTTTTGTTAGAACAAAGTAAAGCTTATTATCACAACATGTACCTTAAAAAAAATTATATATATATATATATCTCAACAAAAGCCTAACAATAAAGTTTATAGGACAAATAATCAAAGACTAATATTTTAAGTATAAAATGAATTAACAAAAATTAATTAGTAAATTATTTGTATCTCAAGAGACAAAATGTTTTTTTAAAAAAGGAGACAAAAATATCCTAAAGGTAGATAGTTTTTAAGCCATTTGTCTCAATTAAAAGGAGAAAAGTTTATATTTTATACTGTCCTGTTTTGATCTCAACTAAAATTTTAGCATACTTAATAAATAGAAAGTAATATCAAATGCTATCGAGTGCTCATTTCAATCAGGACACTAAAGGACTGTTGATGATTATAATCTTTCTCAAAAATATGTGGCAACATGTATCATTTTGGCAATATGTACATATTATCTTCTTTAATTCAGATGCTACCTCCTGCATCATGTCCTTGGAGGTCACCATTCTCAGTTTCATCCTTTGGAACCAGCACAGGATTGCATATACTCAGCCTTCATTTAAGGGGTTCCTGCTGAGTATCCGTGATGTAGGATGTGTTATGAGTAACATACACACAACCACAATGGGGAGCAAGGCTCAGCTCTATTGGTGTAGCTCATACTGCACACTCAACGAAGGAAGAAAAGAATAAACATACAGCTTGATGAGAACAGGGTAAAAGCAAATATAGGCAACTATGCGGATGGGGAGTAGACACCCTGCATTTTTTTTTTTAATTTTTTATTGTTGGCTGTTCAAAACATTACATAATTCTTGATATAGCATATTTCACACTTTGATTCAAGTGGGTTATGAACTCCCATTTTTACCCCATATACAGATTGCAGAATCACATCAGTTACACATCCATTGATTTACATATTGCCATACTAGTGTCTGTTGTGTTCTGCTGCCTTTCCTATCCTCTACTATCCCCCCTCCCCTCCCCTCCCCTC
>NW_026000229.1:26363308-26404737 GCF_001458135.2 Marmota marmota marmota | reverse complement strand
AAAAAAAAAAAAAAAAAAAAAAAAAGTGAGAGACAAGAGTGTTTCAGGCAAGGGAATGAGACAATCCCTGGGGTGATGGCTGGAGGAAGGAAAGGTACGTAAGTACAGAGCATGAACAGTGTCCTGCAGTCTAGCTAGAGAGGAGAATATTGGAATGTTAGAGAATGAGCTAACCATAAGAGATGGGGAGCCAGGTTACATAAAGTCTCATAAACCCTAATGAGTTTCAAATTTATTCTAAGAGCAATTATGATATGTGAAGGGGAATTTCAACAAGGAATTTACCTATTCACAAACTACTTGCAGTGGTTTCTTCTGTGTTACTGGTTAGTCAAGTGGGCAAAAGGCAGAGTTTGCCCTCTTCTGTAATTGTACTCCTCCAAACTAGAATATTTTCTGGCCATAGCATCTGGATCTCTCCAATTATTGGGACAATCAAAACTATAACAGTGAATTTAGCAATATGATATACTTCCTATTCTCCATATAGCCACAAAAGTTTTCTAAATTGCGATAAAAAAATCCAAATTTCTTTCTCAAAATATGGTCCCCTTACCACATGAGAAACTGAACATTTTATATTGTTTCAAAATTCAAAATGTTATTCCAAATTTATTCAACACACAACAAAGTTGGTTTTCATTCGGAAATAAGTACATTAGATTGTAAGTATAAACATTGCTGTGTTTTAATATAATTCTAGCTTGTCATCACTTTTTGAAATTTTAGAAAGCATATATTTAAAGTCTTGTTATCAAAAGACCTTAAAACCATAAATACCAATATTTTGGACATAAGTCATATAGAAAAGTGATAATCAATGCCTATAATAGTGATTCTAGTTTTTACATATAGGTTTAGCAGACATAATTTTCAGCAATGTTTAGCAAAGTCTGTAAAAACTCTTTACCTTATTTATGTATTACCTATATACATTGCATTTCTCAAACCAAAATTCTTTTAAAAGTAGCATGCTAAGCTGGGTGTGGTGGCACACACCTGTAATATCAGCTACTTAGCTGTTCCTGAGACAATCCCAAGTTTGAGGCCAGCTTAACTAACTTGGTATAGTCATAAGCAAATAGCAAGACCCTGTCTCAAAATAAAAGATAAAAAGGACTAGAGATGTAGCTCAGTGGTAGAGTGTCTCTGGGTTCAATACCTAGTACTGCAATAAATAAATAAATAAAAATAATGTAGCATGCTAAATCATTACTGAGTGATGTTGTGATAAAATATAAACATTAATTTCAGAATGATAAAGCATATCTAAAACATTCTAACAAAAGTGTTTTAGAAACATTCACCAATATTGTTAATATTTTTTTAAAAAAACTTGCTAATATTTAAAAAGTTTAAAACAAGTAATGAAATGCAAAAAGTATTTTATTCAATCATTCTGTAGACCAGTGCAGAAATGTGAGGACTAAATATAAATTTTAAGCTACTGGTTCACATGTTGCTTGCAGCATGCTATGTGATTGCCTGACAGATCATTTCCCACCAAGTGAATTTGCACAGAGAAGGTGCTGCACTTCCCCCAACAAACATCACATTTAGTGCCACTCTCTGAAGGTGCAGGTTAAGCAAGAGAGGAGAAATTGTCCACAATCAAGACAGCAAGAGGGCAGCTTGCTAAAGGGCAATTCATTCCAAACTCTGAATTTTGGAGGGGCTCCCAGTGAAATAATGCTGGTACATCTACATGTGAATACATGAACAGCAGGTGGGGAGTAGGAAGAGGCACACATGTGTTCTTTGTCTGAAGGACACAGACTTTGGGAAAAGCTACTGAGTCAGAAAGTCTGCAAGTAGGATTCCAGATGGCCATCAGGCAGAATTCATTCCTCCACTACCTACAAATACCCTGAATGAATCATAAGTAAAACTGAAGACAACAAATTGAAATGCAGAACAACCCAATACATATATAAAAAGGAAAAATAAAAAGACTAAAAGTTTGGAGGAAAAATATAATAGGTGTGAAGATACAAATCTAACACACACACACTCACTAAAATATGTATCACTTCATGGATTTATTTTCTTTTTCCTTTATCCCACTATGTCTTATTTGTGCCTCCTCTTACCTGACTCAGAAAGATAGGAGAAAGTGGTTAAACAAGACTGGTTTGGAGATGAAAATGCTCTTTACTCCCTGCCTTTGAAGATAGAAATACACTTTATAACAACATGTTCTGATGAAACTTCTCTCTCAAAACATATTGGATCCCCCACTGAGCTTGTTATAAAAGGATATGACCTGCCCAACCTACCACAATCAGAAAATACTTTGGGTAAAACCAATGGTGAAAATTACCAATATCTCACTCTTGTGACTTTTTGCAATGAGACGTAATACAAATATTTAAATACTAAGTGAGAAAACATATAGGTGTTAGCTGCTAAAACATTTTTAGTTACTTTAGTAAATAAAGAATTTAGAAATTGTCTCATATGACTCCTCCTTAAATAAAGTGGAAGTGAGAGGCAGAAGTGAAATGATTTGTTCAAAGTGACCCATTTGGAAAATAGCTAAGCCAGGATTTTCAAGTTTGTGTTTTTTTCAATTATCCTACAGAGGGCACTGGTCACTGTTAACGCTTCAAGAATATAATAATGTTGTTGTTTCTTTGTTGTTTCTGGACATACAAGCGTCTTATGAGCTAAGCACTCATTTAATGAGATTCCATATTCACTCAGCTGTGTAAAGAAGACAAAGTTATCATTACCTGAATATATTCACCAATGAAGCAATTGCGTATAAATTGAGTGCACAAACTCCTTTTAAACTATAAAGGCCATGCCTCTTCTTTAGTTGAGATCTGACTGGTTATCAGATGATGTAATTCAGTTACAAAGTAGGCACCAAATCCTGCTACACATGCAGGGTCTCACTAAACCCATAGCAGTGATGAAAAAATTACTGAAGACATACATACCCAATACCACAGACAAATAAGGGTGCAGCAGAGGTGACCAGGTAACTTGAGAATATCAACCCTGAAGTGTCAAATGAAAAGCATTTTAATATAAATGTAAGAAAAATTAAAATATTGCTTTTGCTAAAAGCACTGATCTTTTCTTGGGCCTGCAAATAAATACCTGTAGATACCCGATGAAGGCCTAAAAACAGGATAAAAGTTGAAATCTCTGCCTTCATTTTTCTCTGAGTCTTTCCTCTGCTCTGAATCATTCTCTCCTGTAGTCACCCTGGATTCCAGGAACAAAGGCCCAATGGATAAACATCTGGTGATAAGAGCCCGAAACTACCCCCAGGCCACAGCAACTTTCTTATCTAACACAAGACTCCATCTGACCAATCCTGAGATAATTATCAACCAGACAACAGTGTCCTCAAGACTGGGGACTATGCTTATTTCCTCTACCCTGCTTTTGTTCCCCTGAAGCTCATTTCAGTACCCCCAGATAGAGTTGAGGATTCTTGATATCACTATATTAAATAAATGATTATCTTTTCCATTTGGTTCCTGGGTTGAATGGCCAGTCTGGCCTCTGGCCCAGGACTCTGGTTAGATAAAGAGTGTGAAATCTCTGGAAAACTTGATTAACTTTCAAATTCTTTTCTAAAATAACTATTATTCTTTTTTAAGGCTTAATTAGAAAAATACAAAATTAAAAAGTTAATTTATTCTGCAGTCAATTAAAAACTGTAATTCTTAATTAGCCTATTAAATATTATTTTAATAATTATGATTTCATTTTTAAAAATAAAATTATTTTTTAATCCTCTTGACAGGTCTTCACTCTGCTAACTCACAGATTAACCTGTGCTCTCCATTCCTCTGACCACTGAGAAAAACAACTTTCTACTGTCTGCACCTTACTCATGCCATCTGACATATTACTTCCTGGTAATCTTAACCTTTTTTTTGTTCTCAATCATCTTGTTTGGGGCATGCTTATCTCTTTGGTTATATATTTTAATAAAACTATGTTAAAAGAATTAGGGAACTCTGTTCTAAAATTAAGAAACTGCAAAATTAGAGAACTCTAAAATTGAGTCCCTATGAATACAAAGTTTGGTGAGCTGGAACACCCCCTGAGAATGAGTTGTTCTAAAAACTGCTGGCTAATTAGGTATAAATAGATTGAAAAATAATCATAGAAATATTATAAGGACACAGTCTAGTTACATCCCAAATTTTGAAATTCTTTCTATACTTTAAATAATTAAAAACCCCAAGTCATAATTGATGCATGGTAAGTATAATTTATGCAAAGAAAAAAAGAGAATTCTAAAGCATTTATCTATACTCAAGGGACACTGTTGCCATCAAAAGATTTACGGCAAGTTTTTATAATGAGGAATGGCAGAAATGATTAAAAAAAAACAACCAACAACACATTACATTCATGTATTGAACACTATTACTGAGAAACTATTTGATGATTAGCTTATATCATACATTTCAGAAACAAGATAACAAAATTTCTAATTCAATAACATTTTTTTTGAAAAGCCAGTACACGTTATAGATGAATTTCTAACCTAACTAATAAAATCTGTCTTTAACACTATACCATGGAACAGTAGAAAATATGATACCTAGGTAAAAAAAGAAATCACAGTTAACTGTCTATATCATTTTTGCAAAATATTTCAGTAACAACTTTTGTATCATGACAAATTAACAAATTTTAGAAGTTTTTAAGATATGAGGGGATATTATGGTTTGTGTCTTAAATGTCCACCAAAGGCCTATGTGTTGAAGCCTTGGTCCCCAATGCAGAAGCATGCAAAGGTGGGACCTTAGGGGAGTGACTGGATCAAAAGGGCCTAATCTTATGAAGGGATTAATTTATTTATGGATTCATAGCTCAGTAGCTCATCAGGGAGGGGCTCTGTTATAAAAGTGTTATAAAAGTGAGCCCCCTCTGCTTCCTGGCTGCCATGAATTGAGCAACTCTGCTCTGCCATGTTGTTCTGCCTTGGCACAGGCCCACAATGCTGGGGCCAAGCTACCAGGCACTAAAACCTCTGAAAAGATAAGCCAAAATAAAACTTTCCTCCTTATAACTTGATTATCTTAGATATTTTGTCACAGCAACCAAAAGCTGACTAACACAGAAAATTGTTAGTAAGAAATAGGTCCTTGCTGTGACCTGAAAATGTTTTTCAGAAGCTTTTGGAATTGGTGTGTGGGATGAGTTCAGAAATGTTTGAGAAACAGGCTAGAGAATGCTTGGAACACTGTAAGCAGAGCTAGATGGGCAATTCTGGTAGGATATTAGAAGACTAGAATGGCAACAGGAATGTGGTGAGTAGAGGCTCAGCTCATGTTTCAAATGGAAATAAGGACTCTGTTGGGAAGTGGACTAGGGGCCATTCATGTTATATTCTGGCAAAAAAAAAAAAAAGCAAAAAAACAAGAACAAAAAACCCTTATCTACATTTTATCCACGCCCTAAGGCTTTGTAGGAGGCTGAGTTTAAAAAAAATGGACTAATTAATCTGTTGGAGAAAATGTCAAGGCATTCTGGCTGTGGCCTGTGTAATGCTGGAAGCTTTTATCTAGATTTATAGAAAGAATCAGGAGTAAAAATCAAACCAGAAAGCCTTGAAAAACTTGCATTTAGTCAGAAAAAAAAGAAGCATAGATAAAGTTGAAGTCAATGAAAGTGTCGGTGCTAAAGGGATTAGGGCCCTTAAAAAGAAATCTAGCACTTTGCACTGGGACAAGAGAAAGTTGATGTGACTGGAGGGCATCTCAGGAACAGCAAGACCCCATTCACTGTAGGTTCTAGGGTGTGAAAGGATAAGTAAACTCCTTTCAAAAAGTGCTTTGAGAAGAGAGCTTCTAAAAATCTACCTTGCTAGCACAGGACCATATACAGAATTATTTTCCTGGGATTCATTTCCCTGGGTTCAATTGTCTAGGAACTCAGAGGTCAATGAAGCTATGATTCAAGAGGTCCTGGCTACTGCTTCCACTTGCAGCAGACCTTGGTGTCATCCAAGGTTTGTTTTTGCAAGCATGTACAATGAAGAGTTGTGGGGTCATAGAATCTTCCATTGAGATTTCAGAGAAAACCTGGGAGGCCAGCAGTATGTGACAGGATCAGAATCCCTACAAGCAACTCCTGAGGGGGCAATGTGTGAAGTTACGAGAGTAAAGCCAAAACTGCAAGGGAGACCCCAGAATATAAGAGATGCAGTAGATATATAAGAGATGAGTAGAGCCAACCCCAGAGTGGAGCCATGCGGGGCTGCTGCTAGCAAGACTACAGGGGTGGCTGCACAAGCCCTTTAGAGCTCACAACACTCCAACATGTGCACTGAATGCTAAATGGGGAGTTACAGAATCCAATGTTAGCCCTATTGGGTTTCAGTTGGCTTTGACCCACTCCTTCCTTTCTATCCTTCTACTCCTCTCTTTTGAAATACGTTGGTTTACCCTGTGCCCTTGTACCTTGGAAGTATATAACTTTCCCTTTTATTTTATAGGAGCCCACAGCTAAGAGCTTCTCTTGATTTTCAGAGGCGACTTTGGACTTGGGCTTTGGAATAATGTTGGAACTACTGAGATTTGGAGGGCTCTTGGAGATGGACTGAATGCATTTTGCATTATGTGATGGACACAAACCTTTGGGGGGCATGGACAGAGTATTACAGTTTGGGTATGAAATTCTTTCTAAAGGCTAAAGGCTTGGTTGCTAGTTTGTGGCACAATTGGGAGGTGATGGAACCTTTATGAAGTATAGCCTAATGGAAGGAAGTTAGGTCGCTGGGGCATATTGGGAGCCCAGCCTCTTTCTGTCTCTCTCTGTGCTTCCTAGCTGCCATATGGTGAGCAGTTTTCCTCCACCACACACTTCTGTTATGAAGTCCTATCTCCCCATAGGACTAAGAACAGTGGGGCCTAGCAAGCACAGTGCAACTGTGAGCCAAAATAAACCTTATATCCTGTCAGTTGTTTGTTTCAGGTATCTTGTTACAGTGATGGGAAACTGACTAAAACATTTGATTTCAAGATGGCAAAGTTTATACTTTGAAGAAAATTATTTCTTTCAAATTCATAATAATTACAGACTAAACTTAAAAGTAAAATTAAAAGGGTTTATTTGGGTAAAAAATAAAATACCATCTATGAGGACCAAAATTGGAACAGAAGCATGTAGTGGAGATGGAATTAAAGTCACAGGCCTGCTTAGCAACAGGTCTATAAGAAAGTAGTTAGGCTTTAGGGTTCATTTCCTGAGATTAAGTGTCAGGGCCTAGAGAGGTGGAAAACCTGCAAAAAATCCTAATGTAACTTATAACTGAATCAACCCACAAGCTAGTTCACTTATTAGAGAATATACACCCACTGTTAATGTTGTTCCCATCTCTTTGGGGGCTAAGAGCCTGGAAAAGGCAGGAAGGCAACAATGAAATTCACAGGGAATATTAATTGAGCACAGGGAAAGATAAATACAAATAAAATATACCAAAACTAAAGAATAAAACAAATAAACAAAAAAATTCCTCTGAAAATGAGCTTACAAACCAAAATTTCAAAACCCAGGAAATCTAATATTTAGTACAATAGTAAAAAAAATAAAACCTGAAATATATATTTACTCTATATAAAATCAGTGCTATGGAACTGGATTGAAAAAATGTGTATTTATAACAATCAAAAAGAAATTGAGGGACTGGAGTTGTAGCTCAGTGGTAAAATGCTTGCCTAGCATGTGTGGGTTTGACCCTCAGCATCACATAAAAATAAATAAATAATGTATTTTAAAAAAGAGAGAAATTGAAGCATAGAGGTTCATAAAAATTAAAAAGAGAAAGAAATAAAATAAAATGCATAAATGAAATTATTATAAAACCAAGTAAATATATAATATATAGAAAACAAGTAGGGACAGAACCTCTGTATTGGTAGAAAAAGGATCTCTGAAAATATGCTCCTTCAAAATGGCCAAAATTGTCAAAATCATTTTTTTTTTTTTAGAATTCCAGAAAAATAAAAAAGTTTGTTACTATGCAAGGATTTCTTTTTCTTGGAAAATGACTGGATCTCTGTAAGAACAATAAGATTAATGGCATTTTATTCTACCTGATTTCCAATACCCTACTCTAACATCATAGTAGTCTTAAAAAGCAGCAGTCTGGCAACTGCACTGGCTGTAAAAACTAGCGCCTATATTACTAGAGAAGGCATATCATATTTGGAGAGTTTTTTTGAGGCTCATCTCTGGATACTTGTCAATATTTAACCTTCCTCTCAGCTTTCTAAAAAAATTCTCATTCACTGAGTTTGTAATTATGTGGAAAATATACAAATATGTGAAAATTAATATACTCCTAAATAATTAATGCTTCAAAGAAGAAATTATAAAGTAATAAAAGAAGAAACATCACTACTAATCTTACAGAAACATTTCAAAAAGACATTATAGAAGAAGACTATGAATAAATTATGTGCCAACAAATTAGAAAACCAAGATGAAATGGACAAACTATTTGAGAGACCTGAAATACCAAAACTGGCATGAGATGAAATAGAAATACATGCTTTCTTGTCACTTCTATTTAATGGTGTACTGGAGGTTCTAGCCAGGGCAATTAAGAAAGAAAAACAAATAAGAGATAACCAAATTATAAAGAAGGAAGTTAGCTATGTTAATTTACATATTATATGACCTTTTATATAGATAAACCTAAAATATTAAAAAAAACAACTATTAGAAGTAATAAACAAGTTTGGAAAAATTGTGGTGCACAAAAGCATAAAACTTATTGAATTTCTATATGCTAGCAAGAATCAATCCAAAAATGAAATTAAGAAAACCATTCCCTTCATGGTAGCACCACAAGGAAGAAAATCTACCATGAGAAAATTATGAACATTTATGTATCTAACAAAAAGTATCAAAATAAATAAGACATCTATAATTATAAACATAAATTGACAAAACAGCAATCATTGTATGTAATTTTAACATATTTCTATCAAAAACAAACTGAAGGAGACAAAATATTTAATATTAAAGTGGTGAAACAAAATAGAATTCACAACTTTGACAAAACAAGAATGTGTGAAAATATTAAAACACATACAGATATGTACACTCATGAAATAGAAAACATACACATTTTCAAATTGATACACACATGTATACATGCATACACAAAAATAAACTATGAACATTTGTTCCATGATGTAAAAAATATGTCTTCTTTTTTGGATACATTGAACATTTTGTAAAAAGAAACTGAAGAATTCTCAATAGATTTAAAAGTACCAGTATTTGCTAAAATTTTCATTTTCTATCCACACTGTAATTAATTTGAAAATCAATAACAAAACATAAAATTTTGGAAATGATAAAGTCCTCCTAAGTAATTCATGCTTTAAAGTCAACAAAAATTGTAGAATATTTAAAATTGAATGCTGAGATTTCAGGTTCTGGTTAAGATAGAGTAGCCCGATCCTCTCAGGTCTTTTTTTCATAGTGAAAATACCCTGGGCATGAACAACAGACACAGGAAGACTGAAAAGCAGAGGGAAGGCAGCCTGACTAGGACCAGACTCAAAGAATGACTCTTAAGAGCTGGGCGCAATGGTACAGGCCTGTAATTCCAGCACAGCAGGTCAGGAGGCTGAGGCAGAAGGATCACAAGTTCAAAGCCAGCCTCAGCAAAAGTGAGGCACTAACCAACTCAATGAGATCCTGTATTTAAATTAAATGCAAAATAGGGCTGGTGTTGTGGCTCAGTAGTCAAGTGCACTTGAGTTCAATCCGTGGTACTTCCCACCAAAAAGAGAAAACAAAGATGATACTTTGATGAGTTCCCTGAGTTTTTTCTTTTCTTTTTTTTATTGATATAATTATTTTATTTGTGTTAAAAATAAGATTTGAAACTTCACATCACCGAATTTAATAAACTGTTGGTAAGTTATGTTTTTGTTGTAGGTATAGAATCTATATTACCACACAGAAAACTGCATTTTAAGACATTTTCTCATTTGACTTGTACAAGGTGATGTACCTTTTCCCTCATGTCTCTCACTATAGAAGCATATCATCAACATGAATCTTCACTATGCAATGGACACTACGGCAGTTCTACTAAGGGCTTTATTTGGTGCTGCAAGAAAAATAATCATCATGTACAATTATCCACAAATGAGTTTTTTCTATCCCTCCCATCTCTCAGAGAATCTGGTAAATCTGGCGGTAGGCACAGACCTAAAAAGCCACAAGAAGAGTTTGCTCCCTCAAACCAAAAGGCTGGGAAAAGGGGGGCCTTGTGGAACAGAAAATCCTTTCAATAATATCTACTGTATTCTAATCAACATCATTGAAAAATCTGCCCTTCCCTCCACCTTGGTGTCAGACTCAAGTTCTTGTGTTACCAAAAGGTAAGAAACCAAGGTCAGCTGACCCTCTGCTTTTCCACCTGAGCTGGCATCAGGAGGCTGAAAGAGTAGCTGACCTTCCACCATCATGTAGGCAGAGGGGCAAGGTGGTAGGTGGTACTTGCACTCAGCTATCCCTGCCAGAGTGGTATAGGTGGAGCCAGGCACTGACCCACACAGCAGCATAAGCCATAGGTGGGAATCTGTGCTCTTCTTCTGCAGGCAGAGATGCTCAGTTTTCCCTCCCCCAACCAGGCCACTAAAGTAACCTGAAAAATGACTCAGGGTGGCAATCTTTGAGATAGGATGCTCTGTTTCCCTTCTACCCTTCCAGAACATTCCTGAGCCAGAACAAGAGAGAGGTGGATATCTAGTAGAGTAGAACAGTAAATAGACCTCATTTGAAGAGGTTAAAATTTATCACCTTACCAACCTACCTGTGAAGTGTGACGCTGTGATGCCATTTTAACTGAAAAAAGACAAAAATAGGGAACTAATAGTTGTGCAATGCAGCTATGTTTGTATGTCTATTTTTTTTTTCAATTCAGAAAAACTTAGCTTATGGAGAAAACCTAGGTAAATTCCTTCACTTATGAAAATGATGAACTAATGCTTCCCTGAAGCCATTTTTATATATTCATCTACATCCCTACCAGACCCAGCTAGATAGGAAGGTTTCAAATTTTGTTCTCCTTGGGTGGGAACCTGGAATATGTTGTCTCACAAAATCACTATAAGATATGATTTAATGGAGTCTGAAGTGCTGTTGTTAATAACACATGCCATTTACAGCATAGGTTAAGGGATTTTAGTGAGCTCACGTAGAAACCAAACACAGTTGCTCCAAACAACAAAGGTACTAAAGTCCTATTTAAACCTGGTCCTGGATGTCAGGCAAAATGTATTTAATCACTGTAACAAATAAAATGTCCTTCTAGATTTATAACCAGGATTTTATACTTGCTCTTCACCGCAGTCTGTTTTGGCACATACTGGCCTTTCACCAGTTAGAGAGAAACATATTAGGAAGTCAGAAACAAAACAAAAGAAAACAAAACTTCTACCTTTCAAATATCAAGAAGGTGGGCTGGAGTTGTGGCTCAGTGGTAGAGCACTTGCCAGGCATGTCTGAGGCTCTGGGTTTGATCCTCAGCACCACATATAAATAAATAAATAAAATAAGAGATCAATTGACAATTTTTAAAAAATCAGATTAAAAAATATCAAGAAGGTATATTTCATGTGCTTTAGGAAATGCTTATTAAACCATGGTTACTGAGGCTGGGGTGGTAGCTCAATGGTAGAGCACTTGTCTAGCATGTGTGAGGTACTGAGTTCTATTCTCATCACCACATATAAATAAATAAAATAAAGGTCCACTGACAATTAAAAAATATTTTTAAAAAATCATGGTTACTGTGACACAAACTTCTCGCTAACAAAGTCTATCCCATCTTTGACTTCCCTGCTTCTTATAATGGCAGCAGTAGTCTCCCAGTCCACCACACTTCTCCTTATACATCATGTTCTCCTTCTCTTCTCTTAGTCCTCTCTTTCTTCAATGACTCTTCCAAAATATCTTCTTCTTTACATTTTATTCATCATTCGTGCACTCATCTGTCCATCAAATATTTATCCAGTGTGTCCTATGTGCTGGGTATTATTCCATATGTGGAAGATTCAGTGATGAGCAACACAGTCCCTGAAGCAGGCAGTTTACAGAATAATTCATCTCACTCCAATCCTTGCCCAGCCTCCTTTTCTAATTGTAGCCTGTGCTTTGTGCTGCTGCTGATTCTTCTGCTATTAATAGTTTGTCTTGGCCTTATGGCCTTTCTGACTTCTCTGCCTGTGTGCCTCTTCTCATGCTGAGAGTGCCCTAAACATCCATCTGTAGGAATTCTACTCTTAGGACAACTCATTTCTCCCAAGAGCCCTCCCTCTATAAATCTTTTTAAATTCTTCCTTCCAGTGGTAATCTTGCTTTTCTGGGGCCAACAGTTTTATTTCTTTTCTAGTCTTTACCTTTTGTCATCAACATATACAAAAGTACCATTGTTCTTCACCCACCCTAATCTCTGAGAAGTTAAGAATGGGTTACACTCCGTGCCAGTTCATAAAACATGAGGTCCTTCACAGAACTCTTCATTGAGTCTACCTGTGCCAGGTAAAACTGGATCATGTAACCATTAAAGGAAAACATACTCATTTCATGACAGTCTTCCCCTTCAAGATAATGGTGGAAGAAGTCAATCTAGGTCTTTTTAAAAAAATTTAAAAATCCAGCACATTTTATTGCTATTATTAAGTATGATTTTGTTTATAGTAACTTGAAATTCAGCCATTAGGCATTAGTCCTACACATTTTCATTAGCCCATCTCTAACCTCTGTGTGGCCAGAGGAATTCACTTAAGAAGCTGTCACCTAAGTGAAAAATAAATGTGTCCTAACACTTCTCCATTTAAGCACCTAATTACAGTTCAGTCGGGAAGTCAATCTGTTCTGTAACAGATTACTGAATCATCTGAGGGTTCCTGTCCATTGAGAACTTCAGTTAGGAAGCTCCACTAATGGATCTTGGGGTACTTGGATGACATGGCCCCAACTTTGGAATACGTCTCCTAAAATCTGACCTACTGATACAGAATTTAGCATAATTTGGAAAAGGACAAAAGTTTTCTTTCAGATATTTCTCCACAGATTACAACTAAAAACCACTGCTTTCTTTCCCTTCTCTGAATATGCATGTGCCCGATACAAATAAATATTTTTCTGGTTCTTTTAAAAATTCTTTGAAGTGGAATTTCAGGGTTAAAGTATATGTAACTTTAAAGTGTTAGATAAACTGTTAGTGCTCCAGCAAGGATATTTCAAAATACTGAGCAAATGCATTAATATATAGATACCATTGAAGAACTTAGCATTTCTTTAAATATTCATTAATCCAATGATAGAAAATTTACATTGTTTGTTTTTAGTGAGAAAAACTTAACAAATGTTCTTATTTTTCCTGTGATTTAAGTGTGGCTCTTCACCCAATTTTCTATTTACTATTTCTTTTCCTTATATTTTTTTAATTTTTTTATTAGTTGATCAAAACATTACAATGATCTTTACATATCATACATTTGATTCAAATGGGGTACATAATTTTATTTTTCCACGTGTACTGATTGCAGGATCACATTGGTTATATAGCCATGTTTATACATAGGGCCATACTAGTGTCTATTGTATTGTGCTGCCCTTTCTATCTCCCCTCCCCTCCCCTCCCCTCCCATCACCTCTTTCTACCCAATCTACTGTGACACGTTTCTCTCTGAACGCACCCGATTTCGTCTTTTCCTTATCTTCTATTGAACCCATTACAAAGATTTTTCAAGCCTGTCATTAGGCTTTTAAATTATGGGTTTTGTAATACAGTTTTAAAAAAATAATTTAATTAGTAAAAATAATCTTTCTAATGGATCTTTTTGATATTTTGCCATTCTTAGGTCCTTCACAATCCAATTACTAAAAATATTATCAAATACTTTCTTCTAGTAATTTATCTTTTCATATTAAAAAAATTTATGCATCTGAAAGTTATTTTTGTGAAAGGTAAGGAAATAATTTTATGTTTTACAAAAATTACAATTGATTATACAAAAGCCACTAATTAACTTTTATTTATGATTTTAAATGCCATCTTTTACAAAAAACAAATTATGATTTTTGTACATGCTCATTCCTGGACGGTCTTTCCTTTCCATGTATTTAGTTAACTGTTCTTGAATTGGTATCCAACTCTATTGCCTTAATATTATGTATGCATGTAGGGGGATGGATAGATACATAGATGGATAATTTTTGATGTATGAGAAGAAAGCCTTCTCCACAACCTTCCTCTATTTTCTAATTTTTTTCTTGGCTCAATTTGTAATTTATCTTTCTAGATGAATTTTGCAATCAACTCATCAAGTTCCCAGAAACCTACCAATGAGTTTTTTATAGTTATTGTTTTTAAACACACAGATTTGTATGAAAATCTTTAAAATTTTGTTCTTTACTTCTGCAACTATATCATTTTATTAAATAAAAAAATGTCTTTTAATAGTATTTTTAAAAATGGGTCTTCTTAATTCTTATTAAATTTATTAGTATTTTCTGTTATTGTTATTAAGAATGGAAATTAAATTACATTGCATTTTCTAATTGCCATTACTTGTATGAATTTTTATTCTAACCAATTACCTTGCTATATTTTCATTTTTATTCTTTTTATTTCCCTTTCTTATGTTTTGGCATTTGCTAAAACATCCAGGAAAAAAGACGCTTAACAATAGTGGGGATGATGTATTATTATAATTTTAATTGATATGATTATTGTTTATTTTAAAAAAATCATGATCTACTTATTTTCTTAATATTGATTGGATAAATTAGAATTGTTTTTCTAGGTCCATTTCCTAGAGTAATCACCCTGCTTTAATACCTGTCATTTGATGTTGATTTATGCAGTAGTATCAGGAAAAATGAAAAAAAAAATACTGGGTCCATTTTAATAGTACAAATAAGATTGCATATTATCACACAGTCTCAAGTAGCTTCTCCCATCAAAAATTTTCCAAAAGAGAAAAGGAAAAGAGTATTTGTTGGAGGCCTGGTTAAAAATCTAACCAGGTTATATCTGCATGTAGCACATATTGATATAGAAGGAGATCAGCTAAATATTTGAATTAAAGCAATTTGTTTCTGTAATTATAATCTCATTTCTACATAAGAAAGAAATTCATATACATGCACACAAAGACCTACACATGCTTTTGACTTTATGGCCTAGAAAGCAGCACATCAACAGCATCATAATAACAGAGGCTAGCACAGGACTGTGGTTTGAAGAGTGAGAGAGGTTCTTTACTATCCATAAATGTCAGGGTCCTCTCTGTACTGTCAAGCACTCACTTCCTAAAATTCAGTCTTGATCCATTAGTGATACATGAAAACCAATACTGCAACACTGTATTTTGGAAAGTCTTGAATTATGACATAAACCATACCTGAAAAGTCAAGTTACTGTATATATCACTGACATGATATCCAGGAAAAGAAAATGCTTTTATATTTTCCCCCCTCAAATACATCAAGGCATTAACTGATTTAATACACATAACCACATAAAAATTTCATGGAAAGTACAACTTAAATGCTATTTTACCTACCTAACCTTCTTGTCTCTGAAGGCTGTTTACCATTGGGATTCAATTTATTCTGGGAACTCTGCTACCTCCATTAGCTGATGGAGAGTCCCATATCGGTTTACCTCTTCTTCACCCTTTCCTAAGACTAGTCATTTTCCTAACAAGATACTTGCTCCTGATGAACAAGTTTCTCCTTTGCCTGCTTCCTTGTGCTTTCCCAGAATCTAAAGTAGAAACACAAAAAAGTTCTTATTACCTGTGATGATAAGGCAACATTTATCCAATGCTAAAACACTTTCCCACAATTTTCACTTTAGAATAATTTGGTCTAAAACATAGAACTGATATAAAAGTAGACTTTACAGTTCCTTGGTTTATGAAGTTTGATGATATGTAGCATAATGAGTACTTGGCCTCCATCGTAGTAGCAAATTAACAAGTTAATTAATTAATATAACAATAATGACTAAATGCTGAATAGAAAACTTACTAAGTAAGTCAAACAATCCCTCACATGGCACAAGCAGGTTATGAAGGGTTGGTTTGTTTTTTCTTCCTGAAATACTTCCAGCCATCTGTCCTCAAAGAGACTATGAAGCTCCATTCCAGCCCACAAAGCTCAAGTCCCTATTTGTTGTTTTTCCCTGGTACTGGAGGTTGAACCCAGGGGCACTCTAGCACTGAACACACCCCCATCTCTTTTTATTTTTATTCTAAAACACAGTCTCACTAAGTTACCCAGGCTGGCTTCAAAATGGCCATCCTCCGGCCTCAGCTTCCTGAGAAGCTGGGCTTACAGGTGTGTACCACCACGTCCAGCTTCTAGGTGTTTTAAAGCCCAACACTTATAGTTTCTAGAATAACTTGTAGCATCTGGGGCATGATTTCTATTTAACTGAGAACCTAGCCCATCTTAAAGTAGCTGCTGGAGAAAAGGCTGAATTGGGTCTGGGTCTTTTCTAGCTCCTTACATATCTAGGTTTAGTCTCAGAATAATACTAGATACTATTTGCTTAAGTGAAAAGCTGAAACATGTGTTTGCTTGTAAAAGAAGAAATAACATCCTTTTCAACAGTTCACTGATTTCCATAATCTACCCTAAAATGTCTAAATTTAATTGAAAAGATATTTCCATGGAGAATCACAATATGATTTAATTTTACATAGGGAAACTAAATGTATAAGACACTATTTTACCCATTAAAAATGTATACAGTAAACAAACATTTATATGTTATTGGGACCTTCAGTTGTAAAACCAAAATCAAATTTAAGTTTTGCGTTTAACATAAATGCTAACTTAAGTGTTTTCTATATGATTATTTTAGGAATAAACATCTATCATGATTTAAGAGAAGCAGGTATCCATAAAGTAAATGAAGAGATCTGTGAAGGAAACTCAAATATTTGAAAAAATTAAGTACAATTGATTTTTACTTGTTTTATAAGGGTGAGGCTACTTTAAAGTGCACACAAACATAAACCCAAAACACAAACTGCAACTTTCCTATACCATTGTGAATGTGAAATAAGATTTATTTTACTGTGTCTGTTCTGGCAATTAGGAAAGTCTCTTTATCTCTTCTTGTTGCTATATAGTTTATCTTAAGATATTTTTATAGAAAAAATCTAGATGTTCAAAAGAGCTCATTTATATTTCTCCATAGGAATTTTATCTTCATTGGCAGAAATCAGTAAATATTTTTAAAAGGATTTTTTTATTGATTAACTAAATGAAAAGGATCTACAAAGGGCCTTGCCTATACTGCATCCAATACACATTAGCAATCCTAATAAATGACTTAATTTCATAGGAAACCATAGCAGGAAAAGATATGCAAGTTATGAAATATATGAAATATACGTATATTTTTCATACAAAATATACAAAAAATCCGGAAACTACTGTGGACCAAGAGGAATGAGCAAATATCCCATCAATGTATAAATCAAACAATAAGGTGCAATTGAAAGTGCTAGCCATTCATTTTTAGATTCTTCAAGCCCTAGGTTTCTGGTGATAGTTGTTGGCAGTAAAACTGTCTTCCTCCATCTGGTCAGGTGGAGAGCAGCATGACTGGCAGTGCAAATAGAAGACAAAGGAGAAAGCCCTCAATCTGCAGCTGATGCACAGGAAGAACACAGGGAGCTGAGTTTACAATAGAGACAACATTACCAAGCTAATGGCAGGGGCAATCATGGGGCCACCATGCATCCCGGGTATCAGCAGGGCATCCATTTTCAGCTAAGTGTTAGAGTACCTTTTTGCTTTCTCTCACCACTGCAGGGGTAAAACAACCTAGTGCGTGAAACCCACTGACTGGTAATAAATTACTATATTGGATACTTTTTGTTTTCTTTCAGCAATGACTTTACTGTGTATTCTTGCTATCATTACCAATTAAAGTAGAGGCTGCTTTAGCAAAGTGTATCTAACTATATATCAGCCCAGATACTCCAATTGCTTTGGCTAGTATCACAGGGTCAAGAGTCTCCTTTGACCTTTATCATCTAAGTCTTTCTGACCACTCACAATTTGAAGCAATCTCAGCTGAACAGATGGACACTTCTGCATCACTATAAACTTAGAATATAAAGATAAATGAAATTGTGTTTCAGACTTCAAACTGGTTTATGAGTATAAAATATTATTGGAGTGTCCGAAAAATCTCTAAAGACCACAATCTCATTCTGGCTAATGTGCAAAACTGCTTGTTTCTTTTTTAATTGCAGGTTTTGGATTTAAAGTCTGAGGAAGAGTAGAATTTTGTAAAGAGGATCTAGCAGTCACTTGGTTACATTTTAAAAAATATAATAATAGCCCATTTTAAAATGCAGGGTGCCATGTGCGGTGCATGTTTTTTAAATTAATAATGCACTAAGAAAACTGTCATACACATACTAAAACAGTAAATATTGAATGAAATAAAAATGAAGATTTTAATTTGTACTAGATATAATTTTTCTCTTACATTATGTAATTTACCTGCTAGAAAGAGATTCTAGTATTTTTGTATATCTGAATACAAAAGGAAAAAAATTTTAAGCATCAGCTTTATTTTATCCATTTGTGTTTGTGTATCACCTTGTTCTATTTGAGTATTTTGAAATTGTTAGGCAATGCATATATTTTTCTTTATTTAAAGCAAAGGCTGGGTCTCCCTTAAAAACAATAATCATAAAATTTATTATTCAAATGAGGCTATTTTTACAGTGAAATAGTGTGCCATTAGTAATTATAGTGTAACAACACACATGAGCCATTGTTGACCTTATGAACCTAGATGAAGTGTCACCCTCTCTTCAAGAAATAAGGCAATAAGTTTACTTATTAAAAAATCAGTGTTTCTGTATCACTCTTAAAATGTGACCACTGTTCTGTAAATCACAATTATATCTCCATAAATTTATTTATTTTTAATGGCCAAAAAGAGAATTAGCAAGCTGGAGGTAAAGCTTAGAGATAGACAGCATACATGAGACTCTAGGTTCAGATCCCCAGAAGTGCAAACAAAACAAAAACACAACTTTTTTCCCAAAAATTTCTGGGTCAATTTTAGTTCTAATTCTTAGAAACAAACAAACATCTGATTTGTTGTAAGTGAAATAATAACCAAATCCACATAATTCAAATTTTTTAAATGTCTATATTTTGTGCTTATAAAATACATGCAACTAGTATCCTGTTGTATTTTCAAAATAATGTCTCAGTAATCTACTAAATTTCTGTAACACAAACAGATTTTGTAGTACGTGAAAAATTATATATATATATATATATATATATATATATATATATATATATATATNTTATCATCAGTACTAGAGACAATATAGAAAGGATATTCTGTTTTGGAGCAAAGCTATGAGAAGAACTCCATTAGAATGATAGATATATCTGGCTACATATTAGGAACAAAATGTGAAGGTTCAGAATTATTTCTGCACACAAACAACCTAAAAAATAACTTTGTCCATAAAATTGAAAATATATATTCAACTATTAGAAAATCATTATAGTATGTAATATGAAATGTTAACATAAACACCAAATTCTGAATTATAGTAGAGATTAAAGAAATTTATATACACTGATAATTTTTATAATTTAGACAGTGAGGGACATTTGAAAAAGAGCCTTAACTTAGTTTTTGCTCTATTGGTTTTGCCTTTAATGAATAGCACTATTACTGTTTATAACACAGACAAAAGAAAACTAAATCATTCATAATTGTGACATCTAGGAAGATGCTTAACTTTTTGAAATAGAAACCTGGAGAGAAATTATACTTTCTCACAAAATCTCACAGAATTTTATAGATGAAATAGAATCTTAGAAATCATATCTATGTATTCACTAGTATGTCTACACATGCTTTCGGTTCACATGCAGTGAAGAAGAAATCAACTTGGGTTATCTTTATATGTTATATATGGTGTTATCCAACTTGATATCAATAGAGGGATGGACCCACAGACTGAAGACACCCAATAGAGGCTTGGTGACCAATTCAAAGCCACAAGGCTATTCATTTCATCAACCTAACTACTGAAGTGCCAAAAGATGAAATCAGAACACAAAATGACTACTCGCAGTTCAGTGCTCTTTCCATTCCATGAAATGTGATCTCTCATGCTTATGTGCTTCGTGTGTCACCTAAAGATTGCTAGAAGACCAAGAAACCACTTTTTTCCTCACACTTTTGACAGGTGGATACAACTAGTTGAAAGACAATTTATATTCAAAGGTGGTCTACTTCACATCTTATTAAAAATTCAAAGACACAAAATAGAAATAAAACACTTTAATATCAAATTCCAAAGCAATTTCATTAAAAAGCCAACTCACACATGGCAGAAAAGATATGTTTCCCATATGCATTCTATAAATAGCTACTATTTTCTTAAATTTCTTTTAACCTCTTTTCCAGTACATAACTGTCAATTAAGATAACAAGTATGTGTTGCTAAATTACTCTGAACTCAGCCTCTAGAGATGAAAACTAATTAAAAGAAGTGTGCTATAAATATGTGGATTGGACTTACTCCAAACACCTTTGCTTCCCAGCTATGACACTTAAGTCAGTGGCATCATGTCAATGCTTTCTAAACATCATACTAATCAGCTTATAATTGGCCAAAAAGGTCAGGAAAGGTGTAAGTCTAGGGAAAAACAACCAAGTCAGAATTGGTTTACCACTAAATAGAGCAAGAGACAAAATTTTATAGAGAGCTTCTCTTTTGAATGATTCTTAGGTGTATTAACACAAAGAATCTCCAGCCACAAGCTATTTTGGATGTATGTCTCTGTGTGGTCACCAGATATTTCAGTCAATGCAACACATTCTTGTTAAATTGAAATCAATACCTAGAGAGTGCATAGTTTTAAAAAAACAAAAAATGTATAATTTAAGCTAAAGTTTATAAAATACCTAACTGAAGACATTAGTTCTTTCCAAAAACCATACTTTAATAACCTATTCCTCCCTAGCAATTGAATGATAAGACCAAGTTTGTACACTACCTTAAAGAAGTTAAGAAGCAGAGGAAATAAGACAAAAACCTCTATAAAGATACATTATATCTCACAAACCAAAGCTCTCAAATTCAGTGAAAATAGCTTTTAAGTTTTAGCAAAGAGAGAACATTACAAGAAAGCTGTTAATAACAGCAATCAACCACAGTTCTTTCCAGTGGAAAGGATGCACTGCTCCTCTTGAGGCTTAATATACTCAATTAAAACACAATCTAATCATGGTACTGCCTACTGTAAGGATCAGGAAACCGTGGCTAGCCGGCTAGCCAGGCAAATCATGCCTATCTCCTCTTGTTGTAAAGGAAATATCATTGGGACACAGAAAATCTTTTATTTATGTATCCTCTATGGGTGGCTTTGTTTTGACAAGGCATAGTTGAGTCATTACGATAGACTGCTGGCCCAAGAAGCCAAAAATATTACCATTTGGCCTTTTAGAGAAAAAGGTTGCTAATCCCAGTTTATCCTAATTAACTTCAAATGCATACAAAAATGTTTTTCTAAGTAAAACCACAATATAAAGAATGCAGATTAAGATATAAACCCCTTTGATTTAAGTAAGTTATATTTTGACAAGACTCAATGTTAAGTTGTTGTTTTTATGTCACTCAGAGGATTTTCCACTATAAATATACTATACATTGTTCTTGAAAGCCCAAGTCCAGGAACTACTACAACTCAATAGCAAAAAACAAACAAAAACTAATAATCCAACTAAAAATGGGCTAAGGAACCAAATAGGTATTTCTCCAAAGAAAATATAAAACCAAACAATGGGTTATGAAAAAATGCTCAGGATTTATCCTGGAAATTGAAATCAAAGCCACAATGAAATATCACTTCACCAAGACACTATCATAAAACCCAAACCAAGACAAACAGAACACAACAAGTGTTGGCAAGAATGTGGTGTTCATCCAAAAGATTGAAATCAGGATTTCAAAGTGATATTACCTCTCTTGTGTTCCATGCAGCACTATTCTTAATAACTTGGATGTGGAAATAATCTAAATGTCCAATGTCAGATGAATGGATGGAAATGTGTTATATGTATGTGATGGAATAATACTCAGGCTTTTAAAAGAAGGAAATTCTGCAATATGTGCAAAATGAATGAACCTTGAGGACATTATGCCAAGTGAAATAAACTAGTCCAAAAAGACAGATACTTACATGAGATATCTAAAAGTAATTTCACACAATCAAAGAGTGGAATTGTGGTTACCAGGGGCTGGGTGGAGGGAAAATGGTGAGTTATTAATTAATAGTCGTCAAAGTTTCAGTCCTTAAACTGAATTAGCTCTAGTAATCTGCTGTACAACATTGCAAAAGAGTCAATAATTAGAATAAGTGCAAGTCCAGATTCAAATATTTATTTTTCTACAAAATTTCAATACATTATTTTGCATTACTCCTCATTATGCATTCTATCTCCAGTCATATATTCACCTCTCCAAACTTCTACTCACCATTCACCTTTATATTCTGGGCTTTTAGACCCACTATTCCCTACATTAGAAGATGATCTAACACAACATCCTGCACTCTGTGGACAGAGTTGGCATCACCATCTATGGTGACTCCATTGGGATCTAGGTCTATTAGTCACATATAGCATATCATAGCTTTTACTGAAGATATTCAAAAACTCAACATCACCTAAAATTTCCTTCTCTTGCTTCAACTATGCAATGGCCTCCTCTCCCTGATACCATCTCTCCTCTATTCAAGTTTTCTACATAGTAACTTAAGTGATCTTTTCAAAACATAAATCAGAGCATATCACTCCTTTTGGGTAAAACCAAGAAAGACTCTTCTCAGTACCTGGAACTCAAGCTCCTTATCTTGGACTGTCACATCCAGCATGGTCGGCCCTACCTTCCTCTTCAGTTAGCAACTCCTAATTCTCTCCCTTGAGTTACACTGACCCTTTTGAGTTACACTGGCTCTCTTGGCTTCAATGCCCACATTAAGCTTATTTGTACTTTAGTTCTTTTGTTGTAGTTGCTTGCTTTGCATACAATATTCTTCCCACTGAATAATGGCTGGCTCCTTTCTGCCAAGCAAACAGTATAAATGCTACCCCTTCTCTGATATTATATGACCCCTCAGCCTACAGTAAATTTATAGGCACTCCAACACATTGCTTCCCTGCAGAGGTTTTATTGCTATCTGGTGTCTGTGTGTGTGTGTACACATGTAAGTTATGATCTGTTCCTTCTTACTAGAAACCTATGGACCATGAGCACTGGGATCTTGACATTCCTAGTATCATGAAGAGTATCTGGCACATAGTAGGTATACAATGAATATTTGTTGAGTGAATACTCTGTTTTGCATTGCATTCTACAAAAATTACATAACATACATAGTATTCTTTATTTACAAGGAGTTTACAGCCTATTTGAGAAGATAAAGTAAATACTTATAATTAGGGTAATCCTTAAGCAGTTTACAAGTTAACTAATATGTGCATAAAGATGGCATTTGACTAGGTACATAAGGACAACTGTTGTACATGACATTAAGCAGGAAGAGATATGTAGAGACTGAAATCAGCAGAGCCTGCACCTAGAAGAACACTGACCTACTAGAAATTATTGAAGAGCCTCATCACTGGGATCTAAATGGGTTATTAAGAGACAATAAAGAAAAGGAAATCTTATAAGGCTTGGAGTCTCCTGGGATTACTAATCCAGTACCACCTTTGTCACTACAATGAGTTATATAAAAGTATTTAATGTCATATATATTAGAGTGTAATTAGCCCTCTCTTCTCCATTCTCTAATGAGAAAGAGAGTGAAGCAATTTTCAAATGATCTACAAAAGAAGTAATCTGTGTTTGCTACTTGAAGGATGAAGAATTGTACCAGAGTCTTTGCATTTGGGAAATAAAACATAAATAAGGCCTCTTCATATTTATTATACTTACATTTCTAAAAGTTATTACAAACCTGTTGATTAGATTGTTGCTGGCTTCAGGGGTTTTGGATTGAGGGGAGGGCTGAGCAAAGTAATTATTCTAGGGAAGTAGAGGGCTTATGATACACAATACAATCCTCAGGCTATTTTTGAGTGCTTATTTTAGATAATTTTGTTACTGGAAAAACAAAGTCTAAGATTTAAGGACAAGTAAATGGGGCAATACTGTAAACTTTGGTGGTGAAAGAAGCCATCTTAACTACATTGCTTTTTAATCTTCCTGAGTCTTTTTCAGCTCACATGGTACCCACCTTACTTATGGGGAATCACTCCTCCCCAAAGTGTTGAATGTCCTAAATTTCATTACCATTATTTAATAAACTTTTTATTATAAACTTTTGAATTGATTGAGAATGATATCTAAATACTGATGAGTTAGCTGTTGTGTTTTAATAGCTTTTTTGCTATTATTGGACTATTTTTTTTAAGGCACTACTCTCTATAAAATCAAGACACACAAAAGCCAGTTGGACTTAAAGCAATTAACTGGAAAAATAAATACATAATGTTTTCTAGTATTTTTATTTATTTTTTCTTTATAGTTCAAAAAAAGAAGTATCCTCCACTTTGCCATCTATTTTTCATGTCTAGACTTTAGTAGTTATTAGTTCTTGAGCATATTCAACAAATATTTCTGAATGTCTGCCATGTGTCAGACATGTGTTAGGTGAAATGGATGTCATGATAGATTACAGGAATAGGTTGCCACCCTCTCCAAATTTATAATGTAGTAGACGGTCAGAAAGATAAAAAATGATATTAAAAATAGGATGCTGAGAAAGACAGTATTGGGAAGTGGGCTACTACTTACAAGGAAATGACACTGAAGCTTAGACAAGAAGATGAAGAATCCAAGAAAAAGCATGCTGGCAGAAGACTAGCTATAGTGGAAATATGAGTTTTTTTAATGGAGCCAAGTATCTAGGCATTAAATATCTGGGTTATGGTTGTAAACCTACAGTGGATATTCAATCTCTCTCTCATATATGCTTTATATTTTGATTTCTATGTCAAGGATGAATGTAGTTCAGATTAAGAATAATTGAAATTCAATTTTCCAGGCTTTTCTTCCCATGCAGATCATGCTGGTGGAAGTTGAAAAGGCTATTTCATAAGCCATAATGCAAGTTCAACAGACTGGATACTCCCATGGATGAAGGATATGTGTAATCCTTACAAGATACTTACCCTGACCTCATGATAACTGTCCAAATCAAATTTAAAGTTCAGAAGTTTTTCTTAATAAGAAAAGTACAGGTGTAATTCCTACTTCAGTAGATACAATAAAAGTTGCATAAAAGTATTGATTAACAATTGTAATTTAATGACCATTCTGAAATATTCAAGGGGGATACATTCTAGGTTTTGACATGTATCAACATGGCCAGAGTTAGTAAACAAAAAGTTACCAGTGGATGGTTAAAATCAATTAGAACTTTTAATTGTAATGTGGTGCTGCATATTTACTCTGAATGAAATTCAGCATATCCTGAAAATGGGAATTAAAAGCAATCATATCAAATGATTTATCAAGAAGACAGGTAACCACAGGAGGGCTACAAAAGCTTTAAGAGATGTGATGTATCATTCATACATAATGAGTCTGTAGTAGATTAAATTGCTTGGCCCTATTATACTTCATGATTTGACTATGATTTAAGTACCCATTTATTATGCCCTTTTTACAGATAGATATAGTAAGGATCCAAATCCTTAGATTTTATTCATTAGTGAAGTTTAAAAAGATTTTTACAATTATTCTTGTTACAAAGTGTATGATGATGCAATACAAAAACTCAGTCCTAGAATTAGAGGACATAGAATATCAGGCAAGACATAAAAACATCAAGCTCTGGGGCCACAGTTGGGCCTTTTGCCATAGGTTCACAAGAATAGTGAAGCAAGCCATTGTGTTAAGTGCTGTGTATCATCCAGAAGCTTGCTCATGGTACAACTCATTGAATATTCTGTATTTTACTCCAGCTTCTATCTTTACTAAGACAGAAGGGTAGATCATTTAAGTCAGGTGTATATTTTAGGGCATATTTGGTTATGATTAATGGAATCATCAAAAGATATACTCACAACTTATAGTTTTCTGCTGCTATCACATTAATTCCATCCTTGATAACACCAAAAATCAAGGTAAAATCATGGTCTAAAGATTATTTAACCTGATAATTAGCATAAGTGAACATCAAACATGTTTATAAAATCTTAAAGACAGACAATTTCTTATTCACAAACTTGATTTGAATTGTAATTGACAGGGTTGAATAAAAGCTAGGTGTTGATGATTAAAAATGCTAGACTAACAATCACATGATAAAAAACTTCGTGAAAATTCTAGACTTAGGTAACCTCTTAGATTTGGGGAGTCATATCAGATATCAAATGATATCCTCATTTAAGTCTCATGGTAATTATTGGAAGAGACAGGACCCATGTTATTCTTTCCGAATTCTACCATACAATCACACCATTGATGTCACGCCATGTCGTTGTAAAACAAGGATTAGCTAGAGAGATAAGAAAAAGGAAAACACATTTGCTACCAGAGAGTAGATGAAGAAAGTCAAATTTTATATAATGACAAGAGACCTCTAGTGGGAGCTAGGAAGAAAATAGTGACCGTGAGCAGGAATTTGTATTTTGTGTTTTCATAATGGCTTTCTAAAAACCATCTGGTCTAAGACAATATCTGAAGACAAAACACAACTATAGTTTTTAGTCCTGTTTGTGCACAGAATTAAATACATGCATAAGAAAGTCCCTACTGCTTTCAGCAGCCTACTACGATAATTTTTATGTCTAGCAGGAATAATCATACTTGGACCAAAAGGTTTACACAGGATTATTTTAAGATGAAAACAGCTGTTTTCAGAGTAGTTAAGGAGAGTAAAGACAATTATTAAATAGTGATTGTCATTTGGGGATGCAGAGAACTGGTGGCACTTTCGGGATATCACTATTTAAAATCCAATTCAGAAAAATGGACAGCAATGTTGGCTGGATATATTTTCTAATAATATATATATTCATGCCCTTAGTTCTAATAAATAAAGCTAGGGTCTTAATACATTTTGTTTTTAATAGTACAAGTGAAATATTCCACGAGAATAAATGCTTTCTTTTCAGAGAATTGCTTCCTGTAACTTTTTTGCATTTTCTGCTCTCTCAAGGCCAGTTCCAACATAAGTCATTGGTACAGAAGTAGTGCTCCTGTTGGGATTTCTTTAAATGAGTCCAGATGGTACACTCAGTCAATAAGTGATATTACCATCTTTCAAGAAGAAAGATTTTATTCTCCTCCTTTTCTTTCCTGTTATAAGCAACTAACTCTGAGTTAACTCAACATTGAATTTCTACAAACTTCACTTTTTATTCCTGAAAACATCATCCCATGTGTTATTCATAAAATAGATAAAAACACAACCTATTCTTAAGGTAAGATAATGATCTGATTTTCAAGAACATTCTGTTTCTTAAAAGGTGAAACATTTATCAACACCTTGTAGTCAAAACCAGAGTTATTCAATAATAGAACACTCAGACCCACTGCAGTGAATTTTTGCCTCAGCAGTTTCAGACCCATTTAAGCAGGTTAAGTAATCCATCTTTTGGGTCCTATGAGATGTAACAAATTTTGAAAGTCACATATTTTTTAAAAAGAAAAATAATTACAACAAAAGAAAAAAGAATGGAAAGAAGAAAGAAGGGAAAGAAAAATATCTCTAAATGATTATGAGTTGGTAATGTGGTATGAACATGATTACAGGATTCATATTTTCATAATATTTATAAAATAAAAATCTAAAGGCAAATTTAAAGACACGCTTTAATAAATTATACTCATGCTGTACACTTTCCCTAGATTAAGCTAAACGCAAAATTAAAATGCTTGATATGCTTAACTTTTCCCCATGTTTCTAAGTGAGATTTGCAGTCAAGTAAATGGATGATCGCAAACAGAATTTAATTCAAAAGGAGATTTGTAATCTTAGATCTCCATGTCTCTAACAGGGATGATGAAATATTTTGGGGGAGGGGAACTGAGGTGGATCTTGGCTAAATTTAGCACTAAAGAAATTATTTAAATATACATTCAGTTGAAAAATCTTATTTTAGAATTACCAGAAGAGATAACATTTTTGAAATCAGCTAAAGCCAGAGCTGAGCAAACCCTTTCTCTGGTAGAAATCAGGATCGCCTATCAGCAATTATAAAAACAATAACATCGACCTTGAATCAGCCTTAAAGGTCTTCGTTCACAATTATATTATCAGCTTTATGAATTTTCAGTTGCTATCTCAGCCACAAATTCAATAAATGCAGAGTTGGCTAGTAATGGGAAGACAGTTATTTTAACTGTCTCACTGAAAAAGGCATTTTCCATGTTAACAATGACAGCTGTTTCAAATTCTGCTCAGCAACATTTGACGAAGATTTCCAACAGCTCAGGTAAACAACAGTAAAAATTCAAAATCAAATTCCGTCAAAACTAGAGATAATTTAAATAAATTATGTCTGTAATCCTAGGAAATCAATAGTCAGCTAAAACATTTTTATAACTTGAATTTTTTTCATAGGGTTCAAGACTTTCCTTGAAATATTTTTTTTCTCATCTTGAGAATATAATTTCATTTCCTCTTCTGTATTTTAAATATAACATCGAACAACAGTAGAAAAACCCAATCAAAAAAGAGCCCTTGTGTGTAGTTATTGTAATTAACAGATTCAATATCTATTACCGCCAGTCAGGTATCATAGCAACCTTGTAGTGCTGAAAACTGCTAGAAAACTCTTCAAAACCAGCAAGACTGCTTTAGGAAAACAACACTGGAGACAACACTGGTTGTCAACATCTGTGGGTGTTGCCATGGGCACAGTCACAAAGGACTCTGCCATCTATACAAAAAGGTAAACACAGAGAAGATGGGAGGGATGCAGAAGACAAACTGATAAGAAAAATCACAAAGAAGAAATAACTGGGTTCACATGTACAATAGGCACAGGATTTTGAGCCTGTGTTTTATACTAATTCTATTATACTGAGTAAGAGAATCCAAATTCAACTTAGCTGTCATTGTGACTAAACATGAACCAGGGTTTGAAAATCATATCCTAAAACTCCACATTCATACCATTATCACGGGTCTTAATTTGAAACTCCAGTGAATTGCATTTAAAACAATATTTAAACTTCCACTTATAAACCGTTGATGGTCGTTTATAAATCTACAGAAGGGAAAAGAACAGGTTACTATGAACAAGAACCCAATATTGATTTTTCAGCGGTGCAGTAAGGCATCTCCATTCTATGTGGCTGCTGTCAAAGCCACTCTTTAACAGCTGGAGTCAAATTGCACTATTTACAGCAAGAGCCCTTGTCAAGTGGACCATAAGTATCCTAACAATACACTATTCAAATGGCACTTTGCCACACAAATTGCTGACTTGATGAATAACCTATGTCAATGACTAAGGCCAATATAAAAGTTTCATTTTTATGAGAGGTTTTACATTCACACATTAAGTAAGCTTTCTTTGAAGAACTATTAGGCTATATATTTCAGGCCTTTGGACGCTGAAAATAATTAAAATCTGTTTAAATACATCAAGGGAACTTGACAACATTAATATGGATCTGGTGTTAACTACATTTGTCACACGAGTCAGAACAGTGTCCTTCTGTTGCTGGCACTCCCCGCCGGCACGTGCAGCACAATGCGGAACTCACATCAGCCGTGCACCATGAAATAGGAGCATTCTCCTTTTGTGCCTCTGATTTACATGGCCAACGAATGTTTAGATACAAGCCAGCCTTTGAAGTCCTGTGAGGAAATTCGGAGTGGCTTCTGTTTGTGAGGCAGACAGCTGGAGTTACTTCATGGTGTGTTTCCTACTTGTCCCAGTGACTAAGACCCCCTCAGTTGCTTTGAAACAAAGCTGTAATCTGCTTCTCATAGTTTTCCTCATGACTGGGATCACTTTAAAATTTTTTTTTTTTCAACTTGGGCCACAGAGAAAAGGGACATTCTTTATAAAGAAGTTATTTTTTAAACTTGTTATGTATTATAGAAGTCTTTATTTAACTTAGAGCCGTTATTTATAAAAGACTTATGAGAAATAACTACACATTGCCAAAAATTTGCACCATTTCAAATATAGTCATAAAGGAAACTGCCTTGTAGACTTCTCCCCTATTCTGTATTTGCCTACCCTGTGTTACTATAAAGGGTGTTACCATTTAAGCACTAAAGTTTTAAGCTGGGATTCATTAAATCAGAGTACTTAATTTTAATCTAATGCTTACGGAAAGAAATCATTGTATTTTCATTGAGTGCTTTCATGTTTAATAGGAAGTCTATTTTCTTCCAAATTGTATAAAATCAATGCAAGATATTTTCCACATTAGAAAAATAACCATACATTGTTTATTAAACATCAAAAAGAACAGAACCCAAATTAATTACCTGTCAAAAAAGTGAGAAGTGTCATTCAACATGGAAGATTTATGCTTACAAAATGCAATTATTTTCAAGTAGATACTGTTATTTTTTGAAGTGATACAATTTGATAATATAATTAAATAAAAAGTAAGTTAAGCCGAAAGTTGTAACATTACCATTATGAATTACCATTTAATATTTACATGTAAATTTACAGGTGAAATGTTCAAATATAATTACTTGGGAATTTTACCTGTTCATTTTGGTTATTTTTGGGTGTCATAAAATATGAAAGAACTAACTTTTCATTCTGATAAGGTATAGGTAGTAATGGGATCCAGTTTTTGGTGTTCTAACAAGGCACCATCTGTGTCTTACAAGAGGTATAAAGTTCTAATAAGATTTTTCTGCAGATGGCACCAAACACATCAACCTAAGGTCAGATAAACCTTAAAAAAATACAGTCATATTTCTAGAAAGCTCAGCCAGAATGGAAATAAATGCAAATGTATTCTTTAATTATAATCAGTTTTTCAGTTTAAAAAAAGGTGAATATATAAGTGCATTATTTAAAGAAAATTCCATTTCAAAAAATTCATTTGGATTGGGAGCCATAATTTGTACATCTGTTTTTCACAAAGGATGGTTTTCAAATAGATATGAGTTCCTAGTTTCTGTAAGAGAATAGACTTGATATAGGGTCTTTTGGGTTACACTCCACCTGGTACATAAGATTAGGATGAATTGCTATATTAAAACTTTAGATATGGAGGGGAAATAGGAAGCACTGACTCTTTTTGACTATGACCCCCAGTCCAGACAGGACAGGACAGACCATGAGCTGGCAACCTAGAGCCAGTGCATGAACTCTGGTCCACTGCCTGTTTTGTAAGTGGAGTTTTAGTGGAATACAACCACACTTGAAGAGTTGTCTATTGCTGCTGTTGTGCTCCAATAGCAGACTTATGTAGGTACCACAACAAAGATCTGGCCTGCAAAGCCTAAAATATTTACTATTTGGTTCTGTACAAAAACTGCTTAAACCTGATCTTGTTCACCAGGGTTCAATACAAATAAAGAGCAAATCACAAGTCAGGTTTATAATTTTAAATTGACATTTTAAAAAAAGGAAATGGGTGAATTGACTTTAAAAATATGTTTTATTTAACCTTACATATGATAAATATAACCATTTTAACATGTGGTGCTGGCTGGCCATAGTTCAAGTGCTCAACAGCCACATGTGCTTAATGGCCACCACATTAGGCAAAGCTCTAAATAAGCAACCAGGGGAGCTGAGACCCACTCTAGAGATAAAGTCAGCTCAGCAGAAGGCATTCCCAGGACATTACAATGGGCCTAAAATGTGGCAGTTAACATAATCCTTCTTTTCCTTTTACTCACTTTTCAGGCAAAAAAAAATGCAAAATTTAGGAATTTAAAACCAACCAATCCCAGACAAAAAGGCCTTTTCTCCTTGAAATACAAGAAAGCTACAAAAATTTCTGCCATGTAGAAATGATATTAACAAGGATGTTTATTCCCTACTTTGAAGTTAAATTCCTCCCACTGCAAGTTATACAGGTTCTATCTTGTTTTATCCTCGGCAGTATCTAAGAAAAGCAGCTTCCCATCACTAATATGATATCGTATTCCATTAAATCCTTTAAGACTCTGAACAACCTCTCCTATCTCAAAGATTTTTCTTTGTCTAGCTGCACAAATTCAACTTCTCTAACATTTCAGATTGGACCAATTTTCAAAGTGTTTTTTTTTTTTTAATTTTTTATTGTATTTACTGTTTTCTTTTAAACCTCTCCCCAAATCTTAAGCACTCTTTAAATGAAGGAAGAAAAACTGAATATGACATTCTCTAAATGTCCTAATGTTGCCAAACAAAAATCAATCGTTCACTCACGTGTTTGACATGCTATTCTTTTGTTTCATTAGTTCGCCCTATTATTAGAGTATTTTACTTGTATTTCACTAAAACACACACACACACACAAATCCTGAAATATAAAGTAAGCTTAGATACCCAGAATTTCATGGGCTTACTATATTTCCACCTATAAAATGAGCGTGATGTAAATCCTCTTTTTGGAAGTTGATTTTTTTCTTCTGAAAATTATGCAAGCATTTTGCTATGTGAATAACAAGGAGAACCGGGTACTTAAAAGCACCTTTGAATTTCATACTTATCAAAGTTGTAAATTAAAGAAGATTAAGATAAAACAATCTAAACAGTCTTAACTCTAAGAAGATGAAATGTTAAAAGAACAAATTAATGATAGGTAACGAAGATACCTAGTACATAACTGGAAAAGATATAACTTAGAAAACAAATAAAAATATCTGTAGTTAACATTACACACAGTAACAACAGAAGTATAGATGTAGAACAAAGGAGGTGACAGTCCTGTTGAATTCAGTTCCTCTCCAATTATAAAGAATAAAGGTTGGAAACTATAGTCATCTAAGGTAAAGGGCATCAGTTAGAAAATAAAGTTGAAATCAGCCTATGAGTAGAAGACAATGACTCTGGCATTTTATTGCTTCCTGAAGTCAAGAAAGATAAGAAAGTTACAAATTACATTTAAAAAATGAAATTTATATATACTATTATTTCTACCTAAAGGGTAGCTCTGAGGTTCTCCAAGAAACTGAAAGAAATAGCAATCAGTTTACCTTCTGGGAATTAAACTAGTAAAATTGGCACTTGAATGAGATTTCCTCCCACAGATCTTAAGCATCTGAAACACACAGGTCAAGAGACATTCAGCTCTCCCCAACCATTCCTGCAGCCTTCGCACTGACACACAGTCTACTGAGAGCAACAAGGCAGCCTCCAGACAGGAATGTGTGTCCTTCAGCTGCCCTCACTGGCTGCACTTTATTTACCCCAACCTTATATGTGTGATTCAATTTCCCACCTTATGTTCAGTTGTGAATGTTAAAAGTTTCATTGTATCGATGCAATTTTCCTTTAAAAATAACTCCTTTTAAGTTAGAAATAATAATAATAATAATAAAAACCAGATTCTAACAACCTAAAATAAATGACTAAATAAGAAAAGGGGGAAAAAAAAAACTGTTACATAAGTACTGAACTTAGCATCTGAAGGAAGAAGGTATAAACAAAATAGGTTAGTCTAAATAAAATAGTAAGAAGAGAAATACAATCTTTGGGAATTTTTCATTGTATATCAGTCTTGACCAAGGAATATAGTAGCATGATGGGCTGAAAGAGTTGGCTGTATTTGACTCAGAGCTCAGTGAACCCTATGGCTCTGACTTCATGTTCATCAATGTGCCTTTATGGTAATTGGTGCTGTTCCAGTCTCTGTGTTAGAGGATGGACAGAATTCCAGTTGTACTGGCAATTGTAAAATGAGTGTTTTTCTTGTTTATATATTCATTTTTAGGTGTTTGGTTATGTTACACAGTTCTTAAATTCTGACTCAGTTGACAAATTCTGGACTCTGATAAAATCTAAATCAGGTCTCTAAATCTAAAAGTGTGAAGATTATGTGCTAGGACCCTGTTACTAGCTCTGCTTCTCTGAGACAGGGCTTGGACAGCCACTTGGCCTTTCTTGATGATAACACATCCTTTACCACTAACTATATATGTACACATGAGATAAAAGATGGTCTTATTCAAAGTTGTTATTAATGGTATTTGAATACCATTAAAATAATGGAAAATAACTAATATGTCATTCATCAGCTAAATCTTGACTTAGAAATCCTGTTTCCAACATGTCCTTTAAATAATTTTAATGAAAAAAACTAAGGTTAATAGATGAAACATAAAAAACAACCATACATTAAGCCATAAGAAAACAATAAAGCATGATGCAGCCATTAACAAATAAAATTTACATATATTAGATAACATTATGAAAATATGTTTACGTGAAAAGATACATTAGATATGTGCATATAAATGCCATAGTTAAAACATGCTGAGGAGATAACTCAATGAAGTAAAGAAGAAAACATGGAAAACAATCTCTTAAATAAAATGACAATATCATGTTTAAAAGTGAAAAACAATCAAGGTAGTACAAATTTCTGGTTTATGAGAGTAAATGCAAATTCTATCATTGTTTATTAACTAAGGCTTGGAATCCTAAAGAGGTGGGGATCCCATAGATGCTGAGTATATCAAAAGCATTGTCCATGCAATGATTTAGTTGATAACTTCTTGTTTATTTGCAAATATATGTTTAAAAGAGGTCAAATAAGCTCAATTGAAAATTAAATTGGACACACACTACAGAATGTAACTTTTCCTCCTCTTTGAAAACCATGTAGAATTTGATTTAAATTTTGATAAGCCAGAAACCTATTGTGTCAAAAATAATGCCATAGCAAGGATAATATTCACTCAAAAACTGTCCTAATTCACCCAAGATCACTTAGCAGATTCAATCATCTCTTAGTTCCTATTTAGATTCAATTATCTCTTAGTTCCTATTTTTGTGGCTTAAGTGCCACCATGTATTTATGAATGCATATTACTTCTTACTCAAGTTGATAATGTTCTTGGTGAGCAGCAACTTGATTTGAACTTACCTTACATGAAGACTCCACCTGCAGACCAGGGCAAGGTATTGGCCCAAGCTGGTGGGAGCTGGAGGATCTCTGTTCTATACTTTTGTGCTTATGTGTCTCTGAGGCAACTGAAAGTGCAGGTTCAGGCTTTAGAAGCTGCAAATCATCACAACAATTAAGAATAATTCTCGCTCTTTCTCCTGTCTCATGTCTTTCCAAAGTGCCTGGAAAACAAGAGTAGGAATAAAAATCTAAGCAAAATATTTATCCTCTTATCCTCGTAGAATAAAAAGACAGAACACAAAACACTCTTAACTGAAGAATCGTAATTCTTTAAGTTATCATGCCTGATTATCTTCTTGCAACCCAAAACAAACCAGCCTGGGAGATTTTTCTAAATTATTCAAATCACCCTCTCCCAAAGTGAAATTAAAAACTTGAAAAGCTTGTCTTCCTTCGTATGCTTTTTGAACTGCTGAAATCAACAAGACATTCAATAGTCTTTAACAGTGAAATCTCTTATTTATTATACAGTATGCAAGTGATCAATAACAAAGAGCCATGGAATATTTTGGTGCTGTCCCCTAGTGTTCCAAATCACAAACAACAGAGTCAATAGTAGTCTGCTTGGACACCAGGTTGACAGTGTTTCTGTTGGTAATATATAATTTGAATGATTGGGATAAATAGGAATACAGATGTTTTGTTCTTTTTCCTGTCTCATGTCTTTCCAAAGTGCCTGAAAATGCCTCACCACTTTGGTCATTGCAGTTTTTATTGTTGGTATGTTGTTATTATATCTGTTATGTTTTATTTCTTATATTTTTAGAAGGGAAAATAAATCCCTCGCCCTCTGATATTCTTCCAGTTCCAGAAGGGGTGCTGGCAAGTCCAAATGAGAGTTAAAAAGGTGCTGGCAAGTCCCAGCTCCTTTAAAATTCTAATGGTAGTGCAGGGGTGGGAAACATGGAAACTAATTTGCTGCAATATTTAAAAGGACAAGCATAAAATAGAGCAAAAGTGTCAGAAAATAATTAACAGATAGTTGTATTTTTACAAAATATGATACCATGCTCTCAGGAAAAACTCAATCAATGAAATAATCATGACCTCTATCTCATGAGTTCATTTGCCTTATTAGTACTATAACACATTTTCCTCCAAATGAATAAAAATGCTACGGGAATAAACTTGATAAACAATACCTAAATATAGATTTCATATACTCCTTTTCTACTGCTGAGAAAGAAAGCTATGTTATTTAAGGAGAAAGATTATTAATTGTTATTGATGGTAATAAGAGAATATTAACTAAAAAATTACAATAAGAAAATAGTAATATATACTATAAACCATGATGGCTTCAGATAGGTAGATAGTTTTGAATATTAGAAATCCCAATTCTTCCTTATTTCTCCTTCTTTCTTTCAAATTCTTCCTTTGCAGAAACTAAACTACCATTAGTTGGTATGTTGGATTCTGAACCAGTAATTGCTCTATACTAATCTTGCAGACAGAATTTTAGTCTTGACTCTAACAATATTTTCTCTTATAATTTTTCTATATTCATGAATCAACATCTTTAAAATATAAAACTTATAGACATTCTCTTAAGCTTTCATTTTACATCAAGATTGGTATTTTCAAAAAAGGAAGCTGGCTCAAGAATGAGAAAACTTCCTCAAACCAAAGATATTGGTTATTACAGCTTCCTTTAAAATTATTGCATTCAAGAACTTTTAACTATTTCACCTGTAAAATTCACCATCTTTCTAAGAAGTCTCAGTTGGAACACAGGGTCAGATATTTTCTTCTCATAGGTTTTCTGCAGTTCATCAAAATATGATGTTTTAAAAATATTTCAAGATTTTCTTTTTTTTGACAGGGTCTTACTATGCTGCTCTGGCTGGTGGACACAGACTCCTAAAGCTCAAGCAATCCTCCTGCCTTAGCCTCCTTTGTGGCTGAGACAGAAGTGCACCACCATGCCCAACTTTTGAGGATTGTTGAAAAATAATTTAATGCACTTTAACACATGGCTCATGTGCCTTATACTATATACGTATAAGGCACATTTATGTATTGATATGGTTTATTTTATAATATCTTACACAAGTACAACTATTTCTTATAATTCTTGCATTTTTCAGTAATGACAATAGCTCACCTAGAAACTTGTATTCACACACAGATAACTAATCTGCTCCAACATCTACTCTGCTATTTACAGTGACAAATGTTAACAATGTTTTGTAAATAAGAATGATTCAGACCAGGAGTACTTGGAGCTCCCTTAAAATCTAATAATAGTACAGGAGCAGGAAACATATATAAAAACTAATTTGCTACAATATTTAAAACAAAAAAAAAACATGCTATTTTCACTAATAAGTAAAAATCTCTCATTCTAACAAAACATTAAACATTCGACTTTGTGAGTAACAGTTTCTATTATGATTAATTATAAAATATTTGAAATATTATGGATATTATTTTGTTTCAAAGAACCAATTTAAGCACAAATGTGACATAATGAGTGTTAGAGTCAATTTCTTTAAAAGTTATAGAGACAAATTTAAAAAACAACATATTCAAAACAGTAATTTGATTTTGCAATAAGTCCAACACAATAGCTTTTGAAAGCCCTTAGTCAAATTCTGATAATGGTTAGAGATTCCCATGTGTGTTAGTTATCATTTTATTGTCCCCAAATTAGTTCCAAATTCACCCTTTATTACCTCCTCTGGGAAAGTGGATATGAATTCCATGGATATTTTTCCTTTAGTGGATAGTGCAATGTGAACCTTTATGAATAGAGATTGATGGAAAGGTCTAGCAGAGGAAAGGGTTTTTCCTTCTTGGTTTGGTGTTCTCTCTTGCAACAGAGCTTCCCAAGCACCAAGTAGCTTCCTTTGTTACATTCTTTGGGCAGTTCTGTAAACTTATTAGTGTTTCTAATAAGACAACTTTCTGTAAACCGCTCTAGCTGGCACCTTAGAGGGCATATTCCTAGAAAGTTCCACCAACACCCCACCATGGCAGCTTCTCTGCCATCTAGTAACAATATCTGTACCTTCTTCAGCAACGTCAGGAGCTTAGCCTTGGTTGGGGGTGTGGGGGTCTCTTCCTTGGTCAGGCTATCTCAGTTCTAGGACTAGAAGTTGTTTTTTTAAATCTGCTATTCCTATATTCTTTAGAGTTCTTTTTACTTCTTACTAGCCCTTTTTTTCATATGAAAATTCTTTGTGATAGTTTACAATCCTTTATGTGAAATTTTCTCCTTAAATCACTATGTCACTTCTCCGCCCTGAGTAGATCCTGATGGATATGCCCAGATAAATAACTTCTGATGCAGAATGTTCCGTTAACCATATTATGCTATTCATGGAATTTATGCTACTTCAGGGATATAGTTAAATTGTTAGAGGGAGTCTATAGCTACAACACAAACAAGGAGGGAGGGCAGCACCATAAGGAGGAATGTTGGCAAGGGATGCTTTTGCATCTTTTTTTGCACTGAACAAGAGACAGAGTTGCTGCTTCCTGAAGTTACAGAAATACCAGAAACTGAAGGTTTGATTATTTAATTCAAGTTCTAATTTAAAAAAAAAACAAAAACAAAAAACCATTTGCTTCCTAAAGTTAACTTAATGATAATTAGAATAGAATTTAACTTATACTTAGCCATTGGAATCAGTTTGAACATGATCAGAAAAGATGTCGAGACATGTAGGAGTGAAGCATTCCTAAAAGTTACGATACTATCTCTTCCCTCCAAGTAGATGTGTAAAAACACCGTAAACTCTATCTGGTCATTGCATAAAATGTTTTTTAGTAAATAGTTTATATTTTCTATTGTTTATTTTATTAATATGAGTTTTGATACAATTTATTTTGGTTCTAAGCTATTCCCTGAAGATCGTGGCACTCAAAAAATTATAGTTATATTGTGTGCATGTACTAATATGTAACAATATGTAAGTATTGTGTACAAATATAATACACCAAAGAAAAAGAAAAAAAGTCCCAGGTATTGAGACCCTTTGGATTTAGGATTTTTAGATTAGGAATGCTAAATTGGTAAAGTCTGTAAAAATATTTCCCAATTTAAAAATATATATAAAATCTAAATTCTGGTCTCAAGCATTTTGGGTAAGGGATATCCAACCTATGATACATAAGAGAAAGGAGATAATCATAAGAAAAGAGAGCTTAGAACACTTAACATCCTGATAAGCAATTCTGGATCAAGTTTTACTGATCCAAAATTGGTTACCCCCCAAAAAGTCAGTGCATAAAAACAGAAGGACTGTCAAGATCCTGAACCCGTATGGACAATATTTTCACTTGTATATCTGCTTTCACTGTCATTTCAACACATCTAATAGCATCCATTAAAAAAATGTTTTAAGTTATAGCGTTCTAGTGGCCATGTGGGCAGCCCTGTGTCTAGCAGACGTTTCCTCTGTCCATCAAGATGGACACCAAGTTGACCTTGCAACAGGGTGGTTCAGAGCAGACTATGGCTCCCCACTGCTCTGTACTGAAATACTCAGTTCACTCTTACAGGATGTAAGGCCTTCAGCAAGTTATTTTACATTTCTATGCCTCAGTTTCCTCATCTGTTTAATGGGGATAAAAGTAATTCCTACCTCACAGATTACTCAGAGGATTAAATTAAGTAAACATTTGAAGAGAACTTAGAGGTTTGGCATACAGAGATCAAGTGTTGTGCTATAAGACAGTGCCCTTTGTTACATGAGAGTTTCTCAAACTTACCTTATGGGTTTTTAATAAACCACCTTGGCTCTCTGGCTCTGAAATTTGCCTGAATCCAGCCCTGAGGTCACAGGGATATGAAGCTTGGGCTCCCCATCCTTCTTCCTGAGACTTTTACCTTTATAATCAGCCTTTCTCAACACACTAGGTTATAATCAAATTAAGGGTAGGATTACATATTTGACTTATTTTTTCATCCTTCTCAGTATATTAGAATGGGGTTTGGAATAAATTAAAGGCTAAATGGCACTCTTTAATGGATTATATGATCAGTACTACAAAGATGTTTTTTTTCTCTTCTATGGCTACACTTCCGTTTATAATTGAACTCCTACCCTACAAGTTTTATTCTCACCTCCACTTTCTTCTATGTCATCCTCCCCGTGTGCATAAATTAGGTTTTCTTTTATTTTTCCCTCTAGAAAACAAACAAATCCTTCCTCCTACCTCTATCTCATCTTCTAGGTACTAGCTTGAATTTCCACCTTCTCAGAGAGGCCTTCCTCAAGTAGTTTGCATTGTTTTCTATTCCAGCTTCTCTATAGCACTCACCACATTTGTAACTGGTGTATTTCAGTTGCTTGTTTAGATTCCAGATGGCTTCCTCACCAGATGCTGAACTATTGGGCAAGTATGCATTCTATAAGCTTGGAACAAAGCAGGACTCAATAAATGTTCACTGAATGGACAGATTAAAATTTACCATTTCCCAGTAGGCAGTGGAGGGGGGGCAGCTATAAAGTATCAGAACATAGCAAGGTCTTAGGGTAGCAGGAGTTAATACCAACTGTGCTCATTATGACTTGGACTATAGGGTCCAAGAGAGGCCAATACTAGACTAGGTGTATGTAGGAACCTGAGCCAGAAGCCTAGCCCAGCTCTCAGCTATGATGTGAGGCCATTCCTGAAACCCAAGAACTGGGGATTGGAGACTGCAAGTTAGTCTCTGAATATGTAATGTTAACTTGATCTGTGAAGTAGTCATTTTCTTCCCTGTGGATTGAGAAGCAGAATATACTAGTCAAAGGAGGAAAAAAAAAAAAAAAACCCAAGAAAATGCAGAGAGAAGGAGGCAAAGATGGAAAGAGGGAATCAGAAAGAGGTGGTGGTCGAGGGAGACCTTGCAACTTTCTAATTTTGTTTTCAGTCTTTTCCTAAAGACTAGCCACTGATCTCTGTGAAACATACTTTTGAATCCTTACAATAAATTCCTCTTTCTGAAAAAAACCACATCTACTTGGCTCCTCCTACTATCTACTTATCTAATGGACCCTGATACAGAGAGGATAGAGATGTTTCTATTGCCATACACACCAAGTTTGAGGATAGCTATTTAAATATGCATATAGAACTCCAGGTGAGATCAGAGCAGAAACAGAGGTTTAAGCATTATCAGCAGATGGGTGAGGATTAAATTCCAATAAAGAAGGCCAAATTGAAGGAAATTTGGAGTGAAATGTTTCAAGAGACCAGCACAAACCCTGTAGCAGTTTCTGTACATCAAGAAGAAAGAAAATGTAAAAAAAAAAAAAAAAAAAAAAAAAAAAAAAAAAAAAAAAAAAA
>NW_026000229.1:26356665-26360292 GCF_001458135.2 Marmota marmota marmota | reverse complement strand
AAAAAAAAAAAAAAAAAAAAAAAAAGGATTGAAACGTATAGAGAGTTAAGTTTGTTAATTTGTATATGGATTAGAAATAATGCATTAATCTTGAACAAATTTTATACTAGTAATATATATAAATATATATTTATATATGTATATATGTGTGTGCATGTGTGTGTGTGTATATATATATATATATATATATATATATATATATATATAGTTGTAGTTGGACACGGTACTTTTATTTCATTTATTTGTGGTGCTGAGGATTGGACCCAGTGTCTTGCACATACTAAGCAAGCATTTGACTGCTAAATCACAACCCCAGCCCCAAATACTAGTCTTCTTGATAAGGTATTTGCTTATAAAATGATTTTTCCTCTTAACATGTGATAACAATATAACATCCCTTATGACTAAATTTTAATTTTTAACCCCACTCTGCAACTAAATAAAATTTACAATCAATTTAAGATGATGTTTGTAGAAAAATACGATATATTATGATACAAAGAATATATTTTTGTAGTTAGTTACCTATCATGTATGGAACATGAAAATTGTCTTGTTTCTAAATTTTGTAAAATGTTATTCACTCTGTATTGTTTACATTTTTACACAAGATAGGCATATTTTTAACCATAAATTATTTCAAAAGTATATTTTGTTCATCCTGCTCTTCACCAAAGTTCAGATTATTTATCCTCTTCAAGGATACACTATCCCTGAAGAGATATCTCTATCTATCATTTATTCACTTTTGGTATCAATTAATTAGGTCACAATCTTGCAGAATTGATCTAGAGTTTATCCTGGAAAGAGGAAGAGTATTGAGAATGGAGAAATTAAGGTATAGTCCCTTAAATAAGGTGCTAAATGAGGAGTGAACTCATATGGAGAGTCTTATCTATCTATCTATCTATCTATCTATCTATCTATCTATCTATTATTGTTGTTCATTTTTGTGTTTGGAGGCCAGGATATGCTGGAGATAGGAGATAAAAAGCACTCTGACTTTGCATCAGGGCAACAGTTTGCTGTAGGAAAATCATGGGTGACCACAGCTGCAGCAAGCAGGTCAGGGTTCATATTGAAAGCACCACCACCCTCACTAGAGTCCCCTGTAAAATTCAATACCATGTCAATACCATGCAATCCAAAAATTCTCTCCTATCTCTTCACCTTTCTATTTCATGGACTCATTCACCTATGGGGTCTTCTAGAGAAAGTTCTGCCCACCCAGCAAGGGAAAAGGCAGAATTCTAAGAATAATCTCTAAGGACATTCATCCTTATGTGATTTTGCTCTCCTGTGACTATGATGGTAAAACATTTTAATGACTGTCATATTACATGAAAAAAAAGGCTTCACAGATATAATTAAGGCATCTCATCAGTTGAACTACTAAAAAGGAGACTGATCAATCACACCAGGCCTTAGTGAGCCCTCTGAAAGTAGAGTTTTCTCTAGATGCTGGAAGAAGGGGAAGTCGGAGATTTGAACCAGGGAAGAGTTTATGTGCTGCTGCTGGCTTTGAAAATGAAGAAGGCCATGGACAAGGATCAGAGGTATCATCTAAGAATTGAGAGCAAAATCTGGTCATAGCCAGAGGACTTCAGAACTACAATAGTACATAACTAAATTCTGGGCCAGAATGAGTTTGGAAGTTAATTCTTCCCCAGAGACTCTAGCTTAGAGCTCAGTTGGTAAAAATTTTATTGTGTCCTTGTGTGATCCTAAGCAAAAAAACGAGTTGTGCTCACCTGAACCTGCAGTTCACAGAACTGTGAGATATTAAACAATGAAGTTTCAAGCTACTAAGTTTGTGGTAATTTGTTACCCAACAATAGGAAACCAACACAACCAGGACTTGTGGCAATACTTTTACTCTGGACCACAGATTTAGACCTCAAATCTTTTATTATTTTTTTCATTATTTCATATGTGAAAGTCTTGCCTCAAACAAAATAAGTAACTGAATGAATAAAGGCATGAAGATATAAAACCAAATAAATGTGAAGGCTGGTTAGATATTTAAGACTCTTTTTCTAAATGCTCTTACTCTTGCACTCTGAGAATCACAAACCATGCAGACATTTATTAAACAATTGGGAATGGAAAAATAATATATAACACCAAAAATTCCTTTTAAAACATTCTGTTTTCCTAATAATTTTTATCTAGGAATAGTAAAGGCAAATAAGGACTAAGACTATAGCTGACAAAGGAAAAGAAGTTATTTGTATCTTTGGGAAAGAGAGAACTGTGGTCATTTTGGTGGTTTGTGCAAGGCTTGTTTCTATTGAATAGTGGGTATCACTGCCAGGCTAGCTACTAGATGGCAGCTCTTAGATTTGTTCAAATTGGGGTGGGGTGGGGGGACAATACTCACCTAGGTTGAAGAAGAGAGCTATGCCAATCAAACTGACATCAAATACAAGCAACACAAACCAGTGGGAGGTCTACAAATGCCAAGGCAGATTCTGATTTAACAGTATTTTTTTTTCAATCTATTTTAGTTTTGTAAACCATTAAGAATCACTCTCTTCCAGGATCTATTTCTAAATCGTTTAGAGGGTAAATGCTACTGAGGGTACTGAGTTCTCAAATAATATGTTTACTCTGAGATATGTAATCAAAGTCAGACTTTGAGTTAGAGGAAAAAAATCTGATATTTCAAATATTCAAGCATACACCTCAACTTTATTCTGGGTCTACAAGTCATTCAGTATTCCAAATTTTTGGAAACAGGAAAAAAAATCTAGATGACAGATGAAGAATCAGTTTCTCATTTAGTTTCTGAGCCCACTGAAATAAAATCAAGGCCCTCTTTGAAATTTAAGATCTATTTAAATATTAATGTAAATCATCCTGTAAATGCATTAGTGTAAAATTTCTGCTCCTGTTTGCCCTCTAAAAGAATAAAGGATAGGGGAGGAGAAGGAAGATGGCGGCGAGGGGAGTGCATTGCCCCCGTGTGCTGCTTCACTGTGTGGGAGTATGACAAGTCAGGACGGCTAAAGGATATCTTGTTAGGAATTTCCAGCAATAGTGGGGTGCCCCGGAACCTGGAGGAAGGATTTCCATCGCACAAGGATCGGCTACGGGGACTCAAACGCGAGAGGTTTGTCGCACGGAGGGTAACACTGCTTATTCAGCAAATCGCCCCGCGGCTAGAGTTTGCAGCGCGCGCTGGGATAGAGACGCAGGGTTACAGCGCTGCAGTTTCTGCCAGCCGCGCAAGCACCGTACTCAGGGCTGAATTCTGGGTTCGAGACGGGGGAAGGAAGCGGTCCATCTCGGTTCTCCACACCGGTCAGACCACAGAGGAGTCCAGCAGCCACCATGTTGGTAAACTGACATCACCTTCCCTGTTTTCAACTGACCGCAGCTCATTCAGCCATAGATCAGGTAATTTCAGGCTGCAATTCGCCTGCGGCTTGCAGACAGATTGCTAGGGTTCAGCGCCTGGGTGCTTCTTAGAACCTGAGCTTATCGGAGCGAACACCGAGCGCGGGGCGGCCGAGTTCCGGCTCCCGGAACCGTCCCGGAACCACCCTGGCCCAGGGCCGCGGAAACTGCTTCTCGGTCCGGGTCCTGCTGAGGGCCGGTCAGGACTCACCCGTTGCTTTGGTTGCC
>NW_026000229.1:26318629-26351156 GCF_001458135.2 Marmota marmota marmota | reverse complement strand
GCAATTTGTAAATCAATGGATGTGTAACTGATGTGATTCTGCAATCTGTGTATGGGGTGAAGGTGGGAGTTCATAACCCACTTGAATCAAAGTGTCGAATATGATATGTCAAGAAATTTGTAATGTTTTGAACAACCCACAATAAAAATTAAAAAAAAAAAAAGAATAAAGGATAAAAAAATTAAAAAAAAACATTCTGTTTCCTAAGAAATCATACATAAGAGACAAAATAATGTTTCCTTATTCATCTCTTATTTAGTTATCAACATTGTCTAAAACTGCCATTATTTACCACTAACTGGGTACTTTGTGTGTTATTTAGTTTTAAATCAATCCATCAAAGTACAAAGAAACTGAGGTTCAGAAGAGCAACTGAAAGGGTATTTGGATATCCTGTGGCTGGGAGGGTGACAATGATAGGTATTTTGATTTTTAAACAGCAGGGAAAGTTCAGATGCCAAGTCATAGAGTAATAATTCTGCCACAGCCCATGGGGAGTGGCATGTCCAGGCCTGGGTTTAAAGTAGGTAATGTCTGTTGGCAACCTGGGGAGGAGAGCTGAAGAAAGAACTTGACTGGCAAGATAATCATTTAGGAAACTTGTCAATAGTTCGTGTAAAAGCTGATGAAGATGGCCCTACAACAATTTATTTTTAATTGTTTTCAGTACCTTTGAAAATATATAGTTCTATGTTTTATTGGAAGCATACAAAAGAATTGTAGTGTGTATTTGACCTGTCAAATGATTAAAGTTCATCACTAGATGTGGTTGACAGTATTGAGAAAAGAAACAGTAATGTCCTTCATTAATAACTCGGAATTTCATGAAATAACTGTAGAATTCTATATAAAGCTAGGCTCTTTAGTGAACTCTTAATTCTAAAAAATCATTTCATTTTTATTGTTATTTGTCCAGAGTATTCTACCCTATCCCTTCTCACCGCCATCTCTGTTTCTGTAGTTTATGATTTCTGCTGCCACCACCTGTTGGCAATTTGTATGTAGTTGTATATACCCAAAACCATGGAATGGGTTTTACAGAACATACATAAGATTTCTTGCAACAATCACTGTCCTAACTAATTTTGCCTTAGAGAACAATTTCTCCCTAATGAGGCCCCTGCTCTGGTAAAAATCCAAGTATGGGTGACTGCTCATTCTATGCTACAATATGCCACACTACATCTCTTAGGATGAATAGATGGTAGTCAAAAGGACTCATAGTGACCTTCTGGGTGTATACTCAAAATAATTAAAAGCAGGGATACAAGTAGATATTTTTACACTCATGTTCATAGCAGCAATATCCATAGTAGAGAAAAGGTGGAACCAATCCAAGCATCCATCAAAAGATAAATGAATAAACAAAATGTGGTATATACCTAAAATGGAGTATTATTCAGCCTTAAGAGAGTAAGAAAATTCTGACACATGCTACAATATAGATAAATCTTGAATACATTATGGTAAGTGAAATAAGCCATACTGTATGATTCCTCTTATATGAGATGCCTAGAATAGTCAAATTAATAAAATACTGTATGATTCCTCTTATATGAGGTGCCTAGAATACCAAATTAATAGAAAATGAATGCAGAATAGCAATGTTAAAGGTTGGGAGAAATAAAGAGTGAACAGTCTCATGGGTACAGAATCTCATTTTGAAAAGATGAAAAAATTCTAGGAATGAATGGTGGTGAGAATAGAACAGTAATGTGAATGAACTGAATGCCACTGAAATATTTACTTCAAAATGGTAAATTCTATACTTTGTAAAAATTCTACACTTTTGTTTATACTTCAAACACACTGTTTCTTAAATTTTACTACAATCATTTTAAAAAGCATCTGTGTTGATACGATAGTCCAAAGAAAATACAGAGAAAAAGAGAAACACACTGACAATAAACCCAGGAAATAATGAGAGAGTATGCAGAAGTAGGACAATCGAAAAAGAGGGGCCACTGACCATCAGGAGAAGTCAGTGTCACAGAAAAGAAGGACACTGATGACAAAGTGATTTCAGACAAGTCACTCACCCATGATCCAGAGAATGACAACTGAACTTGGCAATGAGGAAACCTCAGGAAGATCAGTTCTATTGGAATGGTGTAGGCAGAAGCCAGATCAAATTGCATTAAATGAATGGGAAGGTAAGAAAACAAAGACAGAGTACAGCTGAGATTTTGAAGAAAACTATCAATCACTTTTAAGTAGAATGACACAGAAAAGTAAGAGTAGCTCATAATCCCTTGTCCAAAACATGTGGGATCAGCAGGCTTTGGAATTTAGGATTTTTCATATTTTGGAGAGATAAAATAATCCATATATACATACTGTATAACACTTATGCTTACAGTAGAGTCTAGGAGAACAGACACAACCAAAAGTATGTATCTGCAGAGAGCAGCTGGAGGAAGAGAAGGAGAAAGAGGAGAACGAGAAAGAAAGATGACAAAGACGACTTAGTGGAATAAATAACCTCATGTGAGCTAAGGTTTGATTTTGTTGCTTTACCATAAACTAATAAAAACTTTAATTTTCAAAGATTTTTAGACTTTTAGGCTGTGACATTAAGAATATAGATGTGGATTCCAAACAATTGTTAGCTAGGAGACCAGAGGTAAACAGAGAGAGATTCTATGAGTTAGTGCAACACTCTGTTTTCTATAACACAGGGCATTAGATCATACCTTTACATTCTCCTTATGTTTATACAGTCATGCTTTGTTATATGATTACAACCCCCAGAATGTCTGACTGGGATTTTTATCTACAATTATAACATGCCAAATATTCTTTAAATCCAGTGCTTAAAGGAAGCTAAACTTCCTTTACAAAATCATTGATGACTGTTAACTTTAATAACAGACCAATCTTGGGGAAACTATAGTGGTTGTAAGATATAGAAATAAGAACTTTTTAGAAAAAGAGACATACAATGAGGAATATGTAGCAATGTAATGTAATTTTTCAAGCAAAGAGCTGATGCTTATGGAAGTAAGAAAAATGTTGTAACCAAAAAAAAAGGAAAGTTAATCTGCAGTGTAAAGTATGGGTTAAATTGAATAAGTCTCTGTATGACAAATCTCTTCTTAGAATCTCAACTCACAAATATCATCAATTTTGAACTATCCCCATAAAGTACAATACATGTACTTAATTTTCAAAAACAATGTACTTTCTGCTCAAACGGCAAACTGTAAGAGGGCATCTTGTGTCCATTAGAGGAGTTTTTGCTACTTCGGTGCTTTCCAATGACAGAAGCAGGTCCCATGTCTTATCAGAATATGGGCTTCAGTGGAAAGTATCTGGTTCATGGAAATGTGAAAAAACTAAAGAAAGGGGCAGGCCAATCTATGCCTAGGATTTATTGACAATGCTGAGATTAATAAGCAACATTATTTGTAGCACACAAGATAAACTCTGACAACATTCCCAGAGTCCAATTTTCTGCTCACCATTCTCAAGCAAGAACTTGAACTCTGGCTTGGTTTTTACCTGGTTCATCCCTAGAAACAAAATACTTCCCTCATCAAATCCTAACAAGTTAGTTAATGGTAGAAGTTGGATATTATTGATACACTCAGATGAACCAAGTGCATCCAATATCCTTTATCTCTCAGCCAAATCAGAGAACCTACTTTCCCCGAGAATAACAATCATTACAGTCCACTGAGTCTTGCTTTTCCATTCGTTTCTGTGGCAGCTGGCTACTGGGAAGTTGCTAGGGAATTGAAAGGAGGCAGCGTGGGGAGGGCAGATGGCTCCTTTGGGTTTATTTCCACTAAACGCTGCAGCTGTGAAACCCACTAACGTTCCAAGTGTCTATGTAAACTGCCTGCAGAAGGGGCCTGGCAAAGGAGAAGTCACAGTGTGGCCGTCCTGAAGTGTTCCTCTTGAATGCTGTAGAATAAGCCCCCATAAATACTAAATGCAAATATATGGCAACACACTTAGCTAACACTGATCCAAAAGTGTGATCAGTCCACAGGAATTGCTAAAAATGACTACAGCCAGTACTTTTGTTAGAAAAGGAAAGTCCAGGAAGATGTCAACTGCCAAAGGAAACAATAAAGGGAACAAAAGGTGCAATTTAATTGGTAAAAGTAATCTTAAAAGCAGACAGTATTTATTTTTATCATTAGTGTGACATTGTATTATTCTCATGTTTGTATCTGAGCCTACAAATGTTCTAAAGACATCCTGCAAATACCACAATAATATGCCTAATGTATATTAAGATGCCAGAACAAAAAAGGATGGAATTGAGTAATATCTCAAGTAAAATGATACACACAATTCACCTATGTGTGTTTTACTAGAAAATGTAATCATCTATCATAGGAGACACACACACACACACACAATTTTGTAGTACTGGAGATTGAACCCAAGGGTACTCCACCACTAAGCTATGCCCCTGCTCTTTTTTATTTTTTATTTTGAGACAAGGACTCACTAAGTTCTGAGGCTGGCCTCAAACTTGTGATTCTCCTGTCTCAGGAGGATTACAGACATGCACCACCAAACCTGGTTATAATGTAGGTTACTTCCTTAAAAGTAAGTTGCAGGTATCTAAAAGCAATAGAGAATCCTGTTCACATAAAGTAATATTATGCTTGTAACATTATGTAGGCAGTTCTTCAAATATTTCTAACTAATAAACATTAATAGAGGCACAGGTCTGAATTTGAGGGAAGAAAATTGTAAGAACACAGCAGACTACCCTATTCAGATCAGTTTATCACTCCATCCTTAAAATATCCTCCTTATGAAAAGAGCAAGTGTTTGTAAAATTATAAGATCAAATGAATGTTTATAAAATTTCATCAAAGTCCATGTTCACCTGATAGAATTAACAGATAACTACTGTGATAATGGTATGGGGTGAATATGTATGTGCTCACATTGTTTGTGCACATATGCATGTAAAAATGTCCATCAAGGATTTATATGGAAGTAAAAAAATATATCTGATGAGATAAATACCTCTATTCAGTGCTATAGTATTTTTTGTTTTAATTTCATTGAAAATGAGGTCAAACTATTATTATTGTATTTTTGTTTTGGTGTTTTAATAAAGGATATGTAAAGCAAATGGAAACAGTCTGCAAGTGAAAAAGCAGATATTGACTCATACTCTCCAACTGTAGTGCTATCATTGAGTAATTCTGATGCATCCTGCTTTGAAAATCTTAAAGACTAATAGGAGCTCTTAACCTTTTTAAGGTAACAAACCTCTTCATTTGTCTAGGGAAGACAATGAAGCCTTCTTTTTTTTTTTTGCAAAAATGTCAATAAAATATGTAAGCTTATAAAGGATATTGATTATATTGAAATGCAATCATCAAAATATAAAATCACAACATAAAAATAAGAATACACATAATTCTGCACATGTTAATATGTAAAAGAAAAAATTTAAAAGTATAATATGCCAAATTTAGTAATTATTTTCTACAAATGCTTAAATTCTATCACTTTTTAGCAATGTTTTTATACTTTATGAATCTCTGTGTTTTTTAAATTTTGGATGAAATTGACATAATGTACATTTATTATACAATCCAGTGGCATTTAGTACACCCACAGTGTTGTGCAGTCCCCACCTCTCTCTAGCTCCAATACTTTGTATCACCTCATAAGAATATCCTGTACTCATTAAATAATCACTCCATGTTCACTCCTCCCCCATCTCCTGAAACCACCAATCTGTTGTCTTTGTGCTATTTCACCATTCTAGATACTTCATATAAAAAGAATCATACAAAAGGCGATTTGTATGTGTGTACATCTAACTTCTTTCACTTAGCATAATGTTTTCAAGATCCATCCAAGTTATTCCTTGTATCACAACTTCATTCCTTTAAGGGGCAGAATAATATTTCATTGTACATATATACCAAAATTTGTTTATCTATTTTCCCATCAATGTACAATTATATAGTTTATATATTTTGGCCATTATGAACAGTGTAATAAGAAATGTTCAATTTCTGTGTGGGAATATGCTTTCATTTCTGTTGGTGGAATTGCTGGGTCAATATGGTCACCCTATGTTTAACTCTGAGGAAATGCCAAACTGTTACCTTCAGTGGCACCATTTTATATTCCCACCAGCAATGTACCAGTGTTCATATTTTCTACCTCCTTGCCAACTCTTATTATTTTCCACTGTTTTGATTCTAACCATCCTAGTTAATGTGAATTAGTAGCTCACTGTGATTTTGATTTGAAATTCCCTGAAGGCTAGTGATTATAATAAATTTTTCCTATGCTTGTTGTCTATTTGCGTGTTTTCTTTGGAGAAATATCTACTCAAGTCCTCTGTCCTTCTCAAATTTTGGGGGTTTGTCTTTTTGTTGTTCTATGAGAGTTCTTTATATATTCTAGATATTAAACAGATGTGTGATTTGAAAATGTTGTTTTCCCATATCTCTTCACAGTCTTGGTAATGCCCTGTGATGCACAAAAGTTTTAATTTTATGAATTTCAATTTATTATTTTTTCATTGCACTAGTTACCATTATAATAAGCATGTGATATATGTATGTGTGTATATGTACGTATGTGTATGCGTAAATGTATATATTCTGCTGCAAACATTGAGTGTTATCATCATCATTACCACAAAAAAAATTAAGGTTTTGATCAAGTTATTGACTTGTCTGAGTGTACAAATAGTGGCAGAATCTTTTAATTTAATCCTTAAATATTAGGCAATAACATTAGTTTGAAACACTATAAATAAATAATGAGTCATGTGGCATTATTTGTCTTCATGAGCTAAATACTTTTCTTTTTTCATTTTTCATTGAATTTAACAAATATTTGTTGAGATCTTCCTGTACGTTAGGTGCAACATTAGTTTCTGGGAATAGAGTAATGACCAAGATAGGTAAAATTCTTGTCTTCTTAATGCTTTAGTCTAGAGAGGACAGATAGTAACCTCCAAATTGTAAATATGAGAGTCAGAGTGCACTTTGCTATGCTAATAAGAATAAAAGTAATAAAAATTTTCTCCACAGTGATTCCTGTCAGTGTGTTTGGGCACTTCAGCACACTCCACTTATATACTACTTTGCAAACTGCTTCAAAAGTACAAACACTCCCTGAGATAATGAAAGTTCTTTAACAAAGAATGTCCCATATGATCACTGCAGTGCCCTTCATGGTGGTAGACACTTCATCAGAATAAGAAATAACCACTGAGCTCAAGTAGAACTAGAGAGTTAGGGAGTCAGGGATAAAGAAACCGTAAGCACAAGGTGGGATGACAATTTATGAAGGATTTACAATAAATGATAGTTAACATTTGATCAGTGCCAGCAGCTATGGAGACTTAACTCCTTTTTGAGGAGTTAAAACTTGACTGTGTAATATAGATAAGAGAAGGTAAAACGAAATTCAAATTTGGGCAATCTGACTCCCAGTGTTCATGTTCATCATCCCTCTGGACACTACCTTCTATATAAGAAATTAAAGGTTGACAATTGTGCAAATATTTAGTCGCTAAACTTCAAAGTTCATATCTGCAACTATGTATATATGCATGCATGAGTGTGCACACACACTCAATACTGCATGAGCACAAACTGCAAATTATAGTGTAGCTATGATAACCAGGGTCACATGAGAAGAAATGAAGATTCAAAAATTGGCAGTAAACTAAAAATATATGTTGAGTAATAACATCAGTAATTATTATAATAAAGGAAATGGGCTTGGAAAAGGTGATATAGAAAAAAGCTCATCCTGTACTTTAATGTATCCTATTTTTCTTTTCTAAAAACAATCATCCCAAGAGGGTTCCATCTGTAATCTGCCACAACAAAATAACATGGCTTTAAGAAAATGATATACTGCAGAACTGGTACCCGCAGGATGCTGCATACCCCAAACCTACTTTTAACACCCAAGTAATGGAGGCTTTATATTAGTGCTGACGAGGCAGTTGACACAACATAACTTTGCCCCTGTATCTAGAAACTAGTGACCTTGATGAGAAAGCCAAGAAACATTGTCCCTCAGAATAGTATAATTGGTCACTAGGGTAACTTTTAAATTTTTATTTTATATGTATAGCAATACTAGCCATTATATAACTATAAAAGAAGGAGAGCAAGTAAAATTTGTGGACTGAAAATGATTTCTTCACATAGTGAACTTGTTTGATATTTTATTATGGCAAAGTAAGAATTCAACCACACAATTCTATTCTATAGGGGAAAATTTGATTTCATTTCTGGAAAACTGTCCTACATATCCCTCACCTTAAGCAATTAAAGTAGACTCTATAAAAGATCAAATACCAAATATGTATTTTAAAATACAGTGTACAAACTATTAGTTGACAAAACTCTTCCTTCTTAATTTTTTTAAGACTATAACACTTCATTTATATGGCATCATGGTAGGCTGAATAATTTCTCAGCTAACTATTTCTGATTCAAATAAGAAAAAGAAATTGAGATAGGAAAAATAACCCTGAACATATCTTTTTTCTTATTCCTTAATTTCCTAGGAATAGGCTTTGTTCCATTGTTATGCCTAAAAAGTGGCTGTTAAAACCCAGTGTGTGCTTTCTAACAAAAGCCATCTCAGGACTAGGGAGTGGATCCTCAAGCCATGCTGGAGTGAGAAATTTCTGCTCAAGATCACACAGCCCACATTTCCTGAGGAGGAAAAGGAAAGAATTAATAAAAATAATTCACATGGACTCTGCATTCTACCTACTCACTAGTCAGATTTTAGTTCTTTGAACTTCGGGCACCAAGCTGATTCTGAGATGTTCTTAGGTCTGGAATTCACCATGGATGTGACACCTTTCAGTATTCCTGCTGGAGCTCAGGAGTACCTGGGAAGGAGAAAGTCCAGCCCTCCAACATGAGTCATAGGACATGGACAAGCAGCTGCCCTATAGAGCTTTCTGAACAGGGGAAACAATTTCAGATTTTTTTTTTTTTTTGGTTTGTGTCTGGTGACTCTTCCTACCAGCTCAGAAAAGTCTATCCTGAGCAGTGATACACAGCTTTCGTCTCTCCTCGATTCCCATCAGCTGTCACTTCTGCTATCAGAGTGCCTGCTTCTAACAGCTTCCTCACATGTAATTTGATGTTTCTAATCTGTCATCTAAGAAATCAGATGACCAGAGCTGTTAGAACTATGTGTAAATTAAGAGCCAAGCTCTGAAAGATAACTGAAAACCCTCTTCTTCAAAACAGCTTGCAGCAGGTTTCCTGGCAGCCATTTCCTTTCTTCTCAGAGCTTTTCTTATCTAATTTCCTGCTTGACAGTCTCAAAAAGTTGACCTCCATTTGAAGGAGGTTTTACTATTATGAGATGCAGTGGAGAACACACCAGAGTGGAAGGAGGAGACATCTGTCCTGGGGCAAGAACCAACACCTAGCCCAAGGACCTTCAGACTCATAAAACCTCTGCTCCATTTCCTCACTTGTATAACCCTACTGTCCTGTCTACTACATGGAGCCAATGAGGTACAGTGAATCGTGCATGAGCTGTTATGGAAACAACCATCATTCTCAGAAGTCTATAAACCTTGACTACTGGCTGCCAATTTTTATGAATAAAGTTTTATTGGAATGCAGCTTTGCCTGTTCCTTTGTGTATGATGTGGCTTCTTTAGAAATACAGAGCAAAGTTCAATAGTTGCAACAGATATCATATGGCCCACAAAGCTGAAAATTCTTACTATCCAGCCTTATACAGAAAATACTTTTCTGAACCATCATATCAACACATTTTAAAAAAAAAATTTTCAAACAAACAAGGTTTCATTTTTCCACTAAATACCCACATGGAATATTTCACAACACAGAATGCGTGCTTAACAGAAAGAAGACATTTGATGATACTAATTATATGGTTAACACACAAGAAATTCGTTATACATGTTTCCTGATATGTCAATCTCTTATTTTGAACATTAAAGTCCTCAGAATATTTTGAATTTAATTCTTCAAAGAATAATTAGATCAGAGCCCAAAACTACTTCTGGTGTGTATTTTAGGGTGAAAAAAAATCAGTATTACATTGTCCCCATTGTGTCACAGCACTGAGGGCAAAAAGCTGCCCATAGTCATCAGTGCCGAACACACTGTGGGAGCTCAAATATTAATCAAAATGACATCTCCAATTTCTCTCTTTCCTAATCAGCCCTAAACATTGCAGGATATCCAGGAAATCAATAAGCAAAATGGGATGCTCTCTTCACTCCGAGCCTGGCAGCACTGCATCTTTAGCCAGGATGAGGGTTCTCAATGTTACACAGATACTTCCTTATTTCAGCTGTTTGCCTCTTCCATGGGATAAGCATGCCCACCTGTCACCCAAACTTTGCCCTGCCATGCATTTGACCATACCACCTGTCACAGAAAGAAAGACCTTTTACCACTTCAAGAAAAATATGCCTGGGATTGTTTCACTCTAGAATAGAATCTTGGTGCATTTTTCCACCAAGATTTTTGAATGAAATGAGAACAGGCTGTTAAAAAGTAATTGTGAAAAACTGAAGAGGCCTCACCTGCTACCATCCACACCTGAGGGGATGGCATAAGTCCTGACCATGCATACCACACACTCCCTAAACTTCCAACAAAACAGACTTTAGGCACAAATGAAAATTAACCTTTGGTTTCAATCTTCTTCCATTGCCTTCTGTCTAGGCCCTTTTCCCCAAATCTCTTATCTCACTGATACCTTCTGTTTTTTCTCTATGAGTTCTAGATTTGTTCTAGTGCTGAAAGATCTGAGGAGATAGCTATATGTCAATTTATTTTACCTTTATGTATTTAGAAGAGGCAGAGTGCTGGAGAAATGGAACAAAAAATAGGTTTGTTCACAAAAGGAACTAAGTTCAAACCCTACAGAGAGGATAGCTATGAGAAAAGCTAAAAGGCAAAGGCTCAGGAAAACTGACTGAAATAGAAAATACACAGACGTTCACTACCTGTGAGCTCCAGAAACCCCATAGGAGACTTGGAGAAGAAAGCTAAAATCTGCTTATGGTTGAGCAACCATGACCTAAAAACTACCACAATTGGTCAATGTGAAGTTGAACTCATTTGAGACCCAAGAACATTTAGGTTAGTTCACTCAGTCATTATTCATTCATTTGTGTGAATAGGCACCTTCCAATCAGGCTCTCCAAGCCTGTTTTGGTCTTAGCTGATATTTTCTCTTTTAACTTTATGAAAATATAAATAGAAAAGATTCCTCATCCAAGAGTTTTTTTTTTCTCTTTTACAGGAAAAGGATAAAATAAAGATCAAGTACAGGAAACATGATGGAGCCACCTTAGCTAGATAAAGTCAGCTTGGGGAAAAAAAGTAGTTCATTAAATTTTAGGAAAAATTGAGATAGAGATTAAAGGCAACCAACAACAAAGCCAATACCAGACACAAGACTTAAAAAACAAAACAAAACTTATTCAAAAGGAATGCTTATGAGGTGGAAAACTGAGCCATCAGCCACCTACACAGGTTGTTGTGGGACTCACATGGGATGGTCGGTCAATGGGACAATCCTTTGAAAAAGTGAAGGACACAGGACAAATGTGAAGACACTGATATAGTTCTGAGCAATCCTAAGTTCTATCTTAGGCTGAGTTGAGGTTGTTAAAAAACTACCAGTGTAGTAGCATGAGATAAATAAACAGCCTCATTTGGATCAAATATCCTCTAGGTTAATTTGGTGATTAACAGTACATATTATTTGATATGGCAAACTAAAACAAAAACTTTAATAGGAAACAATATAAATAGCCAGCTATAGGAGATTCCTGAAGTAATTAATTATTTTTTTGGTACCTGGGATTGAACTCAGATGTGTCCATTACAGCCACTATTCCAGTCTCTGTACATTTGGTACACCTACCCTTCTATGTCCTGCTCTGTCCACGGTGAAGCTAATATGATATCTAGAACTGGATACCTTTCACCTCTGACATCCAGAAAGATTAAACTAATGAAGGGGACTGCAGGAGAAAGAAGAGAATTTCCTACAATTCTCTGTTTCAGTCCTGAGGATCTGGCTATAGCTGCCTCCCTGGCATGACTTCAGGTATGAGCAAACCCCCTGAGCTTCAGCTCTCACTAGGTTTTAATGCTTTTCCATTATTGAGGCTTCAGCCCTACAAGTGTTAAGAGCTTCCTGATGCTGCCAGTGTCTGGGTGGGGGGAACAATACCATCTGTTCCTGGTCTGTTCCCTCATCCCTGCACATACCTATAAATATTCCTTTGTTACAGTCTCTTCATTTGACCCACCTGAGTTGAATTCAGTTTCCTGCCAGGACTATGGCTGAAATAAAACATGGATATCTATTTATTGGCATGGAAAGATGTCTGACAATGTAGATCAAAATAATAGCACTTGGGTTTAGATGGTGGAACAGAATTATGTATTTTTCTTTATGATTCTTTATTGTTCAATTGTTCAACTACACATGATTATTCTGAGGATATAAAAAGAAATAATAAAATTAAATACAAAATGGAAATAAGCCTAACCTCAAGAGTACTCTACTTCCCACTTCATCAAAATTAACATATACAAAAAGTTGCATAGCACAAAGGTATCTTGATGAGGCAATGGGACCATGAACACTTGTAAGCAACAAGATATTTCTTTATTCCTGCTGGATTCTATTATCTATTACAAATTCTGTTCAGTCAGCAAGTGTTCACAATCACGAACACAATTGTACAAATTATAAGTAATGTGTTTTACAGGCTTGGATTTCACAAGCAGAGGTCAAGATTTTGTTGCACTCTGAGATAACAGTAGTAAATATGACTAAGCGCATATCACCTACAGGTACTGTGTACAAGTGTTGTAGGTACTAGCTCATTTAATCCTGGCAAGACAGCAGTGCTATTACTCCCATTCCACAGATGAAGAAATTGTCATGCAGAGAAGCCAAGGAATTGGTTCAAGGTTGCAGAGTTCTTCATTGACAGGTCCTGGAGGCAAACCTTGGCTCCAGAGCCTATTTTATCCATTACACTCACCTGCCACTCAGATGGACCTATTAACTAAGAATTCTGAAACTCTCCTAATTATTGGCATATTATACAAAGAACCACCAGAGCCCTCAAACTGACTCACGACTTATTAGCTGTGCAACCTTGCACATTTACATTACATATTGACAATTCCTCATCAATAAAATGGTGACTGATACCTCTAGCTATGAGACTCTAACTCATATGAGCAAATGAGCATGGTAGCTTTCAAAGACATGTAACAAGATACAAATGTAAGGTTTATGCCACACCCTCAAAACATGAGTACATTAGTCACCAACATTAACACACAACAGTCAAAGGTAAAGAAAACAGCAATTACTTGGGTGAAGTATGGCTCTAAACTATAATATTATAAACTACCCAGTCTGTTAATAACACCCAACATAAAACCACCACTGATTAATCAATAAAAATCATGCAATAGTTTCAGTGAAATGTACTCTCAAGTGAACTCTCCTGACTCACATTCATTAATTACATCACCTAATTTGATACGTTCCAGCATTTTCTGAAATACATTATTCTCAATCTTCAGTTATGTAGTAAAACTTTAAAAAAAAAAACATTTAAAGTTCAAACTATACATTCTGTGTGGTATAATACCAAAAGTTCAAGTAAGCCACTCAGTTTTCAGTTTCCCTGACTCAACTTTTTGGAGTTTTATAATTAATTATATTCCATTATTACTGATCATCAATTAGCTCAAAATGTTGCTGAGATGGTGAGTATGCTGAAGAAGGCAGAATTTAATGATACTTTGAGACCAGTAGGACACTAAATTTCTCTCTTGTTAATAATTAAAGTAGATAACTTGTGTTTTTATTTATAGCTTCCAGAAATATCCGGCTCATTCCTGTGCACTGCCCTGTCAGCTAATCATCAGCTGGTCAGGATCTGACTTAGGCCATTGTGTTGTATTTTCCACATGTCTTCAACTGAAGCTATAATTGCAGCCCAACCAAACCTTAAAGCAAGTGATGTCATTTCTGTGTCCTCTCTAGAACTTTCCACACACTTATACATCATAAATATATAAAGAATCAGAAAGGGTAAAATATCAATTTACCTGTTTCAATTTCCCAGATATAGACAGAATCGTCAGCACATCCAACAATTAAAAAGTTCTCAACTGGGTGCCATTTTATCATCCTCACAGGGAAAAGATGCTTCCGAGCACGCAGGAGGCACCTCCTCCCTTCCAGGTGAAGGAGAGACACAGAATGGTCACTGCACACACAGCAAATTATCTGATCATCCCTCAGCTGTGACAAAAACAACAAGCTTATGTAAGTAAACAGTCAAATGTTTTCTTTTTGATTATATTTTCTCCTAACAGAACATTTTTGTTAAAGCCTCATTTACAAAAGGACATTTCTACATTCTACAGCATCTCTTCACATAGCTATCTGCGGAAGAGCTTTAAAAGCAGAGTGTAGTTTAAACTCAACAACCTATGAGGAAGGTCAAGAGATGCAAGTAAAAAGGAGAATTCTAGGCCAGATCTACTTATGAGATAAATGAAGAACTTGATCATAACTCAGCAAATTCAGGCAGTGAGACAGACATCGGAAATAATGCAGAATAAAATAAACCCCAGAACTAATTTGTTGCCACAAAAAGAAGCTATTTGTAGACACAAGCTTAGGCCCAAGGGTATCATGAGCTGAGAGTTTCCACTTAAAGCCTCAAAATGTGATTTGGTGCTGTTCCCAGAACTATACAGATTCTAATCCAAACAGGAAACTCAGTGTAGACACAATCTAAAAGAGGTAAGCATTAGATAGTTCCAACTGAATGCACCGCTTCAAAGACACAAGGACCAAAAATAGGCTCCTAAGGACAAGAATCCTTAAGACACTTTTTAAAAAGTCAGCATGTGGTTACCTTGGCCACAGTGTAGGACAATGACCATCCAGGCTGGGTATTGTTGATCTACCCAGAATTTCAGCTGTTGTGTTTATAGCACCAATGGAGATCTCTTGAGACCTCCCAGGACCCATCATCAACCTCTCTGTGGGGTACTAGAGAACACATTTTCTTTCCTAATTATTTTTTAAGGAGATTACATAAATCCAAAGGGAAAAAAATTACAAAATGGCAGGTGCTATACATATGGAGCCTAGACTTATTGAATGGATTAAATATCATTTCTTCCCACCCATAATACCTCTTGGAGAACCTGCCCATCCCATAGCCTCTAGAATGGACACCCCAAGGTGTTTCAGGATCCTTAAACACACACACACACACACACACACACACATACACACACCACACCACACCACATGAATACAAATCTTAAGGCCAGGAGTGGATATACACTAGTGACTCACACAAGGCCAATCAGAATCTGTTTTAAAAGCATTTAAGAGATAAAAATAATTCACAGAAAAAAGCAAGAGAAGGAAGCAATCACAGGAAAGCATGCAAGTGTACAAGCATATACTTTTGCATAGGAAAACTTGGTTTCAGAATTTATAGTTCAAGTTCCCCCCAGCCCTTGCTATAATGTTTTGTCCTGGATGTCTCAAAGATTGCTGTTATACTCTCTGAATAAAGTGCCCCCCCCAACTTTTTTTTTTAACTTAGTTTGAATAGATCCTGTTTCTTAAAATTAAATCATCTATGACTGAGGCAGAGAAAAAGAGATCAGGAATGAAACTGACTTGCACTGCTCTACTGGAGTGAAAAGGAAAAAAAATGAATAAAAAGAAAAAATAAAGAAACATCAGAAATAAAAGATATATCAAGGAATCCCAAATCATCATGGGGAAAATTATTTTAAAACCACACTTAACCTTGTTTCACTGCTTTATTCAATCATTTGTGTTGCTGAAATATTGTTTTCCTACATCTTATTACAAAAAATATTATGCTTCCTGCAAGTTTAATTGTAGCTGATTTTTTATAATATTGTGGAAAAATAATTTTATAAGCCAACTAATTTACAAAATCTCTTTCCCTGCATTATGCTGTACCTTTATTTTAGTGAAACTCAAAACTTGGTTGTTCATTTTTTAACAAAGACATTAGCTCTATGAAAGCTGAATTTAGGTTGACCAAGGACATTAGCTCTATGAAAGCTAAATTTAGGTTGATATTACATGAGAAAATTACATACAAAACTATTTCATTTTTCCCAACATAATATAGGTGCTCATAAATTTTTTAAATCTCAATATTTATTAAATAAATAGATAAGTAAATAAAAATCCACATAATAAAAATAATGCAACTATGAATATTATTATAAAATGAAATTGTTGAAGGCAAAAGTTAAGTTCTAATTTATACATCCCTACATTGTTTGACTTGTTTTTTGCATTAATTGGCTACTATTATTAAAAATAACTCCATTCAGAATTAAGACAGAAAAATATATAAAAATATATAATTATTTCCTTACTAGAAATAATTAAACACTTTTATAAAATCAGAACTTTAAACACTTCCTTTAGAACCAAATTATTTGTATAATAATAAAAATTGTATAAAAAGATTAGAAAGAAATATGGAAAATCATCCAGTTACATTATAGGTGAACAAAACGTTTTTTTCTCCTGTGGGATATCCCTTATTTTTCTTGCTTTTAAAAATGTTCTGTAATGTCATATAACTCAAATTATGAAACTGACTTGGACTGCTCTACTAGAGTGAAAAGGAAAAAAAGTGATTAAAAGGAAAAATTAAAGACAAACCTCAGAAATAAAAGATATACCTGAGGAATTTCATACTTTTTATCTTAACTTACTCTGAAGTTCTCTGGTGACATCAAAAGGCTTGTTACTGGACCGGCTTCCAAAAAGAACTTATGCAAAATGTCTTCAGTAAAGATATCCCACAAGATCACACAGGAACCTTGGTCCCCAGACACCATCCAACTTTGGTCTAATTTCGAAGATAGACCATGTGGATAAAGTAAAGAAGTTACACTTTGGTGGTGGCCTTTGAGAACTTTATGAGAGGGAGAATCTGGAAGATGATCAAACACCAAATAGTAAAGACTTTATTTTTATCTAGGAAATAATTCTGAGAATTCTTTTTATAAATTCTTAATATAAACACACATTTGAATAAGAAAATTAGTGGACAACACTTAGAACATCTCAAAAGGCAAGAGCTTTATCGGAAACAAAACCATGCTTTTGATGAAGTACTAACATTGACTGTTTAACTCTATTCATTGCTTAGTATACTAGCAAGTTATCAGTTCTTCTACAGCAAACACTTTTCTGAAAGAGTGATTCATATATTCTGCTCCATAAAATAAGCCAATTTTCTTTAAAATTAGTATAATTAAGTCTAATATATAAGAAAAACAAGTTTCCCACAACATTTTGCTTTGAAACATGTTAGAGATTACCTAGTCCTTTCTCTTTGTTTTACAGATAAAGTCCCTGAGTTTCAGATAGGTTAACTGAATTAATTGCAAGTGTCAAAAACCAAACATAATGTTTAAGAATGTAGACTTGCTATTAAAGAAATCTGCCTTTACTCTGAGTTGATCAATTTCTAGATGTCATAATGGAAAAGTTGCATTTTCTCTAACCCATAGATGCTGCACCTGAAAGATTAGAATAATAATCATCCTTGCTTCAGAATGACCATAGGGTAAAATAAATAAGACAATGTCCATAATTTTCTAGCACTCTCCTTGCATCTTCCAGGCTCAGGGGTATTTCAAACCATATCTGTACTGGAACACAAGATGATTGACACATCTTTTCTTTTCTGACTAACCACACAGCTTCTTCCTTCCTCATTAACTAAACTGTCCCCAAATTGGAGAGGACCATAAGCCATAACCTCTGTATTCAAACTAAAGCGGAATCCCAAAGAATCATTATCTCACTGTAGTTACTTCTAGTCCATCAGGCACATCCTCATTTCATACCCCTCGCAAATTATAAAAAAAAAATATATAAACGCAGATGCTAAAAGTCAAATGTAGGTTTCTGTTTGTTTTCTTAACATTAGGATAAATCAGCCTAGATAAAAGATGCTAAGGTGTTGGATTTTTCACTAACTTCTAACAGCAGCCATTTAGCTATATACCAGTATATTACCTTTCCTCAGTTCATTGCCATTTATTCACTGACTTCAGTCAAGTACTGAATCACAAGTCAGTAACATTTAGTCGTAACCACTGTAAATTGAGAACAATAGTGGGCAATGTAAGAGGAGTTGAAAAACATACTGAGTTTCAGTCTCTACCCTTGAAGACCTTACATTCTAATAGGATTTATATAATTTAAAATGGTTGGGGCTGGGGATGTGGCTCAAGCGGTAGTGCGCTTGCCTGGCATGCATGCAGCCCGGGTTCGATCCTCAGCACCACATACAAACAAAGATGTTGTGTCTGCCGAAAACTAAGAAATAAATATTAAAAAAAATTCTCTCTCTCTCTATATATATATCTTTAAAAAAATTAAAAAAAAATAAAATAAAATGGTATATGATTTTTACTCCACATCCTAAAATCACCTCCTATATTTCCTTTCCTGATCTGACAACTTGCTGCATAATGGTATTTATTAAATAGGCATTTGTTGTGGTAATGCACAAAGATGTATAAGAATGAATATAGTTCATTAACAAAGAAATAAAAACTAAAACAAAAAGATACCGTTTTTTTCTTTCCCTAATTGTCAAAGATTAAAAAGTCTAATAGCAAAGTTGACAAAGGTTTAGGAGAAAGGCATTTTCACAGACTGTTACTGGACATGCATGTATACTGATATAATTTCTTTACAAAAACTTTTAAGTATATTTCCAAAATATTAAATATACAAACTAATGATGATCTAGTAATTCTACTGCTGTGGACTAATACTGAAGAAATATCCAATATATGTTCAAAAACAATCAATTTTGTATTATCCATAGTAGCTAAAGACTAGAAAACATAAACATCAATTTTCAATTAAAATTCATTGTTAATAATTATAAATAGTTTATAAAGAATAAACACCAAAATATTTTATTCATATTTATTTAAGGATATCTTAGAAAAATGTATTACAATAAGCTTCTATTTGTGTAATATAATTTAAAAAATGTATACTGTTATGCTGGTACATAAAAAATTTCAATAAAGGCACAAAGAAACTATTATTTATAATTGTCTTTGGTAAAAGAAGAGAAACTTGTTTCTTACTGTAAAACTTCCTGTTTGAGTTGTTTTTTTTTAAAAAAAAACCTGCATGTATGTTTTATTTGAATATTAAAATATGTACAAATTTATCAGCAAAAGACTTCTGAATCTTCTTTACTATAGCTTATTGAAAGTAAAACCTAGATAAATAAAATTAAGAGGGTTAAATAAAATTGAGTCACCTTTTAATAAAGAACCCCCTTCTAGAAGTCCTGCTTTGGCAGCATTCAAAGCCTGTATAATGAAAATTGTCCCATCTTCACAGCCACATATTAGTTTATCAAGACTTGGAACGTACTCTGATGAAGTGACTACTACAGTTCCTGCCTCATCTTCAAGCCCAGAGAAATGGTCAATAATACTTTGAGACACAGTTTGATGCGTATCAAAATTATCTTGAAGTGTCCAGGTGGTAGTTATTGGTATTTCTAAAAGTAAAACATACAAAATTAGAAAACGTGGTTTATCAATTCATAGTGGACAGGTAAAATGTTATCAAGACATTATATTTTCAAAAGCTGTGAATAACAGCTTAATCCATATTCGTGTTGCCAACATTCATTCCTTGTTATATTCAATTGGTATTAATTTGAATTATATTAGTTGAATTGTTTAAATCTATAAGCTTTATGTTTATGCCTGCTTTTATGTTGCACTTAGTACATAGTGGGTCATGAGAATTTTTTAATATGTAGCTTCAGGTTATTCAGCTCAAAAAAAAAAAAAACCCAAAAAACACTGAATTAATTACAAATCAGTACTCAGAAAACATGTGAGGAAAGAAAAGGAAACTGTCTTACCCCTAGGAGAACCATCAAACTTGGATATGGGAACATCAGGGATGTGCCACAAAGTAATCCTTCCTGAGACTTCACCAGAGAAAAGTACCTTATAAAAAGGCTCTTTCCTTTCATTCATGTAGCCCATAACAAAGGGAAGGTTCTGTGCCGAAACAAAAAAATAAATAAATTTTATGTGGAAATGTTCTAACTGTAGAAAGGTAGCCACTGTTTACAAAAGGTGGAACAAAACTCCCTAGTTGAACTAAATTTTTTCAACTTATTTCCCACTGTTTCAGAATTTTCAAGTGAATTAAATGAAATAATCTGTGATTTAGGACAAAAAAGAACTTCATGAAACAGGAAGCAAAGTCATCAGCTAGACTTCAGAGAGTTGGTAGGAGTAAACTTTTTGACTATATTTCATATGTATATGTTTTAGTCAGTTTTTTCACTGCTGTGACTAAATGAACCCAACCAGAACAACTATAGAGGATGAAGTTTATTTGAGGCTCATAGCCCCAGAGGTATCAATCCATAGCTAGTCAGCTTTATTCCTCAAGTCTCCAGGTGAGGCAGAACAACAAGATAGAAGAATGTTGGAGAGGTAAGCAGCTCACATGATGATCAGAAAGCAGAGAGAGAGAGAAGTCACCACTCAATTAATCCCATCAGGTGACTAATTCACTGATTGGGTTAAGGCTCTCATAACCCATAAATTTCTTCTCTCAAATTACTTGCATTGTCTCACATGTGAGCTTTCCAGAGCTACCTTACACCCAAACCATAATAGCATATTACACATACTGTTATTTGCACATGTTACTGATAAGGGGCTTTACACATATTCAATTATATAATCCCAGCATAATCCTGTGAAGTTGGCACTATCATTGTCCTCACTTTACAGATGAGGGAGTGAGGGGGTGATTCACCTAAGGTAAAGAATATAGCAATGGGCCTGCAGTCTAGTAATTCTAACTCAGGAGCCCATACTGTCCACTCAGGAGACCTGATCTGTTTAGGGTCCCTATGATTCTCAGTGTCAGTTAAAACAGCATCAATTAATGTTTATATGGCACTTTTGTGTTATTAGTATGCTTTTTACTTTCTGTTGACCAGTTTTTAGATTTAACATGCATAATTTCAAATCTCCCAAAGTTGCCACAAAAAAATTCCATAATATATAATACATATTACATATTGGGTATATGTATAATATGCATTATACACATTATGTTTATTATACATTATGTTATAATTATTAATTATGATTATATATATATTAATATATATATTATAATTATATAATATTATAATATTATATTATAATATTATAATTATATAATATTATAATATTATATTATATTATAAATATAATATTATATTATAATTAATTTTATATATATATATATATATATATATAAAATCATAATTTTGCTGAAACAGAGTACATGAATATCAGGCAAAACGCTCTTAAAGATGTACTTTCCCTAGTGAATATGTCTAGAATCTCCCTAGTGCCTTGGCACAGGGCAGCTCTTCTTAGGGCAAGCTTGTATATAGAGATTACACACAGAGATCACAATGATTAAGTGATTAGAAAAACAAAACCGACAACCTCTTTTGATGTACAAATAAAAGGCATCCTGAAAAGAAAGACAATTGCTGGTGTCAGAATTTTAAAAGTATTAGAGAGTGATGGCACCTAGACAGAAAATATAGGCTTTTACGTTTAGATGTAGGCATAAGAGTAGAAAATTCTATAATGTATCTTCAAAGAATATTAAAAACCAAAATTTATTTAGCCCTTACAAAACATGGCTCAGTGGTAGAGTGCTTGTCTAGCATGTGTGAGACCCTGGGTTTGATCCTCAGCACCACATATGAATAAACAAATAAAGTAAAAAATCTATTTGCAATTAAAATATTTTTAAAAAGCTAAGACATATTGTTGTTATCACTGTTACAAAACTAAGACACAGGAAATAAGAAACAATTCAAGGCCATACAACCAAGATAGTCTCTAGAAATGACAGTACTTTTGAAAACAGTTCCAATGAAGTCAGACCAACAGGATTCAGAGGGCATTTTGAGGTCTTTTTTGTCCCACAGTCATGATTTCTGTAGCTGTGAGAAATGATGTTAATAAAATTTGGATAAATTGACTATTCAAACTCTCTGGGAGCCTTTTAGGAAATTTAGAATTGATTACTCCAACTTCTTTAATGTTTTGATATGTAAATGAAACTCCAGAGAATGTGGTTGAGTTACCCACATTGGTGGCAGCACAGCTTACTTCAAACTGTGCTCTGCTCCTGCAGGCAGAGTTCCCTGGGGTTGCCATCCCCTCCACCAGGCAAGTTCCCTGGGGCTGCCATCCCCTCTACCCCCCTCACATTCCATATTGCCATTCCTCAGCTGGGCATATCCAACCCTTGACCCCTTGGCCTTCCTTCTTCCCAATAGTTCCCTCTCTAGTTCTGCTGTTCACCCAAGACCACCATTTTCATTTCAGATCCCAGAATCATCCTCTAAGAGGTAATAAAATATATTCACTAATAGTATATATTCTGGGGACAGCTTCGAGGATTCTAATGAGTTTTACCACATAGTAATTCTATTAAAAGAGTAACTTACTTAATTTAAACAATTTACCCAACTTCTCTTGTCTCAGTATCCCTAACTGTGTAATAAAAGGTCTAATAAAAGCATTTACTATATGGGATTATGTGAGAAATAAGGAGTGGAAAAAGATAAGGTGCTTAGAATGATGTCTGGCACTCGGTACATACTCAATAGATATTAACCATTCTTATCCTTTCCTCAAACAAAATGACAAACGTATTCCAAAAACGTATTATAAGAATCTAAAGCTAAACCACCTGGGTTCAAAACCTGGGAATTAACTTATCTGACCTATAGTTTCAAAATGGGGTCTTAGTGGCCATTGAAATGGATGAGGCAATGTATGTGCTTGATAATAATAATGATGCAATAAAAGTTTATGTATCTAGAAGTCTATGGGATTAAATGAAGGGAAATGAAGAGTAGGGAGGAGGGAGAGGAATAGGAAGGACAGTAGAATTAATGGGACTTAACCTTCCTAGCCTTGTATTTGAAATCACAACCAGGGTAACTTTGCATCATGTGCAACCACAAGAATAGGATCCTAATTAGAATAAGTTATGCCCCATGTATGTATAATACGCCAAAACACATTCAACTGTCATGTATAACTAAAAAGAACAAGTAAAAAAATTTTATCTGTCATCATCCCTTTTAGTTCATGCACCCAAATTCCTTATCTGCCATCCTCAGGGTGTTTCTATCCCAGCTACCTCCACCATGGCCTGCAACCTTCCTTTTCAGCTAATCCAGAAGAGCTAGAGTTCCTTAATGGTCAGGAACTTTGCCCATGGGTCTGAGCAATCACCAACTGTGAAATGAAAGCTGGGAGTATCCTCAGAAAGCTACAGGAAGTAAGGGTGGATTCCCAGTCTTGCAAGATATGTTCACAGGTATAACACTTGATCTTGGCCAAAAGACAAGAGGCAATTGTTCACATGTATTACCAAGGCAACATGTGACTGCCAAACCTCCAGATTTAATTCTAAGGTATCACTCCCCAAAACAAGTATAATAAAAACTATATATTTACAGAGCAAACTTTTTTTCTAGGTTCACGTATCTCTCAAACTCATCTTTTCAATTCTACCACATGCCTTCATTGCCTCCTAATTACATGAAAGACTAAGAAGTATTATATTTAGTGAATCCTGGTAGTGTCTGAACAAGGAGGATAACACTCTGCTTTAACTTATTTAATGGATAAAGGACAAGCAAGAGTCTAAGGATGGGTGATCAATGTCCTTCAGTTTTAGGTTACACTACTCATATTTCACTGACTTTTAAGCCCATCCCACATTAAAGATACAGAAGCAATTATGATTCTCTAAGAATTATTGGTAGAAGACCCATACATTTACATTTTGAGAAACACGGCAATGTAGCTTCCCATTAGTTTTCTTAAATTGTGTTTTAAACTGTTATGTATAACATTGGTATTTGCAGTAGACTAGAAGCTTCTGAAGGGTATGACTTATACTTGGCTTCTAGAGAAAACTGTACTGTATAAAAATATACTCTGGAGCTAAACTGGAGGAAAGCACATGCCCTTTAAAATAACTGAAAATGCATTCCTGAGTAACCAACAGTGCTGCTTTCGTGATAAACAGCAAAACAACAAGAACAAAACAAAAAGGAAACGGTTCTATTGCTGCTAACAAATAATTTTTAAATCATCCCCTAATATATGCTATAATTCTAAAGTTTATCTATGCTCCAGTGGCATTTGGGTTTATAAATTTTGGCTTCACAGCTTCTTAATCAAGTTTTGGAAACAAAACTTTTCACCAATATAATAAAAGGACAATCTCTGAACTACAGGATTTCCAACAGCCCTGCTGTCTAATTAAGCAAACCGTCATTCTGCAAAAAGCATGCTTTCTTGGTTGACACATCAATAATTCAAAACTCTTCCTCCCTCTATGAAATACCTTTTTGGATAATTAACTGATGACCAAGACCAGAGGTTTAAAAAAAATCACTTGAAGGAACACCCACCGTTGAAATAAAATAACTGCTTAGATTTTCAGACTTCCTAGAGTGTCAAAGGTATAATTTAGTGAACTATCAAGCTCACAATTGTATTCTCAACTCTCTGCCAGAAATCATAATTATATTTATTTTAACAAGAAAATTTACTCATAAGAATAGTTAAGTATATGTGAAAATGATCTTGATATATGGTTTTTAAAAAATCAGGATTAAAATCATCTCATAACATTTCAAAATTAGAGTAGTTACATTAAAATGTTAACAATGTTCTGTCAAACCATCTTTTCAAAATGGTCAAAGGAAAAAAATGTAGGTGAATGTGTGTGTGGAGAGAGAGAATAAATGTGACAAGATGTTAGTAACTGCTGAATATAGATAAAGGATATATAAGTGATCATTGTACTATTCTCATAAGTTTTCTAAATATTTGAAACATATCCAACTACAAGAAAGAAACACATAAAACGAAATTTTAAAATTTTAAACAGTACATATTTATGGTAGTGGAATTAGAATTTTAATCTCCTTTATTTTCTTCAACATTTATAATTTGCCTATGATAAATAGGTGTTGCTTAATGAGACATAAAAATATTTTTTATTTTTATAATCTATTGTACATCTAGATTTTTAAGCACCAAGGTTTCTCTTCAGTAGCCATTAACAATAAAACACGATTTTCTCATTAACAACTTCATGTGATGATTCAAGTTAATTTTTTCAAGGATGATTCTGTTACAAACAAAGCAACACTCACTCATCTAAGAAACCGAATGAAACAGATTGGAGGTAGCCACTCTTTTCTTACGTTACCTTGTTTTCCTCCACAGAAGTAGAGCACAGTAAATGAGGATAAATGGTCTCTTTAAGCACTCTTCCATCAGCAGGGTATATGCTTTTTGAAAGGCCACTATATCACAAAAATGAGAAGCAAACTTTAGAAATTTGCAGTTCTTTATTTGTTTTTTCCCCCCTCCCATTTTCAAAAGCCGGATGGTACCATTCAAGTTTCTAAACTCTAGTTAGAAAATGTTGGGTTAATAATTACAAGTGACTTTTTGAAAACCCAGCACCAGCTGTACAAGTTATACATGGTTAATCTCATTCCTTCATCCCCTGCTGTTTTGTACAAAGGCTGAAGCCTACCAAACCCAGAGTAAATCTTCTAGTGCCAAAGTTGTTTTGTTCTGGTTTTTGATCATGGGCAGCATGCAGGGATTTCTCCATAATAAACCTCCCAAAGTTCATTTTCTACCTGAATGTTTTGTATGCTGCTCCCATCTGAGCCCACCTGTTCAGCAGCTGATAAATATAACTGTGACCATCTTCTGTCCAGATGAGGATTCTGTGAGCAGCAAGCACCTCTCCACCAGCAAAGAACTGCCCATTTCTACTAACTTCAGTCCACAAAAGGGAAAAATCACAATAATCATAAACCTAGAATGACAGTCATAATGAAACAACATATTAATTTTTACTCATGGTTCAAGATTATATTTTATTAGCACTTATTTTTTTTTCCACATGCATCCTAACATAGGTTTCTGAGGATGAAGTTTATTTGGTTGTCTCATTCCAGAATGTGTTTATTAAATGAACAAACCTCAAATCCTAAATTTCAAAACAATTTGATTCTTTCCATGACTATTGTAGGTTTAACATTTGCAAATTTATATAGCAGAAATCCTTTGTTACACAATGTTCTTTAAATCTTTGTTCAAAAATATATCATCACCATACAAGTAAGACAATATAGTTCTGTTCATTGAGCCAGTTATGTGTAACAGTAAAGAAAAGAAGGGTGCGAGAAAATGACGCAAAGAAAAACTTAGCTTTCCTCTTGCAGGCTTCAGTCAATATATTCACAAGAAAAGAATGTATATTCCCTAGAAGCAAATGTAGTAACAGAGAAAGAAAAAAAAATCTAAAACTAAGGTTTAATCTCTGTAGATAAAATGTTTTAGTTTTCTTTTTAATTCCGAAGTGCAGACATCAACATTTAAAAATAATTTAGAGATAGTCATTATAACTATGATTTTCTATTCATAAAATTAGAATATACTATGACATATATAATAATATCGTAGAAAACAAAGTGGCTAAAAAAGAGTTGAAAATTAATCAGTCATGAAAGACAAGTCATTCTACACTCTTGCAATATTATTATAAAAATTCGTATTATATATAAATCATACTTTATAAATATTGTCATGAACAAAACTACATTTGTACATCACTGCTATTTATTTATTATGTTATTTAATACTACCTTCCAACATTTAGAAAACACCACCAACAGAAGTCTCTCAGTATATGTACAAAATCGTATTGTCTGGCAGTTCAAAGAGTCAAGAAACTTGGATTCTTTTTCATAGACAACTTGCTTTTCCTTGAAAATGAAAGAAAAACATTTTAGTTTTAATTTTTAGAAATTTATATTTGACCATATACTTGAAGTAGACCATACCATTATAAAAGTAAAAGTACCCTAGTTTGCATTTCAGTGTTTTGAACTAAGAAGTTTCCTTTAAAAAGAATCTGTGAGCAGGAAATCCACTTGGATTCAAAGACTTATTTTATATTATCACTCAACAAACTCTCTGGGGAACCATTCTGGATGTGGAGAAAATAAAGTTACTGATATTCAGATATGGCAGAGAGATCAAACAAAAATTGTAAACAATTTCTACAAACCTGCAGTACCTTAATTACCAAAATATTAAAAAATAAATGAAGTGCTTTGAAAGTGACACAAAAGTAGCCAACAATGAACACAGACTACAAGGCTCTCAATTGTTCACAGACATACCACCCTGATCACCTGATCTCATTTGATTTCAGAAATAAAGCAGAGTTGTTCCAGGTTAGTATTCAGATGGGAAACAAGGCTCTCAAATTTGCTTTAAAATTTCAAAGTGATGCCTGTGTATAAGGAGAATACCAATAATGCTGGGTGGGGTGTACGTTTCTTGACCTCAGTATACTAACAATTCCTAGGCTTCTTCAACCTCAAAATTCCTAAAGAGACCCTAGCACCCCTTGGAAGGCCTAAACAATACTGTCACAAACATGAACACAATGTCCCTTCCTTTGTTCATTACTTCAACTCATAGTCTGATGCCAGAAAGAGGTGTCATGCTGGACTCCTGGGGACAAAACCCACAGTTGTTCATGGCCACCTCCTTGTACTATTCACACACCCAGAAAAAGAGAATCTTCTGCTATAAGGGACAGAAAGATATTCTGCTATAATTTTTTTTAATTAAAAACATAATCTCTCCGTGTGTAGTATGCACATCAGTGTATACATAAAAACATTTGGAAGGAGAAAAGTTGGAAGGGTGTAATTCAACCATACTGATGCCCATCCCTGGGAAGATGGATGGGGGAAGTAGATGGAAATAAAATTTATATACTTCTACATCATTTAAACTTTTAACTGTGAACATGCAATACCATAATAATTTAAAAGTTTCACTAAATATACTTAAAATTGGAGAAAAGATAGTAGATACCAAGCCAACCTGAATGCTATTGATAGATGAGGAGAGATCCCATACTTTGAGCTCACCAGTTACTGATACCACCAAGAGAGAATCTTCTGTAAAATGAACAAAGATCACATATAAGCTGGACAGTGCCATAACTCACTTGGTGTTTTTCTTAAGTAAAAAATTGACATTTCATACCATGTTCCAAATTTGCTTTAAAACTTCAAAGTGGTCCCTATGTATAAGGAGAATACCACTAATAGAAGAACCATATTATCAATTATAAGTTGGTAGTATTCAAACTTCTTATTTTAGAAATAAGCGGAGGAGCCAGTTTTCATTTTCTTCTGTCTTGCTCAGCATAACATCCAGAAAATACAGCAAGACAAAATACTGCCCATTATTCTTAACATACCACACAGAACTAGGTGACAGAAACCTCCTTTCTCCACTTATCTTAACATCTTCCTGACTTTCTAATGACCCACTGGAGTAGGTGTTCTCAGTTTGTCTTGATCTAACTTACAGAAATATCTCTACTAACAAGAAAATGTAAAAAGCACTCTGGACTTTTGCCCAATAATTTAACAAATAATTCAAAAGTAGATGAATTACATGCAATCTCTTAGCAATGTACAATACCCAACTATTACCTTGAATTCTCATGGAATGAACAATGCACATGCAGTTGATCCAATCAGGAGACTGAGATGATGTGAAAGTGTTAATGACAGCCAAAGTTTTGGCATCAATTATAAGGATATCTTGATACTCTCCACAGCACAGAAGCCAGCCTTCTCCTGTCATCCGGAATGAGCAGTGATAATACTGTACAAATGAAATTCAAAGTAAAAAATGATCTTTAATCTAGCAATACTGCTACGTGTTGATAAGAAATAAAAGTATTTGAAGAGCATTTGAGAAATTCTTGTGCCAAATAGGTTTTAGAAATGTTTTTTTATAAAAGATAAATAAACTGTACCTTTAATGAACTTTCTTAATGTGCAGAGTTTTGGCCCCAAAAGAATAGAAAAGAGTTTGTGGCTACTGCAAAGCCAGGTATCAATATTTAAAGCAATGGGTGACATGTAGAAGACTGTTCACACCAATGGAACCCATCCCCCAAAAGCCAGAATCTGTTTTAAAAATTGGGAAGTGGGGCTGGGAATATAGTTCAGTGGTAGAACAATTGCCTAGCATGTATGAGGCTCTCAGTTCTATCCCCAGCAATTAAAAAAAAAAACAATAAATAGATAGATAATAATACATTAGGAAGTGGTTATAAACGTGATGGCTATGCCTCTTATTCTCTTTTTATAAGTAAAACTTCAGAAATTAAGAACAATGGAAAATGAGGGAAAAATCCTTTTACTGCTTTATAAAATAGTGTGTCATTTAAACTGAATCATTTAAAATGACTTCTTTACATGTGTCCATGTATGTTTTGTGAGTGTCAGTAAGGAAAAATACAAAAATAGTCTTTCAAAGATAACATACAGAAATAAAAGAATTAGGGAAAACAATTTTCATTGAACAACAGCTTTTGAGAAAGAAGAATGCCAAAATAGTGGAGGATTACCAATATTTTACTCTCATGACAAAGTGTTAAAGAAAATAATATTCTACAAAGATATGCCTTTAAATATGTGTATTGCAAATGTTCTAAATGAGTTGCAATCCTGAAATGTTCTGAATGTACTTACACAGATGGCAGTGTGCGTGTAAGGAAGTGTGGCCTTCTCCACGCACTGTCCATTGGTGACATTCCAAACACACATCTCCCTAGAAGACATAACTTTGTATTATTCCCTGTCATTTCCACTCAATTGACTGGAATAATTTTTGTACCACCAAGTTTTTCTTTAGCATCGCACTTAAGCACAACCTGATCGTTTATGTGGCTTTTTGTTACAGATTACTGGGCAAGAAAATGTTGTGGTCATTAGAGAGGTTGACATACTGTATCTGTATCTTTTTGTTTGGGTAATTACACCCTGCCATTGCCTGCAAACCTTACTTTAGGGTCAACCTGGCCTACAACAAATTGTGGGGATACAGCTATCACAGCCTGTGAGTGACAGTACAACAATCTTTCCATGGAAACTGCATCCTCTAGAAATGGTTTATTTCACTGAACTTAAACTACATATTCTGAAAAGCACAATACATCAAGGGCTGCATCTTTTAGAGCCAAGGTATCATTTTGTAAGATCTAACAGCGCCACCAAGAGGCTACATATGGTCTATCACTGATATAGTTTCTTTTTATTTGAAATCATCCTTGTCACTCAATATTTAGAAAACTCTCATTGTTTTGAAAACTTTAACTTGTTTCCACATGTTACAAAGACACAAATACAGTCTAAAATGCAGTAATAAAATACACCCAGGTAGGGTAGTTTAAATCTATATGACTTCTGTTTACAGAAACAAGAAAGGCTATTTCAAAGTTGTTTGATAATATTGATGTTTTGACATTTTTAACAAACAAAATTTTTATTGAAGAAAAACAAGTTTTACAGGCATTAAGCTAAATACTGCTATTTAGAATAAGCAAAATAGAGACTAATAACAGTAAATACTATATTTATGTGGTAATTTGAGGCTTTTTTTGGGGGGGGGAAGGGGGTCATAACCAAACACTAAAAATCAATCTTCTAAATAATTGGCTCTAAACCTGAGGTGATTTTGATCCCTTTGCCCCTTCCTTCACTTCCCAAGGACATTTAGCAATGTTTGGAGATATTTTCAGTTGTCACAACTAGGAACACACTACTGGCACCTAGTGGGGAGAGACAAGCAATGCTGCTACACATCCTACAATGCACAGGATCATCTCCCACAACAAATGCTGGTTCAGTCCAAAATATTAACACTGAGGTTGAGAAACCATATTCTAAGTATAGAAGGAAAATATTCAAGGCTTTTCCCCCTCTGTTTATATCCAACCTTATTACAAAAAGGTAACTTGAATAGGCATGTAACTATTAGAAGAGGAGGGAAACATGTTCTGAAAAATAAGATTGCAAGAAAGGCAGAAATTACAATCATATAACTCTAAGGCAAAACAACTAATAATCCACCATGAAATTAAATAAATATATCTCAAAGGTAAAGAAATTGAAACTTAAGCATCCAACAATAAAAAATTTTAGTTCGACTAGGGATTTAATTTTACTACCATCTTTTTCAACTCTTACTATACATCAACAATCACCTATTTCAGAAAATTAACCTCAAGGATTCTAATTCCATGCATCTGTGTTGGGGTCCTGGTATGTGGGGTTTAAAAAAGCTCTTGGCCAGTTGACTTGTTCCTAGGTAAGTTTACCAATTACTTTTTATTTCAATAAGAAGCAAAAGCACAGAGGAAATATCTATAGAATATGAAATTTAAAAAAAACTGTTAAATTTTCATTGTAAGGCCTTGAGAAGGGATTTTTTTCCCTTATTCAACTCTACAACCTGTCCTCAGTATACTCAATAAAAATTCATTAATGGATAAATGTATTAGTTGCTATTCTATACATTTTCCATGTTTTAGAAATATACTATTTTTTCTTTGTTCTATTTATTTTTCTCTTATTAATGCTATTGTTGCTTTGCTCAAATTTCAATGTTGTAACTGGAGGGAGAGGTAATAAACTGAATACTTGGTTTGCCATCTTGAATTAGAAGTTTGTTGGATTCTTCAAACCCTTTTCCCTTGCCTTCCATTAGGCTTATGACTTTTCTCTAGTATGATCAGGCTCCTCTTCTTCCTCTGTCTGCTTCATAAGTGGTGATCCTCCTTAGGTTTTTGTCTTAGACTCTTTTACATTCTCAGACTTGCCACTCTCTCTGGGTGAGTCATCTATTCCCATGTCTTCAGTTACTGTCACCATGCTAATTGGAAGCCAGACATCTTCAACTGAGCTCTAGATTTCCACATGTAACTAGCTACTAGATATTTCCTCCTAGATGACTTGCAGAAATGCATACATCTTGTGTTCAAAATGAACATTAGTTCTTTATCCCAGTGAATGGTATCATCACTAGCGAATTTCCCAAGCTATTCTTGATTCCCTACTTCTCTCACTGGCTGAATGTGGGGTATGTGCTACTCCAAATATGGTCTCTGAGCTAGAAGTATCAGAATATTCTAAGATTGTGTTAGAAACACAAGTTCTTAGACCCCAGATCATATCTACTATTTCCTTGACTCCAGGAATAAGGCCCCAAAATTGGGAAACAAGCTCTGTGAGTGACTCTCACTGTGATGCACACTCAGGTTTAAGGTTCACAGTCTTAGAGGCCTGACAGGCCTAGAGTCTGCCTCATTATCTGGTCTCATCTCTTTCCAATGATTAAAAAGTTTTACTAATAAGTAATAACCTTATTAGGGCCAAGGCTTTTTCCTTAAAAGTTTTATTAAATATATATATATATATATA
>NW_026000229.1:26302644-26318620 GCF_001458135.2 Marmota marmota marmota | reverse complement strand
ATATAAAATATTAATGCAGCTATATCAACCTTATTTTGGTTAGTACATATTTGATTAATTTTTCCCATCCATTTCTTTTAAGTTTTCCATGTTCTTATACAATTTTGTAATTGTCTGACAATCTTTATAAGTTAACAGAGGGCTCTTAGTGTCGTTATATAATTGGGATTTTTATTTCATCTTCATTTATTTCAACTATCTTATTTTGTGCTTTCTATCTGTCTCATTTTCTTTGATTCTGATGTCTTCTTTGGATTAAACAACTTTTTCTTCTTTTTTAATCTAGAAGTATACCCCATTTCTTTTATTTTTATTTATTTTGTTTGTATAGACATACAATACGTACACAAGACTTAAAATTCTAAAGTTAATCAACATCAACTGAGTGCGGTGGCCCATGCCTGTAATCCCAGAAGCTCAGGAGGCTGAGACAGGAGGATTGCAAGTTCAAAGCCAGCCTCAGCACCTTAGCAAAGTCCTAAGCAATAAGCTAGACCCTGTCTCTAAATAAAATATAAAAAAAGGGATGGGGATTAAAAAAGTTAATCAACATCTTTATTCACATGTTGAACAGCAAAACATGTGGAATCTGGAATTGAAACTAATCTATGCTGTTGTCAACTAAGATTATGTGTATGTGTGGGGGGTAAAGAGAGTATATAGAAACAGTATGTCTTATAGTCTGGGTTCATTTAAATTTTCTAAAAATTTGCTTGTTTTTATCAATATTCTTTTTTTCATTTCATAGCTTCCTTCTGAAATTATTATTCTTCCTATAGAAGTATATCCTTGAAAATTTCATCATTATGGAGGCATTATCAGTTGTGAATTCTCTTAGTACATATACTATGTATGTCTAAGTATACATTTCTCTAATTATGATTCCCTATTGCTATAGTATAAACTCTGAGAACAGGTACCTCTTATATAACTGTTCTGCTAGTCATTTTGTTAATAGTTTAAACAAGTGGGACACCTGATTCTTTATTATTGTTTTGGTTCTCAGAGTTCAAAGGCATATAATATCCCTTTGGGTAAAAAACAAAAGAGGCCATTCTCTTACGTCAGCCAGTAACTCAATCCCTCATTCACAAATACAGAATGGACTCCACATTCCTAGTATACATTGGCAAATAACTCTTCAGCAGTCAATCTCTTCTGTTGGTAGGCTTCTTCTTCCAGCTATGTCCTATTTTACTGGAGAGCCTTGCTTCCCTGAAACTTCAGGCAAATCGCAGTCTATGTTCCTTTCCCTTTTCTTTCCTACTACTCCATTCTCAATTGAGAGTACAACATGAAGAATGTAACTATTGAATTGTTTTGTAAAACTGTAAAGGATAAGTTTACTTAAAATCTCAAAAGTAATTAACTACATGAAAGCAGACAAGCAGCTTAACTTTTCCATTTCCAATTCTATTCTTCTAGGTATTTGTCATTATTCTTCACATAGTAAGGGGGTGACATTAAAATGTTTATCTTGGTCTCCACCCAGCAAGAGTATTGCATTGAGCATCACAATACTGATTATATTCCTTGGGACTAAATCAAAAAGTACTCAGTCATTTAAGATCTAAATTTTCCTATATGTAAAAGGAACATGTTGATCATGGAAATTTTATTTAGACCACAAGTCAAACCCCATTATAGTCTTCAGAAAGGGAATGGAATAAAAAAGGGAACAAAGTTCCACACATCTTACCCATTTTCAGCAGCACTGACGACATATGGCTGTTTAGAGAAGTCCCTCGCTCTTGCTAAACATGTTACTGAAGTAGAATGACCAAATAGGAGTTCCTTAGCTGAAATCTGAAAATAATGAGAGGAAGCTTTCACATAACTAAAAACCGTTTGAAAAATAAAGACATCTGTTATGGTTTAGACATTAGGTGTCCCCCAAAAACTCATATGTGAGATAGTGCAAGAAAGTTCAAAGCAAAGTGATTGGATTGTGAGCATGCTAACCTATTCAGTGCCTTAATTTGCTAATAGGGATTAACTTGGTGGTAACTGTAAGCAGGTAGTGTGTAGCTAGAGAAGGTGGGTCTTTGGGTATATATTTTGTCTCTGGTGAGTGAAACACTCTGTTTCATGGTGATCTTCTCCTGAACTGCCTTCCTCCACCATGCCCTTCTGCCATGATGTTCTTCCCCAAGCAGAGTTGCTTGAAATGGTTAGCCCCAAATAAACTTTTCCTCCTCTAAAATTGTTCTTGTCAGGTCTTCTGGTCACAATGGCAAAAAAGCTGACTAAAATAAGATTATAGTGTATATTTGGATTAAGAGACCCTTTTATATTATATTTTTTCTGTACATATATTTCAGGAAAACTGATACATGAACTCTCAAAATGCATAGAATAAAACGTAGGAAAAGCAATTGTGCTGTACCCGATTTTTTGTTTGTTTTGGTTTGGTATGCATCATGAAATCTAGATGATAGCCAGATCTGTTTTACAGCATCTAGGTTTTGAATACAAATAAGTCATGTTGATGTTTATGATATGTAAAATGTCTCCTGAATGATGGTAGCATATTAATGTGTAGAATGACGGTAGCATATTAATGTGTACATTTCAGAATTTAAATGAATTTACAAAATAATAACACTGAAAATATTACATTTTTAACCATTATACTACCTTATTAGTGATAGGAATATGAATTAATACAGCATTTGGGAAAAAATGGAAATTTCTTTAAAAATTAAAAACAGAGCTACCGTATGGCCCAGCAATCTTATTTCTGTGTATGTATCCAAAAGAATTGAAATCAGTAACTTGAAGAGATACCTGCACACCCATTTTTACTGCAGCATTATTCACAATAACTAAAATATGGAAACAACTTAAGTGTTCATCAATGGATGAATGCATAAAGAAAATGTGCATATATATATATATATATATATATACACATAAAGAAATATTATTCAGTCATAAAATAGAAAATCCTATCATTTGTGACAACACAAATAAACCTGGATAAGTTATTATGATAAGTGAAATAAACCAGACAAACAAAGACAAATGCTATATGATGTTAGTTATATATCCAAAATAGTCCAACTCATAGAAACAGAATAGAACAGTGGTTTACAGAAATTGGAAGTAGGGAAGGGATGGGGAGATACCAATCAAAGGAAAATGTTGAGTTATAAGAGGAATAGTTTTACAGCTCTATGTATGGCACGTTATGTATAGTTGATAATACCATATTTTGGACTGGGGATATAGCTCAGTAGTAGAGTGCCTGCTGAGCATACATTGGGCCCTGGATTAGATTCCTAGTACTATACAAAATAATAATAAAAATAATGCTAACTATTATTGCACACTTGAAATTTAACGAGAGTAGATTTTAAGTGATCTTACCACAAGCAAAAAACGGTAACTATATGAGGTGATATATGTATAGACAGTGATACGTCTTGTGGTAAACAATTTATAATACATATGTACATTAAATCACCATATCAAACGTGTTAGATATAAATAATCTTTATTTGGCAATTATACTTTCAAAAACCAAAGAGAAAAAAAGCTGAAATGTCATTAGTCATTAGTAGCATATTAATGTGTACATTTTAGAATTTAAATGAATTTACAAAATAATAACACTGAAAATATTACATTTTTAACCATTATACTACCTTATTAGTGATAGGAATATGAACTGATACAGCATTTGGGAAAAAATGGAAATTTCTTTAAAAATTAAATTTTTAAAGTAAACATGTTTCTTATTTATATCAAAAGTAAAAATCAAGAAACAAAAGTAAAGGTCATATAACAAGACAAGCTAGAGACTGGGAGAAACATTTGCAAAAGGTATATCTGATAAGAAACTATTCAAAATATACAAAGAAATTTTTCTCTTTGTGGTGGTGGGGATTAAACGCAGGGCCTCACACATGCTAGACAAACACTCAATCATTGAGCCAACACTTCCACCCCTAAAGAATTCTTAAAACTCGATAATAGTAGAATGAATCACCTGATTAAAAATAATTGGAAGCAGACAACAAAGATTATAATCAGATGGCAAATGAGCATATAAAAGGGTGCTCTACATCATCTTTCATAAAGGTAATACAAATTAGAACAAAAATGAAGTACCAGCAGACACCTATTAGAGTGGCTAAAATCTAGAACAGTGATAACAATAGGCGCAAGCTAGCAAGGATGTAGAACAATAAGAACATGTATTCGTTGCTGGTGAGAATGCAAAATTGGGAAGTGGGTTTATCAGTTTATAATGAAATTAAACATACTATTTCATAAAACCCAATAATGACATTCACTGGCGTTTACCCAAATGAGTTAAAAAGTGTTATCTACACAAAAACCTGCACACTGTTTACAGCAGCTTTACTCATAATTGCCAGAAATGTGGAAATGACCATAATGTCCTTCAGTAGATGAATGGATAAACAAGTCATGGTACTGTACATCAATACAATGAAGTATTATTCAATGCTAAAAAGAAATGAGCTGTCAAGCCATGAAAAGATAGAGAGAAAACCTAAATATATATTACTTAAGTGAAACAACTCAATCTGAAAATTTTGTACACTGTATGATTCTAAATACATGATATTATAGAAAAGGCAAAATTATGGAGATTAAAAATATAGTAGTGGTTATAAGAGGTTCAGGGGAATGGGACATAAATATGGAGCAGAGGATTTTTAAGACTGTGTATTCTACATGATACCATAATTGTGCGTGTGTACACACACACACACACACACACATAAGAAGTGAACCAACTCTAAACTGTAGTGTTTGGTGATAATTATGTATAGCTAGCTTCATTAATTGTAAACAATATACCATTTTAGGGTGGCAGATTGATGGTGAAGGGAACTGGTATGGGGGGCAGAAGAAGTACATGGAAACTCTGTATCTTCTACTGAATTTTGATAAGAACCTCTTTTCTTCACTAACAAATATTTTAATTTAATTAAATGATTATTTAAAATACAAATATTTTTTCTCCTGCATGAGAATCTTAATATACAAAATTAAGGGTTAATTCTACCATTATATCATGTGTGAAAAAGTACATTCTTCATTATTTTGTAAAACAAGATCATAAAAATTAAACTACAAAATAGAAAACATATATAGTCTCTGTAAGTGGAAAATAACAGTAATAGACCAAAAATTTAATTTGAGTGATTAGAAAATGTATTTTGGGTAACAAAAAATCTATATTACAAATGAATTACTACAAAAATACCATGTGTTTTTTCTGAGCTATGCAAAAATATATGTAAATGATAACCCAGGCATATCAATAAGGATAAATTATTCTATGACATAATTATTTCTTTCTTTCATATCTACGATTACAGAAATATTTTTTTAAAAGGTCTATTGCTAGGCTAAGAAGGTCTTGTGGTGGAACTGAATCACTTACAAGCTACATTCTAACTCTAATTTTTTTCCTGGGAAGTCCATAAGATTCCAGCTTAGAAAATAACATCCTGTATTTTTCAAATCCTCACACTCAGGGGTGCATATTCCCATTCACTTAGTGTCTTTCCAGAGTATTAAAAGCCAGGTTAAGTACAGGGTACATCAAGAACATTTCCTTCTTTAAAGAAAATCTATTGTGGACAAAATATCAAAAAGAAATATTAGAAGCTATCATTGCCTTTTACATGAAAACTTCATTCTGCTAATAAATCCCCACAAGTTTTAAATAAATTGTGACAATCTCTGTAACCTCATTTTGCTGCTGTGAAGAATAAAAAAATAAATTCCATACCTATGCCTAGCCCTTGTCATGATGACATTGGAAGACCTTTACTTCTATTCATTGGATATACCTCTATGCAGATTTGGAACCTCCTAACCTCACTCTCAGGTGCTTCTAATAGCACAAATGTAAGACAGCATGACTTGATGAACATCTACTATGTTCCAGAGACTGGTGCAACCATAGACAGTGTTTAAATCCACATTTTACAGATGAGAAAATCAAGGCTCAAAGAATACAAGTCATATGCCCAGTATCACAGAGTTGGTAAATATCAGAACTAGACCTCAAATGAGATTTGCATTTTATCTTTATACACACTGCTATTTTTCACTTTGTTTGTTTCATTTTGAGTATTGAACAGGAGGAAAATTAGATGATAGTAATACTAAGGGACTCTGAGAAGATGTTTACCTCATTTTTCTCTGTGCTTAGGTGTGATGAGTATCAGCAGTCAATATCAGAAAACCTAAGTGAGGAAGTTGCTAGTACAAGCCACAAGCCACAGACATCCTCACTGGTGCACCCTACAAACTAGAGGGTTCTGGGAGCAGACCCAGAACATGCAGCATGCATAGCCAAGGCAAACAATGAGAAGCCTAGGACCTGCAGACATTGTTCCCCAGCTCCCTTGCTCCCTAACATCCCACCCTGTCAGGGAAAACTGAGGAACATACTTAATCTGCTACTGAATACCTGGATACTGCAGGATGTCCAGAACTCACATCGCCTTCTTTCCCTCCCTGTTACAATTTCCTAATCCCTTTAACTCATTTTAAATAAATGATAATATTATCTTACCAGTCCTACCATCACAGAAAATTCAAATCTGGAAAGTATTCTTGACTGTACCTTTTCAACGATCCTACAACTAATTGGTTTCTCAGTTCTTTCTATTCTCTCTTCTTAACATATTCGCAGTTTTCTTCTTCACTTCATCCCCACGGGCCAATGATTTGTTTCATGCTCAAAAACTTTCTGGACTAAACTACTGGAGAAGGCTCCTATACATAGCCCCCTGTCCTTGGTCTCATCTCTCCTTTCTTTCAACATGCCCTGCACAACACTAGCCTGTGATATTCTACAATATAAACACAATTAAACATGGGTGTGTTATTTCCTTACAGTAAACATCTTCTAAGCCCGAATAATCGTCACTGTTTTTAATCTGCACACAGGGCCGGTTCTTGCAGATGCCATGTGGGGTCTGTCTCATCTATGACCTCTAATTTACCCTTCATGCTCTACTCAACCACTTTTATCAGTTCCCTGACAGCTAAATGCTCATACCTTTTACACACACTTGCTGTTACCACTGTCTGCACTCTCCTTCTTCCTTCTACTCGTGTGTACCCTTTAAAACTTAGTTCAAACTCAGCCTCATTCTCAGAAAGCCTTTTCCTTCAAAACTACAAGATACTACTTTATATATTCAAGTAGCTATTATAAAAAAAAACATTATTGGTGAGGATGTAGAAAAACTGAAACACTTGTGCACTGTTTGTGGAGATATAAAATGATGTAGACACCATAAGGATTTCTCAAAAAATTAAAAATAGAATTACCATATGAGCCAGCAATTCCACTTCTAAGTGTACACCTAGGACAACTGAAATCAGGGATGAAGATGTACCTATGTACATAGCAGCACAATTCACAATAGCCAGTGCAAATATGTATCCATGGATGATTGGATAAATGAAATGTGGTGTATTGTATATTCACAATAGAATATTACTAAATCTTACAAAGGAAGGGAACACTGTCACATGTGATAACATAGATAAACCTCAACAGAGTAAAATAAGCCCATCATGAAAAGGCAAATACTATATGATTACATTTATGTGAGGAATGTAAAGAAGTCAAATTCATAGAGAAAGTATTACATTTGTACTAATCAACACCTTATTCACATTGCAAACTTTTCCAACAACATCCTCATGGTGAATTTCCAAATCACAAAACCAATACTATCCCCAATTTAAATTTTCTCAATGTCTCCTTTTGCTTTAAGTATCCAATATAAGTTCTTCACTGGTCATTAAACCTTACATGACCAGCCCCAACCCATCTTCTCTCCTGGCCTCACCTCTCTCTGATCTTTGTTCACATCTAGGCTACAGCAACAGAAAGCTCTCTGTTTTCCTGCAGGCACAGGCTATTTCCTTAACAGAGCATGATCTAGTTGCCCCCAGTCCCTGGCTAATCTGATTCCCATTCCCAAATCACACCTCTAACCCTGAGTTTCTAAATATTAGTGTCATTATCATTTAAAATGGGAAAACTCTTTGTTGTAGGAACTGTCATGCATACCCTAAGATGTTTATAGTAATTTCTTCTTTCAATTTTGACAAGAAAAATGCCAGTGGATATTAGCAAATTTCTCTTGGATGGCAAAATAGATCCCTATTATGAATCACTGCTCTAACTCCAGGAAGACTTGCTACAAAGAGGAACATGGTGTAACTTCCCAACTGTACATACTTGCAGACAACTCCCTACTTAGAATACCTTGTACTGCAACATACCTGCACTACATTAGCTTAAATCCTTCCTATACCATACTGAAACCTCCTGGGCAACCAGCATAGGTCTCATTTGTGTTTGAACTCATGAGTAACTAGCATCTAGCCTACCTTAGAGCCTACATACTCAACAAATGTATGCTGAACAAAGGCTGGATAAATAGCAGGAACAAATAAAAAAGGATCAAGATGTCAGCATTTCAAATGTCTTAAACTTAGAGTGAACTGCACATTACTAGGCAACTGCTTCAGCCAGAAAATAATAATACTCAACATTAAAAAGATTAACAAGACATTTAAAGCCATTTAGGAGTCTGAGTTTAAACCTATAACAGAAAATATATATTTCAAGATATATATGGCCCATCATTTTCAAAGCACAACTATTGCAATAATACTCATTCCTTCTTTCAGGGATGTTCATAAACATCAAGCCAAGCTTCTCTGTTATGTGGTTATTGGCAGTCCTGTAGTAGAACTGTTCAGTGATAGGAGATGTTAATTAATTATACTATAAAATAGAATTACAATTAATTGTTAATTTAGGTTTTAAAGTGACAGACTTTAAAGGCTAAAAATAGTCTTTGATCTTTAAAAGGCTTCTTAATGAGGGCAGTATACTTTAAGTACATCATTAGTTTAAATGTACAAATTGGGTCTAGAGACTGCTAGAGTTAAGCAAATACCTATTCCAATATGTTAAATGTTTATGACTTGGGACAGAGACAATTAATTGCTAATCAATGGGCCAAATCCTAGGTGAGGTCAGGTTCTGAAATAGAAGGACAACCATAGTAAATTGGATTTAGAGCATTTTGATGTGATCTGTAACAATCACATGAAAGCAGAGACCAAAAGAATGGCAAGAAGGCCAAGCACAGTGGAAACACCCAGATAATTAAGATATTACTCATTTAGTTAGTAGCAGTTCTCAGGAATGCATGCTCTCTGTTTAGATTAATGAGCCATAATTTTTAGAATTATACTTACATGTCTATAGTTCAGTTACTTAGCATATAATTCAGGATATAAAATGGTAAAACTCAGCATAACTTAAAGGGTGATAACATTTAGCTGGTAGTTAAGATTAGCAATATTCAAAATATAATTTTCAAATATGACCTTATTCCACCATATATCACTTTATTTTCTCTAAATTCTTAAGTAAAACCAATTTATTACTTTTGTAAGCATCTTTTTAACAATCATGCAAACCATCCACTGTCACCACAGGTAGAAGAAGCAAGCTGTGCTTTACTATGTGAATGCTTTCTATTTCAATGACAATAGCTTTCACTAACCTTTAGTTCAGGTGAAAGGCTCCAGAGACAGAGCTGCCCCTCCTGACTTCCAGTCACAATTGTCTGCTGGTCATCTGTGATCATGATGGCAGTGATGCTGTGGGGAGGGGCATTCTTTCCCCACAGTGCCACCGCCTGCAAGGAAGTCCTCATGTTGGTGAATCCTGGACATACAGAGAAGGAAAAAAGTGTACATGGTCATCTTTCATAAATTTGGGGGAACTGACCAAGTTCAAAGTGTATTTATAATGACACAAGTTTCCATGATATGTTTGCTTCATCATCAATTAGAGGAGAAAGTAGCCATCAGACAGTGAAATTATTGCCATCACTCTTCCATCAAAAAAGAATGTCTCCTCTTTCCATTCTTGATTATTGATACTGATGAACAGAAAGATAAGAATGATCTTCCCACTGCACACCCAGTTCTTACTATTGCTTTATCTCAAGCTTCTTCAAAGTCCAGGTAGGCCTCTGAAGAACACAACTGTCTACATACCACAATATAAACTTCTTTTCTCCAGAAATATCACTTTATCTAGGCAACAAATACCTGAATTTTCAATTAAAAAGAAAATCTTTTCCACAAAAATATTGTTTCCTAGTACTGAAAGATTCATGTGTCAGTGACTGTCATGATTTCTGCCATATTCACATTCAAGTTATATAGTTATTTATAATGATTTTTATTTGACTCATTTTTATATTTGGTATCTTCCTCAATAATAAAATTCATGCAGTCACTACTAATCATGTAATAGTTGCAATGGTTAAAATTAATGCATAATAATCCAAAAATGATCACCTGAGTAATAGATAAAATACTACTGAGTGATATGTCATTACATTTTGTGAGACACCAGTTAATTATTCTCCTCACATAGTCATTTTTTATGAAATACAAACAATTTGGGGATGTAATTTAGCAGTACTATTTAATCCCATTAAAATGTCAAAAATAGAAGACAGAAAGAAGGTACTAAGGATACTTTTCATATTTGCTTTGAGAAAGTTGACAAAATTCAAATATTCTGTCTGGAAGGATTTATGTAGCAAAGCATCAAAAAGTTAAATACCAATAAGAAATTTTAGAATTATTGTTTCTACTATTTACAATACTCATTTACATATATTTAGCATACACACACATAAAGAGAGACAAATATATAAACTAGGGTGTGCACTGACACCATGAATACAAATTTAGCATTGACAGTGACAGTGAGTAATCCACAAACTAGCTACTTTAAATTTTTCACATGTACTCTCACTGTTGGAATTCCACATGGTTCACATGTTAGTATAGTACAAAAGTATATCTATTCTATAATATACCTGTAATAGTCTTACTTCCATACCAAGCACCATGAAACCAAAGTTTCTATAGAAAATACTCTGAACTTGGCAATTTTGAATACCAGGACTACACACATTAATCAAATTACTAAACTAACCAGGGATTCTGGTTTATTAAAACACTATAACCTGACTTTTGATCTCTTCTGCTTCAAACACAGAGAAATAATGCATTATATACATACTAAAATATTGCTTCCTGAATAAGACTGCAAATAAGTCTAGGATCTCAAGGAGTGAAAACAGAGGAATCTGAACACCAGTACATAAGCCTGGATCTGGGTCAGTCTATGGCTTTTGTGGGTGAGGAATTTGAGTGATAATATACTTAAGGACAAGAAATAAAGCCTTTTAGAGATAACCTTGCTCAATGTAATGGGAACCTCAAAAAACTGCACCACTACTCCTAGAAGATAAGGAAGCTTACTGTTTGACTCTTCACAGAAAAATGCAGTCTGAACCACAAACGGGTGTGGAGTAAAAATATATCATTACATATAATGACAGAAACACTACAAGAAAAATCAAGGTTCAAAATTTTCCCAGGTCAATGATACTACTGGAAGATTTTTCAGGAATACCATGTACCTATTAGAATATCTAACATCTAAAAATAAAAGTTATGTCAAATGCTAGGAAGATTGTAGAGCAAATGAAACTCATATACCAATGGTTAGAATGTACAATGGTAGACAGTTTGGTTGTTTCAGACAAAGCCAGAATATATATCTACTACATGACTCAGCCAAACCACTCCTAAGTCTTACCTACAAGGGGAAAAAAGGGATATTTTCATACAAAGGTTGCTACTTGTGCAATGTTATTTGCCGTAACCTAAAACTGGAAATAACCTAAATGTCAATTAATAGGTAACTGAAAAAAACAAATTTTGGAGTATCCACACAATGGAATACTATTCCACAATAAAAAACAAGAAAGAATGACCTAATGATTCACACGACATGACATTGATGACAAAAGTAACTCAACAGAATAATACTGTATGGTTGTTTTGCATAAATTTCTAAAAAATTTAAATTTGTCCATAGCAACAGAAAGCAGGTAGAAGGTAACTGATTGCTTGGGACACCAAGAAGGGACAGAAAAGAGTTAGATTACAAATGTGAAGGAGGAAATGTTTGAGGGTGGTAAACAGGTTCATTATTTTAATTGTAGTAATGTGTTCCTTAGTGTATACATTTGTCAAAACTTATAAAATTTTACACTTTACATGCATTTTGAACACACAAGCATCCTTCATGCCAACTATAGTTCAATAAAGTTAATTTTGAGTTTTTGTTTTTAAAATGCATTTTGGGAGACACCTCAACAACCAAGAGTGATTAAGATTCCTATAGAAACCAATGACTTCAATGGAAAATAAATTCAAAATCAAATTACAAAACATTCAAGAAAATAATAAACTATGAGCAAGAAGAGGTATAAGTACCCTGGGAACTAATGATAAGAGAATTATTTAAACCTACTGCAAAAGAAAAACAAATGTATTAAAGTATTATAAACTATTAAAAAGACAAAAGAAAAACAGAAGGAAGACATTAAAAAACTTAGAAAATAAACAACCTATAAAAACATATATAGGTAGAAATAAATGCTACTTCTAGAAATAAAATATAATCATTTAACTAAAGCAAATATCGATTAAGAGAATAAATCATAATAGGCTCAAGTAAAGAGGGAATAAAAGGCTTAGAAACAATTCTCAGGAAATAACCCAGATTATAACAAGAAGTAGTAAAGAAATAAAAATTGCTGAGTGAAAAAACCAGCAATATTAATATTAATCAGAGACATTAACTGAGAAGACCCAATATTTATCTACCATAAGAAAAAAAAAAGGAACCTATTCCCTTCCTGGGTAACTCAGCCTGTAATCATCAGGTAGGACACAGCTTAAGTGGAGTGTCATAGCTCAAGCAGAGTGAGGAAGGCATCTGCACAGGATATGTGGAGTCAGAGCCTGGAGAGGGTAGATAGGGTGCTGAAACAAAGGGCAGCCCATTATGAATTACAGGACATGTAGCAGAGTGAAAGGGATTATGGGACTGTCTGCTACTGGGTGTTGAAACCATAGCAAGGAGAGGAAGTAGCTCACTCTATGAGGTGCTTCCACATGAGGTGTCACTCTGGTGAAGATCAGATAAATGGGATATAAGTGAAGACTGTAGAACTGCTAGTAAGAAGGACCTCTATGAGGATGTCTTAACATCAGCTATTAAGAAAGATCATTCCTGACTTTTGCTCGTTTCGCCACACACTTTTAGAATTCCTACAATTTGTCATTCAAAAATCACTTAGATTTTAACCTTCATTCTTGGCTTAGTTAATGTGTGCTTTCTGGGCACTAAGAAGTGGTTAAAAAAAAAGGAGTGCTCCTGGTCATGCAACTCCAAAGGAAGCCAGGAATTTCTGTTTATGGGCAATATGCACTTTGGCTCTTGTCCAAAGACTCACCTGCCACCTTTTAAACTTTCCTTAGGAAACTAGTCAAGGAAATTGATCATGCCTGCTAGGTAGCAGTGAGGAGAAAAAAAAAAAAAAACTTTAGGGAAACATTTTCCAGGGAATTAGTATATTTGTAATACTGCATATTGTACTTAAGATAATTCCTTAGATGTATTATTTATATTCCTGTTATTGTGGAAAACTAGGTTCTCTTACTTGAATCAGCAAACCATTGCCTACCCCAAAACTGATCACCTATGATTAAGGTTTTTTATCTCCTTAAAATTATCTACTCCACACTGATGTTCCCTTAATAGAATGATACAATTTTCCCAAGGACAGAGTATAGGCCTTTCCATAGAGCCCAATCCAGAGGGGGAACTTGCTAGATATTCTTTTGAATGAGTAGATCTTGACAGTCCTTCTTTCTACATTCTTTGTGAAAAATGGAAATCGTTTCTTAATCGATGTTGTATTCCCTACCATTCCCAAAGTGCAGTGCTTTGAACACAAGAAAATAATAAATATTGGCTGAATAATTTTTTTCTTTTTATTTAAGCTCTGAATCTGAGAAAGGAGAATAAGTGTGTGAACGATAAGTCATACTAGATTTAAATCTGAATCAGTCATTCCCTCTTAGCTTCAGTTTCCTTATCTTGCGAATAATAGTGATAGCTATCTCATAGGGTTTCTGTGAAAATGGAATGGGAACCTGAATCAAATGTAGGGCAGAGAACAGTAAGTAAATTGTTGCTCTTATTTTTATCTTAGTTTCCATATTTCAGGAAAATAGAAACTGTTATCCACATATCAAACACTTTTACCATGACACTGTGCTTTATTCTCACACTTCTATCTCATTTGACTACTGCTGTATTTTAGCACCCAGAACAAGGTGAAGCACCAGCAGGTCCTCAGTAACTTACTACTTACTGAACAAATTAATGAATGAAGCCTAAAAGTTCAGTTGTAATAAAGTCTCTATTTAATTACTTACAAATGTTTTAAATATCTAGCAAAATACAAAGCACTTGGAGCTTAGAAAATCAAATAAATCAAAACATTTCATAGATTAAAATCCTTTATAGCCACAATTTATAACACAGCCAAATTAGAAAACAAAACACACTAAAGCAAAAACCACAAGAAATAAGACCAGAATTCATCCGGAATAATTTCGATTGTAAAGCATAATGAAAATACTTTTGCTATTTGGAGAGCTAGTTCTAGGACAGCTTTTACCAATTTTCACCTTTATTACCACATCATAAAGATAATAAGTCATATAATGAGAATGCTATCCCACCTGCCCTATCTACATCTCAGCATTCTTATGAGGAATAAATTCAACGACATATATAAAGTATGACATAAATGACATAAACAAACTATGCTGTCCTTATACTACATCACACATCTTTCACTCATATTACAAACTCCTATAACTCTAGGATTTAGATCAAGAATGGTTGTGGGGGATCATAAATCAAATCCCCTTCACTTATAAGAAATAAGATTCTGATGAGAAATGTGGTCTAGATAACTCTTAAGATCTCTTCTGATTCTGAGATACTGAGAAACTAAGTGAACTGTACAGATGGAATAAACAATGACATCATTTATTTTTAGCTGTCAATTTTTTAAAAGTAGCTCCAGGAAGTTAGTACTTTTTGTTCAAGAGGTGAGAGTAAATCCATGCTTTCTGAGATCCCATATAATTCTCCAGAAATCCCTAATAAAAAAATAAACTTAAAAAGAAAAAGAAACATTTTTTTATTGCAGAATCTCTTTAAATTAGACAAAATCTCTGCAGTGTGGAGAAAAAGTTATGTCTCTGACAGAAGAATACCTGTTTTGTTTCAGATAATTATGTGTCTAGACAAGTTTTAAAATCTTTGGTAAGGGATTACAAACCTCTGTTTGACTGCCCTCTATTTATAATTATTGTACTTCAAGTTTGAGTGTCTGAATGATATTTTGGAATGTCTGAAACAGCTTAAGGATGGATGTTTACCCTTCAATGATTTCTAAATCTGGTTTACTTAAATGTAACTTAAATATTTCCATTGGAGAAAAAGAAAAAAACAAAGCAAACATTTAAAAAGAGGAATATCCCTCAGACAGGGATAAAATTACAGATTATATTGTAATGGGCATATTACTTTCCCTACTTGGAGATTTCTTTTCTCAGCACTAAGTATAGCATTTGAGATTTTGATATTGTATAGTATAACATATATAAGCAATATAATCAGTATCTTATAATATAGTAAATATATGGGAAATAATTATATAAACATGCACAAATACACACAAAAAGCCATATTCTTAAGTGACCCTCAAATAATTTCTTCACAATTTTCTTACTGTAGTTTACTTACATATCATAATAATTTTCAAATGAGAAGATTAATGTCCTACAAGAAGATCATAGCAGTAGGCAGAATACTCATATAAATGAATTGACCACTAGTTAAATATATATGTGTGTGTGTGTGTGTGTGTGTATATATATATATATATATATATATATATATATATATACACACACACACACACACACA
>NW_026000229.1:26288907-26301407 GCF_001458135.2 Marmota marmota marmota | reverse complement strand
AGGTTATGCAGCCAGGGTGATGGCCACAGACTGCTGTGAACCTGCAGGATGAGCTCCTACGGGCTCCCAAACTGCTCTGATACAAAGGGAAAATGTTTTAAATAGCTTGTTTTAAAACAGAAATAGCAACAATCTACTTACTCTAATAATAAGAATTTCATGATCACTGTCTAAACCCATAGGGCTCTTTAGTTATCAGTGAGGACACATCTTGCAAAGCTGTAAGGTACAGCTGGCAAACATTGAGTATGTCTGCTCACTGTTCCATCACTAGTCCCTAGCATGCTACCAGCCACAGGGGTGACATTCACTAAATATTTCTGAAGTGACTGTATTCAACGTAGAAAAGGGGAAAGAGTGAAGAGTTAGACTCCTATTTTGCTGATAAGGAAGCAGAGGAAAGTTGATGTGATTTTTTTCAGAAGACCAGAGAGCCTTCTTGCTCTGGTAGAACTTATATTCTGAAGGAGGTAACAGGTCCTACAGGAATCCTAGGGCTTCAGGTGACCTAAAGACAAAAGTGAGCTTTGAGAACATAATCACCTCTTCTTCTAAAGATGAGGAAACAAAAGGCCAGGAAAGTTGATTACATGGTCAAAGTAACCCAGGAAAAGAATGGCAGAGCTAGAACCAGAACCAGGTTTCCTAACAAACCATCCAGAACTTGACCCCTGTACACGAGGACAAAGGTGACCCAGACTCCACCAGAAAACCCTGCTGATATTCAAAGGAAAACTCCATTGTAATTTTGGTTGTTCTTGGGAAAAAAAAAAAAGTCAAGCAAAACAACAATAAAACCTGTTACTCATCTAGACTCCAGAATAACCTCCATTGCTTTTAAAAGCTGGGCTAGTACTTCCTGATCTTTCTTCATAAACACAGTAGCCAGCAAGCCCAAGCAAGGAAAGCACACCACTACAGCTCCTGTCCTCCAGTCCACCTTCACCTTTTTCCCTTAATAATTTGTTTTTACCGTTCTGACTTGTCTGAGGCCAGCAGAATAATGAGTCTGTTGTGAATGTGGTTTTGTGGTTGGTGTCTACTGAACACTGTGACTTTTAACCTTGTCATAAATAGCTTAGTTCAGGGACACACCCAGACAATAAGTCTCTACCTTGCTACCTTCAAACATTGACAATTCTAGAACCTTTTGACCAATGACAATCAACCAGAAAATACAAAGGATAAATTTCCCAGCTTACAAGGCATGAACTTTCACAATAACCTCCTGAAAGTAAATATCTGTGAGGAAAGTAAAAAATAGTATGGCCATTTATAATTGAGCTTTGGGATAAAGCAGAGCTGGGTTCGAATTTTAGATGTAACCCCGACAACTATGTGACTTCTCTGAATGCCATTGCTTAAGTGGAGAAGAATCTTGCCCACTTTCTTCAAAACTCAGATACTGTGAGGGATGAAAATCAATCACTTCAAGATTCTGTTTTTCAAAACAGATAACTTGGTCATCCTGAGGCCAGAGGAAGATTTGTTTTAAAATTTTGAGTTTAGGTGGAGATTGAAAGAGCTTAGGTATTGAAATACATTGAATTACACACTCTAAATGGGTGCAGTGTATTGTGCATAAATTCTACCTTCAGAAACTTGAGAAAACAGAGTGAGGAAGGAGCACAGCCAAGGGGCATGGACAATGTGACACAGCTAGCTATTAAATGACAATAGTTTGGGAGAGGGTAAAGTAGAGCTCTATAAAAGAACAAGAAGCAAAAGTAAACTGAAGAAAAGTAACTGGATATCTGTATGAGCCAGAATGAGAACTGCTTTAACCACATGGAAATATAAGGCAAGCTGTCCCAGGAGTCCATGGGAACTGGGGATTCCTAAATAATTCTCAGCAGAAACCCACTCCCCTAAGACTTGTTTGCACATGCTTCCTGAAGCAAAAGTTCTTATTTTATCAACAGACTATGATCAGATCATTCCTTAGAAAAGGTGAAAAACTGTTTCTACTAAGTCAAAGGCTGCCTGAGGCATATTTGAATAACACATAAAATTCTGTCTGGTCTACCCACTGAAGCATGAACATATCAGAATTAACTCCTAACCAACTTCAAAGCCAAGCTCTTATTATTAAGTGATTAACTGCTACTTAGGAAACTTTAGAAAATAATGTATTTTAGGTAAGGAATACCTTGGCAGGTAAAGTCAATGTTAAAATAACCCACAGGTCAATGGAGAAATTAAAGATATATGCAAATTAATCTCTGAACTACAAAGAGTAATGATACGGAACATGTATAATACAAGCCAAGAAATCACATCCTTCATGACACAGATGAAGTTTCCATCACAGCACACAGCTCTCCCAACCTGTGATTCAAAGGTTTTCATAAAATACTACCTTCAAACTTCACCTGCTTACTTATTAAGATGCAGGGTAACAGAGTTAATACAGTCAAATGAAGGTCAAGAGCGTTCCTTTTACAGTCACTGTTAAAGAGTTGAGCATTACAGGGTAGCAAGGAAAACATGAGAATGACAGGGCAATTTCTGGGTGACACCTTTATTTAAAAACCTCAGTTTTAGGCTTTAAGAGGGCTTTTTGCTTTGTTTTGCTTTTCCTGTTTAGTCCATTTTTAATTACATTCAACAAATAAAGAGAACTAAAAAAAAAAAAAAGATGCAAGCTATTGGGTTGGGCTGCAGAGAACACAAAGAGTAGACAAACAGAGTCCCTGCCCTCAAAGTATTCACAACTGAGTCATCTTATGGTTAGTTTTAACTGAAGTATTTATACTAATTGGCAAAGCAATTGTTGTGTGTGTGTGTGTGTGTGTGTGTGTTCTGTAAACCCATTTTCAGTCTTGAGTCATATATTTTCCCCATAACCAAGGATGACCTGGAAAACTACATGCCTAACATATGTCTTTAAATTAATGTACTTTAATTATTAAACTAATCTATATAAAAACAAATTGCTCTGGTTTCTTGGTTTGGGCATGGGATCCTCCCATCCAACAACACCCCTGCCCCCTGCCAGCCACCACACTACAGCTGACCTGAGGCCAGTGACCTAGAATCTCTAGACTGAACAAAATCGACTTCTTTATAAGTATTTTTAAAAATAATACATAAAGTTTTATAAATGAGCATATGCTAAAAGACCATCTGTGATACTATATGTCTTTGGGAAGGTAATTTTAAGACAGCATGTTAGATTCCTCATCAATAAAATGAGGATAAATAGTATCAGTCTAACAGGATTGATGTGAGAGTCAAGTTACATAATCCACAGAGATCATTAAATACTAAGTATTCAATAAATAATATTTGCTATTATTGAAAGATTTTTTTAAATCATAAAATCTGCATATATATATATATATATATATATATATATATATATATATCCTGCTAAGTAAAATAGTACTAAATGGAAACTTATAATCCTTCACTTTATTTTTTGTAATTTAGAGTAAATCCACCTATTAAGTCAATTAAACAAGAAATGAAGGTAAGACTTCAAATATATCTAATTGTAAGATAAAATAATTTGGATTTTTAAAAATTGACTTAAAATTATCCACCATTTTTTCATCTTTTATGTGTTTTATTGAACCACCTCAAAATTCATATGATGAAATTCTAACTGTAGGTATTTTAGAATGTGATCTTTTTTGAAAACAGGGTTCATTGCAGATATAAGTAAGTGAAGATGAGGTCAAAAGGATTAGGGTGATATTCTAACACAGTATGACTGTTGCTCATATAAAATGTGGAAATTTGAAGACTGACACAACAAACAGAGAAAGCCATGTAAAGTTGAAGGCAGAGATTGGGGTGATAATTTTAGAAGCCAAGAAACATCAAAGATTGCCACTACTAAGGAAATCGAGGCAGGAGTATTACAAGTTTGAGGCCAGCCTCACAACTTAGCAAGACATTGTCTCAAAAAAATCAAAAAAGGCTGAAAATGCAGATTAATGGTAGAACTTCCTGGGTTCAATTCCCAGTACCACTTGTGGGAGTGAGGGGTTGTTCAGCAAACCACTAGGAGGTAAAGGAGAGCCATGAATAAATTTGTTTTCAGCCCTTAGAAGGAACTGACTGTTAAAATACCTCAATTTGGGACCTCTAGCCTCAGAATTTTGAGACAATATATTGTTGTTTAAGCCACTTAGTTTGTGGCACTATGTTGCACAATTCTAAAAAAAAACAAAACAAAACAAACAAACAAAAAAAACTAGCATACCATTTAACAAATTTTGTTGCTTTCTAGACAGATCTGCCTCTGTGTGTATGTGTGTGTGTTTTCTTGAAACATATTTAATACAGTTGGTCACATACAAAATTCTATTCTCTTCTTTTGCATAAAAATCTCCTTTCTACTATACTACAGGCTTCCTAAAAATATATTCATTTATTCATCAACAAGTATTTATTAAGGTTCTACTAAATGAAAGGTTCACAGCTCTAAGCTAAATCCTACACATGTAAACAACCAGTGGGAGGCTGGCTGGCATGAGTATTCCTGAGGTACAACAGCAAGGGGGCTTCACGCCCATGGTGGTCAGTGGCCCATCCCTTACACCTTGGCTTCTCTTGGGAAAATTCTGGGTTTTTCCAAGGATCAGTTATCCCCTCTTTGACCTGACACACACTTCCCTCCTCTCAGCAATGACATAAGTGACACTAGAAGTTAGTCCACACTCATGTCCATCCTTCTTTCCCCAAGCAGATGGCAGCTCCCAGGGCAGGAATATGGGACTCTGTGGAGGAAGTATCTCTGTAGTCCAGTGTTTTCTGGTTCTGCCCATCAATTAGGAATACCTTTGAGGAAAGCCTTTAAGCCTATCCCTTGCACTGGAGGTTTATGGAAGTAGAATCCCACGGCGTTTTGTAGAGAGTGGTAGAGAAAGTACAGGACCTGAAAGTTATAATTCAAAGAAATCTTAACCTTACTGGAATATTCATGTTTTAAAAGGATATTTTCTAGTACTTCTGGCCCATTCTGACACTAGTTCCAGGCGCAGAAGTTGACCCACTTACACTCATCCTTATCTTTTTGGATTGTCTATCACGAGTCAAAACAAGCTTAATTTCCTTCTCATATTCCCCACCTCACCTCTTTTTTTTTTCCTCAGAATTTTCTCTGTCCTGGCTCTTCCCATTTTCCCTTATTTTAGAACACATCCCCACCTCTGCCTTCATTGTGTTTTCTTCTTTTTCCCAGTATTAAGGCAAACAGTGTTAACAAATTCCACTCAAAAATGTCTACTAAACTGCAAATGCGCTCTGGATGCTCTGTTGGGGCTTTGCCATGCATTTTCTCATTGAATCCACATACCTAACATTAGTATTGCTAGTCTGGGTAAATCTGAATCCCTTGGCTAGAATTAATTACATCCTAAGACACATCTGACTTCAAGGTCCCGCCCACTTCTCCAAGGGCCTGAGAGGGAGCTGACATCATGATGACGCCCACGACTGTTCACAGTTACATATGGGCAAGCTAGCCCATCTATTTCTTCAAAGAAAATGAAACAAATACAACTTATTCAACCACAGTGTGGTTAGGTGCCAAATCACTCTTCAGTCTGTTGGTGAGCCTATAAGTAGATTTTTCCTAATCTACAAAACCTATTTATTATACATATAGAAGCACATGCATGGGCAGGAGTGATTTCAAACATCAGACTTAAAACAAAAACAGTTGAAAGCCTATTGTAACACTGGGGTCAAGGAGCAAGAGTCATCATGCAAACAAGATTTCTACTCTGAGATGATTTCAACTCAGTGTAGCTGAGGGAGATGGAAAGGGCTTAAATAGAACTACAGGCCAAGAGAAACCAGGCAATTTTCCCAGCTTCGTCTTGTTCCAGAAACAGTCCCCAGTAAAAGGGATCCCTCTTGTCTGCTCTGCTAGATTTCTACTGACCAAAGAAGTCACTATCCATGGTATTGAGAAATTCTGTCCCTGGAGCATCAACAAATGGCCAAATCCTAAAGTTCGTGGGTATATGAGAGCCTTAGAGGCCTAGAATCGATCCACCCCATTCTAACCAGCAAGAAACTACCTAGTAATACCTTGTTTGTATTTCTTGGAGGAGGGACACCAGAAACACTTATTTCATTCCGCACAATAATTCACCACAATCAGAAGGAGCACAGCAAGGGCAACGCCATCTCCCAGCTGCTGATTACATCAAAGGCTTGCAGCACAGATTCAATTTTATGATGTTAATCTCAGCCTGCCACTCAGAAATTTTCTCTGAGGGATATGATTTTTCTCAGGATTTCATTTTAAGAATGATTTTCTTCATCCACAATCAATAAAGATATGTTTTCATCAAAAGACTCTATCTTGGCAGAATTCAATTGGCTATTTCAATCCCTTTTGGTGACACAATATTAATTAAAATAGTTTATGTTGCACCTCAACTGGAAAAAGAGGTACTGAAAATAGCAGCTACTCAGAACACATGTTCTATACACATCAACATGAAGGGCAGAAAATAATTTTCTCTTTCTCCAGGCGACAGACATTAGCTATTCAAGAGAGTCACTCTAACTTGGTTTATCTCTGTGACCTCACTGGGAAAAAAATAATAAGGATGAAGCCCTTTCTGTTCAAACACATCTTCAAATGTCCCTTCCCAGAGCTTCAAGAAGAAGAGAGATAATTATCTGAGTGCCTGTATGTCATGATGGGCTATTTAAAGTTAGTGTTTCTTGTAACTAAAATAAATAAATAACAATAACAATGCTATTTTTATCTCCAATTTTGAAATAATGATTGCAAGTGATTATACTATATTTCTCAAAGGTGGGCATAGACAAAATTTTTACATTTCAAAAGAGAAGAAATTTATGAACTGTTACAGAAAATAAAAGAATTATGCTTTAACAGTCATTTGAAAGTGGGGGTTAATTCACCTAAGAAATGTTTATAATCTACCTGACTATTCTCTATGTGAGACTGAAGACCCCCGTTTCTGCCCCCAAATGCTGTCAAGTCATGCATCTGTTCTCCCAGGTAAAAGAGGCCATAGCCTGGTTCCTACAAGGTACGTAGAGAATTCAGAGCATGAGGCACTTACTCAGCCTGGACAGGGGCTCAAGGAGGGCTTCTAAGAGGAAAGATCAATTACTAAAATACTCAGCTAGCAATTTATATCCACAGTTTAAAAAAGAGTAAACGCAAGTCTAATAAAACACGCAGTCTTCGTCAATCAAACCTTCTCATCTTCCTATCCTGAATTCATTCATCCATTACACTTTAGAAGGTGGTAATAAAGATAAAAGATGTCTTGATATCCTAAGAAGTCCAAGAATTTAACAGAACTCAACAGGCCATATCCGTAAAGAGGAGCCTTAATCTAATTGCTCCAAGAATACTCTTTTAGACTAAACTGGATTTATACAAAAATAGAGAAAAGCATCAAATTAAGGAACAGTATGGAAATGTATATAAATTTAGCCCAAGTCCATACTTATTATTAAAGAAAACAATCAAAAGGTAAGTCAAAAACAGAGAGTGGTCTGGAGTTTAGATTTGTTCATATACTTGGTCAGTAAGTAATAAATTCTAGACAGAGAGATGACACTATTCTCCACAGAGTCTACATGAGGTATACCATGTACATCAATATTGGAATAACACTGTCAAAAAAAGAAGAAAGCTTCAGTCAAAATAAGTATCACCTTAGAAGTCTCTTAAAATTCAGATTCCTGTGTTTCACACTGTATGTAATGACCCAGAACCTCTAAAAGATAGGATACAGGAATATTTTGAGACTAATTCTCCAAAGACGTCCACACTTGAGGTCAAGGGACTACAGTCAATCTCAGCATACCTCCTGCACAGCACAATTAATGAAATACTCAAATAAACTGATTATATTTTTAAAATTCATTGAACAACAAATGAATGAATGCCCAAAAAGAACAACTCTCCTCAAAAAGTTCTTTCTCAGGTCAGGTATTCATGGCCTAGTAGGAATGTCAATGGCCTGATCTGGGCCTTCCATCAACAACAGGCCTGACCTGGCCCTTAGAGAACTCTTTTTTTCTATAATGACCAAAACCTAATATAATTAAATTATTTTGCTATTTACTGGTGTCTATATGATTCATAGAAATTTTCCATGCTTTGCAGGCATTGCAACAGAATTATCTTTTCTTTGAAATTCACACGGAGAAAAGCTGAAAAGGGGAAAAGTCTAGGTATTAAGTTATTCAGCAAATTTGTACAACATTTGCAAGACAGATAACTCATGCATGATCAAATTAGAATTTTAAGGCAAATTCTTCCAAATTTAAAGAGATTTTAAAATCTAACAATACCAAAGAAAAGTCAAGGGGTTGGGGTTGTGGCTCAGAGGTAGACTGCTTGCCTAGCATGTGTGAGGCCCTGGATTCAATCCTTAGCACCACATAAAAATTAAATTAAAAAAAAAAGGTATTGTGTCCAACTACAACTAAAAAATTAGTATTAAAAAAAAAGAAAGTCAAGAAGGTAAAACTCTATAATATATTCCTCTCAAAATAGTCAAGTTTGCATTTTGGTATCCCAAATGAACCCATTTTCAATATCTCTTTCAAAATATTTTCTAAGACTCACTTCAATAGCTAAGACTGCAATGACTTGGAGCAAAAAGATGGATGTAAAATGGCCAGAGATCCTATCATGCAAATGTAGGAATGCAGAACTTTTCCAGCAAGAAAACACTCAAAGTGTGTGGAATTCCTTTCACAGAACCTGGCCCCAAAGCATAGGTTAATAAAAACATAGTCTAAGAGGGAGGAAAGCCTTCAGTGGTTGAAGAAGAAGAAGGGCAGTGGTCCTGGAAGTATATATAACCTGATGCTTCATTGTAAAGCATGAGAACAGTTGAAACATTTCTTTATCTGCTTTTTGTAAAATGCATGAAATCCATAAACCCCCACCTGTATTCAAGTCTAGGTTAGTGCTCACCTATCTCTAGTCAGGAGAAGAATGGGAGTGGAGGGTATCAAATTGGTTGAGTGCCTACTGTGTAACAGACAGGAAACTGTTTTATATACAACTAAGTCTTCTAACCATGTCTAAGGAAGACACCCTCACAGGATGCACTCAGAGATTAAATTAGTACCCAATAATGTGAAATAATAGTGAGATCCCCCTTTTACATTTGAGGAAATGAAGACTCTGAGGTAAAATAATTTGCCAATAGCTTGCCAGTAGCCAGTAAAGGATGGGACAGTATGCAGACAGCTTGACATGTTTTGCAATTATAGTGTCTTTTCACCCTAGCAAACAAATTTTTACTTGGCTTAGGATGCTTTCTCAGCATTTCCACCTGACAAATGCCTACAAAACTGGAATCTGCAAAACTGTAACTAAATTTTAGTTCTTTGAGCCTGCTCTGGTTGATGTTTAGCACTGTTCAACTCTCAGCTTTCCCTTTTATTCTTTTCGAGAGTATTTATTACTTTGTTCTAATATTTCCTGTCTGTTACCTGAACTCTACCATGAATGCCTAAGGGAGGACTTGTGGATTTTCTTCTTTGCAATCTGTTGTCAGGTAATTTTATATATAAACAAAAGGTCAAAATATGCTGAGTGGTGGGCTGGGGATGTGGCTCAGTGGTAGAGCACTTGCCTGGCATGTGTGAGGTTCTGAGTTTCATCCCCAGCACTGTCAAAAAGGAAAAAAAAAAAAAGTTTATATAGAGTGAACAAAAACAAACTACTGAGTGTGAAGCCAAAGAATTAATGTATTAGTCACGAGTCAACTCTCTTCTTCCTTCTTCCCCAGACAAATCATTCTAATTTCAACCAAAGAAGCCTAAAACCATATGAGTTTTCTGGGCCTTCACCCTCATTGCTCACTGCTAACTCACAGGCAACACATCAATTAACCATAAGGTTAACTGGTTCAATAACTTACTTCTCCTTCATCCTGTACGTTTTCATTTTTCTAAATGCATAGGACTTTATATTTATTCTAGTTACGTTTCATATTGCTAAAATAAAAAGAACACGAAAGTCAGCATTAATGAAGATAATGCTACCCTTTATTAATTTTTTATTAAATGCTATACACTATGCTGTTTACATTAGGTAATCACTTCACTGTATTCATATATCCTTAGACATTTTATCATGTCTACTCTAAACATGAGGAAATTGAGACTTGAAGAACTTAAATAATTTGCCTAAGGTCAGCGCTGAAAAACATACCTATCAGTCTACAAATCTCATGCTCTTAAATACTACATTGCAGTGCTTATGTGGGGCTGGGGTAGTGTCCAGGATGTTAGGACATTCTCTGTAATCAATCTTCTAGTGCAATGATTCCTAGCTGTAAACCTAAAGATTTGTATTTTTAAAAAGAGTTTCAAGGAACCCAAATGTCTTTTCTATTCAAAGAAACTCCCCTTATTTTGAAGATTAAAATTGGCACATAAAAGGTAAGGGACTTAATGAGACCCCAAAATTAATTAGGGGATTTATCAGAACTTCAAAGTTGATCTGGGGCTAGAACGATGTGCAGTTAAATATTTTTAGTCCAGGTCCTTATCATATGCCCCTGCCTGCAATTCATCCTAGAGTAGAAATGAATCTAAAAATTTTAACCACTAGGAAAAAATAAGCATACATTCAAAAAAGGATTCCACAGACATGCTTTTTATGATGAGCTAACAGAATATTAATGAGAGCCCCTTTTGTGATCAATATTATTGAGCAGTATTATTATTAACTTTATTATCTAATAACACAAAGAATAAGTGAATTGCCCCAAAGGCAAGTGATCAAGCAATCTTGAAACCTTCAAATATCCCTGTTACCATTATTTCAAGGTTCCTTGAAGTTATTGTATAGCTTAAATACACTCATCTTTACCTGTAGGCCTCTATAAACTAGAACTTCAGGTTTCTAAAATATTCCCTCCATTGGGTAGAGTTCTCATACACAGGGAGAGGTTGATGTTGTCTTGATAAAATAATCATAATTCATAAATATCTTGCCCCCAAAGTAGAAATACTGAAACTCAACTAACAATATCATTTTCTGTGGTTTAAAAAAATAACCACTTTTCTGGTGGGGTGAGGTTCCCAACCACTGTGGGTAAGGACTGCAAATTCCAGGTCAGCCTCAGCAACTTATGGAGACCTTAAAAAAATAAAAATGTAAAAGGCTGGGGATGTAATTAAGGAGTTAGGAGTAAAGTGCCCCTGAGTTGGATCTCCAGTACTGGAAAAATAATAATCACTTACTAGCCTACTTCAAGGACAGTTCCTCTTTCTCCTTCAGTCCTCTGTATTCTTTACAGAAAACACTATGGCACATTTTAATATTCAAGGAACTAAAGAAGGCTAAGTAACAAGTGATGTTTGCCAAAAAACCACAAGACCAAATTAACCCCAAGTACTTCCATGACAAAAGTGATTGCTTTCTTTATTCCTGGTCTTTGGTGAAAATGAAGAAAAGGTAGAGAGGGAGAAGTCCTGCGGATGAGCAGTGGGGTGGGGGTGTGGGCAGGGGAGGAGTGGAAGAATGAAAGGAACTAATAAATGTTTCTAAACACTTTCTTCAAAAAAAAAAAAATCCCTAACAGGTGACCCAGTCTCCAATAGTTGACCTTGAACTCTTTTAGAATAATGCTGGGAGGAGGATGAAAAGGTTTAAAGTAGAGCAAAGTTCTGTTTACATGTCATTGTTAACTGTATGCAAAAATGCTGTGATCTGTGAGGGCATGTTAAGGAAGCATTGGCCCCTGAAGGAAGTATTCCCAGTATGTCACTTTATTCAGGTTTTTGTGAATGTAGGCACATCCGCCACTCGATTTGTTTTCCCATTCCGCGTCTAACCTGACAGACGACTAACGTCTGGTGCCTGTAAATCCTTTTGGCGGGCTCAGCCATAGGTGCACGCTAAGGAAGATTTTCACCAGATCCCCCGCCCACAACAGCTCTAAACTGTCCCACCCGAGTATGTCTGTCCACAGGGTCTTTTTTCTTGATAATGAACTCAGTTATAAAATTAATTCCACACACTCCCGTTCCAGACAAGCCTGATACCTGACTCCCAGTAAACTCGCAATAATGACAGGCAGGTCCCTAAAAGTACCCAGAACTCAATGTAAGTAAGGTACGGCGTGTCCCTCAGCAATTCCCCCACCTCCCATCCAAAAATCAATTTGACAGATGAGCGGCTTTGCAATGTCTGGAAGAGTTTGAGGAGGGACTGTCCGCGTGCAAGAACTCGGAGCAAAAGGAATAGGTTTTAGCAACAGCTATAGGCGCGCGCCCGTTCCTTTCCCGCCCCGCAGTTTCCCTCCAGCGCCGGCTCCGAGAGAAGCAAACCGAGAGGCGGCCCCCCTGAGGGACTGCCGAGGACCCACCGCTTGGGACCAGGAGCCTGAGCCAAGCCCTGGGGCGTCCACCTTATGCGAGCTGTGGCACTGTGGTGTAGCAGGGGCCGGGCGGCGTGACCGTCGCGCAGCCGGACAGCTGGCGGTAGGCGGCTGGGGGGCCTTTGGGTCTGAGGGGAACTC